>NC_138170.1:33153825-33753825 GCF_964165515.1 Mesoplodon bidens
CTGCTGGGGACTTCAGAAAAATGCATTCCGGGTAGAGATTTCTTGGGGTAGCTTTGTGTGTGTGTGTGTGTGTGTGCGCGCGCGCGCGTGCGTGCGTGTGCCCTCTTTACGCAAAGTCTGAGGTCAAGGCAAGGTCATGGCTATACAGTAATTGAACTTATAATCTTGCTTTCTCCAGCTAGTCCTGAACATGTATAATAAGCATCTTAAGACAGTTAGGTCACTTAAGTGTCTTAATAAGATTTTAAAAATAATTTTTGTAGCCCCTAAAAAAGTGGCTAGCCACTGAAAATTTTAACAAGTGGTAGTACAAGCTCTCCAAAGCCATGCTCACGATATTTCTAACTCTTTTTTTTTTTTTCTTTGCAGTACACGGGCCTCCCCCGTTGCAGAGCATCAGGCTCCGGACGCGCAGGCCTAGCGGCCATGGCTCACGGGCCCAGCCGCCTCGCGGCATGTGGGATCCTCCCGGACCGGGGCACGAACCCACGTCCCCTGCATCGGCAGGCAGACTCTCAACCACTGTGCCACCAGGGAAGCCCTCTAACTCTTAAGATCTGTTTGTACCTCGTAATACTAAGAATTACATATCAGGACTTCCCTGGTGGCGCAGTGGTTGAGAGTCCGCCTGCCGATGCAGGGGACACGGGTTCGTGCCCCGGTCCGGGAAGATCCCACATGCCGCAGAGCAGCTGGGCCCGTGAGCCATGGCCACTGAGCCTGCGCATCCGGAGCCTGTGCTCCGCAACGGGAGAGGCCACAACAGTGAGAGGCCCACACACCGCAAAAAAAAAAAAAAAAAAAGAATTACATATCAAATACAGAAAATGAACAGGACATATTAGATTCTGAAATAGTAAGTTGCTTTTAGTTCTCAACTCAGATTTGAATATGTGGAACATGAGCAGCAAATAAAAAATACAATGAAAAGTTTAGTACTGCACTGTTAATAATTAAAGGACCCACAGTCCAGTATGAATTCTAGTTGGTAACTCTGCCCACTTCAGGAAGGGAAATAGTTCCTAAAAAACAAACCATTAAACAGACAGGGATAGGTTTTTTAAAATAAAAATGCATACTTCATGACATTTTAAGATTCTCAACATCTTATATCCTTATGTTCTTTCATTATCTGAGAAGTAATTAAAATAACTAATGAAACTGGAATCTAACTAAAAGGACACTGGTTGATGCTAACTCTTATTGGCAACATATATTATATCAGTTCTTGTACATGAAGTCCCCGAACTGCTAATAAAAATATTTAAAACACAGATCTACAACAAATTGTGTTGCCAATCAGGTTATCATTATCTTGTATAAACCATGAAAATTGGAATCATGTGAGCAGAAGGTTAGATTAATTCTCCATTCTCATTATAAGCACAGGTGTAGCACAAACACCATGTGAAATAACCAATTAAAATGAAAAGAAAAATCTGCTTTTTCATTAGCTGCCTTCACTGCATGACCAATTAGAAAATTATTTAATATTAATATTCTGCATATACCAAAAGTAATTTTCATAGTAACTAACATAGGTAAGAGAGCAAAAATGGCTCTTTATCTATGGTACTATTCAAAATCTGCATTCTCTTGGAGGGAACTCTGCTAACTATTTTTTAAGCCCTTTTAAAAACATAATATATTATGGATATTTATCTAAAAATAGGAAGAGTCTTTTTTAACAGATGAGCAGCCAAGGCTCCAAGAAATTAAGTGACTTATTTGAGGTCACATGTTACCCAGGAGATGTTAATAATTTGCTGAATGACACAGAGCTGGCAAACGGTAGCAAGCATCCCCCCCGACAATGTTCTGACCAGACCATGGCCACTACTGTGCCACCCACCTAGAATATTCCAGACTAACTAAGTATCTAAACATGAGCTGGTTTTGAGCCAATCACCACTGGCAACAACCCTACTGTTGAGTCCAAGAATAAGCATGACTGAACATTTTGTAGATTGGGGGATTTTGATGACTGTACTACTTGTGTGTAAAAACAAAGAAAAGGCTACACATAAGAAGACTCAGTAACTTGAGTTATCTATATTCCAAAGCTTGCCTCCTTCACACTCATACATTCACATTTCCAAAGACCAGTTCATGATAACCATCTTAGGTTTGAATCCGTGATTGTTAAATCCATGGGATCAGAAAAATTACACGTCAGGTTTGAAAAGGGCTTTAACCATCACCTAGCTTGGTCACTGACATGAATCCCCTCTCAGATATCCCCACTAGGTAGATGGGTAACCTCTACTGGACTGTTGGGTTTTTTTTTTAATTTATTTTATTCAAGTATAGTTGATTTACAATGTTGTGCTAATTTCTGCTGTAGAGCAAAGTGATTCAGTTATACATATATATACAGTCTTTTTCATATTCTTTTCCATTGTGGTTTATCACAGGATATTGAATATAGTTCCCTGTGCTATACAGTGGGACCTTGTTGTTTATCCATTCTCTATATACTAGTTTGCATCTGCTAACCCCAGACTCCCGCTCCATCCCTCTGCCACCTCCCCGCCCCCTTGGCAACCACCAGTGTGTTCTCTGTGTGCTGGACTCTTTCTCATACAGCCCTGGCCACCTCAGTGGAGAGCCCACTCCGTCTATGGACAAGGTAACCCTTAGAAGGCTCTGCCTTACCTGACCTAAAATCCTTTCACCAGGACAACTCCTTCGGGGTAATTTAAACAATTCTAGTCTCACTTCTTCAGGATAGCTTTTCAAACATTTAAACTATAGCCACCATGCCGCATAGGCTTCTCCCTTCTTCGCCCTAGGTTAAACATCTGTGATTCTTAACGAGTTCTTTCTCGAATGTGAGCTCTAGGATTTTGAGTCCACTCATCCCTTGGGCCACTCTCTGCTCAAAATGGCGAGTCTGGCTGTGTACCTCTGCAGGTCTTCAGCGGACAACACTAAATGCAGTTACTCCAGGCCCGCTCTGGTCCCCGTGGAGAGAGCAAACACCTCACCAGAGCTTCTCAGTTAAGAGCCCACAGGTACTAGGTGCTATTTGCTTCTCTTTGGGTGGCAATGACGATTTGTTGTTATGACAACACAGATGTAGGCCACCTATAGGATTCGTAGATGTAAAAGTGGGAATTCTTTCATTAAATAAAAATTTTAAACCTTGAAAACCTAAGAACACCTATCACTTTATCCGAACTGCTTGACCGTATTAGTAGGTATACTTGGAAGTTCTTGCTTTTGCAAACTTTAATTAAAAACAATATGTGCTTCAATATGACGGACATTATCAGTACATGTAGGACATAGTAAACTCTCAGAATGTTACTGAATTATAATTCCTATACTTATATGAAACATATTATTATCTAGGGTCACAGTGGACATCTTTATCTGAAAATAACTGAGTAAATAGCAAAATATTTTATTTTTAAAAACAACATCACCTTTTCAATCCTAAAACCATCCTAACATTTGATTCTCTTTGGTGTATTTTATGATTTTCCTTGACCATCTTACATTTATGCTCTTTGGAATCAGCTATATACAGAAAGACCATGTATTTAGATGGCTTGGGGTGAATTCAGATACGAAAACATTTTCCTTCTGGGCAAAGTAATAAAATGACATTCTTGCTCCTCCCACAATAAGTCAAACAGAGGTCAGTTCCCGCAACCCAGTATCTGTTTAAATAAACTGGTCCAGCTGTTTGTTTCTAAAATGCCCTTTGACCTTGTGTCTCATCCTCCCCGCTTCTGTGACAGAATGCTTTACTTTCCATTGTAGAAGATTCTAAATTATCAAGAATCTTCTAAACAGTGAACCAAAAAAGACCTTTGGATTGTATGTAAACTTACATGAACATATTCCCTTCTTATAACACTGTCATTTCAAGAAGCATCAGTAAAATAGTTATTTTAAACTCATATGTATGAATACATAAATATATATATTGGAGCTTAAACATAAGAAGAAACCGTGTTTTTTAAGAGAAATAAAGAAGAGAATGACAAAATTCCAATTTCAAAGTACAATAAAAAATACATTCTCCAATATCCATAAAATAGTTTAAGATGAAATATAGCCATGAAATACACACAATCTTTGGAATTTTCCATATTGATAAGGTCTTTTTAAAAAGCCTGTGTGTTTAAAAATGTAAGAGAAAACTTTTACAATTTTACAATTGATGTCCAAACATTATAGCCCTTAAAACTCATATGTATAATGTCAGGAATACGTGACAACAGGACAGTTTTTCTTACTCATTAAAATAGTTTCACACCTTGGTTTAATAGAATGTAGCTCATATTTGCCATAAACTGGGCATTTTAAAAGGTAATCCTTTTAGTTAAGTATCCTTTAAGGTTGAGAAACATACTGTTTGCATTTCCATATTTCATTCCAAACATCAAGGTATATGTTTTTAAAAATCCCATTCTGCTTTGAAAACACAATCTTCTTTTGTGAAGTACTTTTTAAGAACTGGACACCCTGTAGGTGGTAGAAAACTGAATTAGAGAAAGAATTCTTAAATTTCCTTTACTCATACAATCATGGATTAGAATTTCTTCCTGTGACCAAACTGTCTCCTTCCTCAAAACAAGAAGTTTTACAAAGGAAAGGAAGATAATGGATGGGCTTTAGAGCTTTATTCCATGTCAAAATAAACAGAGATGTATTTCTTTTTACCTAATTATTTGTTTAGGACTCAAGTCCCTTAATAAATGGGGAGTGGGAGATTGAAAGGGGAGCAAAACCTTCAAATATCTGAGACATGGGATCATCTAAACACTGAATTTTATCATTTGCATTTTTAAAATAGGAATCAGACAAGGAGAATGGGACATGAATCTTGAGTTATGCTAAAAAGAAATACAGGAAATTTTGCTCTATTCTTTCTTGTCTTTGCCCCTAGATGTTTATTTATTATTAGACTTTTTTTTCCCCCATTCTGCTAATTCCACCTATCTCCTTTTATTCTTGGTCTTTGGATACCTGAATAGTTTTCTGAGCAAGATCTGGTAGAACAGCTTTCTAAAGTTGACCTTTGTCCTTTAGTTTATCCTCCACTCCCTGCCCTGGTTCCTTCCCATGAAACTGGATTGTTAAATTTAGTTTTCTCTTTGTGAGAACCAGGAGGGGTGGCCAGATCATAGTGGGCATCCATTAGGACCAAACACCAGATATATCTGCCCAGTTCCACAGGCAAATTTCCCACATGGCTTTGCCCTTGGTCTTCCTTGTATGGTTCTCCATAATACTGACAAAAGGAAGGAAAAACTACTTGCTCACTTTCAGAAATGGAATTTTCACCTTTACTCAATTCTACTTCTCAGTGTTTACCACCTTACTTATTCACTGATGATTAAGGGGAGCCCATATTTTGTTACTTTAACATGCCACAGCCAACTCATGGAACCGCATCAAATCAAATAAAAATAAAATTCTGACAAAATGCCATTGTTGCTAAAGAATGACATGACTCTCAGTCATTCCCATAATGCTTCTTGCCAACTAGGCATAAGTGACTAGCCAGCAGGATGGTAGGTACCCATTTAAGTATGTAGAAATGCCATTTTACAATAGTACCCTCCTTTGCCCAGGAAGCTAAAATTATTAACTATTAAAAAAAGGTTTCATTAAATAACAGGATACGGTAGTAAAAATGCTTTATAAACCTATACTATCCATTAAAGAAAGTATTAATTATAGTCATCTTGATTACTATTTAGGTACACTTAAGAATACTTACATATAGACTTTAATAATAATAAAAATTAATACCATGCATTCTTAAGTATCAATATTAGTACTGGTGATATCTGCATGCACTATTCTTTATTCAGTTAAACATGAACAACATGCAACTATAATACTTAATTGCTATATAATTCATTTTATTTATATTCATTGCTATAAATATTTTTATAGAATTAAGCCTTGTGAAATATCTTCAAATATAAAATTTCACATTGGAAAGTAGTTGCCGGATTCCAGAGTTTTGTTCTTTCTTTTCCCATGAATTTTCTTGATGTAGCATTTCTTTCAGCTTTATCACAGTCACTTAAAGAAAATTATATATCCAACTTTTTTTTTTAAGTCAGCGTTTTCTAATAACTTTAAGGCCTGTTTTATAAACAAACGTTTCAGGGAACGAGTTCTAGCTGTCTCCCACATAACACTCTGTTCTTTTAAACAAGAAATCGACTTCAAAATCTTTTGTTGGAATTCTCTATTTTAGATTTACATTTACTTATTGGATTTAATGATCTGTAACTGGCAGGCTTCAGGGTGCAAGCCTTCTTCTACACTCCCGTTCTTTGTGAAGTAAAATTTCATGAAACATGATTTTAAGACGCTCAAGAAAGTTGATTCAATCTCAAGTCAAACCTGATGAAATCATGTTTTTGGCGCCGTCTTCTAGTTTCTCAACCTCCTCCAGGATCTGACAGTTTCAGGACTGCAATACATCATCTGTGTGTCTGAGGGTGGGGGAGGTGACTGAACAGGAGGGGAGAAGGGAGCATGTGTTTTGCTCTCCATCCACTCTAGAAACATAATACTGGAATTTTGCTCAAATCACAAGAAGCCCATCAGTCAGAGGTCTGAGAAGGTTCCCCTTCTATAGAAGTGATCGGAATATTTGGCAAACTACTCTAGAAAAAACTGAAGCTAAGACAGTTGAGGAAGTTAATTATATATCCAAGCAACTAGTGAAAAAAGTCACTAATCAGTTGAAAAATATAATGCAAAGTAAAAACAAAACCCAAGTTTCATTTTGGACTTTATATGTTGAAATAACTTGCAAACACTTCATCACTTGGTTGTATATTACAGAAAGTTTTCCTTGAAAGCAAATTGGAAAGTAACTTCTTTTTACTCTAAAAAAAAATAGAAGCTCAGCTTGCTAAATCCTTTAATCTGAACTGAATTCAAAGCAAGGGTGGCTCCCTTAGTGCAGTGTCTCTAATTCTTTTGCTACCTTCTAGATCACTAAAGCCTTAGGCTCTAAACTCAGTAGAGTGAATTGTAGGGATGTATCACTAGACCTAGCATAAGAAATATCCAATAGTTATACATATCTTAAGTATCCATATAAAGCATAGGTAACCAAATGGCATTTATAAAATATTTACTTAAATGTGACAATTTGTCAAATTTGATTTTGTATAACCTTATAAATATTAAAAAAAAAAATGTGGTTGGGGCTTCCCTGGTGGCGCAGTGGTTGAGAGTCCGCCTGCCGCTGCAGGGGACGCGGGATCGTGCCCCGGTCTGGGAAGATCCCACATGCCGCGGAGCGGCTGGGCCCGTGAGCCATGGTCGCTGGGCCTGCACATCCGGAGCCTGTGCCCCGCAATGGGAGAGGCCACAACAGTGAGAGGCCTGTGTACCGCCAAAAAAAAAAAAAAAAAAAAAGTGTTTTACTTAAAGTATATGAAATTAAAGTGATTATTAGCACAATGATTAAGCAATAGGATAATCTAGGATAACCTAGAAAAACCTCCTTTAATAATGAAAACCTAAAATGGGAATAATAATATCTTCAAAGAATAAATGTGTCTCTTTGACTTAAGCTGAACCATTTTTCATAAAAATTCTAATTTTCCCATATTCACAAAATTCAATAAAATTGCATCTAACTAAGCATCCCTTAAACATTACAGAATTAGTATACAGTTATTTAAAACAAATCTTAATGTTCTGCCAATTTCCATTGTGAATAGGATGACCAGATAATTTATCATCTACACTGGGACAATTTTGAGAGTAAAAAGAACATTACTAATAATTATGCTGGGCAACAGGCATAAACCATGAATGTCCCATGCAATTGGGGTGTATGGGCTACCCTACTGATCAAATATGCACCTATTTTCCCAAATAGAATTTCCCCTGAATGACTGGAATTGACCAGCCCAGCATGCATACTGTGTTAGGTGACCAACCTAGCATGCATACAGTGTTCTAGAATCTCAGCACCATCTTGGAGTAGCTCTCAGCTCTTTCCTTTCTCTAGAATCTTTCCTTTATTTGCCTCAAGCCTTCACTAACTAGAAACTTCCAGGCCTGGAGTCTCTACTCGTGCCAAGGGAAGATATCTCAATATTTAGCTCGATTTTTTCTTTTCACCTGGTTACAGATTAGGTTTGACCTGAATGGAGGCCTGTGTCTATTCCTCAGAATGTTCACTGTAACTTCTGTTTCAATTAGCAAAGTTTGAAACCTAAGCTCTATGTAATGTATATCAGTATGTAACCTGTAGGCCCTTACATACAAATGGAACCACTTAAACTAAAAGGCAAAATCTCTCAATTGATGTATATGACAAACTCTTTCAAATGAGGACAATAAAACCAACAAAATGACCTCCTCTTGGAACTTGTCAAATCTTTGAAAAATGCTTATGGTCATCGAAGTCACATTGGGGAAAGTCTGGAGAATGTACATTTCACTTCTGCGTTGCCAGCCTTTTCTTTGAACACCATTGCTCATAATTATCACAGTCAAAACATGGGCCACAAGCAGGAAGAGTGAGAGCACTGTCTGGTGGGAAGAGTATGAGAACTGAGTAGGAAAACTGCCACTCACTGGCTCTGAGATCATAGCAGTATTTAGGTGCTGGAACTGTGATGATCAAGTGACTGAATGTTTATGCAAAGTGCTTTGTAAACTGTAAAACCTAAGACAGAGGTTTGCTGGGGATAGTGTCTTATGATTCCCAAAAATACCTAATGGTACAAAAACTTATATACAAATTCTTATGGCAGCAAGAGATGGAAACAACGCAAATGTCCATCAACAAACGAACTAATAAAGAAAATGTGCTACTTCCCTGGTGGCGCAGTGGTTGAGAGTCCGCCTGCCAATGCAGGGGACATGGGTTCATGTCCCGGTCCAGGAAGATCCCACATGCTGCGGAGCGGCTAGGCTCGTGAGCCATGGCTGCTGAGCCTGCGCGTCCGGAGCCTGTGCTCCACAACAGGAGAGGCCACAACAGTGAGAGGGCCGCGTACCGCAAAAAAAAAAAAAAAAGAAAATGTGCTATATACATACAATGGAACATTATTCAGCCATCAAGAGAAATGAAGTTTGACACATGCTACAACGTGAATGAAACTTGAAAACATAATGCTAAGTGAAGGAAACCAGTCACAAAAGACCACAGATTTTGTGATCACATTTATGTGAAATGTCCGGAATAGACAAATCTATAGAGACAGAAAATAGATTTGTGGTAGAGTTGGGGATGGATGTATGGGGAGGATGCAGGGTTTCTTTTTGAGGTGGTGAAAGTGTTTTCAAATTGACTGTGGCGATGGTTGCCCATATCTGTGAATATACTTACAACCACTGAATTGTACAATTTAAATGAGTGAATTGCATGGTATGTGAATTATATCTCAGTAAAGCTGTTAAAAATAAATAAATAATGGTGGAATGCACGAGACACTGGACTAGGCCCTCCTTGCATCTAATCAGGGGTGTAATATTGTAAGGCCCTGAGCCTCATCTGTTAAAGGATGCACACAATCCTATCCAGGACTTGGACTCTATCATTCTATAGCATTGTTTCTAATTTTTTTTTTTTTGCAGTACACGGGCCTCTCACCACTGTGGCCTCTCCCGTTGCAGAGCACAGGCTCCGAATGTGCAGGCTCAGCGGCCATGGCTCACGGGCCCAGCTGCTCCATGGCATGTGGGATCCTCCCGGACTGGGGCACGAACCCGCATTCCCCGCATCAGCAGGTGGAACCTCAACCACTGCGCCACCAGGGAAGCCCCTGTTTCTAAAATTTTAATCCGTGCTCCTTTTGATAAACTTCAAAATCTCCTATCCCTTTGTTACTTGCTATTTCAAAAGAAATAGCATGACAAAAATCAAAAGTTAATTCCCAAGACGCTTTTTTATACTACATTCACTCAGAATGATTCTGATCTGCCTTTTCTGGCCACTCTCTCCAGTCCCCACTTGGCCCTGAGGATGGGAATCCCTGCCATAACCCATTGCACTGTCCTTTCTGTAAACAGTCCTGCCAGGTAACTAGCCATGGGGGCTGAGACCTGACATCTTTGGACACATACAATTCTTTCCATTAGCTTTGCAACATCTCCTACACCCTACCCTTTCCAAGTACATATGAACTCTGACCCAAACTAGGGATCAAATAAAGTCAACTGTAGCAGATGTTCTAGTGATACAGGCCAACAAAACCCTTCAACTAGACAACAACCTTCAAAACTACCAGTTTACATTCAAATCAGCATCCTAAAGTAGAACATACTGGAAACTTAAAAGATATATATTTTTAATCATGGTGCATTTAATTCCAACCCTCTGCAATATACTATTCTTTTTTTTTCATAAATTTATTTATTTTATTTATTTATTTTTGGCTGTGTTGGGTCTTCATTGCTGCATGTGGGCTTTCTCTAGTTGCGGTGAGCGGGGGCTACTCTTCATTGTGGTGCACGGGCTTCTCACTGCGGTGGTTTCTCTTGTTGAGGAGCATGGGCCCTAGCTGTGCAGGCTTCAGTAGTTGTGGCACGTGGGCTCAGTATTGTGGCTCGTGGGCTCTAGAGCGCAGGCTCAGTAGTTGTGGCACATGGGCTTAGTTGCTCCATGGCAGGTGGGATCTCTCCGGACCAGGGCTCGAACCCATGTCTCCTGCACTGGCAGGCGGATTCTTAACCACTGAGCCACCAGGGAAGCCCCAATATACTATTCTTGAAAAATAGTGACCAAATCAATAGTAAGCCAGATGTCTCCCATGACAGGAAATACGTTTTTGACCTAAGTTACATTTAGAATCCAAGACCAATAATTCCCACGGGCCTGAAAGAGTTAATGTATTTGCAAAAGGAAGTACTTTTTCCCTTCTTCAGTGATGGGATCTTATCTTGTGGCCCTTTAACCACATTGGTTAAGAGGGGAAAAGGAAAAAGGAGCTCTCAAGGGTGGGAAGAGATTAAGGTTTTTTGTTTATTTGTTATTGTTCAGGTGTCAAGAGGCCGATAGAGTTAATTATTTCCCATATTAATGGGTCAGGCTTAAAGGCCTCATAAGAATGGAAATAAAATAAGGAGGAAAATATCAAAGGCTATGAGGGCATGTAACGGGACAGCCCTGTATTTGCCAAAGTTACAAACATCCATGTTGTTGGCGTGTTTTTTTGTGTTTTTTGCTCTTTCATTTTATTTTATTTTTTAAAACATCTTTATTGGAGTATAATTGCTTTACAATGGTGTGTTAGTTTCTGCTGTATAACAAAGTGAATAAGCTATACATATACATATATCCCCATATCCCCTCCCTCTTGCTTCTCCCTCCCACACTCCCTATCCCACCCCTCTAGGTGGTCACAAAGCACTGAGCTGATCTCCCTGTACTATGCGGCTGCTTCCCACTAGCTATCTATTTTACGTTTGGTAGTGTGTATATGTCCATGTGTTGACGTGTTTTTGATATTTTTTTAAATGCTCTCTTTCCCCTTAAAAATTAACAAAAGAAACACAACAAAACCCTGATAATCTACACAAAGTTCCAGGCACTCACACATCGGAGCCACGCAGATCCAAGACATTTGCCCTCAGAAACACTCCCTCCCCACGCACCCCTGGCTCCTCTCCATTTTTGAGAAACTTGTGTTATTCAACAAGGAGGCAACATTTGCCCCATTTTTTACTATTTCAGGCTGCCTCTTTAATCACTCAGAAATGCTGTTTGTTTGAAGTAGGTGCAGCCTGAAGCCAGAGGCTGATGTAAGTGCGAGGGGAGAGGGGGGTCTCTGTGGGCACAGCTCCGTGCCCCAGTGCTCAATGGTTAATCACCCAACACCAGCCCGAGCAACTGTTGACACAAAATAGGTGGAGATCAGGTCTGTGCAGGCAGAAAATACCAGAAGGGCAAACTATATGTAAACACACTTAAGACAGATTTGACAAGAATAGACCTCAACCTGACTTGCTAGGAAACTCCTCCAGCCGAAAACCTCAATGTTCCTCTCCGCTGAGGCTGTTTCCCCCGACAAAGTTTCCTTTGAGAAGAAAAAGAGTAACATTTTCAAAACTAAAATGAGTTTACAGAAGTCAGTGGAGACATGTGTCCCCTCGATGCTTCACTCACATAGTGTGAGTTTCGAATGTGCTCCTACATGCAGAAGTTATGTAATATAATACAGTTCTTGCAGGTACCCCTGGAGCAGAACCAGACGAGAGAGAAAGGGGGGGTGGGGAGAGAGAGAAGGAGGGAGGGAGAGGGAGGGAGAGAGGAAAAAACCAGCATGTGCAAACAACCACAATTCAAAAAGCTATTTCTCTTTAAATTCCATATATATGTGTTAGCATACGGTATTTGTCTTTCTCTTTCTGACTAACTTCACTCTGTATGACAGACTCTAGGTCTATCCACCTCATTACAAATAGCTCATGAAGAACCTAGGGGCAAAACGGGAATAAAGACACAGACCTACTTGAGAATGGACTTGAGGATATGGGGAGGGGGAAGGGTAAGCTGTGGCAAAGCGAAAGAGAGGCATGGACATATATACACTACCAAACGTAAGGTAGATAGATAGTGGGAAGCAGCCGCAGAGCACAGGGAGATAAGCTCGGTGCTTTGTGACCGCCTGGAGGGGTGGGATGGGGAGGGTGGGAGGGAGGGAGATGCATGAGGGAAGGGATGTGGGAACAGATGTATATGTATGACTGATTCACTTTGTTATAAAGCAGAAACTAATTAAAAAAAATAAAAAATAAAAAAAAATAAAAAAATAAAAATAAAAAATAAAAAAAAAAAGCTATTTCTCCTGACCTATAAGACTCATGCAAAGGAGCAAATGGATAATGCTTAAACAGTCTTTTAATCTTATCTAACTGACACCTGACAACCCATTACTTATAGATTGTTAATGCACCAACTAAAAAGTTTGTCATGTACAAAATTACTAGAGAAAAAGATTGAACGCCTGAGGAAAAAACAAATTCTGCTGTACAATAACTTCAGAAATTCCGAGCCTATTATCTGTCATGCCCTTCACAGACTCAGAGCACCGCTAAAAACAACTGATTTATCTTTATTATGAATCCGAAAGTGTCAGCACACATGTTTTTCATGTCTGGCGATAATGTTTAATTTCATCTAGTTTTTATTTTACAGGGCTTTGATTTGCTTATTTAAGATGAAGAAAAGTAACAACTTTGTAATGAATTGTCCGGTTTGTCTCTTTATCAAAGGCCCTGTTGTGTGTGTGTGTGTGTTTCCCCCCCCCACCCCGCGCTTCTCATGTAAAATGGGGATCCAAATCAGCTTCAGAACATTCACCTTGCTTCAGTTCACGTTTTTACACCGTCTAGAATATCAGGGCTGGAAGAGGCTTATTACACCGCCACCAATTCCTCAGCCCTCCCCTTCCAGTTAAGGCAGAGGAAACTGTTGCCCATGGAGACAAAGTGAGTTGATCAAGAACACACATCTACTTGGTGAGGAGTGGGGACGACAGATGACATGTTTGGACTCCAAACATTCTTTCCCCTGCGTATTCCCTCCCCTCACTCGCCCTGTGTAAATTGTGTGCTGTCGTGAGGCTTACAGGGGAATCTGTTCCTTAGCCACCTGTGGATGCTGCGGCTTTCCCCCTTGATCGGGGTGCCTCTCAGCCCCTCACTTCCCACACTCTCCTCAAGGGAATCAGCTCCTGCTCTGCCGGCTGGGTGACACCCGGGGAGTTCTCTCCGTTTCTCTCGGACACTCGTGCCAAGACACTGAAAACAACAAATCTGCTTAATTAGGACTTGCACCAAGTCCTGCTGACCCCCACACCATGTTCAAAGTCAAGCACCAAGCCACTGGTTTTACTGCCTTGAAAGGGATATTCAGGAACACTGGGTTCATGATGGAATCAGTCTCCCAACTCAATCATCTCTGTGCCTCGCTGGAACCCCAACCTGGTCCTCAAAGTATCTTCAGGTGGCAACAACTCTCAGCTTCAGACCTCACACTCTTGTCCTGCAAAGCTCAGAGACTGTCTTTGAATGTTGGCTGGAGGAGAAACAGCAGTTACACAAAACGGTATCTGGACTTTCTAAGTCCATCTTCCTACAACCCACCCCTTCCTGTTTCTCTTCTCACCTAGACTCAAGGTCCCCTGGTGGAAGGGGCAGGGTTCTTCCATCTGGCACAGTGGTCCAACACCTACCCTTCTGTGAGGAGTTTCCATCTTTCCCATTATTAACCATGTGATTGAACACAGTGGGGGAAAAACCTCTGAGTAAATTTAGCGAGTAAAACTTACAACAAAGTGTATTTCACAGACTGCAGAGTCATTTTCAAAGAGGATTGTTTGCTGGAAATTTTTTAAAAATCTGCAGACAAAAGCAGCGTCTCCTTTGAATTCCTAAGACTCTCTGACATGACAATACCTGAAGGTTTCAAACTTCACAGCTCTTTTCCCTGCAAGCTATTTGCTCAGCTTTCCTGAATAATACCCTGCGTGCCTGGGACCTTGCCACCTCTGTCTCAGGCAATATGCAAGCTAAACATTTTTTGACTGATTTCAATATTTTCTCATGAGCAACTAGACAGTATTTTATCTAGTGAATATTACTGACTGCTCTAATCTAAGCCCAGAGTAAGGGCCTGTAAAGGTAATATTATTAGAGTTGACACTCAAGGTAAAAAGCATAGCAATTAACTGTGGCCTGGAGAAAAACAACCCATTCTGAAAGGTGCTGGAGAGCTGTTCTATTTATATTTCTCCTTCTCTTCCTTCTTTTAAAAATACTGCACCTGTTACTCCATTGATCAGTTAGGAAGTCTACCTTAAATGTAGGTTACACTTAAATTCTCAAGGGAAGAAGTTAAACCACCTGCTTAATAAAATTACCTCTTGTGTGTGAAGTGGTTCCGTCCCTAGGTGATTCCTAGGCAAGGAAAATCCCTATACACACCCTGCACTTTCATTTTGTAGTTGAATAGGAAACAAATGACCCAGGACTCCTTGCTTGGTGCGCTGTTTTTTCTTTTTACATCTGTTTTCCTTGCTTTTGTGTCATGCCTCTGTTTAGTTTTATTGACAAAACAATCTGTGCCTAATGTTTAAACAACATCTGTAAAATGTATTATTAAATTATGTTGGAAGAAAAAGCAGAGCAATTCTATGAAACCCCATGACCCCCTATTGATTTTTAGATCTCAGAAGTTGAAAGGATAATTTGTGAATGTTTTAACATTTACAGCTACACAGGTACCTATATTTATAGAATCTTTGATTACTTATAAAAGTATTTGCTACATTATTACCATAACTCAGAAAGAAACTTGACCTTTTACAGTTGAATCTGTTTATTATAACAAGGGTGATCTTTTTTTTTTTTTTTTTTTTAAATAAGTTTACATTTTTACCTGCCAGGGGCAGAAATCTCCAAGGATGACATACTTTTTCCCCCCACTGGTAATAAATGGGACGTGATGGCTGAATGCTTTGCAGTTTTGAAGGCAATACATGAAGAAACTAGGAAAATCTGGTATATGTACTAAATCTGAGAACTTTAAGAGCTATGATGGTTCTGTAAAGTGTCACCGCGGAGGTTCGGATGCTCCCTGGAATTTTATGCACCCTATTGATGGGGAGTGACTTCTCTGTCTACATACATACTGTATTTCACATAAACTATGTATTTTGCACCTAAGACCCATTGCCTTCTCAGAGAGGGTAAAGAAGTAATCATGGAACATTAGGCCTTAATGGGAAAGTGTATGATTGAGAAGGGGTAAACAAAGAAACTAACATTTATTCAATACACCCTAGGCTAGACCTCTGCTGAGGCAGGATGTGTCTGAGGCATCCAGCAAGAAAGATACAATGCGGGCACAAGTTTTCATCACATGGAATTCCCAAGTCTGCAACATGGCTGTGAAAACATATAAGGGAGTTTTATTTGACCATTGTACACTCACATTTTCAATATAAAAGAATAAAGTTGGTGTATTCGGGAGAGAAAAGAACCCAGTATTGACTTTGTGTGTGTGTGTGAGTGCACTCTTTCTTCAAAGTTCTACCTACATATTAAAAGACCCACCTAACCATCTAATCCTAAAATTTAAGAAATTTCCACTTAAATGACATTCGACATATTAGTAATATTTTTGCACTGATATAACAGAAGTATTCATCACAACCACAACAACAATGAAAAAACAAAAAGACAAAAGCACCAAATGCTATTATTTATCACTTTTGGCTCAAATCATAATTGGGAGTGAGGGAGGAAAGGAAGAAGAATACATACATTTATGGCACATATTGTATTTCAAAAATTATTATGTTTTAAGTCAAAGTCTACCACGGCATGCTAGACTGAAATATTTAGGCAATTAGTTATGGAGGTTGATTTTTAAAAACATGCAGTTACCTCAAATACTTGGATAATTTAGGTAAAATATTTTTACCCAAATTATTTGCCTAATTGCCTCAATTCTCAAAAAATGTGTTGGCATAGACTTGTCCTACGATGTCTCATCTAATAAATGTCACATTCCATCCCAGAACCCAATTCCTACAAGTACTAATACCAACCATTTTAAGAATACTCTTCTGTTTTTACTGACAAGTAGACCAAATATGAGTTAGAGCAGTTACTTCTTTTAATCCAAGTTTTCTCTTAATTAATCAAATCTGTCTTGTTGTTTTACATTTGAATTCTCCCTGTGATCCCCTCTCCCCGCCAAATCCCATCTGCTTTGTCCTTAGTCAGCCAAGGCAAGTAGTATATATTACTTACGTCAATTAAAGACGCATAAAATTAGTTCAGCGATGGAATGAAAGAATGTTACAACGCACCAAACTTTTCTCATCTCATTTTTCTGTCAAAACCTAACTTCAAGCTGCATCGGCCAGGGTTTCTATGACAAGCTAACAACTGACATGAGTTTATATTTTTCACTTTCATACTGTGTATGTCAATACATTATGCTACTGCCGGTAATTATGACTGATCTACACCCAACCCGCCCTTCAGCATTTATTAAATCTCTTCAACAGTGACTCATAGTTCATACAAAATGTACATGTGTGTTAACAAGCCTTTAAAAATCCAAAAAGGAAGAAATGCATTTTAAATGTTGTGTCTAAATGAAATGAAGGGGAAATGCTAAAGTACTCATGAAGTGTTTTTTTTTGTTTGTTTGTTTTTAATTATTATTTCCAGAATGAAGTAACTTGTGCTTGATGCTCAATACAGGAAAAATATTTACAGGCTGTCAGAAAGACTCTGTGTAATGTTTTTATTACAATAAAGAAAAATGAAAACCACTTGGTAGTTGTGCTTTTTATCTTCAAGTCTGCCATCTTTAAGGTTCTCTCACATCTTGGGTTTCAATACAGTACCGTCTGGGTTTCCCCATTTTTCCATCATATTTCCAACTCAAAGCCCAAAGAAAAAGAAATCTATTATCAGCTCCTTAAAAGGTGAAGGTCTGTATGAAAATTAATATACCATTAAAAACTCACATCAAATGTGGGAATGTCATCATTCACTGAACTTAAGAGAAACAATTTCTATTACAACTTTTAGTTACTGGAGGGTAACTCTCTACCACAAACAAATTTGTTGCAGAGTTGAAACAGTTGCCAAATGCTCAGCAATGAAGTGCAAGCATAGGTCACTTCTAATTCCATACACAGAAGCGAGAGCACATGAACACTACACGGTGCCAGATGAGCACAGAATTGGGTTTACATCGCACGTAATAAGTAAAAGTGATTTTCAAGTTATGTGCCTGTGCAGAATTGAGTATCAGTGTGAAATTTAGGGCAAAGTCTGCATCTTTGTTGAAAAATTATTATCTGGCGTGTATTATAACTTTTTTTAAGTCCTTCCCCCACTCCATTCTTTTTTTTTTTTTTTTTTGCGGTACGCGGACCTCTCACTGTTGTGGGCTCTCCCGTTGCGGAGCACAGGCTCCGGACGCGCAGGCTCAGCGGCCATGGCTCACGGGCCCAGCCGCTCCGTGGCATGTGGGATCTTCCCCGACCGGGGCACGAACCCGCGTCCCCTGCATCGGCAGGCGGACTCTCAACCACTGTGCCACCAGGGAAGCCCTTTTTCCCCCTCTTAATTGCAAAACCGAGGCAGTCTGATTGTGATCACTGTGCACAGAATCTAGGAAACGACAGTTGCATCCAGCTTGGTGTCACAGGAATGCCTGCCTGGCCGGGCAGCCACAGGAAATATCCCATAATGTCTTCTACCTGTGGCAAGCGGCTTGTATCGGAATCTGTTCTCTGGTAATGATGTTTGTGGGTGGAGCTTTCTAGCAGCACTGAGGAGGAAGAGAGACGGCATGTGTGGTAGATCACCTGCATGGCAGCCCCATTGCCTTCCTAAATGTTTAGGAATTTAGGTGTGCCTTCAAAATGGGTGGTCTGTTCTGTAATATCGTCCAGAACAATTTGGAAGACAAAGTTCAATTATATAGTATCCAGAGTCTTGAAAATTAAGATACAGCTGCAGGTAAAAACAGGCAAACAAAAAAACCTCAGCAGCCACACGACTCCTAGTAACACACTCAGGTATAGTATGTCTTCCGTTAGTTCCTGATCCACTTGACTAAAAGGGCTGCAAAAACTGATCTCCCAAGGCTGCCATAAGGTCATAGAAATTGAAAACCCTTACAAGCAATGCTTATGTGAGTCTGTCTGTGTCTTGAAGATAGCGTACTTTGTAAATTAATCCTCCAAAGGCAAATATATTGTAAGTAGCTTGTTATCTCTAAAATACTAAATCGAAGAATACATGGGATTATATTGACAGAAATTACATTTTCTGTAATGGGGCTTAATATATCTGAAATCTCTCCCAAAGGCTCCCAGACTCTAACAGAGAAGGGTCTGTTAATGTAGGTGCAATGGACATCAAGGACAAATTTATTCACCAAAATGGATTAGGCCATGTAATCAGAGATTCTGTAATATTAATCTTTGACACTTATTGAAAAGAAAGAAATACTTCTGTCTGCAAACTGGCATTCTCAGTTCTCCTCTTTCCCCAACCAGGCTTTGGGCCTCTTCTGGATTTTACTTCAAAGAGGATAAGGTTTCCCCCATCATAAACACTAATCTAAAAATATTAGGACAATTAATTAGACAACTTAGCTTTAGAGGAGGTTGGATTTTGATACCCTTCAAATATGACACTAGCTCTGGGTGATTGTATGAACCTGGCTTTCAGCACATTCACAAAGGGTAATAAATCATACGTCCTCAAAGGCTCCTTGCCACACCGCTGTACATTAAGTCAGAATATTGTTGGCTGGTACTTGGTACATAATCTCAGCTTTCCCCCAAATCAGGAGTTCACACATTTATTTAGAAACACTATTGCACAGCTCTGAGATACATCAAGTTTTGAAAAGCTTCAAAGTAGAAACATACATTTTTTTCTCTTTTTTCTATAGGGAGATAAGAAGAAAGGAGAGCCCATCCTGGAATGCATATCCCTAACAAATTTTAACTGAACTTAGTTATTCAGTGAATTTAAAACCTGACAGGTATGTGATAGTGGATTTTCTCGTTTCATAGAAAAGAGGATATCACTCTTTCTATTGATTATTCTTGAAAGTTAAAAAAAAAGTCATAGAGAGATTTACAGAGCCATAGTGAACGTGAATTAAACACTAATATATACTATGCCTAAAATTTGTCAATTTATAAAGGAGGTGGAAAGCAATACACTGTTTTCTTTTCTATACTAGCAAGTGCTCTCACCCACCAGTCAACACTGTGTTCTCACCTTTGGATCAACAAGCCACCAGGGAAAACTGGGTGTGTCTTCTTAATGCAAAACATTAGCTGCAGGTCTCCAGAGGGGGAAGCAGATTGTGTGTAAACACAAAGCCAAATTACTTACCAATTGTTCACTTGAAGGATGGTGAGTCCTGTGTCTTGTGCCAACTGCTTTTTCTGTTCTTCAGAAGGGTAAGGGTGCTGAAAGAGGACAAAAAAGATAGGTTGTGCACGTACACTTTGGATACACAATGTGCACATCACATGTCAGGTGCAACGCTAGGTGCGAGGGATTCAGTAATAGACACATATGCTCTGTTAAAAAAAATATGTGTATTCAGGCAATATTTAGGCTATTTTGTCAATAACTTAAGAGTCTAGTGAGGTCTATAATTAAAGGTAAAAATGCTGAGGTGTGTCACTCTTATTAATGGAATACTACATCATCTAATTAATGGCAGTAAAAGACAAGCCAATTACCAAGATTAGTGAAGTGTATAAATAGCTACTTAGGATACGTGCAGAACCTTGATACTGAGTTTATTCTTTAACAGGTTTATTTGTTGCAAACACAAAATTCAGTAGGATCTTCACTGTATTTTATGGGATTAAAATAACAAGTTCTTTTTGAGCGTACAAAAGTGTACCACTTTGATGTAATATTTTCTAGAACCACAGATTTTTTTTTTTTTTTTTTTTTTGCGGTACGCAGGCCTCTCACTGCTGTGGCCTCTCCCGTTGCGGAGCACAGGCTCCGGATGCGCAGGCTCAGTGGCCATGGCTCACGGGCCTAGCCGCTCCGCGGCATGTGGGATCTTCCCAGATCGGGGCACGAACCCATGTCCCCTGCATTGGCAGGCGGACTCTCAACCACTGCGCCACCAGGGAAGCCCTAGAACCACAGATTTTTAAAGCTGAATCATTTGGACCAACAAGCTCAGCTCAGGTCCCCAGGAGTTAAGCAACTTGTTAACATGATATCCTCCTCCCAAAACACCATGCTGCTGGACGCAAATATCAAAATTAAAGTGGGTGTATTTAAAAACACACACACACACACTATTCATTTTAGCTCTTCTGCAAAGCACAAACAAATGAAATTCTACTAAAGTTGGTTTCCCTATCTGAATGTCAACATATGCTGGGATTCTGAACACAGGCCAATATAAGGTCAAAGACCAGCACATTTTGCGTGCGAAGAAAAAGCCTCAGGAGTTAGAGTGGATACAAAAATATTACAGGATTAGATAATAAAATGAAATCTATACCTTCTTGTAAGATGTTTAGAATTCTACTAAGATTAGTTTTGGCAAGATACTTTCTGTTTAATAGTCAACTATATCTAAATTTGAAATATACATTTCTAAAGCCTGGGAGAGGAGCTGAGGACATGGTTTCCATCCATTGGTGACATGGGCTACTTTGAAACACTGCACCCCAATAAATTCTCCCAAGATAATAATTGTTCTGATAGTCAACCTTCTATTCTCTTTATGAATGGGAAAGGGCACCCCCAACTCTCCATTTAACTGTATGTGCCATCGGAAACTAAATTCTGGTCTATTGAATGCTAATTAACATAGCTTTCAATCTTATTAATAATGTCTGATTAGATGCTAAGAAGGCTCGTTAATGACCACTTCAATGCTCTTACTTATAAGTTTAAATATGTTCTGTATCTATACACATGGGATTCGATGTGTGGAGAGCAAAGATGTAGCCATTTTTCCCATAAGCATTGTGTCTTGATTGTCACTTAATCAATAAATACACAGTTAGAATAAGGCTTTGCTTTCACGGAATATAGTGCCTCTCTCTAAAGAGCTCCAAGTATATTACAGACAGAATGGTAATTAATCCCCATTGTATCCCTCTGAGGGACATAAATAGAATCTATTGTCCCTCCTGTTTTACTGGTGAGGAAACTGGCCAGGGGAAGGCACAGTCCGCAGCGACACGACCTAGGGACATTTCCTGCTTCCCATCCAGTGTCTAAGCCTCATCATGACAGAAGGATATGGCAAACGCCTTTCATAATCTCCATTCCTGTCCCGCCTCAGAAACCTCCAGACCTCTCACCTTGCCCAGCAGTGCGTGCCACCACCCAGCCCTGCCCACTTCCCAGATGGGCATCCTCTTCTCGCCCCACCGCACCCCTCTGTGTGGTGTGTTCTTCCAACACACCAAGCTGGTTCCTACCCTCAGGCTCCTGCTCCAAGGTCACTGTCAGGTCTCAGCTCAAATGCCAAGCCTTAGTCTCCCCACTCTCCACCAGACCACTTTATCACTCTCACACCAGTCTTTCCCCTTTTTCTCCAATAGCAAGCATCACTCTATGAAACACCCGTTCTGATTATTTCTTTCCCTGGTCATGCGTCTCTTCTCACTCATGTAGCATCTCTAACACCCTCGCCTTTCTCATTCACCATCCTTAAAGCCCAGAACTGCACATAAAGAAAACCAGTAAATATCAGTGGAACAAAGGAATGGCTCTGACTTGCCATGATACACAGATACTCTCCACTCAGATGCAACATCAAAATGTATAATAAAATTTTTTAAGCCCACAGGAAGTATAAACAATCCAATTTGAGATCCACAACACGACTTTCCTTACTTCATTCCTAAAAGTGATGTCTACCCACTCTTTTCAAATGAAAGTATATCACCTCCATAATCGGCAGAGATCACAGGTGACAGTCACCCTATTCACCATTATGCCAGTCATCACAGGCAAAATCTCACAATTGGATACTGACCTAAAAGCAATACACTGCCCTAAGGTTTAAAACATGACTCGCACTTCATAAAGGTTTGCCACACAATACAAACCAAATGAATCTTTTATCCTCTGAACTGAATACTGAATTGTGGTTTCATATATAGCAGTTCTATGTCTACACTAGTTGAAGAATTGCACAAAGTTACATACGACCCTTTTAGACTGTATAAATTATGCTGCCATTCACTAACTATGAGACTTTGAAAAAGGGACAACTTCTCGATTTTATCATCTGGAGGTTAGCCAGGCTAGCAATTCTTGAGGAATAAAAGCCTGACTTTGAAATATGCAAATTTTAGCATCTAGCTGTTGGCACTATTTGCTATATAAAGCTGTACACCGATGTACACAAGTCATTTCCAATCTATAACATCTTCTGTTATATGATTTGCTTACAGTTTTGCAGGTCCTCTGGAAATCTCTTTCAGTGCTTTTCAATTGAATTAATAAATACGTCAATGGTCCCTCTTCACTACAGCTGGATGGTGACACCTTTTGCCGTCTTGTTAGTTGTGTCTTAATATTATGACCAGAACTGGATAAAAATTAATATTTATGCCATTTACCTTTAGTTACTTTGAAAATTGAGAATTGTCACAGTCATTTATTTGTGCTGTGTTTTCAAGAGTATTTTTGCATGCCTGTTTGTGAGCAAGTTTTACATGCATTCTGAGAAAGCAAGTGGAATTCACATTTTATTTATGCAAAGGGTGTCAGGAAAATTCTCTTTGGATCATTAACATTACCTGAATCATTATAGCTTCAAAGAGCAATCTATGGCCTGCAAATTGTCAGTGCAAGTTTAGGTTGTTTCTTTACATCATGCAGTTTCTGATTTCAGAATTTAAATATCATAAAATGAGAAAGTTCTAACCGTTTTTTTCTCTGTCACTTTTCATGTGATCTGATTTTAAGTAATTGGAACAAACTGTGCCTAATTTCATGCAGCATAATTGCCAGGCAGCCTCAAGCTATGGCGACCCAGCACTCTGTCTCCATTAAACAATTTTCAGTTGTTCAGGATATTTTTTTTAATAGAAATGAATGAGCCTGGATGAAATTAAATGTCACAATAATCTGGTCATTGTTAAGGGGGCAAAAGGTATCAACAAAACTCCTAAACCTTTGTCTATGGTAGACCGACTGGATATTTTTCTTTTTTTCATAGTTCTTGAACCTGGTGTCCCACAAACTTTCAATTCCCACCCCCCCAAAAAAAATTCCATAATTGCTAGAATCACATGAAAGCCACAACTTTAGGTAGCTAATCCACAGTCAGTCAAAAATTCACAAAGAAGTAGGCTTTTTAACTGAAATCCAATCTGTTTAACTATCTTAAATCCTATGCATCTTTACTAGATAAGCTTTTTGTGGACAGTATGAGTTATTCCTTTGTAGACTTAAAAAAATAAAAATGACTTGACAAAAACCCAACATGCCACAGGCAAGGCTGCTGCGAAAACATTCAAAGCCCAGGTTGCGTTCCGCCCACAGGGCTAGTGAGGCCACGAGAAGGGCAAAGGTAGATGTCATTTTACAAAAGAGAGAAGGACGAGTGCCATATTAGGAAGAAAATGGAAATTCATTCCAAACCATTGCAGCCACAGGGCTAGGTCTCCCTTGCCACTTTCCTGAACACCTCTGCTATTATGGCATCTAAGCGGCAAGGACACTGGTTTAAGAAAGATCGGTAGGTTCTTGTGAAGAAAAGAGGGATTGCACTTGCCAGATACACCAATCAACCTAATCGCTACGGGATATCAAAGCAAATTTGACCACAGTCCAATAGACAGTGACAGGAGACCTCGTCTTTGTTGTGTACATTAGCTTCCTGCCATTATCTCTTAAAAGCTTAATTATTTGCAAACAATTGATCAAGATGGGAATTTGAGAAAGGATAGGCAAGGGCCACTGGGAGAACGGCAACGCATTAAGAGAGTAAACAAAATTACCTTTAGATCTTACAATAAGAATTAATGATTGAGACCGGAGAGCGGGGGCAGTGCAGTAGCTGCAAGGCTTCCTTCTCGAGTGTTTCCCATTTGATCTGCATTAACACCTCAGGAATGAGTGAAAGCCATAAAACAGTGATTATGTATGGGTAAAGCTGACCCTCCCTTCCAACATTAAACCTGCACACATGTATTAGGTGGGTTTCGCTGGGGAGAGAAGAGCTGCTGGACTCAAAGGGAAAACAAGTGGCTTGGGCAGTGGAACCCGAGCTAAAGGCAAGGACTCACAAAACGGTTATTCTGATTTCAATAATCAACACGCTGACTTCTTCCCAGCCTCCTGCTGAAACAGACCCTGCTTGCCACTCTTCCTGTGTTTCTAGATCTGCAGTGTGACTTCTAATAATGACCTCAGACAGCAGTGATGGCTCAATAACCCCATCAAAGAATAAAATGATCCCTAGAGTATGTGTCCTGTGTAACAGAAATAGAGGTTGTCTCAAAAAAAAAAAAAAATCGAGGACTTCCCTGGTGGCACAGTGGTTAAGAATCCACCTGCTAGTGCTGGGGAAGATCCCACATGCTGCGGAGCAACTAAGCCCATGCGCCACAACTACTGAGCCTGCGCTCTAGAGCCTGCGAGCCACAACTACTGAGCCTGCGTGCCGCAACTACTGAAGCCCGCGTACCTAGAGCCTGTGCGCCGCAACAAGAGAAGCCACTGCAGTAAGAAGCCCGTGCACCACAACGAAGAGTAGCCCCCGCTCGCCGCATCTAGACAAAGCCCGCACGCAGCAACAAAGACCCAACACAGCCAAAAATAAAATTAAAAATAAAAAAAACATCTAAAAATAGCTTTCATAAAAATTAAGTCTGAACGGTCCTTTCACCAGCCAGAGAGAATAGGAAGTGACAGAAAGAAAATGGCAACTTTCTAAAGAAAGTTATCTCTGCCCAATTCCAATCTTATATTTTGAGATGAGGACAGGAGGGGGTTTCTGATGTTGGTTATCTGATATTTACAAGTTTACAATACATTGGAAGAAAACTTATTTCTGTAAACAGTCAAACCCACTCTTTCAGATGAGCATTAATAGGAAAAGAGAAACTCTTCAGCACACACAGATGGAAAATGTCCAACCTTCTATCTGAATGATATCCTTGACCAAATGTACCCCTTTCATCAAATTTTCCACCCCTGACTGCAAATGTGGATGCCAGGACAGTGATGAACTTTATCTTATCTACCCTGGTAACCAAGTTTCAATAATGGTCCCTCCCTCTCTGCCTTGCCCACTCTAACAGCTCATTGTAATGGCAACAGAAATTTTGAAAATAATCCTGTACAGAGCTCACTGGTGAGATAATGGAAAGCTACGCTGCCCCTTCTCAAGCCTCAGATTAGTAATTTCTTGTGACACAGAACTGCCTCTCCACCGAAACTGCAAAACAGCTATAACAAAGCAATAGAGGTGGAAGCAATTTTCAAGCAAAATGTTACATGCTATACTTTAAAAGGTATGGGAATAGGTACCGGGAGAGCTGATCTAACAGGAGGAATTGTGGCAACCGTCCAATATCACCCTTATCAAGGCAATGTTCTGTTGCTTGGCTGAATATGTTGGAAGAACAATTTTGGAACTTCTTTTATCCTTTTTTCCTCCAGCCCTTTGCCTCCTCCACAGCAAAGTTTAATGCATTAATATAAATTGACCTTGAGCTAAACTCTGGTATGTGATGGAGAGATACTCCCTTTAAAGAAGAAGAAAAAAATCTACCATATGGCACTTAACCATTGGATCTCTGTGTTCTTTTAAAACTTCTACTGAGTTTTTGTCACTAAGGGAATATTGTGGATCTGTCTAAATTAAAATAACCAGCTATATATGTGACCTCTAAGAGCAGAAGCAGAAGCCTGTTAACCAAATATATTTATATTTGTTTAACATGAATTTTTTTTGCCTATAAAAACTTCTGCCACTTTAAATAAACTTGCAGCCATTTTCCCCTTATGCATTGACTATGAATAGCTTACACTGTGACAATTACATTGATCTAGGATACTTTTTTCCTTTAAAAAAATCCATAATGCTTCACTATTGTCTTTCAGCTTTATGAATTAGTTTTACTGTTTCAGTGAATGCTTTTTTGTCTTCTGACTGCACATTATCAAAGAGACACTTTGTGCCTCTCATTTGCATTACAAAAGCGTGTACCGTGCAGTGGAAGAGCATTGCCTGAATGCATAGCAGTTGAGTCCTGCATCCTCACACAGGCTGGAATCAAAAGAAGAACGGTGAGGTCTGTACGGCTAAGAAGCCAAAAATGTTTGGAGCATCATCAGTGAAGTCACAGGACTTCAACCTCTTTTCTTAATTCTCCACCAACGCTCCTAGATTGCCCAGTTGCTCAAACTAAATGTGCTCCGTTGATCGTTCAGCACTGCCTTTTTCTGAAGCCTAGTCAAGCCATTTTCCAGACAAGCCCTCAGATTTGATTTCTTGTCTATCTAGCAGCAGTTATAAGAAGTTGCTAGTAGAGGTGTGCAAGCAGGAAGGTCAGGTGGGAATCTCTGAACTTGATCTTATCACATGAAAATGACATAAGTGTGGAAGGAAAAATTGAGCACTGGCTAGCATTTCATAACAGTCTTCACTTTTGCACTGAGACTATACCATTCACAGCACTGAAAACATTGTTTTATAGTTAATTATAAGAGGCTTATACTACAACGCCTCGCCTGTCTTACCTATCTGATCTTTTAATTTCTTGTAAATATTAATTAATATAAAATAAAAGCACTAAATAGAAAAAAACAGATACTACATTAAGGGATTTCATAGTCCTTTGTATTGGGGATTTTTTTTTAAGTTGCTTGCAATTCCATTATAATAACTATGTTTAGATGCATTCTTCAGTAGCTATAGATATGTTCCAGGAGTATTTTTAAATATATGCATTAAAGACATAAAATTTAGACTCTAAATTAGCAATTACTTATATCCTCCTCCTAAAAGTATTAAAATTCATGAAGAGTGCTAAAATTATTTTGAACAGTTATGATGATTAATGAACTCCCTGAATATTGATTCTCTTAGTAGGAAACCATGGCTATAAAAGGAAACACAAAAAGGCCAATAAGAAAAACAGGGTAAGAGGAGTAGGGGGATGAGAGTGGGGGTGGGAATAGGGGCCATGCTTCACTTTTGTGTCCTTTCCAAATCATTTTAAATAATAGCTCATTTGAACTCTTACTGTTTGTCAGTAGGACATATGCATTACATGCATTATCTCATGTGCTCTTGGTGACCCCCATGAGTAGGGGCTATGCTTAGCTCCATTTTATAGATGAGGAAGCTGAGGCTTGGCTAGGTCCCAAAACATGAACAAAGGCTCACAGCTACTTAGTTCTGGAGCCAGGTCTGCCCTCCCCTGAGTTTCTCTACTTGGCTACCCTTCCACTGATGTTTCTTTCCCATTTCTCCATTCCCTTTTTTAAGGTAAACATTTTAAAACCAAAAACATATTCTAATGGAATATGAACAAAGTTAACCATTGTGGTGAGAGGTGACTGAATGTTTCTCTGCAGTTTCAATAGCCTTGATCCAGGAAAAGTTGCTGCTTTCCTCTCCTCCACCGCATCCCCACAGCTTCTGCCCTGCAGGCAAATATCAAGGGGCAGGGATGGGGCTGTGAGGTGAAAGTTAGTTCACCAGGACCTTTCCCCAGATTCTCCCTCCAGCAACTATCCAAAGGGACTTTATTAATAGCAGCTTTCTAGTATTAGTAAGAGTGATAGAAGTAGTAATGGTAACACGTATTAAGAAGTGAGGATGTACCAGGCATTGTTCCAAATCCTTCACATGCATTAACTCATTTAATCCTCACAAAAACTTTACGAGGGAGGCTCATAAATTATACCCATTTGATAGATGAAGAAACTTGAGCATAGAAAGGACAAATTACTTTCTCACGTTCACACAAGCATGTAAGTAATAGAGCTGGGATTTGAAACTTGGTGACAACATACAAGTTGAGAAAATTCACTTCCAAATTATTTTGTTTTCCAAATGATGGGTGGAGCAATCCCACTCATTCCTGATGAGTTAATCATGAATATATAGATGATGATTACTACTCATTTTATGAAGAAGCTATTATCTTAATGTGTATGTGTCTACAACTCAGTTCTGTTAATGGAAGCAATAGGAAATTTTGCTACAAGATACAAAACTCAATGGAAACTAATACATCCATCACTTTATTCGTTCTTCTAGTGTTGCTTATAAACTCGAGAATGATAGTAGGTTATATATGAGAACACGCTTTAAGGGTCATAGAAACAAATGCCTGCTCTTCCATCCACCTGCATTACAATATGCCCTAAATTGTCTGCTTTGAAATTAATTGTTGTGTGTTTTTCTACCAATTACTTTCATTTTGTTTGTGATTCTTAATCAAATATGAGTTAGATTACATTTGGAACCATTTCATTTTAGTAGAATACTAATAAAAACACAGGGATGCTATTGCCATTTACAAGGCAACTAGCCCAGCTCTGTGCCCAATAAATATTTGTTGTATGAATGAATGAGTGCTATTGAAGTTAGAGACACCCAAAATGCCTGAACTAGCATTTATAAGTCAATGACTTCAGAGAAACATCAGAAAACTAGCAGCCCCCATTTTAACAACTGTTCAGCCTTCTCACTCAGTTCTACAAATCCCCAAAGCAGTACAGATTTTATTTACTTTATTTAACTGACATTTTTATAATGTTTACTCTGCATCAGGCAATGTTCTCAGTGCTTTACCAGTATTCACTTGTTTAATACTTATAACAAGTCTATGAGATCAGTGTTTTTACCCTGATGTTACAGATGGGGAAACTGAGGCACAGGGTCTAAGTTACTCACAAATAGGATGAAGCTGGGATTTGACCCTAAGAAACCCATGTTCTTCATTCCTGTGCTATTCTGTTTATCTTTTTTAGCATGTATAATTTCCCCCGAAGTTTCTCCAAAATCCGCTCTATGTTGTTGTTGGGTTTATTTGTTGCAAAAGTTCCCTTCCCACTCTCCAACGGCAATGTAATAAAATTCAAGTTCTCCATCTTACAGGACTGAGGAAAGAACAGAGGAGACTACTGTTTCGACATACAGGCTCTCCCCCAAGAATTTCACTGGAGCAATAAAACAAAACAATAGCACACCATCCTGGACCACTTTTCTGAAAAGAAAGTCCATGGCCAGTTTATACCATAAACTCCAGTAAAGTAAGGATCTTTTCCAAACTACATACAGCTCATCTCCGCTATTGCTGAGAGCGTGCCAGCTAAAAGGAGACCTATCCCCAACCTGTAGAACACTTTTCCACTTTAAAAATCAAAGTGAAAGGGTTTTGAAGCCATGAAGAGAAAAGACAAGGAAGATGAAATACAGTGGTACCATTTGGAATGAGACTGTTGACAGTCATCATTACTGCCTTTACAGACACCCTGTCCAGCATTAAATATTGAGGAAAAACCCTTGTAAAAAGAATAAAGTATCCATAAGTGAGAAGCAAAAACCAGTACACTTGGTGAGAAGATGTTTTGAGAGAGAGAAAGCGAGAGCTAGGGAGAGAGAGAGGGAGAATTCATGCTGCTCCCAATATGACTAAAGACCCCTGGAACTGGTGCTCATTCTCTAGTGCTAATTTTCCCACTTAAATTACAGTGCTGGTGTAGCCTCATCTCATTAGAGATCATTGTCCCCAGTAGACAGTTGTGTTTATGGGGGACTCTGGCTGTTCCACACCTGCTGATCAGGTTGCTATGTGATCAAGGCTGCATACAAACAGCAGACTCGAGCTTGCTGGACTGCGACTGATGAGCCCAGGCTAATTCAGGGGTGATTATGTAGTTTACTGGACCACTAAACCTCTTTAAGCTTGTAATTACTGCCTATTTGAGTAAAGAACATTCAAAAGCAATTCACTGCATCATGCCTGCCACAGCTGGAAGCAGGCTGCCAGCAGTCTGTGGGGACGTTAAAATCTACAGGGACATGGATTGAAGCCCAGCTAGCAGACACTGTCAGCAGCACCCGCAGCCAAGTCTATGCACATTCCTGCTCACCTCTCCTGACCAAGCTTACCATTAAAGGTGCCGTGAAAACTACAGAACAGCCATAAAGATGACAAATAACGGAATCAAGTGATACAAACTACATTTTAATGATTTCCCCCTTTGGTAAAGCTAAAATTGAAAATGTCTTTTCACAATGCCAAAGAGAGAGAGAGTATATGCTTTAAATAATATACACCGCTGAGATTTACTGTGTACTTGCTGAAAGTTCCATCCAAAAAAATACCAATTTGAAAACAAAATGCCCACCTTTTAGACTTTCTAAAAGAACTGAGATGTACAGTCATTTGAGATCTCTTCCACCCACTTAGCTTTCATGTTTATAACCTTAGCTGGGAAAATATTGTTTAGCTACTTGATTGACATTTTCTAAGACCACGTGTAGATTTCTGCTGTTAATGAATTAAAATGCTGCTCAGACACCTGAGTGAAATTTACTTTCAAGAGTCAGAGAAGATTTCAGGAAAAAAAATGTATCAGTATTTATCAATGTTCTCATTTTCTTTTGCTGTCACCTTAACAACTGCAGTTCTTTTGTATAACAAAAGTGTAAAACATGCTTTGCATTGCTGTGGATATAATTATTACTTGTCTCTAAGTAACAAAAAAAAAGACTGGAACTTAATGAAGGGGGATTAAGTTAATTTCTTTTTTAGCTAACAGTTTCCTGTCTCTTAAAATGCAGACCTTGATGAATATAATGTTCAGGGAAGGAAAATTAAGCTTTTTATTTCACTAAAATCTCCACTTTGGAATATTGATATTAAAATATTAAGATGATGTTTATTCTTTAAAAGTATGTAAATTTGGTATTAAATAAAGCCACAGAAATCCTTTCTGACTACTCCATCCAAAGTCCACAGATCCAGGGGCTTTATGTGTTATCTACACATCCTTCCTATTAATATTCATTAGGTGGGTCTGCTTGCATTTTTATAAGCTGTGCAAGAGGCAAAGAAACCACCAGAATTCTTTAACACATGGGCATTATCAACTCAACATATGCCAAACAGCAGAGCACCCAGATCTGAAGTTAAAGTCCAAACACAATTTACCTTTACTTAGCTAATTTTCATGAAAATTCTCTTCCCTTTATCCATTGTAGTCTAAGCTCTTTCATTATCTCTATTCTCTGTAACATACACTTCAATTTTTAATTTAAGAGATTACTCAGCACTATATTTTATCTTGGTTAACAACAAAACCCTTATCTTGCAATCAAACTAAAGAGAATTTCCCTTTAAGAAAAAAAAAAAAAAACTAAAAACTTTAAATTGTCTTAGTAATAAGATTACCTTTATCTTTATGAACCTTCTTAAGCAAACCCTTTTTAACTCCCCACAGCATTTATTGATGTGAATTCACTGTCTGTCTCCAGAGTGGATTATAGAAGAAGGAAGAGTCTTAGTCAAAATTTGGGCAGATCCCCAGTATTTGTTTTCCAAATTATGCTTTCTCAGTCGTCCAGTCTAACTGGACAGGGAAATGCTCACAGGGCTGTGGACATTTTTCCGTGGCATTCCCACAGAGCTCTAAGATGTTCCTGGAACATCTTAGATGAGTAGGAAAAAGAGTGGCACCTGTCATCAACAAGATGACAAGATAAAGGTGGCAGAAATAAAGGTATTCAAAGTTAACTTGGAATGTAAATTGGGGCAGCCACTACGGAAAACAGTATGGAGGTTCATTAAAAAACTAAAAATGGAAGTACCATACAATCCAGCAATTCCACTCTGGGGACTATATCCAGAAAAAATGAAAACTCTAATTCAAAAAGATACATGCACCCCAATGTTCATAGCAGCACTATTTACAACAGCCAAGACATGGAAGCAACCCAACTGCCCATCAACAGACAGTCTTAAGAAGATGTGGAATATATACACAATGGAATATTACTCAGCCAGAAAAAAGAATGAAATATGCCATTTGCAGCAACATGGGTGGACCTAGAGAGTATTATACTTAGTGAAATAAGTCAGACAGAGAAAGACAAATATACTATATGATATCACTTATGTGTGGAATCTAAAAAATAATACAAATAAATCTATATACAAAATAGAAAAATACTCACAGACATAGAAAACAAACTTACGGTTACCAAAAAGGAGGGGGGGAGGGACAAATTAGGAGTATGGAATTAACAGATACAAACTTCTATACATAAAATAGATAAGAAACAAGGATTTACTGTATAGCATAGGAAATTATACCCAATATCCTGTAATAACCTATAATGGAATATAATCTGCAAAAGAATAAAAAAAGAGTTAACTTGACTAGTTTGAGGCTTTTTTTTTTTAAGACTTTGAGTTGGGTGATCTTTTATATCCTTTATATTTGTAAAACACTTTACATTTTCAAAGAGCTTTTATTATATTTTATGAAATTTGAGCCTTACAACTACTTGGCCAAGTTGGAAGGACAGGTAATGTTGCCTCCATTCTATAGGAGAAAAAACAAAACTCAGAGTGGATACATGGCAGATTATGAGGTTAGGAAGTTGTGGCTCATAGGCCTGGAGACCAGGCCTCCTACTTTTACACTCTTCTGAAGCTCAAAGTTTATCTTTTGATGATAAAATAAAGAGCTGTAGCCATGTCCTTCAGAAAGCTACCGTGAGTTGGTGAGCCCAGCCTCTGTTTTACTGTGTAAATGTGCATTGCTCTATACACAAAGGGTGAAACAAAAAACTCAGACTAAAACCAGATAAAACAGAACATCTTTCAAACTGGCTGTCGTCATTTCTAACAAAACTTACATAAGTAACCTAAGTAGTAATGCTAGAAGGTCTTAAATAATGGCATTTGCCCCTTCTACAACTGGCTTTGGGAAAGAACTATTGTTACCCAATGACCGGGTAGTTTGTTTCTCTTTGACACAACTAGACTTAGTTTTGTTTTATTTAATGTGTCTTTCTTTGCCATTTCATGTGTGACATGAGTTTGCTAATAACATATACAAGAGGCCTAATTTTCCCCCCTCCTAAGTCACTTCCTAGGAGAACCTGGGCATGTGTGGAGACTCATCAACCTGTGTAGGTCAGGAGAGTGGTCATTAAGTCCATTTCTGCTCCAGTGATGTGGTTACACATTGACAAATAGCAAATCTAAAGGAAAACATTTTAAGAGTTATTGGTTTCAAGAGGTGCCGTTAGGTGTACCAATTGAGCTAGATAACTGAAGCTCAGAACCCACATTAACTGTGTGACCTTGATCAAGGCATTTCAGTCTTCTGAGCCTCAGCTTCCTCATCAGTGAAAATGAGGATGACAGAACCGGCGGGGGTCAAATGAGACAACACACATTAAATTGCTTGGCATAGTGGCTGGCCTGGACGGAGGGCTTAGTAAATAGTAACTGAACCTGAGATGACTCACAAGGATGGGATAATCTAACTAAACATACTATATACATATATATTTTTTTCCCACAGTTTGTAAGGAAGAGGGTTTGACTAGGTAATTCTTGTCATTTATTTTTCTAGTGTTCAAATTAGGTTTTAATGTTTTCTTACAATTCTCTTTATTTAGACAATCACTTCCAGGATATCTAAAGAAGGGGGAGCTACAAAGGCAGTCACACAGGGCCCCCCACACAGAAGAGCCCCATGCCTGGTTTCATTTGCTGATGGCGCCATCTTGAAATTCTTCAAACATTTTTTTTTAGAAGCCCTGCATTTTCAGTTGGCACAGTTTATATGGAGGATGTATGCATTCTCCACAAATCATATGGCTGGGCCTGCTAAAAGAAAGGGAGGTTATGTTTTCCCTATCAGATGTTTTATATTCAGCTACAACCCCTCTTGAATTTACCTGAGCTTCACAGAAGTAGATTAATTACTACGTTTGTACTAAAAGAGTGTAAAAAAGAAAACACTACAAAAGCAAGATGTAGGAGGCGAGACAGTGTGGATGTGCTCAGGCCTCAGACAGATGAGTAAGGACACTTGAATGACCCTCCAGTGGCCTGCAAGGATTCACACACTCCTGTAAGTGCCTAAACCACCCTCGGGGACAGACCGAGGCACCGAGTAAATATTCCATATTATAAAGTCTATAGGGGAAAAAAAATCAATAATCCGAAACCTTCAAGGTGTGAGGTCCATTCTGGCTCACTGGACTTCGGGATGTTGAGAGCCTTTGTCTTTTGGTGGCCGGGAGTCAGAAGTGGCAATTCGCCCACCTTCCTTGGCAGGGGATGAGTGCCACATTTGGCAGAAAAGTGTGCTCTCGAGAAAAGGGAGCAGAGAATCTTTTGGCCTGGGCTCCAGCTAGGATAGATCAAGAGTGAGAACTCACCCTTGCGTGCCAACCAAATGCCACTGTAATTAAAAACAAACCTTTGGAAATAAAGTATCTGGAAATTATTTCGATTCCAACACGTTCACAATAGGAGCTCATCAATAGTTACAATTAATTCACTTGGTCACAGGATTCTGGCGGGGGAGTGCTGTCATGTTTTCTAAGCCTTCTTAAACAGAATTCTACTGTTTGTTGGTTCAGATAAATATATAAATAAGCAAACTAAAGAGAAAAACGTATGTAATATGGCATAAAGTTTCAGAAGCCTCTAGCATATTTGGATTTGCACCTTACATCAAACTTTCTAAGATGGCAGCCCAGATTTTTTTAAAATGCAAAATTCCGTCATTTTGATGATGCCAAATGATGAACTCCACTATTATATGCATATATTTTGCTTAATGGCTTCATTTATTTTAATAACAAAGGGAAACAAGATTTTACAGATGAAAGCTTTCTTTTTTCATGGCTCCAATGCAACTGGGATTTTAAAAATCTGTGATGTTAACCAATATGTGATAATGGCTGCTCTCAGGGGCCCTATTTCATCCCATTTTATGCAGAGAAACCTACACAGAGTAACCACCACCAGAGTACCCCGATTTTAAGAAGGGATGAGTGTCAGAGGTCTTGTGATTGTTCCTTTTCTTTCCTCTGAATGGCTACATGTTCAGTAAAGCATCAGCTATGGAATTACTGGAGCAATAGGATTAACTCACTAAAGATTTATTATAAATGAGGCAGGAAAGTGCTGTTCATATGATTTCGGGGGATAAGAAAATAACTGCAGAAACCTTTCCCTCTGTTCAGAAATCTGCCTACAGGGTTTAATATTTTGTTGAGAATCAAAAAAATAAAACAGAGCAAGTAACTTCAGTTTAATTCTTGTTTCATTTCTTCATTACACTGAATATCTACGGTGAATCAGGAAGCCAGGAACTCATCAAAATCAGTTCCCATGGGAACAAAAGACATGCCATCTCAGAACCTCCCTGTTAGCCCCTAAAACTTGCCCATTTATTCAGAATGTCTAGCTAGTTTCAGAAAAGAAAGAAAGAGAGAGAGAGGGAAAGAGAGAAAGAAAAGAAAGAAAGAAAGAAACAAAGAAAGAAAGAAAGAAAGAAAGAAAGAAAGAAAGAAAGAAAGAAAGAAAGAAAGAAAGAAAGAAAGAAAGAAAGAAAAAGAAAGAAAGGAAAGAAAGAAAAAGAAAGAAAGAAAGACGGTAAAAGAAAGACGAAGGGAGGGAGGGAGGGAGGGAAAGGGAAGGCAAAGGGCAAGGGAAGGGAGAAAGGGAGAAAGGCATTTGGCTCACTAAAAATTCAGGTAAGATGACCCAAACCAAAAGTCTGAAGTGGTGTTTCTTTTTACTGAGAGACATACCTTCAAACTGTAGAATACAACAGATGCAACTTGCCAGACACACAAAGGATGTGGAGTGATTTTACAGACACTCTCTTGGCCCAAGATGGCAGCTCATGATTAATGGCTGTGTCATCCTTGGCCCTGCTGCAGTCAGGCCTGGGGTCTGATCCTGACACAGAGCCTTCGTCTGCAGCCAATCAGCAGATGTAAGCACATAGGCTCTGTCAGGTTGACATATCATTCCTTCGACAATGTCAGCGAGTATTAATGTTCAATTATCTGTCCTAGAAATGACCCACGCCTTTATGCATTGTGTAACTGCACACGTGGCTCTCTGGTAATCCCAAAGACAAGGGCAGAGATGCCCGCAGTAAACCAGCTACTGGGAGTTGGCTTTCCAACATTGTCATGACATTGCCTTGCAGTACTGAATAGGAGATTTAATTTGAGTTCTTTTCCTAAAACATATTTGAAAAACCAATGAGCCATCTATCTATCTATCTATCTATCTTTCTTTTAGTATGTTTGCATGCCAGTAGTCCTTTCTATTTAAACAGCAACACTTCACATGAGTCATCTGTGACTAGCCGATCACACTCAGCCAACTGTTCTTCATATATGACAACGAGCCGCTCATTATGTGTGGGGTGACTTTTTATTTTATGAAACCAGGTGTATATCATTTACCATCAAACCAAAATGACAATAGTAGACTCTTCTGGAGCAATGTCAAGATCAATTCAACTTCAACATGTGAATCTAAAGGAGTCTTTTCAAGCCAACCACCCCTCCTGCCCACTATTAAAAATCAGGACTCTGGGGGCTTCCCTGGTGGTGCAGTGGTTGGGAGTCCTCCTGCCGATGCAGGGGACGCAGGTTTGTGCCCCGGTCTGGGAGGATCCCACGTGCCACGGAGCGGCTGGGCCCGTGGGCCATGGCTGCTGGGCCTGCGCGTCCGGAGCCTGTGCTCCGCAGCGGGAGAGGCCACAGCAGTGAGAGGCCCGTGTACAGCAAAAAAAAAAAAAAAAAAATCAGGACTCTGGCAGAGGAATGATTTAAAAAGCATACCTGAGATCATTTTACTTGTTAACCTTTACAGTTGCTCAAGTTTTTAAAAATATTGTGTTGATTTGTTGTAGTTAAATTTAAAATCCCCCTTTTCTCATATATCATGCTAAGAAAAAAAATTTTTTATCTTAGCAGATAGCTGCATTTGCATGGTTTCTGTTGAACTCATGTTCAAAGGTTATCAATAACAAGTTTGCAAACTTCTCATACAACCGGCACTGAAAGATAATGTACAGTAATTGCATGATAACTTCCTCCAAATCTGAGATAAAACTTTTAATGCAAATTCAGGTTCACCAACCTATACATGATAGTAGGAACTTAAGTAGTTCAGATTGCAGCTCAATGAATTTGTCTCATGATACGAATTTTTATTTATTTTTTTTTTTTGCGGTATGCGGGCCTCTTACTGCTGTGGCCTCTCCCGTTGCGGAGCACAGGCTCTGGACGCGCAGGCTCAGCAGCCATGGCTCACGGGCCCAGCCGCTCCATGGCATGTGGGATCTTCCCAGACCGGGGCACGAACCCGTGTCCCTGCATCGGCAGGCGGACTCCCAACCACTGCGCCACCAGGGAAGCCCCCATGATACGAATTTTTAAGGAATAGAAAATGCAATTATTTTTTCCTGTGGAAAGCCACTAAAACTTCATTATTTTGCCTTAATTTTAACATGTGAAAAGCAGGTTGATTATGAAATGTACCTATTAAAAGTCTAGCCAGCCCTTGGTCACAGTGTGGTGTCTTGTGCTATTTCTACATGTATTCTCAACTGCACCGTGAAAGTCCTTTTATCTTTTTTAATCCTTTTTTTTTTTTTTTTCCTTTTCTTGGTCTGCCTACTGTGTTCCCAGCAGCAGTTTTTTCCAAATGACTTCCATTCTCCTCCAGCTCCCAATCCTACTTCATGGACACTTAGCCATTGACTTTGCCTCCTGGTATGCTAACAGATCCAGGAGAAGAACACCCAAGACTCCCTTCTTGTCTATTTCTAGATCTCCCTGCCTTCATCTTCCTCTCCTGGTTCACATGTATTGCTAAGTCCTTGCTCTGAGATGCCATCCCATCACTCTCCCCACTCAGCCCCTCCACTGGCCACTTGTTCTTGATCCTTGCTCCATTCATCAGTCCTTTTCTACATTTATCTTCAAAGGTTCCTTCTCTATTACCTAAGTAAATAATTAGGCTGTGCTTTAACAAACTTCATGGAACATAGTAGCAATTCCATGAAAGACAGCTGCATGATTCTATGTGTAAACATTCAAATCTCCCTTCTCCTAAATATTAAAAAAAGAAAAGAGAAAACTTCCCCTCTTGTTACCACCTCCTCATGCTACTGCCCAAATTGTAGCCCTTAGTATATTTCCTCAAGCAATTGCAGAAAGGTCTACCTTTGTTGCCTCTGTCGTAGTATCGCCCGTATGCCTCAGAATACAGCTTCTTTCTCTTCCAAAGTCCTGAAACAGGTCTTTCAAAGGTCACTGATGATATCCTAATCCCTATACCAAAACCTTTCCCAGTACTTCTACTGCATAAAACTTTCAGGGTTTGGTCACCTCTATTTTGAAACTTTGCTCAAGCGTTTGGTCAATAAATATCATCAAGCATCTCTATTATGGCTGAGATATAGCAGTGAAAGATTCAATCATCTTATTTACGAGGGAGGCAGCTCGTAAAGAAACAGTCACCATGACAAGTGCTCTCTATCAGGTGACCATCAGGGCGCTATGGGTCTGGAGGCAGGGGCCATTTCCTCCCTCCTGGGGAGGACCAAGAATGGCTTCCCCAAGCTATGACAGCTGAGATCAGTTGTGAAGGATGCAGGAAAATGTATGAAGTGGAGAAGGGGTCATGGAGTTTCCAGATGAGGGAACAACACGTGCCGGTGCACAGAGTACGGGACCATCCAGCACCTGTGGGGAAGGTAAGTGTGTATGGAAAGGGCGAATGAGGAGCCTGGGTGCTCAGGGGGCCAGTGTTAGACCTCAAGGGTCCTTGAATGGCATGCTGAGGATGTATCCTAAGGGCAATAGGGAGATATTACAGATTTTCAAGTAGGGGTGAGATTTGGCCAATTTTGCTTTGGAATAATCACTCTGGTGGCAAAATGAGGGATTCTTTGTAAGGGATCAATTACAAACAAGTGTAATTGATTAGAGGCAACTGATTAGAGGCAGGGAGGCTGATAAGGGAAAGGGAAGAGCAGGAGACAAGGAGGCTATGGCAGCGGGACTAGATAGGGATAAGAGAATGAGGAAGTGTTTAGGAGGGAGTGTGGATGGGACTCAGGGACTAATCTGTGAAGCAGGGAGGAGGGGGAACCTTCCAGGATGAATCTGAGGGTCCTGGTTGGAACTTCCGGGTCCATGGTGATGTTAACTGAGATGAAGATGAGAGAAAGGAGAGCCAGTTTGGGGACTGAGGTGGATTCTGTTTGGGAATGGACTATTTCTTATCATTGGATCTTCCTTCCTTTTCTTAGACTATTAAAGTGTGGGAGCTAGAAGGGACCGCAGAGATGAGTCCAGCCCGCCTCCGCGTTGGACAGACCTCCTGCCTGCTCCTCTGTCTCTTTCTCTAGGTTTTTTCCTCCAGAAAACCTTTAAAAGGAGGCGTTGCCTGAATTCCGTTCTTTTTTTTTTTTTCTCTTTTTTTTTTTTTTTGCAGTACGCAGGCCTCTCACTGTTGTGGCCTCTCCCGTTGCGGAGCACAGGCTCCGGACGCGGAGGCTCAGCGGCCATGGCTCACGGGCCCAGCCGCTCCGCGGCATGTGGGATCTTCCCGGACCGGGGCACGAACCCGTGTCCCCTGCATCGGCAGGCGGAATCTCAACCACTGCGCCACCAGGGGAGCCCCTGAATTCCGTCCTTGCCCTCCTCCTTTTCTCTCTCAGCTCTCTCTGGGTCCATGACTCCATATCCATCTCCAGCCTCAATGGAGGTAACACCAAGCCTTGTGCTCTCACCAAAGCCCCAGCCAACCCGTTTCCAACTACTGACCATACAACTCACATGGACATCCCACCAGCACCGGAACCACACGTATCCCACACGGCATGCCTCACCTCCCCCTAGAACCATTTCCTGCTTCTAACTTCCCTTCTTCCCTGAAAGAGACTCCAGCTCCATAACTGCCGACGTGAAACAGGGAAGTCACCTTTGATGCTCTTCTGTACCAAATGTCCACGCGTGAGTGGTTATGAAAACAGGCCTCAGAGCCAGAGGGGCTTGAGTTCAACTCCAGTCCCTGCTTCTCACTGCGCTACTTCAGGCAAGTTGTTTAATCTCTCAGAATCTTGGTTTTCTCAACAGTGAAATAGGGAGACGAGCAGTACCACCCCTAGAGGGTCACAGTGGGAATTCCATGAGATAAAACATGAAAGTGCTTAGCGAGGCCTACCAGGGCGGGGGCAGGGTGGGAGCAGCCTGCACCAGCCAGGAGGAGCTTTTTATTCACTGTCATTATTTAGAATTGCCCGTGCATGGTGATAATAAGAAACAGACTGACTTTTAGTCATTTTATTATTATTTGTAAGTTCTCTACACACGTGGCGCTGAGAACCCACCTCGGCACATTCCTGGCACTTAGCACAGTGTATGATACACATGTGCCAGCTATGAATGCTTCTATTTATGAGGTGCCGGGTTTACCTCCAAGATATCGTCCACCATCCATCCATCCATTTCTTTACACTCTCACAACCACAACCTTCTCACCAGAACTGTTGTCACTGTCTCCGAACTGTCTTCCTCACTCCACTTCTCCTTGCAAACTGCACCACCAACTAGATCTATGTGCTTTTCATAGAGCTCCGATATGTACACAGTTCCTCGCACGCAGTAGGGCACTCAAAACGCATTTGAACTCACTTGGAAAAAACTTGAATGGCCCAATTCATATTGTTATTCAAAGAGAAGGGTAGATGCGGCCTAAAGTTTAGCCGTCATTTACAGTGGGGAAAAATAACAACAAGCACGTTTAAAAGTTGCTCTTTCCTACTGTGCAGTGGGATTAGGTCACCCCATCGTGGAAAACATCCCAGCCATCTCTCCGCACAAACCAAACAGTTTTCGGTATTTCCAGGTAAGAGCCCTGCCTTCATCCTGCTGCTGCATAAGCCCCTTCCCCGACCCCCTACCACACACACTTGTGCAGCGCAGGTGTCACAGCCACGGAGAACCCCAGGGACAGCATGGCACCCATGCAGGGAACCCACAGCTCTCTGGTGGTGCCATAAAGCAGCTGTGATCAAGTAAGTGGGGCAAACACATGGCTCTGATGACGTCACATGGACTTCTGCCTCAACTCTCACCAGATCTAGTCAATGCGTATGCAAGCCAGTTTCAAGAGCAATAACAAACCATAAATTTAAGTCTCAAGGTCTGGAAGTAGTGACACCCAGCAGGTTGCAAATTAGGGCTCTGAATGTTTTTCCGGTTTCTACTTTATTGTACACTAAGATCTCTGGTAGATCTTCAGACTTTTCTAGCCCGCTTCCTTCTATACATGTGTTCCATCTGTAAAGTGGGGGTACAATGATTAATTGTTGAATCAAATGCAAACGAAGTACTTAATAATCTTTTCAAATCAAACAGGATGCTTGCTTATAGCTGGATTTTTCAAAATTCAGATACATGCTGTTTCATGCAGGTCCATTTGGCCTTTTTTCCTTGGAAATTCACCCCACCATTTACTCAATCCCTCTCTTGAACACTGAAGTGATGAATGTTGCTGAGTGCTCATGGTTTCTGGTCCAATACGAACACTTTCAAGGAGTAAGTCCAGGGCGCCTGTCGTCTTGGTAATTGATGATGTTTTCACTTCAAGGTGTGGGCCTGAGACCCACAGGGCTCAATGGGGGAAGTAAATGAATTGACTTGACTACATCTCTTGCCCACCTGATACACATAAACTCATTACTGCCAAATGTACTTCAATATTATCAAGAGGGGATGGCAACACATATATTTGACAATGGTTAAAGGGATGCCTTTATTGTATTTTACATTCGCAAATTAAAACACTTGGTTTTTCGTTACAATTCTTTGTGAAAATCTGGTCTTCACTATATTCACAATGAATTATAAATGCCTGCACCAAAACAAAGGATAATCCACGATGCCATCAAATGTATGCCTCTCTTTCTAATTTTGATTTCTAGGGCCCCTGGCCTCCCTAAGAGAACGCATGCAGGGGCACACACATACTGTATTTCAAATGGAGATTTTATGTAAGCTTATTTTTATAGTGATTCCAAGAGTAGCTGCTCTGCTTTTTATCTATGCAAACTGGAAATAAAGTAGGCACCCTGCCAGCTCCCTGACAGCAGGCCAGGCCCGGGCTGCCATGGGTAACTCGCACAATGACATCTAAGGGGTCCAGAAAAGAACCCTGACTAATGGCTTTTGGATTCCTTGTGACCTTTGATCCTCAGTGCCTTAGACCAAAATAAATGACCTAATTTCAAGAAACTACATCCAGCCTGTGAACTCTAATGAGTGAGAGAATTTACCCACTAAACAATGATTCATAGGTATGTGCTATTCATAATAATTCTTTAGATCTTAGCCCAACTAGAGGGAATATACTTTTCGGATGCTCACGTTTTCCTTGTAGGTTATTTGTTCCTTTTCCCCTGTTGCTTTTAATACTTTTTCTTTGTATTTAATTTTTGTCAGTATGATTAATATGTAACTGGGTGTGTGTTCCTCCTTGCGTTTATCCTCTATAGGACTCTGCGCTTCCTGGACTTGGGTGACTGTTTCCTTGGATGCTCACTTTTTAAAACAAATTCATCTTCCAGGATGCTGTGAAATTTGAGAGTGCCCAGGGCAGATAAAGTACACAAGGCAGCGGAAATACAAAATGATTTCCTGGAGCAGACTGAAGTTGGCTAGTAGGATTAGGAACAAAAGCATTTCTCCCTCAAATGTATGTATTGTTTCTGTAGTTGATGATTCTGTTGCTTCCTTACTGACAAAGGCTACCAGATCTGGAGGTCCAGACTAGGAATTCAGGAGCTAGTACAAGCACTGAACACACTGCCCTCTCCCCATGATAACTTCCATGACTGACTATCATCACCAGAGCCCTGAAGCCACATGGGGGTGAAGGGTAAGATTCTGTAACATTCAACCTTCACCCATCCTATCACACAAGTGTACTGTCAACAAGCCCCAAAGAAAAAGTCAGTATATCTGCAGCATCTTTGATCTATCAGAAGCTTTCCGGGTATTTGAGAGACCCAGGGAAAACTCTGGGATATTCATTTAGGGCAGTGAAACTACCCTGCATGATACTATAATGGTGGATACATGTCATACATTTGTCCAAACCCCTAGAATGTACCACACAAGAGTGAACCCTGATGTAAACTGTGAACTTTGGGTGACGATGATGGGTCCGTGTAGGTTCATCAGTTGTAAGGAATGTGCCACTCTGGTGGGGACAGGGGGGTGCTGATAATTGGGGAGGCTCTGCAGGTGTGGGGCAGGAGGCCTATGGGAAATCTCTGTCCCTTCCCCTCTGTTTTTGTGTGTGTGTGTGTGTGGTACGCGGGTCTCTCACTGTTGCGGCTTCTCCTGTTGCGGAGCACAGGCTCCAGACGCTCAGGCTCAGCGGCCATGGCTCATGGGCCCAGCCACTCCGTGGCATGTGGGATCTTCCCGGACCAGGGCACGAACCCATGTCCCCTGCATCGGCAGGCAGACTCTCAACCACTGCGCCACCAGGGAAGCCCCTCCCCTCAGTTTTGCCGTGAGCCTGAAGCTGCTCTAAAACATAAAGTCTACCTTCTTAAAAACTCTTTGATATTTAAAAGAAAGTTCTTGTACACTGAAAAAGAACTGAAGTTGGCAGAGGAAAAACCAAACACTTTAGTCCAAGAGACATTATAAAAGTAATGCGTTAAGTTTCAACATCAGAGGAAAAAAATCCAAGCATTAATTAAAAATCAAAGATGAAGAAAAACAGTCATCTTTCCATTTAAAAGCTGTCATCTTGCTTGTGCTCCTGAGATCCTTGCTATGCAAAGTCTGGTCTGTGGACAAGCAGCAGCAGCAGCGAGCTTGTTCAAAATGCAGAATCTGGGCTTCCCTGGTGGTGCAGTGGTTGAGAGTCCGCCTGCCGAAGCAGGGGACGTGGGTTCGTGCCCCGGTCTGGGAAGATCCCACATGCCGTGGAGCGGCTGGGCCCGCGAGCCATGGCCGCTAAGCCTGCACGTCCGGAGCCTGTGCTCCGCAACAGGAGAGGCCACAACAATGAGAGGCCCGCGTACCACACACACACACACACACAAAAAATGCAGAATCTCAGGCCTCACCCCTCTGAGAATCTCCATTCAAAAAAACCATTCCCAGATAATTGGAATGCACCTTAAAGTTTAAGAAGCACTGCTCTGAAGAAGCAAAAGAACCTTCAGTTCTGTAGTAATTTCCATTTCCCAACTTTTTAGATGGTAGACTTTCATTTTTTTTAAGTTACTATTTACACCTCAGTTTAACCTCCAAATGTGTACATTTTTAAATCTCCTGGTACAGCTTCAGAAGGATGTTGTAATTACTACTGCTATGTTGTATGAAGATTAAAATCAGGAAAATATCTTCCATTTAGAACCTACAATCATTCTACTTCTCTCTATCATTCCAACCTAGCAATGTTTCCAAGGATTTGGTTCATCACAATATCACCTTTACATACTGATTTTCAAAACCCAGAGGCAGGCTGGCCCCCGTCTGCTTAGTCACGGGCAAAGAAGGCAGGAATGATTGTCCGAGTTCACTCAGCATAAGAAGGTAAACAGGACACTTCAAGCCAACCCAACTCTCTGTTTCTGCAACAAAAGGCACCTTCCCCCCAAAGAACCAGCATAATGAGTTCAACGCTCCATTTTATTTTGGTGTGGAAGCCAGCTGTGGTCCCTGAAACCAGTACTTAAGTACATTTTGCCTTGCTTCTCTTCTCATCTTCCTGTCTCTAGTAATCAACAATCCAACACCGGGAGCATACTTCCACCATTTCTCTTGACATTGGTAATGGGAACAATAGATGGGAAAATGCACGCTCTGTGATGCTACCAGAAGGCTGGCCTTCTCGTTCTCAGAGGATAATACCTACCATTTAGAACATTTCAACAGCCCGAAAATTCCCCATGTTGTGACGGTCAACCTACGTGACACGTGATCCATGTTGGTACAAATGTAAAATATAGCATCTAGAGCCCTGGCGATTAACTGAATTCTAATGCCACATTCTAATGGTATTTTACAGATTTTTCCAAAGTCTCTCAGCATCTACCCCTTAATTAAATCTAATTTGGTTTCCACATAGAGTGTTATGGAGCGTATTCACTTCACGATACATGGAAGCTCGATATACATCATCTTTACCTTCCAACTACAGCCTTATGAAGATGTTTTCATGTGGGAACATTCAAAACTGATTTATGATGCTATTGCAACAACTAAGCAACTAATCTTCCAGTATAAATGTATCACCTAAGAACAACCTCACTGAAACATATAAATTCCATATATACTTTAAAATATTATTGTCTGTAATATAATAGAGCAGAATGTTTCAAAGCCTATAACCTTGCATGCAGAAGCAGTTTTTCAGGCATTAATACTTAAATGGGTCATAGACACCACATCTGTCATTCTGTCCTGAAGTCTATGAGGCAAAACCAAGACTATGCTGGCCTATTGATTTTTCTAGCATTTGCTTTAATTTACTTAACCACTGAGAAATCCATCAGTACATAAAGGGCAACTGTCCATTACTGCCTCATTTGCAGACATTCCTTCCCCTCATTTTTGGTAAATATTTCCCTTACACTGCTATGTGTTTACAGTGTAAAAACGAATTAGGAAGGTGCTCACACCTGTTTCTGTTCAGTAACTGCTGCACTGAGGTATATGTAATGTGCTTAAAGATAGAATATCTAGACATTATTACATCTGTGTGCAAAGGGTGGTAAATTAGATCCTAATTACATTAACAGGAATTCTGCCTCCCAGCTTAAATTTTACATGAGCACTCTGCAAAAATCCAAAAGCTCTGCAGTGGTTTCTTTATGAGCTGGTGATTACAGCTACTTCCTATGCGGTCACTAAATATTCTGTTTACAAATAAATGAAGAAGCTTTGAGCCAACTTGCCAGGGTCATAATCTATTTTTTTTTCCTCCCCCTCCCTCTTTGCAACAAACCCTCGCCCCATATGCATGGCAACAATCAGGAGCCCTGGCTTCATCTAATTACTCCATCACATAATTTCACAAATTGCTTTGTCACCGGGGAGCCAAGTGCAAAACACGCTCACAGTGGGATTTCAGGCAGCAGCTTTCATTTACTACTCATTCCTTGTTAAATTAAACACGAAAACACGAGTTGTGTGAAAGAAGTCAAAAAGAAGGCCTGCAAACGAGCCAGACAAGTATATCTCCTATTTACCATTTCTCCAAATACATCGTTGGCAACAGGCATTGTGAACAGGAGTATCCCCTTGCTTGGCTGGCCCATTCCTAGCTCGATATAGCTGCTAGAATAGACCACAGCTGAAAGGTCAAGAGCAAACGGGCTTCTCCGGAAAGTAAGTTTCATCATATATCAACAGGAAGCCTGGGCCTATGGTAAAACATTTGATAGACTCAAACCACTCTATTCTTTACCCTTTCTGCTTTCTGAAGTGCCTGGCCATGATCCTCACATGAGAACGTGTATCTGTTATTAGATGAATGATGTTAAGCCCTTTGAAGGTATAGACAGTATCCCATATTTCCATTCTGGCTAGAAGGAAGGAACCCGATTCCACTAATCTTTAAAAGTGCTCCAATGGAAAGATCATCAATCAAGTTCATACGGTATTAGATGTTTTCCTTTTAAGTATGAATGCCTTGCACGTTTCTGAAACACATCAAGATAAATGCTCACCCATCTCACTAAGGATGTGGGTGGAAGAAAAAGAGTGTACGGTGGGTGACATTACTAGAGGGAGTGAACCTGAGGTTATACCCCTGGAAGTTGACATTTTTATGTCAACAACTAAACACAGCCACTGGTAATTAAAGGTATTTCTCTGCAGCTCAGGAGCCAGCAGGGTCAGGTACCATTTTACACCACAAACCAGTCCTTTATGCATGTAGATTTGCCAGCATTATCTGCACAGGGAGAAGAGGCATTAGCAGCAGCTGTCTCTCTGCTTTTACACTGAAAATTCTATTCATACAGACAGGTGGAGTAATTTAAAAGCCAATGTGGTGCAATTTCGATGTGACTAATGTCACTGCCTACTAAAATGCCACCATTACCACTGTTTATGGAAACATGACTAAAATTACATTTTATTCAAAAGAATTTTAGGATTCTGGTTATTACTAGCTTTAAAATGATCAGACCTCAGTGTCATACCCCAGAGCGGTGGCTTAATTCTCCAGGCTTTAGCAGCCTTCTTTGCTGAGAAACGACAGTTGGATTGTAGTTTCAAGAGTAATTGGGGCTGCATAAGCAGTTTCCCCATCTCCATAAAGCAAATGAAAGACATAGCTCTTTGCGGTCCTGAGTATGTGACAGGCAAAAAATCTTCAAGGAGCTAAATTCTGTGTTCGAAGGGTTAGTTACGATTTGCATGAGGAAAGATTCCCCAAATCACTATCACACATTGTTAGTAATACACAGGGCTAGAGATTTACCTATTTCCATAAGGAAGGAGGGACAGTTAATGTTTAAAATCTGAAATTCTAGCAATGTATAAATGATTACAATTGCACAAAGTATCAATAGCTGCAGCTATGACTTCTTTATGCACAAATATGTCTGGAAAAAGAATCTAGATAGGAAAGGACCTTCCTTGACCCCCCTTTACCAATAACCATCAGGTTGCACTATGAAGTTTTGTGCCAAACCTTCCGGCTCTTATTTTTATTTAAAAAATACTAATCAGCTAGCTCATGAAATGAGGGTGTAATTATACCTTTGAACTCCCATGATGGTGATTTGATGTGCTCTGTGTTTGGGAGGCAACATGGTAAAAAGCACATGGAAATTCAAGGCAGGAGACCCTCCCTGGTTGCAGCTCAGCCAGTTCCTAGCTTTTGACCCTGAGAAAATTCATTAACTTCTCTCACCTTCATTTCTGTCATCCTATCTTATAGGATTTTTTTAAGAATCCAGTGTATGTGAAAAGATTAAACTACAAAGCACCACAGAGACACATATTATAAGTTTATTTAGCCTTTTGATCAATTTTTTTCCTTCAGCTGTTAACAGAACAGAATGATCCAATGTCAAAAGAGCCAAGCAATTAATGGATCTATTTTTTTAAAAATTGGTAAAAGTGACATTATGTAGGCAGGAGATGATTGCATTTCTTTTAAAAATGAAATCGTCATTTTTGTGGAGTTCCTCCCCCAAGAAGTTTGGAAACTGACTTTTCTTTAAATAAGGGACAGGAATTATTCCTAAGCTTCTATAAACTGCAATAGAAAATTTCTCCACTCATTGATCTTTCTTAGGATGAGTGTTCCTATTAACACCTCCTGGCCTCTGGATGTCCCAAGAACTTCCTAGGACACCGAATTCTCAAAGGTCATTCGTGTCATGAGAGAGCGCGTGGGCCCTACAGGGATGCTAGCGACAAAGTTAATGTGAAAACAGACAAAAACTGATCGCAGAATATTAAGAACTGAAAAGCAAAGACACCTAAATGGTTAAGTTCATATATATTGCCCCATTTTTTTTTCTGGAGAGATAATACCAGGAGGACATTCAAATACAAGCAGTGATTTAAATCAAACAAAGGGCTCTGTTTCAGAAGATTTTGAATAATCCATTATAAAACCAAGTAACTTGTGTCTCATTTGAATATCAACTAACTTAGGGTACTTGCATTTATAACATCAAGTTACTTGAGGCCTATGTTTTCTTTAGAGGGTCCAAAGATAGAGCAATACTTCTTGTATTGGGAGCCACACTCCCTGGGCTATAATTTGCTGAGTGAAGGCATTTTGCAATAGCAAGAAAACACAAAATCTGAAAGGTCTTTGAAATGTTAGAAAATCGCCTGGTGTAATTCTTCCAGCTACTCCTCTGCTCTTGGAGGCTGCCCACAGGCCCACCAGGAAATGGACGCCTTATCTGAGTGTTGGAGGGCTCTCTCCTGCCTCCTGACACACTGAGCTGAGTATCCAGTCCATTGACAAAAGCCGCCTTTCCCAGGCTCAGGACTCGCAAATGGAAGGACAAGCAGTATTGAAACACCAGCACGTTTGTCCACAGCAGTCATTTTGCTGTAAATCCACATAGTTAACTATCATTACTACCTTGGAGCCTTAATAAAGTGATTTTTGCTGTCTCATGGCATTCAGTATACCTCAGGTAAGCTTGACCCATAACCAAGTGGGTTTCATGACCATTGCAATGTGGTCTCCACTCTTTGCTTACCCTCTGGCATTGGCTTCCATCAGCAGAAACAGAAAAATTAGAGCCCTGAACATAGCTATTTAGGGGATTAAAAGAAGTAAAATGGGTCAGTTTTTCCCATCAGGATTGGTACGGATGGCAGGGGTTCAGAGAGATTTGTCTTATAGAAAAATGCCCAAGTACGTAGGGACATATATGTACACAGAGTCATAATCACACTTCCATAAGAAAGACTGAGATGTGATGAGGATATTTCCAGTTAAGTCAAAGTCTCCTAAATTACATGACATATAGATTTAATTCCACTGGCAAAACAACCAATCAGCCAAACCAAACCAAAACACTGGAATCCTTCCTAAAACAAAACCACTGGATTGTCTGTCCATCAAACCTCCATTCTTTAAACCAAAGTACCTTCACTAGGAATCTTAAACACTGAGAAAGTAAAAAGCCAAACCTATGTCACAAAAAATTCCTAAGGATTAGACTGAGTTAATTTAAAAAATACGCTCACACATATGTACGTGATGCTCTAATTTTAATCTGAAAGATAAACTGAGGAGGAGCAGTTTCATATTCATTGACTGAGTTTAGCGTTTTATCTTCAAAAATGTATCATCACTAAGAGGTATCAGAAGACAGGACATTGATATATGCGTTGAAGTGTAAATGGCTAGCTAGTTTTCCAACAGTTATGTGCATGGGCAACCATCAACTTAATAAATTGTGCTTATATGGGCACTTCTGTTTTGAACCTAATCCTTCATTGAATCAACCCGATTAAGAGTATATCAGAAAACCTGGGCTTCCGTGGTGGCACAGTGGTTAAGAATCCACCAGCCAAGGCAGGGGACACGGGTTCGATCCCTGGTCCGGGAAGATCCCACATGCCTCGGAGCAACTAAGCCCATGCGCCACAACTACTGAGCCTGTGCTCTAGAGCCCGCGAGCCACAACCACTGAAGCACGCGTGCCTAGAGCCCGTGCTCCTCAACAAGAGAAGCCACCACAGTGAGAAGCCCATGCACAATGAAGACTAGCCCCCACTCGCTGCAACTAGAGAAAGCCCAAGAGCAGCAGCAAAGACCCAACGCAGCGAAAAATAAATTAAAAAAAAAAGTATATCAGAAAACCAAGCTACAATGTATTTTTAACTTAGCCTTGGAAACAAAAGGAAAATTTTAGAATAAGCTGACAAATTGCCAGCCAGGCGCTACAAATGTCCCTTACATAAGGCACCATATAAAGGCACCAACCATCAGTGAAATGAACAAACCATTTGACTGAGCACAAAAATCTCAATCACACCCCGAAATTCATAGAGCCCCAATCAGAGTTCATCTGCTTAAGAGTCCTACGCACCTGGATAAACGAACAATTTTAAAGTTGGACTTTTGTTTTTACTTTTGATTGTTTTTTTCCCCCATGCCTCCTCGTCAACTGACTGTAATTCCCCCAGGTCAGAGGTGCATAACTAGGATGGGGAAGAAAGGCTGGGGCAAAGGGAAGGAGGTGTGCGGGAGGCTGGGAGGGAGCTCTGCCAGGTCACTAATGGCCTCTGGGCCAACAACTTGGAGAACAGGCTGATGCTTCGCCTTTGATCTTCTAATTCACAATGATCATTAGTATTAACTCCGATTCTTCTGGGTGAAGAATTCCAGCTGTAGCCTTTTCAGTTTACCTGACCTAAGAAAATTCATCACCCATCCCATTAGGATTTCAATAACCAGCTAAGAAAAAGGAAAAAGGCAGTTACCCCAGAATCTAGGAACCACTCTCTTCATTATTAAAACAGGGTTTATATGATGTATATTACAGAAAAATTAGGGCATTCCACCATTACCTCCAAGTCATTAAATAATCTATTCCATTTTCCTCCTGAAACAGATGACTCCCGATTGGGTAAAAGATATTCAGGGTCCTATCTAATCAAAGTGGAAATATGCTATCTCCAAAGTAGCAGAGATCTTTTAAAAGTAAGATAGAGAGATCTGTCATCTAAGCCTGTATTGATTTCGGCAAAGCCAAGCTCTGACCATCATCATGACTAAAGCCTGGGAAAGTGACTGGTAATCTCACGTAAGAAAAAAAAGTAAGAACTGTGAAGATATTCTTCTTATGTATTTCAGAGAGCTCATTTTTGATATGGGACATGGGCATCTGAAAGGAAAAAAAAATCTTCTCACTCCTTCATACTCGTTTTCAAGTAACTTAATTTAATAAGGTATCTGTAGATACCACACAATGAAAAAAGGATCAAACTTAGCTGCCATCTCCACAAGCCACCCTCCTTGGCTCAGGCATATGAACACAGAGGACTAGTTAGGACTGTCTTTCCCAAACACTTTGCACTACCCTGATTGACATTTTAGGCCAGAGTTCAAAAATATAGTCTTCCTGCCTTGCTACCTTCTTAGAACTAATGGTAGCTGAAGGATGCTAACTGGTAAGGCACAATAAGAATATTCACTGTTAAAACTGGCAAAGAATAGAGGTGAGGGATAGGAGGAGATATAGAAATGGTAGGAGAGGAGCAAATTCCATCTGCTACTTAACTATGTGCCTCTGTACTTAGTCCTTCTCTCTGTGTCTGCCTTTTGAGTTTCCACTCACCTTGATCAACAAAATGGGTTATCTGGATACCAATGAGAAGTACTTTTTCATTCTAACAATAATTCATAATGTTTAGAGAGCAGTTCTTCCAAAATTGCAGGCAGAGATTTGATACTAAGATGTCTCCACCAGATCTTGTTACCAAAAGCAAAAACCAATGAAACAACATTTGTCTCTTCTAGAGCATTCAATTCCCAATTCAATTCCATTTACTCCATTCTTAGAGTGGCGGACCCGCAGGGCACTTTTCATCTAATAGTGTTTCTATGGCAACGCCATTCTCAACCTGGAAGATTCTACAACCCCTCACTTTGGCTTTATCCACATTGAGAGGAAAGTCTTATAAATCAGAAATTGAGACATAAATTTCACTACAGAAAAAAAAATAGTATTTTCCAGGCTAGAAGTTGAAAGAAAGAAAACAAAATCAAATAGCAAAATGTGTATATAACCTAGAAACAAAGTTTGTCTCTATAGTACCCAATGGGATCCTCAAGGTCAGTGAAAGGATGAGGAATCCAAGAGAATGTGAATGAAAGTCAATTCACCTTCAGGATCACATCTCCTACTGGTCAATGCCGAATGAGTCACACCTTGAATGGTTTCTTCACCTGAATTTGCAGGTATGCATTTTAACAACCTCAACTCTCCCTAACTTTTCAGGATTCCTAGAGTACACAAACTCCATGCAGGAAAATGTCACTGCGTATTTTCAATAAGAACCATATTAACCCCTTTTCTATTTAGATTATATTTAAAATTGCAATATGTTAGGGTAGGAAAACAAAAAGAAAAAAGACCCTTGATTCTTTACCTTAAACATTGTATTTATTCCTTCTCTTCATTTTTACTAGCCCTTAGGCAGATATCTCTGTAACGCTGTGTAGCAAAATAACCAGTAATATGCAAAACACATCCAGCTTAAACATTATGACATAGCAGGTTATATTTACAGCTAGAATAATGCCCTTAGGAAGGAAAATAAATCTTGATGTGGCATATGCCCCTGAACTGATCATGAGTATATAGTGACTCACACCCAAATATTAAGTACTTTCTAATTGTTTGCAGTAATTTGTCTTCAGGCAAATGCAAGCATTTCTATTAATACATCCTTTTATTTTCTTTCAAATTCTCTCTCATTATCTAAATAATGTCAGTCATTCTTTTCAATTCCAGGGAATAGTTTCTTTTAGGAGAACTTCTCTAGTTATCAAAACTGGCAAAGGTTCAACTAAGTCTAAGCTGGAAATTCACATCACTGAAATTTCCTTTTACCCCATAATCACCAAAGTTTAAAACCTGTTTCCGTTTTCTTTTATTGTTTTTATTATATACAAGTATGTCCAGTTTAGCTTGCTAGAGACTGTGAGTCCAAAAATGAAGCTTTAGTTCTCTCTTTGGAGCAGTAAAATGTGCTACTGATTAAATCTACCTGTGACCAACTACAGAAAGGCACATTTTTCTTATGCAGCTGGGGTGCAAATCCAGGAAGGTTTTTTTAGTCAGGGCCTATTCTACTCCTCTAACAAACAAATGCTGAAAGCCCTTTCAAAGCAGCTTTTTTTTTTTAACTGAATAAACTCAATGAAAAGATTGACCCATTTATTTGAAAAAGAAAAAAAGATAGCAATTTGCTTTCCAAAAGGTGTATGAGGTTTCATAATATACCTTTGGCATTTAAAAAATTAGTTTTTTTACAATTTGCTAATAAATTGTGATTGCTATTGTTTTAATTAGCCAGAGTTTCAGTTGCTCTTTTATATTTAGCAAGATTTCATAAAGGATCTCCTGGATAAGTTGCATTAATCATATAGCAAGAATGTGATCAGCTAAAATTTGTACACAGTCTTCCAAATGAACTCTGCATCCCTAAAAACCTCTCAGAATTTGAAATAAATTTGCTAAAGAACTAATACTGAGATAACAGTAGTTACTTACATTTGGACAAATAATAATAAAACTCTCTTTATACGTTTTCTCATAGTATTTATTATAATCGGCTCTTGACTATAAGTATTACCTAAACAGTTTATGCATTCTTTCAAGAAGTATAATGAGACAAGGAGAAGGCTGTTCCTTGTAACTGGAAATCTATCTACTCTTGCAATTGGAGAAGAGGGACAGAAGGGAATCTTTCTCATTGGAAGAAGGAAAGGGGGAGAAAATTTAAATATATCTCCTCACTTTGCTTTTTAGACGATATTATGAGAGCTTCTGCTTTTTAGAGACCATTATCATTATCAATATTTTTGTATGAGCAGATGGCAGTGGCGTGGGGAAGGAGGGTGGAAATACCCAATGGAAACCAGGAGACAACGTCTATGAGCATTCTTAGAATGCCAGGGAGACATGGACAAATGGGTTTCCCCCTCAGGGTAGTGGTACAGGCCAGCACCGACCCTCAAACTGAAGGAAATTAGCCGGACCTCAAAAAATCAGACAGTTCATGAATAATTTCTGTTGCAACTGCCCCAATAATATACGGACCACAAAAAGCATTGCAATACAGGTAAAGTCATGCTGGCTGTTAAAAAGCATTTTGTTGTTGTTCTTTTTTTTTTTTTTAAGAAAATAATATAACTCTTGGCAAGGTTCTTCACAAGGGTACGACCTAGAAAACCAGGAAATCTGGTGGATGAATAAAAGAACTTGCTTCTTCTCTCCTGATTCTGTCTGAACCAATATTTGATTATATTTTATTCAGGGGCAGCTCAGCTTCGAGTGAAGCCAAAACTCCTTTGCAGATTGAAATGGAGGCTGACGAAGTCTATCTTTTTTTTTTTCTGTTAGTATAGGAAATAGAGTTTGGTTGTGACTTCAGGGTCAACCTGATTTTGTCCTCTACCCCCACTCGTCCTCAGGTTAGATCAGGTTAGCTGGTTGGCTCCAGTGATGAAATATCAGCACGGCTGCATCAGCACTTTTGCCCAATTGTCACTTCTTATCTCCCGCTGACTTTAAATGCCATACTATTTATTTATTTATTTATTTATTTATATTTTTATTTTTATTTTTTTGCGGTACACGGGCCTGTCACTGTTGTGGCCTCTCCCGTTGCGGAGCACAGGCTCTGGACGCGGAGGCTCAGCGGCCATGGCTCACGGGCCCAGCCGCTCCCCGGCATGTGGGATCTTCCCGGACCGGGGCACGAAACCGTGTCCCCTGCATCGGCAGGCAGACTCTCAACCACTGCGCCACCAGGGAAGCCCCCATACTATTTATTTTTCATGCTATGCCCTCTAGACCCTAGTCCTTCCCCTCCCATTCAGCAGTGGTCAATAATCCTCAGCAGCAAACTTGCACAAAGCAGATCTTAAACTATCCACATAAATGCAACAAGTGTCAGGCAAGTAATGACACCCGAATCAGGTTTCAGGTCAACCTAACATGATGTTAAAATCAGCTAGACCACCTACATCTTCAACTAACTACCAGTATTAACCATCCCTAAAGCTTATTCCAAAACTATCAGCATAATCTAGTTACTGTTTGGAATCCTGGTAGGAAGAAGAAAAGGAAAGAAACTATTTTTTAGTTAGTCCTGCTGCTCTCGGTTTTTATTTTATTTAGGTATGCTGGAAAATCTGGATTAATTTAGGGCCTCGAGTATTATTGGAGGCCCAGCCTCTGTTCCGAGGAGCTGAACCAGCTTGGTCTCCCACATCCTCTGTTTGTCTCCCTGTATCAATATAAGTCAGTGAGGAACATGGCTTTGAAAGTGAGTGAGGATGTGAGGGTCAACAGGTCTGGACACAGTAGTGACAATGCAGAATTAACTTTGAGACTGAAGAAGATCAAATGACTTTAAGAAAAGCAAACTATGCTAAAATTAGTAACATAAAAGGTTTGCTCCAAACATTTCTCTAAAAAAACAAGATTTTTAACATTCATTCCTTTTAGGCTAGTCTATGCTACAACCTGTCCAAATTTGTCCTTTGTCCCTAATATTGGAAGTACCCCTGGCCAACAATTTTGTTGATTTTTAATATATTATTTTACCCATAAATCTTCATTTCATCTTCTTCCTTAGATGTCATTAAATCAGTATGCACTTCCAAAAATATCCACCAAAATATTATGATTATAAATATTTTGAACATGAAATCCATTCAGAACAATAACCAAACAAAACAAATCCCTCGGTGGCATAAAGCCCCAAATCTCCAGTTTCTCACATCTCCAGGAGAATTCCTGCAGTGAAAACAGCAATACTCACACAGACAATATAAACTGTTACTCGGCTTGAAAAGTCACAAGGGACTACACAGGAAGAGCTGACTCTATATTGCTGTTTTCCTTTACAGTTCTAAATACAGGGACAACTTTCACTGTGCAGCTCTGACTCAGATGAACATTTTGTAATGGCAGCCAGTACAGTCAAACCACTTAAGAGCAAATTATGTGAGCAACCTGCCATTGCAACAAGATTTAAATTTTTGCAGACCATTCGCCATAAAGGTCCACGAAAGCACTGGAAGAAATTAAGTCCTTCTCTCTGGGGTTTGTCTGACTTTGTTCTTAGTGGGACCTGGTTCTAGGTACTTAAGAGTCACACTGAGAAAAACAACATCATTAACATAATACTTAAAGTCAAAAGTGCACATGAACTCCTAAACCTTATAACTTACAAAAGTGAGCAAAATCGCAATAGTAAACTTCAAATAAAACTCCTAATTTGGGATACGGATCTAGGAAACAAGTGCTAACACCTCTGTAAGAACTGTGGGCACACAGTGATTTATGAAATATTCCAAGTCCAGAGGGATCATTTTTCCCCCCTTTTTTTCTATCAAAACTGGTTCATTGTCCATATTTAGTTTACATATGTCATTTAGAATCCACTTACTGTTAGATGCTGGAACAGCCACGCCCTCATGATATTTGTGGCTACTTTGGGAAAGATGCCACGCTTTTTGTGACGCTTTTTGTCCTTATCTGGATCATCATCGTCACCTGTGCTGGGGGAAGCTACACTGTTGTCCAAGCCATCACCTGCAAACATAGTGAATCAAATTTTGACTGATGCTACCTTAACATGCTTTATTCAAATAGAATGCCTTTGGATATAAACAAAACCAAAAGAGCAACATCAATGATTAATAGTTTATTTGGTACTCTTTTCTTTCTTTTTTTTTTTTTTTAAGACAAAGAGAAAGAACAAGTCCTAGGCTCAAAAGTAGTCAGGTCTAAGGAACTTCTTCCAAAGAACATTGGAAAAGGTCAGAGGGAATGGAGGGGAGTATCCAATCTCTTTAATAGCTTTGTTGCCATGGTAATTATTCAGGTGTGGATAGTGGAGACATGTTAAGTGTAACTCCTATGGGGGAGTTCAATATGGTGGAAACCATGAGCAGAGGTGCTGTCCATGCCTGGGGATTCAAATGCCACATAAAGTCACTGATGTCAACTTGTGAGAAGATGCATTTAAGACATCAACTATTTCCATAAGTGATCTATCTTAAGACTAAAGTAGGCCATGGAAATGTAGGTAATCCATCATATAAGCAGTCTGACATACGAATGCTTCAAATAGAATATAATTTTTCTTGTCATAGAAAGAGAGCATAAAGTTTAGTAAGGGAAAAACTCTTGAAGTCGATTTTTAATTAGAAAACAATGACTATTTAAATCAAATAAAGTGATGTTAAATGAATAGTCAGTTGGGATTGTATTCCCCTAATAATCCAGGCAGTTTCTGAAAAATTTCTTCTAGATTTAAATTTTTCTCACCGAAAAGTCACCTGTTTACACATTCTTATACACTGGATACTATTTTTCCATTGATTTGTGTTATAACATTTAAGTTGTTTCTTCTAGATAATTTTTTGGCTCTGTGAAACAATAAGATAAAGAATGTAGTATTCCTTTTAAAATGGCATATTGAATAAGAAAAAAAAAGTGAAATTTCAGTCCATATAATCACACTGTCCAAAACAAGTCATAAGGTACAAATGGCAAGTAAACACTTGGCGTTTAGGCACAAATGTTAAAAGGGAAAACAACAGTGGACTATACATACTACCCTAAAAACTAACTTAGCTTTGGTCAACTGGTACCCCAGCTCTCTCAGTGGAAACTACTGGCTTTTAAAAAGGGACAGGTTGGGGCTTCCCAGGTGGCGGAGTGGTTGAGAGTCCGCCTGCCAACGCAGGGGACGTGGGTTCGTGGGTTCGTGCCCCGGTCCAGGAAGATCCCACATGCCGTGGGGTGGCTGGGCCCGTGAGCCATGGCCGCTGAGCCTGCGCGTCCGGAGCCTGTGCTCCGCAATGGGAGAGGCCACAGCAGTGAGAGGCCCACGTACTGCAAAAATAAATAAATAAATAAATAAATAGAAAGGGACAGGTTGATCTGGGCCCAGAAAGAAGAGCTAGAGTGGCGAGGCTTAACAACGAGCTAGCACACTCCCTGGGTTCACTGGGAGACCCGTGCACATGGCCCAAAGAACTTTGGTAAGACTGCACATGGGAACTAGCCTCAGATTCCTTTGGTTCGCGTCATGAATTTCTGTATTCCTTGCTTCTTTTATCTAAATATCCTATACACAAAAAGAATTCTCTATTTTTAAAAAAATTTTATTGATAGTTGATTTACAATGTTGTGTTAATTTCTGCTGTACAACAAAGTGACTCAGTTATATATGTACATATGTATATTCTTTTTTATTATGGTTTATCACAGGATATTGAAGAATTCTTTATTTTGATTTCAGTTATTTCAGTCGAATCTAAAGTAGTTAGGCTGTCATTAATCAGTTGTTCTTCACAGAGTTCCCTCAGGAAACTCCCCCTGCCACCCCTCCCCCCAAAAGAAAACTGTCCCCTGAATTACCTTGACTTGTACTGAGTTGAAGTTTAAAAACTTTGTTGGGTGAGAGACAGACTGATTTTGACATCTCTGCTAGGATGACAGCATATGCCACAAACACAAAACTTTGGCAGAACTTTTTGTTGAATTTTTATGAAATGAAAATCCATAATTTCATTGTATTTGATGTTTTGTTGACAAAAATCGTATATCCTTTAAAAGGTCCATGGAATCATAGCTGTGTTCTCAGTGAAAAAGATCATGAAGACCCACAGTTCCCAAGCCCTCACTATATCAATGAAGAAAGTACTTGTGATCCTGCTGGATGATTTGCTCAAGGGGGATGGTCCAGGCAGGATGAGACACCCACATCCCTAAACCAGGGCAGGCTCAGCGGCCATGGCTCACAGGCCCAGCCGCTCCGCGACATGTGGGATCTTCCCGGACCGGGGCACGAACCCGTGCCCCCTGCATTGGCAGGCGGACTCTCAACCACTGCGCCACCAGGGAAGCCCTACCCAAGTGTTTTATAAGGAGTCTCCTTGGATTTGCCTAATAAATTCTTAGAAAGTCCAATATTTAAAGAGGCTTTTTATTCAGAGAAGCATTTCACCATATAAAATAACAATTCATTAAAAAAACATGAGAAAAAAAACCAACTCAAAAGCATTTAAATTTTCAGTGGGCTAATCCACTTTCAATATGCAAAAGGTAACCAAGGAAAAGAAACATATTACTTGATCACTGATTAAAAAGCTTCTGACCTAAGGACACAGTTTTTCACCACCTCACCCATGATTGTTTTCAACCTTAAAAAAAAAAAAAAAAAAAAGGTAGCCTTTCTCTCCATCTCAAAACCCCTTCAGATTAATTTAGCAGGCAATGCCTCGTGCCTGCCTTGAAGAGAATTCATTGATAATTTATGGAAATATCTACTATAATCCAGCGGAGATGACTTTTTTCCAGCTTTGTGCATCAATAGATAATCAAGGCCTTAAAGCAGCCTTAGCTTCCCCATTACCTCAGGCAAAAGAATTCCTGAAAGCGTGCCTTGAGGGCACCTGAATTATATACTGCATTAGGAGAGGAAGGCTTTCTGCATTCCACGTGTAACACTCACCAGAACCTTTCCTGTTTATTTCTGCCATATGAAAGCAGAAGCATTAGGAACAGAATTGTTTAAGTGAAGACTTATGTAGATACAATGGAGAAACCTTTCAAGCAAGAGCCAGATCACCCCCCCTTCAGTCCCTGGCAGTGACCTCTCCCGAATAAAAGGTTTCTATTACATCATTAGCTCAAGCCAAAAACAGCCTTGGCTTAATGCTCAGTTTGTTCTTCCTACTGTTTTTAGGCAAATACAGCTACTTTACTCCCATCTGGGAGGGAAATTACACTGCTGGGTTGTAATCTAAGACAAGATTTTCATTGGAAGCAAATGCTTTCAATCCAGTGTAAATACTGGTGCATGTTCAGAAAAGCCTAAAACAATAAACCCTGCTCCTTCCCGACACAAGTTAGGGAAGTGGAGGGGATGGGGAAGGAGGAGAGCATAATAAAACAGACGATTCTCAAAGCAAACACTTTCATAGATTTTAATAAATTGTTTAACCTCTTCCACTTTCTAAAATGGAAAATTGATCTCGAAACGTCTCCACCTCAGAGGAGAGTCTCAATGGTCAATTGTACCTTGCACATTTCCATCCACTCTGCAATTTGATACAGTCACCTCTCTGCGGTCTCTGGAGGATTTATTTCCTTTTTATTTTTAAGATCACTAAACAAACTTGGAGGACCGCCGGCTGACCACACGGCAGCAGGCAGCAGCTCTGAACCACATTTGTAAAATGTCAGCAGTGACTTCATTCCTGGAGCTGACTTCTCCTGCCACCAAATGAAGGCAAACTGAAAAGGTGGAAATAATCATAAAAATGATGCTAGTCCATAAACAAGCTTACAGCCTCATTAGGATAGCAGTAGGCTCCAGTGGGTGATTTATGCTCGTTTTGCTGATGCTATGAGGAAATGCCATAGGGCGACTTTAGCCAATTGCTAATGCGTTCTGACAGCTTCTTAGCAACTAGTGCAAGCAACGTTGTGGCGTTTGCTAGTGACAGAAACCGAAAATGTCATATTATCTGCCCATGTGTCATGAAGTCCGTGTGGCAATTAACTAGCAGGCCAGTGACTGAGGGGCCAGAGGCTCCTGAAAATGGCCTTTGGCTATGCAGAGGCAGCCAACGGGCGCTGAGCCGCACACGGGCCACATTCTAATGCAGAAAGCTACTTCCCTGCGACTTCCCTGGCTCTGATGAGACTGGGCCACTCAAATTCCCCCTCGTCCCCTCACTGAAGTGTCACTCCGGGCTCCCTTCTCTCTCTGGGCACTGGCTCCAGCACTCTCAGAAGACTCTAAAGTGATCTGCTTTGATCTGATCGTCCAAATGGCTCCTTAATTGCCACTACCTGTTTCTGTGCTCTTTGGACACTGGATTCAAAGGTGCCAGCTATTTTTCTGCTCCCTCACAAATGAGTCTAAAAGGATTTCAGATCACTGAAGCAGACTCCTGGCCTGTCAGATGGCTCGCAGCAGAGGAACTCTGGGCAGCCACAAAACACTGTTTAAAAAACACCAGGCTTCTAACAAGCAGGGGGAGAATCCTGGCCACACTTTTCAGGTTGCGAGCTCTCGAAACCATGCACTATATGTCAAACTGTCAAACCTTTCAGCGTGGGCCATTTGCCCTTTCAAATAATATTTAAGAATTGTTTTTACAAAATTTTATAGGCCATGGTCTAGTGAAAGAGGCCAACCAACAAAGAAAGGAATTTGTACTACAATTCGTCTATGGACAATTTCTTGTGAGACCTGGGCCCGTCCCAGCGGAGCAAGGCAGGTGACCTGTGACAGCTCCCAGGCTGTCAGAGAGCTCAGATTTCAAACATGCTCAACTCAAACATCCCTGGTCGCCTATTTAAGCATGCCCAGGCATTTAGACTGCGCTATCTTGTGCCTTTCAAGGCAGGATAAAGCGGCATTTATCGTATTCAGGCCATTCAATGGGTCAGACTGACCGTGTCAGCGGGGGCTCCTTCCCGGCAGGTCAACGTCTGACTCCCATTTTTCTCTCCCTCCTAACTCCCTCTCTCCCTCCAGGACCACCAGTCCCCAAAACCTATTCTGAGGGAGGCAAAAACAAAACCCCCCAAAAGCGCCTGACATTTACATCACAAGGGCTGGGCACTTCCGGTGGCAGTGGGCCAGCAGGTAGAAATAAAATGGGTTGTCCATCAGAGGGTTCTTTATGCCACAGAGGCAAAACTCCTAATTAGGGAGATGAACTTTCAACTGCCAGGGCAAAAGAACATGTAAGGTTGTGGACCCTCCTGTTTTGCTAGAAACCAAGCTGGAAAACACCCCACTTCAAGATCATTTCATTGACAATTTGGTAGCGAGACTCCATGGTTTCGGGCCACGTTCTCTCCTTAACCTTTACTTTTCTCCTCTTTGAGCGTTTAGAAATAGAGTCTTTGTCCCAAAAATGTACCTAGACTCAAAAATCAAGGCCAGTTATAACCGTGTCTTTCGATACTGAGTCAATTCTGTTGTGCCTTGAAAGCTGTCTCAATGGTCAGTGCAAAGCCCTCCGAGGACTGTACAGCTCATGTTATAAGGCGGATAAATTTTAATCCAATATTAAGGGTTTCTGTTTTTCTCTTGTCTGTTTTCTCACACAGCACTTCTCCGTGAGAGAATATGGCCTTTCGTCCCTTAAATGGTGTGGAGAACATTCCCGCCTTTCTAGGGGCCCCTGGTGCAAACATCCCCTCGGTATGGGGAGGTCAGGTTTCCTTTGTAGTCGAGCTATCTGGGTGTGCCAGGTTGCTAGGAAAAATGTAAAAACTACCCCAAACCCACTTCTCCAGATCCTGGCTGTGTCTACTTAGCCAGAAGTCAGAGGGGATAATGTTTCTGTGTTATGTTAAGAGGATAAATGGTGAGAATTATAACAAGCCTTTCTCAGGAACCGGCTAGAATACTTCAGAGGCTTTAAGGAGGTGTTTTGTCTTCATTTAGAATGCGTAATAGCTGCCAGAATGATTTTTCTAAAACACACATCTGATCGTATAACCCCGGCACTTAAAATCCTTCTGCAGCCGCCCTCTGCCTTCAGGATAAAGGTCACACTTTTTAGCCTGGCAGAAGGCCTTTCGTGATCTCTCTCCGGGGCGTGTTTGTTTGCAGCCCGTCTGCTGTCGGGTCCCCGGGGGCACCGCACTCGACGCCCTGCCCCCCACCCCAGTCCTGAGCCCACCTGACGTTCTCGGGATCTCCCTGCACACACGGATCTCTCACACCTCTTTGTGTCCCCCTGTGCTAGCCCTTCTCCCTGGCAAACTCCTCGGTGACCTTTTAGGTTCAGTTCAACTGCCATCTCCTATAAGGAGTTTTTGCTGGACTCTAACTCTCTTTAGTAAAATCCTTCCCAGTCCGGAGTGATTTTTCTTCTCCTGACATTCCTCCACCCAACACACTTCATACTCTACTAGCACTGTTCATTTCCGTGTATGTCCCCTCAACTTGATTACAGAATATGGTGAAAACAGGGACCTGGTCATACTCCTCACTAAGATTCTCTAACCCCAGGGTTACCCCTGTGTACAGGGTACAGACTTGTCAATTGCTTATTCAGTGAAGGTGTGAATGCATCTTTCTTTCACTGTATGGAGAAAACCGTAGTTTCAATTTCCCGCTGTTACAATTCTTTTTGATACACACCTAAATGAAACTCTTGAAAAATATTCACCAATGAAATTCAATGAAACGTAAGAAAACGTTTTTTAAAATGCATTCTCGGGCTTCCCTGGTGGCGCAGTGGTTGAGAGTCCGCCTGCCGATGCAGGGGACACGGGTTCTTGGCCCGGTCCGGGAGGATCCCACATGCCGGGGAGCGGCTGGGCCCGTGAGCCATGGCCGCCGAGCCTGCGCGTCCAGAGCCTGTGCTCCGCAACGGGAGAGGCCACAGCAGCGAGAGGCCCGCGTACTGCAAAAAAAAAAAAAAAACGTGCATTCTCCAAAGCGGGGAAGTTTCCTTAGAATTTTTAAGCTCATCTTGGACAAGAGATGGGCTAAGAGTTAAAGTCTCAGACTTCTTTATAATGTTTACCATAACCCTTTAGAAATACACCCCTACTCCCTGCAATTACAACTTAAAAGTATTTACCTAACTAAAATTTCTTGCTGTTTCTCCATTTTTCCTGAGCTCACCTTTTAAAAAATAAAGCAAAAGTTATTTGTCTCCTTCTGCATTTTCCCCTCAATGAATTAATTATACTACTCCCCACACCCTTGACACACCTCTCAGTTTTACCCTAGTAAAGAATCTCAACTGTCTCTAAGCAGACAATTTGACCCTGAGCTCAGACTCCAGACTCTCACACTTTATAGATATGGTACAAACACAAAACTCTAGAGCTGTGGTTTTGCCTTGGTTTTGCCAAGTCATTGTGTCAGTCTTTCCCACAGCATTCCTCCACACCTGTCTCAGCAATTCTTCAGCAACAGGTTATCTGAGGACATTAATATCTGATACTGTTACAGATTGACAGGTCACAGAATCCTAGGAAACATTAGAAAGGTTTTTGCAGGATAAATGAAAACATAATACAACCTCATAAGTCTTATTAAACATTTTCAAAATAAACAGAGTAAACTTTCTATATCTTCAAATCTGAGGCCAACAGACATATGTAATAGTCTAAATCCAATGGTTAACTTCTACATTTAACTTTAATTAGGGTTCTGTTAGCTCAGCCTCCGTTTTGTATCTCTTCTCATCCTGAGGTGTTGAAGGTTTCCTTGTTTTTAGTTCAAAGGGATTTTCAGTTGATCAAAGGTAAGCACACTCTCATATATTTTATTTTACCACCATGGCTTTCCTGAAAATTTTGAGGTAGTTCCTTTGGAAACCAAGATGAGGTGTTGTTGGTACCTGCCCTGGCAGTGCTAAGTCCTAGAAGGGGCTTCACAAATAACCAATGGGACGGATATACCAATGGCATGGATCGAAAAGATGGAGCCAAGGTGAGCAGGGGAGAAGATTAAGAAGAGCAAACTTTAAATAAACATATTCTTGGCACTTATAAAAGAAATGTCTAGCTACGCTTCCAAAGGTTGGCTTCACAGAGATTCGCTATGAGGCTTTTCCTTTCTAGCTGAATTTAGGCTTGTTAAACAGTGACAGATATTTGTCAATAGCTAACCACTGTGGAATGAGCTCACAGCCTCACTCTGCCCTTTAGGGGACTCCTGACATCACAGAAACCCCAGGGAAGAGATGGAGAATCAGAGCCTGCAGGCAGGAGCTCTCTCTATGAACCTACTGCCCCCTTTTCTAAAGAGTAAATATAGCACTTAAAAGTGAGCTCTGGGGCTTCCCTGGTGGTGCAGCGGTTAAGAATCCACCTGCCAGGGCTTCCCTGGTGGCGCAGTGGTTGAGAGTCTGCCTGCCGATGCAGGGGACGCGGGTTCGTGTCCCCGTCTGGGAGGATCCCACATACCGCAGAGTGGCTGGGCCCAAGAGCCATGGCCGCTGAGCCTGCGCGTCCGGAGCCTGTGCTCCGCAACCGGAGAGGCCACAACAGTGAGAGGCCTGCGTACCACAAAAAAAAAAAAAAAAAAAAAAAAAGAATCCACCTGCCAATGCAGGGGACACAGGTTCGAGCCCTGGTACGGGAAGATCCCACATGCCGCGGAGCAACTAAGCCCGTGCACCACAACTACTGAGCCTGCGCTCTAGAGCCTGCCTGCCACAACTACTGAGCCCACGTGCCACAACTACTGAAACCCATGTGTCTAGAGCCCGTGCCCCACAACAAGAGAAGCCACCGCACTGAGAAGCCACAGCAATGAGAACCCGCGCACTGCAACAAAGAGTAGCCCCCGCTCGACGCAACTAAAGAAAGCCCGCATGCAGCAATGAAAACCTAATGCAGCCAAAAATAAATTAATTAATAAGTAACCCCCCCCAAAAAAAAACAGTAATTCTAAAATAAAAATAAAAGTGAGCTCTGGATATGTAACCACCTTTTGTATAACCTGTCACTCCTCTCATTCATTCATTCATTCATTTAACAAAAAATGTACTTAATTCTTACTATGTCCCAAACACAAATGCCAACCCCCTGGAGACACAAATGGTGAACCAAACCAGAAAGAGTCCCTCTTTCTATCTGCTTTCCAGTTAGAGGGCATAGACGTTAAACAAAATAGTCACAGCAGTAACTGTGCAACTGTACTCTATCAGAAAGAAACATAAATCTTTGAGTGTGTGGAACACAGGACATTGACTGAGGTGGGAGTGATGTGGAGCAGAAGTCTGAAGGGTAGAGAAAAGTCAGTTAGGTATGGTGGACAGTCTAAAAGGGCAGAGGGCAGGGAAAGTATTGCAGGCCATTGCAATCACATGTACAAAGGCCCTGCCTGTCTGGGAGAAGCATGAAACAACCACAGTACTGGGACCTGGGAAGGCAGGACAAGATGAAACTGGAGAGGTAAGAGAAGCAAGACCACACAGTGCCTTGGGGCCATAGTCAGGATTTGGGTGTTCATCCCCAGGTTTCTAAGAGTTGTGATCTATAAGTGTATTTCCGTGGGGTCATCAGTGTCCTTCCCATTGCATGCCCTGATATTATATAAATTTTACCACATAAAGCCTCATCCTCCAGTGTTTCTTTTAGTTCCACCTAGCAAATCCCTACTTTCCAAGCCAAGATTGGAGAATGAGAGACAACGGACAAGCAATGAGTCTATTCAGGTAGATCCCAATTTAGGCACCAGTTATATTCTGAAGTTAATTTGTAAGCAGGTCTCTTGGACATTAGAACAAATTTTCCCATAGAAGTCTGTTATGAATGGTGATAGTTTCCAATTCTTGCTTATCAAAAGCCAAAGTAATTCATTAAGTGAATGAAGTTCTAACTGACATGTGAGCCCTGGGTTCAGGAAGTCAGAAAGTGCAAAAATAAGGAGGAAGATGAGTTCCTTCTCATATTTCTGTGCATAGAGTCAGCCTAGGAAAATATTAAAATATATATGATTGCCTTTAGTACCTCTTTTTCTGTATCTCTCCTCTGCTACGTAGCTTTCCTTTCCTGGAGTTTCCAAGTATCCCAATGTCTTGTAGAGGCACTTGGCCTCCCAATTATGGTCACATCACCTGGACCAGTTCTATTCCTCCTATGAATTAACACTCATCATCTCCCGCCAATCACAATACACAGCCTTTAAGTCTACTTGACCTGAGCCAGAGTTTAGGTAGCAAGCAACCTGAAAGAATTAATTCAGACTAGGAAATGAATAACTGATGCCCCCCTCACCTTCCCAGAAGTACTGGCATTTTTAAAAGATTTGTTAATGTAAATGAATCTTTAATGGCAGAATTTCAGAGAGAGAAATAAAGTGTCTAAAAATACGTAGCTTGTGTATTTTTGATCAATGGATGCCAATCTTTCAAAAAAGCCCAGTGTCACTTTCCTAACTGATGATTACATCCTGCTATCCCCTCCCCACCCCAATCCCCCGCTTCTATTTGGGAAGTCACATGCTTCTGAACACCCCACGGTTTCTCACAGAAACTGTGATGGCAGTAAATGCGTCCTGTAGATGTAAAGCATGGAGGACAGGAGTTAAGAAATCCAAGTTGGACGTGTGTGTGTGGGGGGGGGGGGGGTCGTTCATAATTTGGGTGTTTGTAACTCGGGGAGGATTGCCAGCCTGTTGAAATACATTGGGAATAACTTTCCCATAAATCATGCATTCTGTTAAGCTTCTATCTTCATTGTCAGCTCAAATCATGCATGTAACTATGTGAAAACCATGGAAAGAAATATATTAAATAACCGAGACCCAGAATGAAAATATCTGCTGGATTTTTACAGAATAAAAAAAATTTTTTGTTAAAATTTTAATGTGCAGTTGATGGGATTAAAGGAAGAAACTGGGCTTTCTGAATTCATGGAAAGTAAGATTGTCAGTTGGAGTCAATAAATAATCATATTTATAGTTTACTTCAGATTTAGTTTATCAAAGTGTTTGTACAAGAAGAGTACCGTGGACAGATAAAACATACACCAAAAATCAGATAAATTTTCCACTTTTTTTTTCTTAAATCATTGCACTTTGTTCTTTTGAGATAGGAATATCTTTTTCTAGTAATTCAATATGACTTTTTGACTTGAATTCCCCTCAGGGGAACAACAACAAATTAGTTGCCTTCACACAGAGGACAAATAGCAATGATGAATAAGAAAGAAGAAAAAAACACATATTTTACTCATTTTTCATCCATTCAGCATTTTTTTTTTACAACTAAACACCATGGAAAATCCCTGCAAAAACAGCATAACTTCTTAATGAAGTCTTAGAAACTTCAGGATGTTCGTGCACTGCAAAATGTTGCTGAAATCTATGTATTTATACTAACAATAAAACAAAATGGAAATCCCCGACCTTTTTACAAACAGAATACACTTCAACTGCAAAGGTAAAACAGTATAAAACCATAAACTTTTGTTCTGAATCAACATCTTAGAAAGCATTTTAGGACCCAGTATTTTGCCTATTTTTTTAATATTACAGTAATGTATGACAAGTTCATTGCTTGAAATATTCTCCCCCCAAAATATTAAATATATACTAATGAATGGTCGCAAAGTTTTATCTAACCATGAAAATAAATGCTTTGTCAGTAAAAAAAACAAAAAACAAAAACACCAAAAATACACAAATGCCACCCACACAAGGGATCTTATAAGACAGGCAGACACACAGACATAGACACACACACACACACACACACACACACACCATTTATTTTTGTGATATCTTCAAAAGCTTGCCAGATAATTTATTTTTAAACTTCTATATGCTCTGCATGTGTATATTATGTATATATATATGTGTGTATACACACACACAGACAGGATAACATTTATTTATCAAAGAGCTCACTTCAACAATTATATAGGATACAGTTAAAAGTAGGATTTTAAAAATATTTCTAGCATAGAGATTAGAAGCAGTGGGTGACTTCCCTCATGGTCCAGTGGTTAAGAATCTGCCTTCCAATGCAGGGGACGTGGGTTCGATCCCTGGTCGGGGAACTAAGATCCCACATGCCTCAGGGCAACTAAGCCCACGTGCTGCAACTACAGAGCCTGTGTGCCACAACTACTGAGCCTGCATGCTCTGGAGATTGTGCACTGCAACTACTGAGCCTGCAGGCCGCAAGGAAAGCTCCCATGTGCCACAGCTAAGACCCAACGCAGCCAAAAATAAATAAATAAATAAATAATTTTTTTTAATGTTAAAAAAAAGATTAGAAGCAGTGGTTCTCAATTTTGGCTACACGAGGAATCACGTGGTAGCTTTACAAATGCTGATGCCTTATGCTATACCGGAGAACAATTAAACTAGTATTTTGGAGGGTGAGAGTCCAGCATTAGTGAGTTTTAAAGCTCCAAGATGATTAAAATGTACTGGATTAGAATCACAGGTTAAATGTGGTAAAGCTCACAGACTTTTCACAGAGAAATGACCAAAAGCCCCTTAATCAGAGAATTGTTATATTTATTTTAGATACAGTTTTTAAAAGTTTACTCATCTGGTTTTCTGCCTTATAGTTTGTAGGCTGAAAGCTTTGTAAAATTATAGGATGATGAAGAGGCAAAAAATAAGCACCTAAGAAGCGTAGCACAGCAGGGCCCTTTAGCATTGGGGAAAGCAGCCCGATGAATGCCAAACAGGCTGTATAAACAGGAAAAGATATGGTGCAGGGCCATAACTCATGGACCTTCTGACTTTCAATTTTCTTTAAGTTGATTATAATTAGATATGATAGGGCATATGTGTAGTCTGGAAACACTTTCATTAAAAATGTCCCTAAATTTTTTAATATTTAAAAAAGTAGGATTCTGTTCATCTGGACCACATCACTCTTGAATGACTCCAGATAAACCAGGATAAGGTGTCTCCATTCTGTAGGCACTCTACCCCCGTGTCTGCCCACTCTTCACTGTGGCTGGATGAGCAGAGCCTTTGCAATGAGCACTGTGACATGGTTAAACGCGGGGCACCAGTCCACCCTGACTTGCCCTGGCTTCCCAGGGATCTTCCCTCCAGACACTTATGGGCACTCCCCTCCTCATCCCCTACTGATGTCCTTTTATTCTGCTCTCAGTTTATATAAGGAGGTATGAGGTAAGGTCATGGTGTATGCAGGAAGGGCACCAGGGCAGCTGAAGGTGGATCACCGTGGATGAGAGAGTGGGACTCACCTCCTGGGGCAGAAGTTGGAGCACGAGGAAATGCCATGGGTCAAGGAGGAAAAAAGAGATGATATTCTGCACAGATTTCCTTGCACGCAAAGTCAAATGGAATGAGGTGGTGAAATGCAGATTAGCAAGTCTTTGGGGAGAATGAAGAGATTATTAGGTATAGTTAGCCGGAAAATGGGCAAGAAAGAAGTTGGGAGTTCGAAAAAAATGCAGGTTATTCTCTTATTTTAAGTCATCTAAAAATCCAACAGTTCCTGAAAGAAAAGGTTTGAGAATGGCTGGCTTGTGGCTGTGACGACACCTAACTTTCTCTCCTCTGATTATCCAAGGCTCCGGTTCTTTTGTAGATTTGTGGTGTCACACACACCAATCACTCAGTTAATTAGGGACAGGCGCCTGCCGTTCAAAATCAGCACACTCTGAAAAGTGGTGACTTGACTTTGGTGGGCACAGTAAAGATAAAACTTTTTAGAGCAGTGCCACCCCAACTTTCATGTGTATTACATAAAACACCAGGGATCTTGTTAAAATGTAGTTTTGGATTTAGTAGGGAAGAAGCCTGAGATTCTGCATTTCTAACAAGCTCCTAGGAGCTGCAGATGCTGTGTTGCTGGTCCAAGGACCGCAAGCTTCATCCCAGCAAGGCTCTGGAGCATCTTCCCCCATAGGCACCTAAAGCCAGCAAGTCTGCTGAGTGCATGCGGATGCCTAGCTATAGTGCAAGATGGGGACAGCCTCCTGTCCTTCCACACAATGAAATGTACCTGTACCCGCTGGACAAGGCTGAGGGCCAGGCTGTTCAGGTCCTCATTTGAGCAGGCAACCCACTGACTGGAGTATGGAAACAAGCCAGGATGTCTCCCACTGGCGACTCGTTTCTGTGAGTGCGACTGCCCTCTCCTCCTCATCTCCTCAGCATGTACTATACCTCACTTCTTGTCTCCTACACTGGAGGTGTTCTAAGAGAATAGTTTAGCCTCTGGAGTTGGACTGCCTAGGTTCATAGGAGTCTCATCTTCCCCATTAACAGTTGTGTGACCCTGGGCAAGTTATTTAACCTCTCCAAGCCTGAGTTTCACCTCTGTAGAAAAAATGAGCATAGTAATAGTACTTATACCTTAGAGGTATTGGCAGGTGAAGTAAAATAAGCTGCCTTCATATAAACAACGGAGTATTGCTCAGCCATAAAAAGAAACGAAATTGAATTATTTGTAGTGAGGTGGATGGACCTAGAGACTGTCATACAGAGTGAACTAAGTCAGAAAGAGAAAAACAAATACCGTATGCAAACACATATATATGGAATCTAAAAAAAAAAGACAAAAATGGTTCTGAAGAACTTAGGGGCAGGACAGGAATAAAGACGCAGATGTAGAGAATGGACTTGAGGAGATGGGGACGGGGAAGGGTAAGCTGGGACGAAGTGAGAGAGTGGCATGGACATAGATACACTACCAAACGTAAAATAGATAGCTAGTGGGAAGCAGCCGCATAGCACAGAGATCAGCTCGGTGCTCTGTGTCCACCTAGAGGGATGGGATAGGGAGGGTGGGAGGGAGATGCAAGAGGGAGGAGAAACGGGGATATATGTATACGTATAGCTGATTCACTTTGTTATAAAGCAGAAACTAACACACCATTGTAAAGCAATTATACTCCAATAAAGATGTTTAAAAAATAATAATAGTAAGTTGCCTTAAGTGTTTAACTCCACACTTGGCAGTGGTGGCTCAGCTCAGTGAATGCTAGTCCTTGTGGTGACTTGCTATGGAGGACATTCTTTGAGCAAGGGGACATTTATCCTGATCCCCTCACCCCAAGCAGGCAAACAATCATTGCCGCTCCTGTCATGGTTCCTCCTCCCCCCATCCTGTTCTCATTCCCAGGAGCCAAACTTTTCCAAAACATATACACCCACTCTCCTAGCATGGCAGGTCCTTTTCCTTTTTTCTTTTCTTCTGTTTCCCCAAAGAACCCTGCAGTGACACAGAACTTTGTGAGTGGGCTTCCGAGTAAAACAGGTGAGCAGCGCAGCCTAAACAGTCCTATCACATGAAGCTGGTAGCCTATGGCTGAATGGTGGTAGGCCGGAAACAATTTTTATTAATATAAGTTCTCACTTCCCACACAAAACAGATTATGCCCTCTGCTCTCTAAATAATATTTCTGTGGCAGTTGTCACTAGCAAAGGTTTTTGTTCTTGATTTACAAATATGCGGGAAGAAAAGTGCTATCATTTAAGAAAGTATGTTTACAGTCTAGGAAAATCAAGATGCCCTAAAGAATAAGAGGGCTAATTGTCAATTATAGTCCATCCCTTGTCTAGATAGTAAAAATAATAGTAATGATAAAAACTAACATTTATTGAGCACTTACTAGATACCTGAAATGGTGTTTGGCCTTTATTTTCAATCAACTAATCCTCACCAAATCCTTAGACATTAAAGTTAAATTATCATGGTAAAAAAAAATCAATTTCTCCATATTTTAAAAACCCTTTACGTGTTATGGATCTTTCAAAGACTGTTTTAGTAGCCAATAGAAATAACTCATATTTACTAACTAACGATTATAGGCTGCACAGAGAGCACATGCCATGCTAGGTGCTTTTCTAAATTATCTCATGTCATCCTTGCAATAGCCCTAATGCACAGAAAAGGAAACAGACTGCTCTACAGATAAGGAAATAGAGTTCCTCATGAATCTGAATCCAGATCTGGCTCAAGGCTAAACCCCTAACCACTCTAGAGCTAGTCTCTCCATTTAACCCACTCTATTAGATAACGGTGATCTAATCTAGGTGCATTTCTTTAACCTCTAGAAAGATCTTCTAGAGCAGAACAGTGTCCTTTCTCATGGCTGCATGTCGTCCACAGCCAGCACAATGCCTGACCAATAATGTGGGCTTCATAATGGTTCCTCAATACTGAAGTCACGGAAGTAAGAGACACTGAAGCAGCAATCTCAGAGTGCCACGTGAGTGAGTGTTCCTTAGTCAAAGGGATGGGAACAGGTTAAGTATGAAAACCACCTCTGAAATGTACAAGGAAGAAAACAAATACCAAGTGTTTATGGATCTGGAGAAAGTACACGGGAATGGGAGGGCATCAAAAATAGCCACATTGCAGATCAGTGAGGCGACTCCCCTGAAGGGGCCTCCAAAAATTAACAGAGAAAATCATACAGAAAAATTTCATAAGAGGGGTGGAAACTGAGGAATCAAAATGCAGAGGGGAAGCCCCGTGCTAGCTAGAGCATCACCCCACAGAGGCCCCTGACCTCTCCCAGGGCCTCTGAGTAGTCACCTACTAAATGACAGAAATGTCAATGCCTAGGACATAAAACATGACAAAGCACACATTTCCTAGAATCACACCATGGTTTCCAAGTGTCTCTCCATGTCAGAAGTCTACAGTTCTGTTAGTAGGAAAGTTGGGAGGCAAGTGCCCTTTCTGGAGACGTCCGTACACTCTGAAACCGGGAGTCCACTCTGGGCAGGCGTGGCCAGGCTGCTCAGCCAGAGGGGAGTGGGAAGGAGATGGATGGATCACAAGCTCCCAAGAGTTGATTTTCTCTCATTTATGTATCAAAGCAAGGAAAGTCTCTCCTCTTGTGGGTGGGGGGTAGGCAGGGTATGGAAATCCAAACAAGGTTGCCTCGTGGACACCAGCCTGGAGCAGAGGACCCAAGGGGGAGCAGCAGTCCATGCCTGTGGGGTTTTCAGTGGTGATGTCACCTACATGCTAATCTGAAGTCTACTGGGGTCAGAAGGAAGTAGCAGAATCCATGAATTATTCTCACCCACTGAAGGCAGAGACCTTCCCCCCCACAGAAAGGGGGTTGCTGCTACAGCACCCTGCACCCTCTCTCTTCACCAGCTTGTCCTTTCCTCTTCCTGTGCTCCTGTAGCTGCAACTACATAAACTCTACCTGGGACCCAGGTCCCCTTCTTGGTTTCCGAGACATTTATCCCACAAGACGGGAAGAGTCAAAATCGCCTTGATCCCTTGACACTGCCCTAGACCTAGATTCACAGGAGCAACTGCCAACCTTTACCTTAAGTCACCCGACCTACCCCCGCTGCTCATTCAGATACATCCTCCAGCGCGGGCGTGTCTCTGGATTCCCCACTCTCCTCCTGGTCCTCTCCTGGGTCTGGTCTTGTCCCCATCCACAGGCTGGCAGGAACCTCTATTCCCCTCCCATCCCCCAGCCCGTCAGCCTTCTTTCCTAGGGCTGAATACTGCTCCCAGCTGGAGGGGATCCTTGCCCTGGAAACCAGACCTCAGAAGGCCAATCCCAGCCCTGCGTGACTTCTGAGTTGGCCTAAGGCCTAGAATTCTTTGTTGCTGGTCCCACCTATCAGACTGGATATCCTGAAATGCCAGGCCTGAACTTGCTACACCCTTTGGATGCTGTATCTTGGACCATCCAGCTGCCTGCTCAGGGAGGAGCCAGCTTCTCTACCGAGGTTAGACGCTCCAAGCCCTTGTCCTCTTAATAATGGGGATGCTTCCGCCCTGCCCCAGCCTCCTCTTGCTGCCCAGGGGCACTGTGTTGCTGAGATTCTAGCACAGGTCCTAGGCCCCAGCATGTCCTGCCTTCTTCTCATCGGGCACACCAAACGGGGAGACAGCCCCAAATCGCATCCATTCAAATCCGGATGGTCGGTGAGAGTAGGATTTCCATATCAGACACCAAAAGGGGTATGGGAAACACAGCCGTCCTCTCTGCATCTCATTCATACCCAAGGAATTCTTCCTTCCAGAAACCTCAGTGAAGGGACTCCCCCAAAGTCAGGCATCTCTGCAATATTTAGAACAATGAGTTCCATCTCATGCAAGAGAGACAACCGCAGAAAGAACAGGAAGCTGGCACAAGGCACAGTCTGGCCTGAGCAAAAAGACTGGAAAGTTAAAGGGTGGGTCCCTGCAGGCCCAAAGCTAGATATCTGTCCCCTCACTAGTCCAAAGTCAGGCATGTGATCAGGTTAAAGAAATACGTAACTTGAAAGAATCAGTTATGGGAAGATGATCTCCACCAAGAAGCCTAAAAACTTCCAAGGCATGGAATGTGACTATTTGGGGCCATGTTATCACAAAAGAAAGGATGCAAACTGAAACTATGAAAGCTGCTCTGAGCCATCATGTTCATTGTCTCTCTTCTGTGCTTGCTTGTTTGCCTTATTTTTTTAAAGGGAAAGTGGGTGTTTTGAAGCTCTGCCTGGGCTATGTGAGTGTGAAACGATTGTTCCAGGTCTTCTTAAACTTGGCAGTGAATTGAGGGCAAATTCCCGGATGGTCACACAGTGATTTCACAGCATCAGGCCACTATTTCTCATCTTGCCAGGTTCCCCCACCCTCCCCAACACAGGCACTCATGCCTGACCCAGAGGTCAGAACTGGGGTCCGCCCTTCTAAGCCAGGCTCTCCTATCGGTGTCGTCTTTGTCAAGTGACTCCACTTGCTGAGTCCCCCTTCCTCAGTCCACAGTGGTAATAAAGAACTGGCTGATTCAAAGGGGTGTTGTGAGGAATGAGTGGGGTTACCCGTGTGAAAACTCTTGGAAAAATGTGAAATCGTGTAAAAATGCCCTTTCTTGAGGGGAACTCCTAAGACCCTCCAAGACAGAGGCAGATGCATGTTCCATGAGCCAACGATTATAGCTGGTGTTCCACCATATTTCCATGGTCTATTTACCCTCCAGCCATTCCCACTAGATTTGAAGTTCCTTGAGCACAGCCCATGGGCTTGCTCACCACTGTGTATCCTCAGGGCCGCTCACTAGTAGGCAGCCCGTGTTTGTTGAATGAATGGCAGACTCAAATCCTAAACGTACGGAAATTAATTGAGAGTTAATGCAGCAGTGTGGCTGGGAGGCGGGCAGTCAAAAAGCACGTTTATCTTTACAGTTTTTGTTTCTCTACAGAAAAAAGTTCAACTTCTTGCCCTGAGTTAGTTCCGCTCTCTTCATATACATACGGCAAGTACAGCCTTCGTTATCAGAAAAATTTAACAAAGAATTTGGTTATGTGTTCTGGGAGTTTGCAAAATCCTCATTTCTACACGAGGAGAGCTATTACAGATGCAGCACCTGACTGTGTGGTTGATTCAACTGATGGAAAGGACAGGAAAGGCTGGGAACAGTGCTTACATCAAGCGACTCTTTTTTTGTCACAAGTAAACTAACGAAGTATGATCTTCATTGGTCTAGTTAAGCCTGTATTTCTAGACAGCCTATCGCACCACCACCTGTACACGCTGAAGAAAATAACACTTTCACAGGAAACAATGAGATGGCTAAAGACTCATCCGAAGCCTAAATTCTACTCATGTTGCCACCAAAGGAAATACAGACAGATGATCCACTCTTATTTTCAATCTCTCTCTCTCTCTCTCTCTCTGCTTAAATTGGTCTGATTAAGTGATGGATGGGTCACTCAGAGTAGAAGCAGTTAAAATGATCATTTTACATTTAATGAAGAACATCCGTATTTTTAGCTGCTCTATTTATTAGAAAGAGCATTAGAGAGTGTCTGACAGTGGACCGTGTGGTTTGCTGTTAGGAGAGTCATAATGTGTGGCCAAAGGGGAATCAAACCGTCAGGAATATTTTGTTCCTGCTCATTAGCAGTGAATGAAAATTCACATCATAACAAGTGGGTATTCTACATAACCACTCCACAGAGGCTATGTGAAGAGTAATTATAACTTCTTGGCTTATTTTATTATTACTGATATGATGGTAGAAGAAAACCAAGATCATTTTCTCAAGATACAGTTGAAATGGGGAATTCACTTATAAGGAAATAAATACTACAGTACTAACAATTTTAATAAGACTTAAATCCCTCAGCTTTTAAGGCAACTCAGCGTCCAACACATAACTGTAAAATAAGGTACAGATATTACAGTTAGGAAGACAGCAAGGCCCCATGGTAACCTGGGAGAGGAGGGATTACAACAGACAGGACAAAAGTATACATTCTTGTCCAAATGGTAGCAACCATACCATTGGGAGAACGTCAGGAGAGATGGAGAGAGGCTTGGACCCCAGATTCAGCTCCAATTTATGCCTTCAAGATCAGACTATGGAATAGTAAGTACCACCATGTCTGCTAATTCCAGCTGCCTTAGGGTGCTGAGGGAAGCAGGCGATCTCTTAGACAAACTAGTTTTATGGAATTTGGGGTTTTACTACCATGGGTCATATGCTGACGCGCTTGTGCTATATGGGCTTCTCTGACAGGCGACATGGTCCCAAAGTCCACCCCCAAAGTTTAAAGCCCACCTTGGTGAAGCATAGCTTCCTCTGATTCCTCTTTATGAAGATGAGGTATACCTACCTGCATGGGAATGGGTGACAACTTATCCAAAAGTAAGGGTACAGTAACGGCCCCCAAAATGTGTTCAACAACATAACCAAGAAGATGCAACTCTCCTTAGAGCAATGACACAAACCTCCAGTCTTCTGAATAGGACAAAAGAAAGACTCTTCCAACTGATTATTCCAAATGACTAATAGTCACCGCATAACCCCACTTTTCACTAGCCCTGATGTAGAATGTCTGACCATCAGATAGGACAGCCAGATCTACACGAACAGCCAAGGAGCTCTTTCTCTTGGGGGCCTCTGCTCTAGGGATCTCCAAGAACAAGCTGATGGGGGCTGGGAATGCTCAGCTCGGAATCAGCTGGAGACTTGCAGAAAGGAAGAAGCATCTGCATTCTCCTGACATCCTTCTCCTGCTGGACCCGGCCAGAGGAGAGCAGAGATTTTCTTAGCTTAGTGCCCAGGAGGCAGTCTCTCAAAGGCAACCAAGTAAAAGAGTGATCGACCACGTTTGCGCAGTGTTGAATGCGGCAAATAGAGCTGGATAGGTGATTAAGATCTCAGCGCTACACCCAGAGTCCCACTCTAGAAAATTGTCAAAGAAGTTGGCATCCTGCACCCATGGGCCAAAACAACCTGCAGGCATCTTTTCTATGTTCTGACTTTCTCCTCCAGAACACATGGGATTGTGTCTATAAGGGCAGTGACAGTGCACAGACTGAAAAGTTTATGGCTTCCTGGCAAGCTGGCTCCCTCTTCTGTTCTGGGAGGACTGCAAGGGTACTGGGGAAGGCTCTCCAGCTTGTCTGTGCTGCAGGGACGCCCTGCAGCTGCCCTCCACTTGGCCTTCTTCCACTACACACACACACACACACACACACACACACACACACGTAAGTTAGTGCTCACTCTTTTCGCATCTTAATAAGCTACTTTCCTTTAGATCTTAATTCACTGTATTACTAGAGATTATAACAGATTCATTATTAAATAGCTATAATATACTATATTATATATTTCACAGTACTGTTCACATTCTGGCACAATGGGTGGGTGTTCTCGTCAAAAGGGTCATTTGAAAACAGAAATAGACTCACAGACATAGAAAACAAACTTATGGTTACCAAAGGGGAAAGGGGGGGGGTAGGGATAAATTAGGAGTTTGGGATTAGCAGATACACACTACTATATATAACATAGATAACCAACAAGGACCTACTGTATAGCACAGGGAACAATACTCAACATCTTGTAATAACCTATAAGGGAAGAGAATCTGAAAAAGAATAGATTTATATATAACTGAATCACTTTGCTGTACACCTGAAACTAACACAACATTGTCAATCATCTACACTTCAATTTTAGAAAAGGGTCATTGGAGTGGTGTTAATAATTTTCTGACGCAGCTTTCAGTGTATTATGCAACGAGCAGGGGACAGGGACTGGAATCAGTTGTTTCCATCGTGGCATTAAAGGAGGGTACCAAGGTTCGCACGTGAGTGTAGAACCAGAGCTGTGAGTGGCTGTCAAGTAAGTTTGGAAAGCCAGAATTTGGTGACCCCCAGACATGCATTCTTATGGCATTTCTTGGCCTAACTTGATAGATTGATTCTGAAAACATGCACTAATTTTTTAAATGCAAAACAGACCTACCCGTGTTAGAGCCTGCACAAACAGAGGACTACAAGAGTGGAAACAGCATAAACAATGTTGTTTATATCCAAGGCCTGAGAAAACTGCTGCGCTTTCCTCCAAAATTGCAGGAAGTATCTGAGTAACCCCCATCCATTAAGGTGGAATAAGAACCATATTTTCCATAGGCATGGATAGAATTTTGCAGATATACTGACATTAAAGTATCTCAAAGCAGGAGCATAATCTCCTCTAACCTGCAACTGAAAGCGCAGAAAATCCCAGCCACAAACAATGCTTAAAAGTTAAAACTAAGCGAGCCAAACACAGCAAAAGGGCAGAAACACTGACCATTTTCGTTGTTCTCCTTCACTCTTGACCTCCTGTGAAGGCAGAGGGATGGTTCCTCTAGCTGAGTAGCCAAAAGGGACTATCAGTGATTGCATCAGGAGAACCCCGCCTCCTGGATTTGAGCGAGCCCTGGAGTTTTAGAATCACATTGGACTAGACCTGCTTTATTCCTTCTGTCATCAGTTCGCTTCCTTAATACATTTCTTCATTTTTGTGATGTTGTTGTAACAAAACTATATTTAAAAGCAAGCAACAGGAAGCTTTTACTTGGGAAGTTGAGGTTTAAGCACTCAGCGGCAAACAATGAACCGGAGAGATAAAGATGCAACGCAAATGGTCGGGAACAGACCCTTGCTAGTTTCCTGCCAAAGTTGACTCGTGAGCATGTGTGAGGCCACGATATGGACTAACAGTGCTATTTTGCTTTTATTTACTCCAATTTATTTGTTCCTGTGAGAACCCCTATAAAAACAAAGTGTGGGGACAAACAATGGAAGCCTTGCCATCTCCTCCTTGCCAGGGCTTTTATTTTCCACATTATCAAATGTTTTCATCAGTGGAGCTCAGCCCATTCATTCAACTCTGAATCACGACCCAGATCATATTGCATTGTGAGGGGAAAAAACCCTATGTGTTGCCTGTATGAAAGAAAGAAAGAAAAAAAGATTGTTTCCTGATCATCTTTTCCCTTTGACACTTACAAACAGATTTGTGGTCCTTTGCGACACCCCACGATGGACACTATGCCCCCAAATAGTCAAGTAAACTGGGACATTTAAAAAAACAAGCTTGTAAGTCCAGAACATAATTTTATCTTCATCCCCCTTTTTTGGCCCCTTTCCCCAAACAGGTATCCATGTCAAAGGAGAGCTCTTGAGTCGGGGGTTTGTTTGACCTAGGTCACACAAAGGTCAAGCTTTTCACCAGTTGTTAACACAAAGCTTCCAGCCAACCCACCCTTCAAATCCGGCTACACAGTCTGTTTCCATCTGCAAATGCGCTCGCCATGCACATTGGATTTTTCTCAGTTTTTCAGGAACTAACAATCCCTTCACTGTGAAGTGGTCTCAGTGACAAATAAATAGGTCAGACACTGGTAGGCGCTGAATTTGCCAAATATGGAAAGGTAATGGATTTTGACTTTTTCATTTTTAAAAAGGCTTTTTAAAGTGTTATTTTAAAACCAGTTGAACAGGTCGCCTTTATTCCTTTATTGAACTTCAAGGAATGCTGTCTCTTAAGCAGTTTTATGCAATCCCAACTATATTTTTGCTTCTCTGAAAGAGATCAATATTTATTCAGATTGATTTTTAAGATTTACATGTGAAAAACAGATAAAATTGGATCACATATAAACCAAAACTAATTCTGTCAACTCCCATGAAAGTCAATAAAGCCAAAATAAATTGAGCAGATTTCATCTACCTGCATTTGAGAATTGTTTTACTTCATTATTTCTTATAAACTTACTGAGTAGAAATTTGCTTAACTCTTATCCAAGCTTCTCATACTGAAACAATAAGACTCTCTATGGAATATTTTGCATTCGAATATTATCACCAGGATAGCATATGGCAAACTAGCAGTAGGCAGTTTATCTTCATCCTCTTTGTAAGCTAAAATTAGCACAATGCTTTCACAGCATTCTACCCTTGACTCGGGCCAGGGTGATATTCTCCACAATGCCATGCTTGTTCCACATCCTGCCGGCTTCCAATATTTAAGCAAATTGGTTGAAAGTTTATATGAACAATCACAGATACATTTTAATGCAATAAAACCCCAAAGCAACACCAACGATGAAAAGTAAACCAGCTATATTAGGAATCAACCTGAAAACCCTTCCTTCATCTGCTTCCTGAAATATATAATGTTTCGACTACAAAGAAGTTCAAATGTTTACAGAGGCTAATTGTACCAAGTGGGATGTATATATAAGGCTCCAAAAGCAAGACGCAATCACCTTCTTAGACGACTAAGGCTTATTTTTCTACTTGTTTACGAGATTCAGTTTTTCTTGGTAATAGGGTCTTGATGCTAAAAATGCACTGTTGCTAAGAATTAAGTATGCACTTTCAGAAGATTAAACGAAGGTGATCTGCCCGTGGAAAGACCTTACTCTTTAAACAGGAAAGCAGCTACTGGCTAGCATTTTGAAAGGATTACAACACAAACAATGATTTTAAAAACAATGGCAGAGGTTCAAAAAAATACATCCCTTTTAGCTGGCCTGTAGAGTGTAATCTTCTGATCAAATAGTTAAAAACAAAAAACTCTAGGAAGAATTAACTTTAGGAAATCCAAGATTGGCAGGTAAGCAGCAAAGAGATATTTACATTAGGGATAGCAACACCTCTATCTCCTCTACCTCCCCAACTTTAATGCCGTTTATTAGGTCAGATGTTATACTAACAAGATCTTGCTGGAAATTTCACTAACCACTACCAGACTGAAGTTTCTATTACTGTGTGGTGGGGCAGATGTATTCAGCTTGTTAACAACAGATTCAATCCAAGATAACAAACAAATGCTGATACTGTCGGCTGATTTGTATCAATAGATTAAAAAAATTCTTCATCATTTCTTGAAAGGAGAAAAAAATAATAATTTCCCTAGAGCTCATTGTATATTTGACGGATTCATATTATTCTCAGATGTATACATTTTGTCAGAGGAAAAAGAAGAGAGAAAATCCTCTCCAAACCCTGTAAGACAACCTCAAACATGATTTAACTAAAACAATATTTCACTTGACCTACTAACACATTAATCCATTTGTGCCAGTCATTCCTAACCCACATCCCTCCCTCAACATAGAAAAAGTACACTGGGTGAGGGAGAGCAGAATGCAAACATTTAAATAAATAAAAACATTAAATAAATCCAAAAACCATTTAAATAAAACACTTAGAAATTTCAGTAACGGCCAAATAAAGCAGTTATGTATTCCACATCTAATCAAAAAGCTGTATGCATTTGGACCTTTTCAGCTACATCTGTCTGTAAAAGAATCAAATCTATGACACTAACTTGTACCCAGATACTCTGAAAACTCAGATATTGGGGGTGATCTGTACTATTTTATTGTTATTACCAATACTATGTCCTAGATTCAGAATTTCTCCTCATGACCATGATATTATGTGGAATTTACTGACTTTCTATAAATTTCAATCTATATGTAAATGTTTATTGAAGTTCTTCATTCTATCTAGGTTTGTACACAAAATTTCAACTTGGTTCTTAGAATTTCACTGTTTCAGAACTGAAGGAAAACACTTCAGTTATCTAGCCCAGCTCTTTTTTTTTTTATTTACAGAAGAAATTCCATCCCAGTGAGGTTGTGAGTCATCCAGCTCAGAGGACAGGGCTCGCAAACTGTTCAGTGGGGATGGCACCTGAGCACCAGCACGCCAAGGACAGTGGTCTTCCCAGTCTGTCCTACATCCTCATAGAAAGACACCTAAAAGTTCCCAGCATGAAGTGCACATAGACAAGCATTTAAAATAGCAGTTGATCACCATGAGCTGATCCTCATATAGAGTCACGTATTTTCCTGATATTTCATCATTCGTTTCCAAGATGCCAAAATAAGTAGTTCAGTGCTTCGATGGGGGAATGTAGGTATCACTGATGTATCCAAATCTCAGAAATGTATGGCTCTTTAAATCTTTTTATACTGTACTGAAGAAGAATATATAGTGACATAGATACATATGTGTGTGTATCCGTGTTCATGGACAAAGCAAATATGGCCAAATGTTAACAACTGTTGAACGGGAATGGTGAGTTATGGATATTTGCTATACTATTCATTTTATTTGTCTGTACATTTGAAAATATTCTTAATAAAAAATTGGAAAAAATGCTAATGAATAATATGTGGGGAAAAAAAATCTCAATGCAATGTGCCACAAGTCTTGCCCTGTATTTTCCATTTTCTATGTGACATCCCTGTCTTTGGAGCGAGGCTCCCTGAACACCATCATTGTACTGTGCTACAATAGAACAGAGTCAGCACCGCACATGTAAGAAATTCCTCTCTTTAAAAGGAAGAGGGGGCTTCCCTGGTGGCGCAGTGGTTGAGAGTCCACGTGCCGACGCAGGGGACACGGGTTCATGCCTCGGTCCGGGAGGATCCCACATGCCGCGGAGCGGCTGGGCCCGTGAGCCATGGCCGCTGAGCCTGTGTGTCCGGAGCCTGTGCTCCACAACGGGAGAGGCCACAACAGTGAGAGGCCCGTGTACCGCGAAAGAAAGAAAGAGAGAGAGAGAGAGAGAGAGAGAGAGAGAGAGAGAAAGAAAGAAAGAAAGAAAGAAAGAAAGAAAGAAAGAAAGAAAGAAAGAAAGAAAGAAAGAAAGAAAGAAAGGAACAGGATCATGTTGGTTGTTAGGAAACCACCTCTACTCTCTTGAAAAGGGATGGGTTTTCAACTAATATCAAAAACTCAGTAAGTCAGACAGAGAAAGACAAATATTATGACATCACTTAGAGGTGGAATTTAAAAAATAATACAAATGAATCTATATACAAAACAGAAACAGATTCATAGACATAGAAAACAAACTTATGGTTACCAAAGGGGAAAGGCGCAGGGAGGGATAAATCAGGAGTATGGGATTAACAGATACAAACTACTATACATAAAATAGATAAGCAAAAAAGACCTACAGTATAGCACAGGGAACTATATTCAATGTCTTGTAATAACCTATAATGGAAAATAATCTTAAATAGATATATATAAATATATTCGAATCACTTTGTGGTATACCTGAAACTAACACGATATTGTAAGTCAACTACACTTCAATTTAAAAAATTCAAAAAAATATTCAAGCACCTTAGTGTGTCCTGAGAGAGTGGATAGAAAAAAATTTAAAATAGTCAAAATAGGAAATAGACTCTCTAAGGTCTCATCAGAACTAGGCTACGACACGGTACATATAAAGAAGAGCAAGAAGAGACATAAAACACGAGGTGGGGGAGAGGGAAAGTGGGCGGTCAGCACCACCAGTAACTTATAGGTGAAAGAAGTAGTAAAGCTGATTTGCTATAAACAAATAAAGACCTGCCTGTAAATCTGGTTCTGCCTCCCCATGACTTCCCAGACTCAACCTTTCCTAGTCACTATTAATAGGCAAGAGATGCTTGGAACCTTATTTATTTCTTTTTTTTCTTCTTTTTTTTTTTTGCAGTACGCAGGCCTCTCCCTGCTGTGGCCTCTCCCGCTGCGGAGCGCAGGCTCCGGACGCGCAGGCTCAGTGGCCATGGCTCACGGGCCCAGCCGCTCCACGGCACGTGGGATCCTCCCGGACCGGGGCACGAACCCGTGTCCCCTGCATCAGCAGGCGGACTCTCAACCACTGCGCCACCAGGGAAGCCCTTGGAACCTTATCTTACCAACTGCAATTGCTATAAAACTAGTCCTCAAGCTCCATATGATATTTGGTGAAATTTATCTATAATATGAAGGATTAGCTTCCTGTATTTTTTTAACTTCTTTATTGGAGTATAACTGCTTTACAATGGTGTATTAGTTTCTGCTTTATAACAAAGTGAATCAGTTATACATATACATGTATCCCCGTATCTCCTCCCTCTTGAGTCTCCCTCCCACCCTCCATATCCCACCCCTCTAGGTGGTCACAAAGCACTGAGCTGATCTCCCTGTGCTATGCGGCTGCTTCCCACTAGCTATCGATTTTACATTTGGTAGTGTATATGTGTCCGTGTCGCTCTCTTACTTCGTCCCAGCTTACCCTTCCCCCTTCCTGTGTCCTTAAGTCCATTCTCTACGTCTGCATCTTTATTCCTGTCCTGCCCCTAGGTTCTTCATGACCATTTTTTTTTTTTAGATTCCATATATATGTGTTAGCATATGATATTTGTTTTTCTCTTTCTGACTTACTTCACTCTGTATGATAGACATCTTCCTGTATCTTAAACTTTACTGATAACAAGGCATCCTGAAATTCAGAGGCCTGATACTGCCCAATAGTTTCATCAAAGGCCAAAGATTAATGTGTCAACATGAGACCAGAGATGCTAGAAGAAATTGTCTTAGTGGGCAAATACACTTCCCATCCTAACTGGGCTCCTGTGAGGAAATTCCACCCAGGTCCTCGGAGAGCTCAGAACCCACCTCAATTTGACCATCAGCAAAAGGTATGCCAGTCAACATGTCACCTGACTGACACTGCAAACTTCTTTTTCTCACAGACACCTTAATATGTGGTGTAGAAATAATACTAGCTGTTGTTTCAGAAGAATCCACTGGACCAAAGGCCTGAGGTGAGAAAGGTATCATCTGCAATCTAAGTTTCTTCTTCCTCAGTCACTTCCTCCTCATCAACTCCTATGGTAAAAGTGACAGATACATGACAAGACATTTGAGAGTGATGGACAACAGAAGGGAGTCTTGTATGGGTGGAAATCTCAGTGGCCCACAGAGTTTAGAGGGCTCTCTGTCCTGACACAAAAGGGCAAACAAACACTCTGCACTGTAAAGTGAAAACACATTTGGGAATAGTACTAGAGTCTCGATTCCCTACTACATCATCACTCACACTCAGAAATCAGTGCCAGTACTAACCAGAGTCTCTCTTTTTCTTAGAGAAAAACAAACCAAATGATGAGGAGGAGGATGGTGATGATGATGACGGTGCTGATGATAGCCGCTAACACATATATAATGTTTACTATGTGCCAGGCACTGTTCTAAGTTCTACATACCAACTTGTTTAACCTTCCCAACAACCCAATAAGTAGATGTTAATACTACCCACATGTTATAGGTGTTGAGGTTGTTCTTCTGCCCAAAGAATATAAACTTAAGCCATTTTTCCACGAGGAGAGACCAATCTTCTTCAGATCTAATCACATACTGAACCCGCCTCAAGGCTGAAAATTAGTGAAGAGCATCAACCAAGTTGGATGAAAGTGTAGGTAACTCCTAAAAAGGACAGCATCAGGAAATATGTTTGTCCCAGATATTTCTTAATTCATAAGTGAGGGGAGCAACAAACACTGAACTGTAAATTCCCTGAGGGCAGGAATTGGTCTCATTCATCTTTGTTGTCTCAGGATTTAGTACAGTGCCTGGTAGTCTGTGAATGAATGAATGAATGAATGAAGTATAAGTGCCTGATCACTTCCTTCTAAAGATCCTTCCTAATTTTATTCTCTCTCCTCTCTTCTCCCAGTGAGAGAACTGGTGAATGCATTTCAGAGATAAATTGATGCCAGTTATTAGGTTACTTCTTAACCTGGTACAAAGGAAGAAAAGTGTAGGAGTTGAAAAACCTGGCTGATTCTGGTCCTGGTATTTCCCACTTACACCCTGTGAGACCTTAGGCAATTCTCACCTATAAAACGGAGACGTGGAGAGCTGTGCTGCTATAAGATTAGTGGTACAAGGCTCACAAACTAAGACAGGTGGACACATTTCATAAACTGAAAACCAGAAAAAAATACACTCTTTGTTAGAAGATTTCTCCTTCCCATCACCCAGCATTGTGTGTGACCCATAGTAGATGTTCAATAAATATTTGTTAAATAATGGAAAATCAGAACAAAAGAGCCATCTGTCTCTGATCCTCTAAATCCCAATTCATAAGACTTCCTCTAAGAGGCTGAACTCAGGGATGGGATGAAAGCAAGTTCAGGCAAAGACGCCCGTTATTTCTTCAGGTTACAGTTGGAAAACTTACATCCAAGTGCACATTGAAATAAATAGTATTGTCAGCCTTTTGGAGAAGCAGGCGTGATGACAGGAAGGGAAGAGGAGCCTCCAGGTATCAGGTTGGAAAAGCAAGCCAATGGCCCCCAACCCTCGTACCCCTCTTTTCTCTGCTCCCCCCACCAGCACCCCAGGTCACAAGCCAAGAAATGGCAGCGTCATTGCTGTCACTCTGCCCCTCTGAAATAGGAACCAGGATTAGCTCTGGCTGGCTGAAGCTCAACCCAGATAAGTCCAGAGCGATGCTGATAGGCAGGGGGAAGGAATTTGAGGAAGTGACAAGAAATGCCACGTCACCCACCATAAAGAAAGCTTTCCCACAAAGTGGCCTGGGTGGCGGCTACAGAGCCGACTGGTGCTCAGAAAAATGCAGATAAACGCAGAAGTCTTTCCTAGCAGCAGGACAGAGAGCCAGCCACACACAATTCATGTCCATGCCACATCCTTCAGTCATGACGAGGAGGGCTGTAGAAAGCTCCCTTCATGCAGCCCAGAGGAGCCTGAGCGGAGAGTCCCTGGGCCCTCCTGCGCCCAGGGACCGGGACCCCCCAGGCGCAGAGTCGCCTCTGTGCACTTCTAATGTATCAACCAGAGAATCACCAGTAATCCAAAGGATGCAGTTTTTTGTTTTGGGGTTTTCTTTTTTACAAAGATTCTAGGTTACAGTCTTTCTGTGGCAGGGAAGGGTTTGTGCCATGTCAGAAATAAACTTCCTAATTTCATCCACCAGGTAATGGACATCATAATAATCCGCAATGGCATCTGTCATTGCAAAGATTTCCACTGTTCTTCACAAAAGTTTCATGGAAAAGTGGAAGTCAGCAAGCAGGGATTCTCCCAAGAAATTCACAGATAAAGAAAGGGGGCCTAGCAAAGAGGACCAGCGGGGGGAGAAGGGAACTCTTCTGCTCTGCCACTGTTGTCTCCTTAAAGACAGCACAAAATTCCCTGCTAGTTATCTATGGCATGGTCTTCTTTCCTTATATTTTAAATTTTCATTCAAAGGGCCTGTTCTCATCAAAGTGTATCCAAAACTTATCCGAGATACCTTCACCAGGAAATCCATACTTTGACAAATGGAGTAAAAGGTCAAATACTTAGAATATATTTAGAAAAATATATTCTGTATTATTAAATAATACCAGTGACTTTTTAAAAGGGCATATTGGACGAGATCTCAGCTGGTATGTCTATGGGATCAATCCACTAGCCCAGTGCTCTAAACATCTCTGCAAGAAATTCTGGCTAAGATTCTGCAATCTCAAACTGTCCCACAACTTTATCTAGAAAGAAATTTGAGCCACCAGTATCCCAGAGGTCTCATAAGGGCCACAGCTGTCAGCAGACCAGCCTTTCATCCTGGGGAGCCGGGAAAATATTTCAATACAGTGTATTTTTGCTCAGGATTCTTTGAGAACACACCAAACAGGAAATGATTAGAATTACATTTACTTACTCTCACATATTAGCATTAAATTATTAGTTGTATTAGTGGCTTACATTTACATTAAACTTGCAAATTATATAGACTCTTATTTCCATTCTACAAGCATCTCTATTTTTTTCCCTGCATGCATATCTAATCATTTGCTTACCTCTTATCACTCCGGGAACCTACAGTTCTTAATTCCATGGATTTCCACAGGGCAAGAATCTAGGCCACCGTTTATGCACAGAAATCAATTCAGCCATCACTACACTATGCATCAAAACAACATTTTAAGAGCAAAAGTTGAAGCCAGTGGCATTGAGCCAAAGCACCTCTTCTCAAAAGGAAAATGCAGTGGGATTTTAAAGAGCAAATAGGAGAAGTCACCGAGGCTTTATGCCTCACCAAGAAATGGGGAATCCTTAATGGCCCAAAGAGTCTTGATTCAAATCTGGAACTTAATAAGACTTGTGCCCAAAGAAAAGGGCTGATTGCCACATCCCCCAGTGTCCTTTCATAGTGTCCCATGTCAATATATTCACCAGGTTCATTTCTCTCTCTTTGCCCCTAGTGAGATTACTAACCAACAATATTTTTATGTTTTTAATTAGAATCTGAAAGAGCATTTGGGCACCATATTGCATTTTTACAAGCTCTGCATCTCTGAAACACAATATTATATTAACGTGATAGTTTACGAAGAAATCATATTACTAAATATCATAAATCACAGAAACTTCATTGGCTTCTTCTAAAATTGTATGTAATCTGCTGACTACACCATTCACAGTTTATAACAATCTATGCAAATGTACATTAAAGCCATAAAAAGTTCCCCCCCACCCATATCCTTTTCCCACAGGCCAAATAAAGGTGAATTAAGGGAATCTGGCAGAGGGTATACACGGCTATTGCCATTTCCCACAGCAAATAGGGTATTTTCCTCTGGGAATAAAACATTTTCCTTAAACTACTGTTTATAACCCTTATCAGCTCAACAGCAATAGAGCCATCAAGTCCAATCTCTTGTGGAAAAAAGTCAAGGTCAACAAGTACTTGCATTTTTGTTTATCTTTAGCTGCAATTGCTACTGACATTCAATTGGGTAATAAACATAGGTCTGTCAAATGTTCCCAAGGAACAGGTGATCCGAAAGCTATCTTAGAACAAGGCGATTGCCAGGTAATCAAGCAATCCTGTTATAACAATTATGATTTGAGTACATTTATTTATAGATGCAAACACCAGTCAATTCTAAGCAAACATTGCCATACCATTCCCACCACTGGGTAATAAGAGTGAGGAAGTACAGGAGGGCTTTTGCTAGAATTGCTCACCAACGATAACGTGTGCATTCCCATGAGCAGAACACCATCCAAAGAAAAGGTTTTCTCCCCTTATCTCTTCTCTTTAAAGGCAATTTTGTGTATCAATACAGCCATGTCCTTTACTCTGTCTGCCACCCAGGATCCTGAGCCCAGCTGCTTCTCTCTGCCCGAAAACCAATTCTACGGTTATGTGTGTGTGTGTCTATTTGGGATTGTTGCATGATTCCTTTAAACCAGCATGGTTGCTACCTGGGAAAACACTTCGTTTTTAACTTGAAAAGTGCTAGGTTTTGTTCAGCATGTTTAATTCTACAGAGTCAGAGAGATATTTAGAATAAATACTTCTTTCCAATCCATCAAGAAACTCACTGATAGCAACAGGAGTTATGCATTTGGATCTGGGCAGCACATGGCTCCTTGCCCCATTCAACTTACAGATTAAAAATAGAATCTGTTCCAGCTGCAAAGTAAGACACGTTAAACCTACTGCCTCCATTTGAAATATGGAAACTAAATCTAAGGACCACGGCCACGATCGAGGATGCTGATTCTGACCCACGTAACACAAGCCTACTGCCTCCACTTCAGTTATGAAAAACAAGCTTAAGGAATATTCCTGGATCCTTAAAGGAATGCTTCTACTTCTTGCTATGTAGCTTTTATTAACATTCCATCATTTAGTGGAGCGATTAATATTTTCCGAAGCTGACTCCTTTCCTATCCAGAGCATCAGGGAGAGTGGCATGGACATATATACACTACCAAATGTAAAATGGATGGCTAGTGGGAAGCTGCTGCATAGCACAGGGAGATCAGCTCGGTGCTTTGTGACCACCTAGAGGGGTGGATAGGAAGGGTGGGAGGGAGACTGAAGAGGGAGGGGATATGGAGATATATGTATATGTATGGCTGATTCACTTTGTTGTACAGCAGAAACTAACACAACATTGTAAAACAATTATACTCCATTAAAAAAAAAAAAGAGGCTCAGGACATCTGGAAACGAAGTAAAGGACAATCCTTCTAAAAATACACAAGCCCACATCCTGGGAAAGAAGGTGAAAACTGACACACAAAATGAAGTATACTATTTTAAAAGACACCTTTCAATGTAGACATATTAAGTACGAGGTGAAAGTGTTGTGAGTCAAGAAAATACTCTTTCAGTATAAAGAAGTATCCTTCATTCTTTAACATTCAGGTAAAAAGTGGAAGGAACCAGAGTTGTATCTGCACGCACAAGAGTATATTATTTTCCTCCTGGAGTCGGTTAAGTCTGGCAGGTAATTTGAAGATTCTACATACAAAGAGAAATTAGCCGCCTGGGAAGTGGGAAGGCAGGATTAGGACCCACTGGGAGTCCATGAACACGAAGGCCCATGAAACAAAGCATCTACTCTGCAGATACTCAGGAAACGCTCATCCATCAGTTGTCAAGCAAGGGGGGAAGTCACCTCATGTTCAGAACAGTAAACTGATGAAATGAGTCACCAGATTCCCATGATAGCTTGGCTGGCCTCTTCCTTTCCGCGCAGTCCCCTGGTCACCATGGAGCCAGAGCCTTCTCCGCGGGAAAGCAGGGCGGCAGAGGGTGGTGGCCGGGCTTCAGTGGGCCACCCTCGGAGAGGGTGGGAACAGTGTCCAGAGGAGAAGCTGGAGCCAGCAGCGGCCAGCCCACCTTTGGGAGGCTACCCTCAGAAGACAGTGAGCGTGCCAGAAGGGACCTGTGGTCTAGAAAGCAGTGTTCTGAGACCTGGCCTGTTTCCAGGCCCTTCTGAACCCCACGTGCCCGCAGCCCTCAGTCTGGTCCAGTCTCCTCCTCCAAAGCTCTTCTCTGCAGCCTCCTCCCCCTGCCTCAGTCCGTGTGCTCAGCCTTTCTGAACAGCAGCAGCACTGGCCCCAGCTTCCTCCCCACCCATCCCTCCTTCACTCGGATCTGACCAGGACACAACTCTAAGGTTTTCAGTGGCTCCCCAACTCCCAACAGACTCCCAGCTCCCTAAGATGACATCTATGATCCTTCGTGGTCTGGCTCGGCCACCTCTTGGCCTCACCTCAGACTCTTCCTTTCCCGTGTTCTCTGTTCACACTGAGGCGTACAGGAAGCCTCGGGAGTGTCATGCTTTCTCTCTCCTTCATGCCTCTACACAAACTAATTTCTGTGCCTCGCGTGCCCTTCTACTTCTCCATCCATCCCAAGTTTCTATCAAGTTCCCCAAGTTTCCCTGGGGGAGCTGGCTAGGAGATTGGGAATGAAAGCAGATTGCTTCCAGGGCTAACTCTGGGGGATGCGGTAGTGGTTGCCTGGAGTGCCGTGCCAAGAAGGACCCACATCCAAGTCCCATTCAAGCTCAGTGAGGAAGTGCACTGTGATCTATTAAGGATGCCTGCCGTGGAAGGATGGGGAGAGGCAGTCGCTGCATCTTTACCAGTTTGTTAGGTGCTGTTCCTCTGCTTCCAAATTACACTGAGCCCACTGAATCATGAGACTTAACCCACCATGTGTGAACTGTCTGCTCTGCCACAGGACTGCCAGCTTCTTGATGCCAGGAATAGCCTCTTTCACTCTCAATTCTCACATCTAGCAATGGGCTACTACATAGTGGACATTCAATTAGTACTCAGTAAGTTAGTGAATGGGGCTCTTTCTGTCTTCACCTTTTCTACTTTTGGGAGTATTCCTCTCATCAGCTTAAAATTCACAGTATCAAATCATACCTTTTTTAAGTTATTTATTTATTTATTTTTGGCTGTGTTGGGTCTTCGTTGCTGTGCGTTGGTTTTCTCTAGTTGCAGCGAGTGGGGGCTACTCTTCATTGCAGTGCACGGGATTCTCACTGCGGTGGCTTCTCTTGTTGAGAAGCATGGGTTCTAGGCTCACGGGCTTCAGTAGTTGTGGCACATGGGCTCGGTAGTTGTGGCTCTCGGGCTTAGTTGCCCCGTGGCATGTGGGATCTTCCTGCACCAGGGATCGAACCCGTGTCCCCTGGATTGGCAGGCAGATTCTTAACCACTGCGCCACCAGGGAAGTCCCAAAACAATACCTTTTATTGGCACTAAAAGAATTCCTTTCACATAAGGAGATGTTTTGAGTGCTTGGTAATCCAAATATTCACAACACACAGTCTGCTCCTAATTTATAGGTTGAAATCGTATTCCATCAGAACTTCCGTTGTTAAAGACCGTGGCCCCTGAATCTTCCCATCCCAGTATCCCACCTCAGTCCCTCGACATCTCCATTTTCACCATCACTTATCTGAATCTCCCTGGCTCCATTAACCCTGTTTCAGAGGATAATAACGAGAAGGACAAGAGCATTCTCACCTGCATCCCAAGCCCCATGTACAGGGAAAAAAGAATGGAGTTGGCTCACCATGAAATGGTCAGAAGAAGGAGATGGAAAAGTGGGAAAAGGTCTCATGGCATCGCGAAATGATCAGCACTGTGGCTCATATGAAGACAGGCTGTCATCTGTTTCGACTACGGAAATCAAGACAAGCTTAGCTACCAAGGAGTGAAAGTGCGAATGGGCTGAATATAAATCCAGACATCTGAACGAATCAATCAAATATTTATCAAGTACTTACTCCATTTGCAGTACTGTGCTAGGAGCTGAGGGGAATGTAGAGGAGCCCTACAGGTGTTGTTAGGATGTCATCCTATGCCATCTCACTGGATTCCCTGGGTGAGCACGTGTGGGTCCTAATGCCTGTCAAAGGGATTCTTCTGAGCAACACTTCCATGGATGCTCTAAAGCTTGTAACTAATTATATTTCACTCTTCATTTTGGCTGCTAGGAAGTTCAGAGCCAAATTAACTACCTACTTCTAGCAAATGGACATGATCCTATAATTCATATTGTTCCTTACTACCCTTAAGACTGACTTCTCATTTATTTTCCTTTCCTTCTGATATCTTCATCTAGTTCGTTTGAATCCTATTGTATACTTTTGCTAATTTCCTTAAATCCTTTCATAGAAAGCAAAGGAAAATATGTAAAAGCATTGTAAAATTAAGTATATCCTTTTTCTCCTAAGGTATCAAAGTACAAAAGGGTACAAGGTGCTAACTGTCCTGCTCTCATAGGTGCATTGTAATAGGGGCACTCAAGGAAAGAGTCAAACTAAAACAAATGAAATGTTTAAAGAGAGAGAACTGATTAAATGTTAATAATCTAGCCACAAACCTATTGGCAAATTCAACGTTTTCTGCATTCACTCTTCAATTCCCCCTTTCTTAAAAATATATGATTTTGAAGAAAATTTAAGGTCATGTTCTCTTTTTCTCCTGATATGGGAATAAGTAGAAGGAAGTTCCACCTCTTCCATTCTTTGTTAGGAAATAAAATAAGCTTCGTCTAGGAATGCATACGGGTTGATATTAGTAAATGGGGGAAGGCTAAAGCTAATTGTACTAATCAAACAGAATGCTTTTAGGTTAAGTAATTACGGAAAATTATCTGCAAGACTGAACTAGTCCACAAAGCCAGACACTTGAGCAAAACCCAACTTATCAACTACACTTCTGGGACCAATCAATGTAAGAGGTAGACAACGCCCACCTCTTTTTAAGGAAAACGCTTGGCATAAATTTACTGTTTGGGTTAGTTTTTGCTAGGCCAACGGCCAAAACCTCCACCACTATCCTTAATTAGTGCTAGCAGTCATGAGGGAGAGAGATAAATTCAGGAGCAGAGTTAAATATCACATCCCAGGGGATGGAATCATGTCTGCTGCTGGGAACAGCACAGAACATAAAAGCATCCTTCCAGGGTGGCACAGTTACTCCTGTAATTCATCATTAACCTCTGCCCTAAGATCCCTCAAAAGATACTGAAATGCTGTAGCCAGTCCCTACCCATCCTCTACTGGAAGCCCATTCAGGGCCAGAGGATGGAACTCAAGTGTAGGAGCAGGTAGAACCAGCAACTCTGTGGATGCTGTGATTTAAGGTACATCCCCAAACCCATCTACCACCAACTTCTGAAAGAGCTACCTGTCGAATCTTTCCTTGAGTGTCCCGGTTAAAACGCCTTTCTGCGGGTGGGAACACACAACACCTACGTATCTATTTACATTTTGACAGAGATTACCATGTGAGATTAGTCATCTGGCACCCAAAAGAAATCAGTCCTGAGGGAATGTAGTGTAATCACAGTTTGAAAGCATGAGAGGGTTCCCAACCCTCTTCAATAAATAATTATCTATCAGTGGCCATGTGTCATAACGATGCTGGGCACAGGAGAGTTAAAGATGAAGAAGATGTAGTCCCTTCCCAGGGGGCATCCTGGGGAGGCTGATGCATGAATGGCTCATTTCAATATATGAGAAACGATAAAACACAGGATACCCTGACAACATAGAAGAGGATCACTTCCTCCAATCTGGGGGTTCACAGAATACTTCCTGCAGATGACACAAATTAGTTTAGAAGTTTTTAACCTGGACTACATAGACCCTCCCCCTACAAGGGGATCCATGGTTAGGATTTATAAGATCCAAGTACTTGGAAGGGAAAAAAAATTAACCTTTTATTCTCACTAACCTCTAACTGCAATTAGCATTTACTTCAAGTGTGTATCTAGGGATGTAACAAACCACAGAACTATTAGTAGGACCTGTGACTTTGTCACCCATGGAAACCATATTCACATAATACAATACAGTTGTTACAAATATCTTAAGACACCATTTACATTCATCACTATTTCAAAAATGTGATAGACAATAGAATTATTGCTAGACCTTGTTATTTAATGCATATTAAAACGAGTCACTTATATCACTATATTACGATTTGTGTTTTAAAATACTTTGTTAGGACTTCCCTGGTGGCACAGTGGTTAAGAATCGGCCTGCCAATACAGGGGACACGGGTTTGATCCCTGGTCCGGGAAGATCCCACATGCCACGGAGCAACTAAGCCTGTGCACCACAACTACTGAGCCTGAGCTCTAGAGCCTGTGAGCCACAACTACTGAGCCTGTGTGCCACAACTACTGAAGCCTGCGTGCCTAGAGCTCGTGGTCCGCAACAAGAGAAGCCACCGCAATGAGAAGCCCTCACACCACAACGAAAAGTAGCCCGCGCTCACCGCAACTAGAGAAAGCGCGCACGCAGCAACGAAGACCCAATGCAGCCATAAATAAATAAATAAATTTATTTTTTTTTAAATAAAATATTTTGATAACTGGATTTCAATATAATTAGTTTCCCTTATAATCTTATGTATTTTATTTTGTGTGTTAATAAAAATATTACTCTGACTAGGTATCCATTGACTTCACCAAATTGCCAAAGGGGTCCCCTCCCCCCAGAAAATGTCAAGGTCCCCTGAAGAAGATCAGTATGAGTCAGCAGCCACGTGACTAAAGGTGGAGAAAGCAATGATGACCCCAGTAGTTCAAACAGCAAAGGCTCCGGGTGGCCACACGGGAAAACTGAACCAAGTTCCCTAGAGTGGCCTCATAGGGCCCAGAGATGCTGAACTTATATGGCAGTCAGAGGACGAAGGTAGAGGTGTCCCTCTGCAAGTTAGGCCAAATCCTACCCATTTTGTGTTTCAGTCAACAGCCTTGACCACAGAGTTCACTGTGTCTGGGTCACTGGTGTGTTGTGAAATAAACACACTCACAGCCTCCTAAGAATATTCAGCATTTAGCAAATATTTCACTTGCATATGCTTGATGCTCTTGGGAGCACACACAAACTTCCTGAGGGCAAATACTATGACCTACTCATTTTTATAGCCTCAACAGCACACCTTCCACACAGTAAGTGCTTAATCCATTTTGGATGACTTGACTAGAATGCATAAATTTATATTTCCCTACTTAAATACAACTTGTGATCATATTTTGGCTCATCTGCAGAAGTGATTATAATTCTAAACTCTTTTGATCTCCTTGGGCTGTATTAAATGGATGCTTCCCTAAAATTAACTTCCTCACTTCTGCCTTGCCAAGAATGACACCCTGTGAAGAACCCACTACTGGGGACAATGGATTCTCTCCTGGTTTATTTTCTTGGGTAGAAACTGAAACATATGTTTCGGCTGTGCGGTGGCCCTGGAATGCCTAGGAGGATGGACCTGAAAAACAAGTTATTGCTTATAGTTTAAAACCCAATGCAGAATCAAGAGAAGAAGGGAAGGTGAGAGAGAATAAGAGAAAAGAAAGGCCTTATTTGGAAACTGAATTAAATAATTACACAGTAGGATCTGGGTTTTTAAAGCTCAGGTCACCATTTTTATTATGTACATAAGGCAGTAAAATGCATGTTATTAATACGAGTGTGGAATATATTCTTCTACACGAGATGTGCTTTTGAAAAATACTTAACGGTTTTGGAAAGAAAGAACTAAGCATTATGAATCATTAACTTCCAGGTCCACTACAATAGAAAATATATCCCACTCTCAGTGAAACGCCAATGTTGTTATAGCCAGAAAAGCTTTCTCTAATTTACAGCAGACTGAGTGAAACTGAAGAGAAGATACCTTTCTAAAAAGTTTTCATATCTTCTGGCTGTAGGACTTCCTGATGAATTGCCATAATATCATTATTCATAGAATTCTTTACCACTCATTTTTTAAACTATCACGGGATTCTTGAGAGACCAATGTCATTAATTCTAGGAAAGTCAGAGAACTGGTGTATAATTTCAGAAGTCCTACCAGCCATACTGGAGTTGGTATCTCTTAAGAAACAATCACAACAAGAACAAAATTCCAATCCATCACAGGCAACAAAACCCCAGTATCTGCACAGGTGACAATGGCAAGTGTCGGCAGCAAAGTCTACATCACATACCAAGTCCACCGTAATGTTGCAAACCAGAGGGAAAACAGAATTGTGGTTTTAAGGCCATACTTAACAAATATCACACCTCTTAAGTTTCAAAAACTAGAGTCCAAAATTTGATAAGCTATCCAGACCTTGAGTTCACACATAAATAAAAATGAGCAATCAACAGAAAATATACAAAATGATCCTGCTAATACCCTGCCTTTTCCAATCGAGGGTCTGACCCATTCAAACCCAGTCACATGAGGATGGACTCTGTAAAGGTCAATCAAAGGCAGGCTGAAACTCCAACTGTCTAGCTGACCTTCAGAGCTTGTGACAAATTGCTGTCAATGTCAACTAATGACAGAGCTCTTTGGCTAATCAATTGTTCTAAAAATGATCAAGAAAACTACTCACAGGAAAGCTCATTTTCACATCAATGCCTGTGAAGTATGAAAAGCTCATTTTTTGAGTTTTTAATAAGCTCATAAGTAAAGCAGTTACTTGGTAACAGAGGTCACCTTACAGAAAAAGATAGAACCTTTGTCTGCCTTTTACATTCTTTTACCATATTATAGTAAAAATATGCAATGGATATGCCAGAGGGCTACATAATAAAGTAGGTAACACTTCATCTACTTGAGACAAATACTTCTGTGTTAGAGGGAAACCTATTTGGGAGTAAATAATTTCAAATGAATTTTTCAGTTGTTTAAGATGAAAAGCAATGACCAGGTTTACTACTGATGTTGCCTAATAGTGAGAAGACACACTTTCTGTGAAAACACTCATGGCCAAGTTCATGCCCCTAAATAAACAGTTATGACTTTTAGATGATGAAGTTATTTTTCTTTGTTTTAAGACGATCTGCTTTCATGATGCTAGAAGTCAAGCAAATGGAGAACAGAAAACGGTTACTCACATTTAATGAGTCAATAAAAGGTAAGGTGACTAGAGTATGGGGTGTTCTTGGGAAAACAATTCTCTGTCCATACATCTAATTCAACATGTTTGATAAGTTAATAATACGGACCTTTGGATAACATGGATTTGCAGCGTGTAATGACTTCCCCTTTCTTTTTTACACCTGACTTTTCCCATCAGGAAATCATTTTCCTATTCTGCCTGCCACTGCAAGCAAAGACCACACTTTAATTTGATTTAAATGTAACTTTAATTTAAATGTAACTCAAGTACCACACAGGGCTGCAGTGGCCCAAGGGCTAAGGCCTGTGGTCACAATTATATTTTACTTTTCTCTTCTCACCAAAGCATATTTTTCAATATGCATTCTAGTGCCATTGAAATATAAGAAGTTCCCGGAGAAGAACAAGGCTTAAGAGGTAAGTGTGAACAAATATAAAATCATGCAAGTCACCCTGACCAACAGACAAATGAAAGGAAAAAAAAAAAAAAAACCTACTTTTTAAACATTTTTCTTCCTTTTCAGGGTTCTTAGGTTATTATAAACATTTTGTTTTTAAAATAAGTTGAGATTTAAAAAAAAAAAAAGAAAGACAGAAAACTGTTTCAAAACAAGCAGTATTCACTTTGTGTCTTCATCCGAAAAACTGCGGATTACAGATTGTATCCTAAACCTGAGTTGTTACGGTAGTTTTTCAAATTAAAATATCTTCCGTGGCCTCAACTACTCTCAAGTTGTCCATAGGAAAGAAATAAAGGAGGGAGGGCAACACTTAAGCCGAGACATAATTGGAAGTATGTGAAAAATGAAGTGTCAGTTTGGTCAATAAAGGGCAAAGGTCAAGGGGAACAGCAGCCCAAACTCTGTGCGAAATTGCTCATTAAGACATCCAATCAGAGAGCTCCTTCCCACCTATCCCATTATTCATCAGACAGCTGACTGTTTCAAATGCCTGGGTTTGGGCTGTTATTACTTTTCTTCTTCATGTAAAAAGACGAGCGGGTATATAAATCGTTGCTTAGTCATCTGGAACAAAATGCGGCCCTTCCCTACATCCCTCTCCCTGCCTCACCCCCCACCCCCCACCCCAGTTCCCTCTCACCCAGCTCTGCCTGCTGGCTTCACAGGTCTGAAACGACTGCCTCGAGATTCCCTTCAATAATAAATGGAATTGCCTTCTGCCTATAGGTTGCCTGAACTCCTACAAAAGCTGGCGTGGAGGGGAGGGGACAGTGGGAGGCACTGGCCACTACTGATACATTTTATTATAAAGAAAGAGCAATGCTTTTCAACTGTTCCTCTTTACAGAAACATGCTGCTTTTGCTGTTTTTTTAGTGGGAGCAAAGATACTATTGTTGATCTGAGTGCTGGCCCCCAAAGAAGTTCACAAGTGCGTTTTAGAAGTTCTAGAGACCAGTCAAGTCCTTTAGGGCTGAAATGTTTCACATCAAATTTCTATGTAGAAATAAGACCTTCTTTATCCTCACAAAAGAGGAAAACGAGATGAGCTTGAAGTGGGAAACGTTCTGCAACAGAAATGTCTTTACTTGTTTTGTAGGCTCCTCTTCTCAATTCAATAAATTTCAGAATGAGTGAAATGGTAGAGGCTCTTAATACATAATACAAATTAATCATATCAATCATCCTGCTCCTCTGTAAATAGCTCGATCATCGTTCTACTCAGCACACAAAACTGGATTCTCAGTCCCCGGCAGAGTAGAACCCCCTTGAGGCTAGTGCTGATTCTGTTTTATTCACAGCTCTGTCACTGTCACAGAGCAGAGTGCCAGGCCCAGTGCAGACACTGGGGGAAGAGTCCCTGAATTGACAACAGAAAGAATGGCCCTCGAATGATCTGTTTCCCATTCTTAGTCACACTCCAGTATCACAGCAAATAGGAGCTTGGGCTCTGGAGTCAGACGGTATGGGTTCAAGTCCCTACTGTACCACCAAGAAGTATGTGACTTTGGGTAAGGCTCTCAGCCTCTCTGCACCTCCGTGACCTCCTCTACAAAGTGAGGGATGAAATACCTACACTGACTGACAGCCCGTAATACATTATTTTATTATTTTATTACTATCATGTATTCGTCTCCCTTGACTTTCAACCCAAAACAGAGACGTGCCCAAGCTCAAAATGTGGTCAAGCACAGCTAAGGCTGCTTATGAGTTATACGGTGTCTGCGGCAGCCCTCCTGGGGAGGAGTACAATCCGGTGGGGAAAGGCACCAGATTTGCTTGGTGTTCTCCCCGTCCAGACTACACGCTTCCTACAATAGACCCTGATTATGGTCAGTAGGGCAGCCACACACAGTAGGATAAAAAAGACACATGAAAGAGAACAGTATCTCCCAATGTGCACCTCATCTTATGAGACTCTGCTTGGGGGTCCTGAAAACACCCCATCCTAAAGTAGTTACAAAGGCAAGAGACCAAGATCTGGAGGTGACTCTCATGATGACTCACTTCAATATTTCTGAGCTTTACTTTTCTCTCTTCTGAAATGGGAAAATAGCAAATCATTGACAGTGAGAAAATAAGAATCCAATCTCATATCTTTGGAAGTGCTTTGAGGAAGTTAAAGAGTAGACAAAATCAATGTCCCAGCCACAGCAGCAGAATCCCCAACCAAACACAGATGTTAGGCCTTCCTTTTAAATGCCCATTTAAAGGCGCTTTGCTATTAAAGAATCGATTTCCTGCAGGGGGGCCACAAGTGTTAATATGAAATGAATGTAGCTGCCATAAGAAGAGTTGCCATGATAAATAATTTGAGTTGGGGGAGAGATATATTATGTAAATCATGAATAAACATCAAATCCCTGAATAATATCTTTCACATTTGCTGATTACATACTTCACATATATTCTCTTCAGAATGCCCAGGGTTTTGTACTATATTTTTTTATGCTTAGGTAAAACTGTGGACTAAAACTACTCTATCAACCACAAGAGCCACTCATTTGGCAAATCGTCAGGCGCTCAAAAATCCCCCAAATTGCTGGAACTCTAACTAGGAACTGTTACTGTTTGAAATCTGTCAGAACATTACAAATTTCCTGGATGACCGATTTTCTTTGCTTTACTTTGAAAGTCCAAAAGAACAGGACAGAGCCTGTTACATGCCTACCTTGTACCACAGACAAGGTTATTTAACGGAAGACCAAAGCCTAGGGGATTTCTTTTTTTTTTTGTACCCTGTGTGCCATAATGAAGTGACAAACATTGAAAAGGAATGAGGAAAAAAGAAATGCAGTACAAATAATACAGTAGAGAAAGTTTTAAAATATGTATTACTCCCATCTGTGAGGGAAACACCTCTTTGGATATGTTCTTGACAGATTGAGTTATTTCTGTCTATTGGGTATGTATAAAGACATATTTATGGATTTATAAATCTTTTGAAGAGGGCTGTTATTTACCCAGTTGACTAAAATGGACTCAAACTGTGTAAATAACTATTTAGGACATGCACTACAGGCCAAATGCTGGCACGGCTTACACATCCATGCCTGCCAGAAAAGGCAGACAGGAGAACACGGAAAAGCCACTGTGCACAGCTAATCCGAAGGCTGCACAAAGACCCAGCTCCACAGGTCCCAGGGATGAAAAAAAGAGTTGAGAAGCGTTGTGGTTGGCATGGAAATGCACCGAAGTTGTTACAGCAACACTTCCAGGCATCATTCTGCGTTTAGCAGGGAATAAATCGCACTGCCCAGGAGAGGGCAGTGCGGGGAGGGGCGGGTGGGGGGGAGGGGCAGGCCTGAAATTTTAGGCCTGATGCTGCAGGAGGGCTTCAACAAATCGCTCAGCTCATCCACAGCTTCTGTCCCTCCTCTATCAAATGGGGCTAGACCTGTTTTATCTGCCACCAGAGTTGTTTTGGGCAGGTTCAACTGAGGTCATTCCAATGAGACTATTTATATGAAAATGCTTTAAAAAGAAAAACGAGGCGGTGGTCTTATATGAAAAAACAGAAAGAGGAAGGATGTAAGTGGAAAACTCTGGTAATGTGAGGGGTATACGGCTTACACTCACATTCACTATTAAATTGGCCTTTAGAGAGCACGTGTTGAAGGAGAAAGGAACCTGAGAAATTCCTGATTCCTTGTCCCGACAGGTCAGAGGGGAAGAACTGGAGTGGGGCATTTGCCCTCTGAAAGTCCTTTTATCAGATGATGTTTAAGAAAACTCATGTTTCCATTTTAAACAAATGCATTTCAGCAGTTTACAAGCCTTCAAAGTAGCAGCCAAACTACCCTTCTGATGGCAGTCTTAAAAAGCAAGACGTGAAAAAGAAAAACAAACAAACAAACAAAACACTAGGCTATGACCCCATGTAGCAACTCTGGAGTACAGGAAAAAGAATTGAGAGTCCATTTATACCTTTCTGAAAACTCTTGGTGCAAGCTGAATTCTGAAAGTAGGGCTTCATATGGAAATGCTGACCTCATCTTAGCTATAGTGCTGTGAACAGCAACCCCATAACATATACATACGCACACTTGAAAGGAAATAGGCCCCGTGGATTTAGGCTGCATATCGTTTTCCAGTAAAAGGCAGAGGTCAGAGGTTACCAGTTTCTGCCTCAGCTCTGAACCAGTTTACTCTTCCAGGCTCCATTTTTGCTAGACTTACAGTTGTGATGAAATCAGCAACTTTTCTCTGAACAATAAAATATCTCAGATGCTTAAAATTCTATGTGTAGAAGTTATTCCCAGTCCAAATAGCATACATCTGCCACCCCTCCCCCCAAAAAAAGAACTTTTCTGTTTCTGTTGTCAAATTAATCATGTTCAATTCATTGTAGACTTTGCAATTTTAATTGGTATAGCCCAGTTCAGTTAGAAAACAAAATTCTTTTGTTGGGAAACAGCACTCCAGTGAAACATGATCATAAAACCGGCTTTTGAAGTATGTACCTACTGTGGGCTCAGTCAGCTTCAATAAAGCCATCTTTTTATATTCAGAGAGAGAATACTCTCTTTGGTTGCATGAATTGAACACAAAATACCCTGCAGTAGTTCTCATCAAAAGTGGTACAAGACATCTAAATCCTCCTTCACCTTATTGCTGAAGCTTAACTTTATGTTTAAACTTTATCTGCTACCTGTTATAGTCAGACATGCACATCCATGGACACCCAAATACACATACAGGTATGTGCATTCCAAGAACCACACAAATGAAATTGATCTGGATTCTTTCCATTTCATCCTAATTCTCTTTAGTCTGACTTTGCCACGAAGCCAAGCACTTAAGAGATTCAAATAAGTAAATCCAGAAAAATGGCTTCAACCCAGTGAAGAGGGAAGCCCGGCATGGGTTTCTAAAAGGCCCACTGCCTTCTAGGCATCTTAAGATATTGTTCAGTTGGAATCCTAGTGGGTGTTTCTTCATGATCTCTTGAAAAGCCTCTAAGGGTAAGGAATAATAACACCTTTTTATTTGTAGAGCAGGGTATTAGTGGCATACTATTTCCACACATTCGAATGTCTAATCTACTTCTCTACTCTCAGTCCATTCACTGACCCTGTTTTATGGAGGTGGCCAGGTGACAGGCAGCTAGGCAGCTGGTCTGGCAGAGAAAGAAGAAGGGGGTCGAGAGAGGAATAAAATAAGATGAGCCGGTTCTCATATTACACGGGGTTTATAGGAAAAACTGTATAAAGAGTTCTAGGAAAAACTGTATAAAGAGTCCCTCACCAGACATTTCTAATTTTTCAACCCTGAAAAATGACACAAGTAGCAAGAGAACAAAAACAGCTCTCCTACCTTGCTCACTGCTGTTATCCCCACTGTGTGATGTGTGGCCCCCGCTGGAAGGGCCCGGGGTTCCTCCTGAGCGGGTAGATGCCGTGTCATCGTGATCTCTGTTCCAAGAGGGCTGTGAGGGCACAAAGCAGACATCTGAATAGAGTGGTCTGTTAACACGGTCCCGGTAGGGTCCCCTCGCACAGTGACAAAGTGGTGGAGGGCTGGAATGGACAGCCCCGTCATCTTTCCCATCCCCCTACACTAATGGTGCCAGCTCAGAGCTCCACTGGTGCATCTAAAATTTGCCAATTTCCGCTTCGAAGCTAAAATAATGTCTACCAATAGTTATTCTGTAAGTGATTGCATGCTTTATTACTAAGGAAAACAAAAACATTCAAGGCAAAGAAGGGGGGAGGGGGGAACCGCTGCCACTTCATTCTGACTGTATTTTTAATGTCAAGCAACCCTCTGAAACAATAGTCTGCTACTCTAAAAGTGCAAAATGAGAGTGGTGGTCTGTAACACTGCGGTGTGTAGAGGCTTCCGATTCATCCTAGAAGGCAAACATGGCAGAGCTTTTAAGACCTCACAATTAGGCCGGGGTCCATAATAGCTAGGATGTGTCAGCTGTTTGCCGGATGGTACATGGCAAATGGACCAGGCACAGGGACAAAAAGAAATGAGAATAACAATAGATTCACATGGACTGTGTACACTCAGCCCCATGCCGAGCCTTCTTGTACTATTGAAGGGAAAACAGATGTTGCTTCTTATCACTGGGTGCATTTGAAAGTATCATTCAGATAGGAAAAAACTGGCTGTAAATTAAATTCTTGGGGAAAACAATCATGGCGACTCTTCTCCCAAATCTCCCTTTATCACCAGAAAAGATTTTAATTAGCTTTTAGTGCTAGCTTTCAGAAACAGCTTTATGAGTCACTGGTCATCCTGCACAGTAGGGATGATGCAGAGTAGAAAGCTGATTCTTGGCTAGGAAGGGATATTTGTCTTCAAGATTACCAGCGGGACAGCACGATGATCTTGTATGTAAAATATGTCTACATCATTTCGGTCATTGAATGTCATGGTTCCTGACTGTGCAGTAGTGAAGTTACTGACCCTCCCAACATTTTAAATATGCCTAGCAAGACCAAAGACTCTTTACTTATTTCTTGAAAAGTATTTCCATATCCCAGAGAAGATAAGAAGAACTGAGTAGATCAAAATGTTTCAGACACCCAGGGAGAGAAAAGTAAAGATCCTATCTAAGAGTCGTGCCATATAAGAATCAAAGGAAGAGGTTCGCTGTTCCTGAAAAGGATGTTTGCCTGCCACCTGCTCTGTAATCTTGGCCAAACGATTACCGCAGCCCCCAAAATGAAATAAAGTCACAGAAAGATACGCGCCACTTGTGTGTCTGATTCAACCATTTACGCATAGTCTCAAAAACAGTGCTAATTGATCCGCTGATTCTGTGATTGAAAGATATGTGAGCTGTGAAAGAAGTGCTTCTGACAAACACGCATTCTGCAGCATGCCAAAAGAATGCTGTAAGACGCAATCTGGAACACATGCTCAGAATGCAAACAGTTAATGCATAAATTTTCAGTTTGTACAACTGCAGCTCTAAAAGGGGGACTTGTTTATTCAGAGCTCTGCAGAAAGAATGGTACAGCACCCAGGGGACAGACAATGCCAGGCACAAACCCCCGGTGCCTCGACATGTAAAAGGATGTTTTTCTATGTGCTACAAATCCCACTTGAAAATATAATTAGAAGGAGAAAATGGCAAACTATTGCATTAACTGTAATTGAACAAAAGACCGGCAAGGCATGTGGGAGGCTGCAGGAGCCCGGGGGAGTTTCAGGATGCATGAGATCCTGCGAGTGACATCTCCTGGGCACTCTCATTTTATTTATGTTGTCCCTACTACTATTGTGGACTGGTGATCTGACTTGTAATTAATAGAAAAGCTAGCGATAACAAGCTGAAATACAGAGCAACAGACTAACCTCATCAGAAGCATGTCTGTTAATCTGATTAAGACTGGGACTCCAGAAAGGTGACTTCGAACCAAAGATTGGTTCCATGTTACACAGGAAACTGTCCTCCTTTATGCTACGACAGACCTGATATATTCACTATCTTTTAATGAGCTCCACTGATTTATTCAGCTCTGCTCTGATCCCTCCCCCACTTTTCTACTGTGCAGGATGTAGATTAATTCAATGCTTAATTGTTTAGTAAATTCAATTTTCCACATTCTATTCTGCATAGCTTTAGCTAAGGTTCTTAAATCTTCAGCCCTGAGCCCTGAGCCCAGTGTTTGTGATCTGTGCCTACCTTTTTTCATCACCATTTTTCTTCATCCACCACTTAATTCACCATGAAAAGATTTTCCTTGCTGGAAATTCTGATTCCGCTATGATCTGTGAGGCATTCCGATTCATTGCCTTTTCATTGTGTTGGGTCTTAGATGCCGGGCTCCTCTTTTCTCACAGCTATCGCCACATTATACAGGCATTCATGCAAGAAATGTTGGATTCCACCTCAGTTTATCCAAATTTCGTGCAACCTATATGTTTAAATTTGTTTGCTCGCCAAAGGTAGGAGCCAATCTTTTCCACCTAATATGCTTCTCACAGCCTTGCTCTTCCAGAAAGCCCTGTGATACTGAATGCACTTCTCTGAAATGAAATCTAACTTTTGTGGTCCTCCCTCGAATTAGCATTTGGGGTATTAGCATTTCAAGAACACTGTAGTCATACAAAACTGAGCGTTAGGAGAAATCCACAAGGTTACCAAAACAGAACAAGAATTATGCTTAGTTCAGTTCATTAAGCGTGATTAAAGTCTAAGTATCAGAAATAGCTCATGAACTCTTCTAGTACAAATATGTAAGACAGCTCTAATCAGAAAGAACTCCCCCCAAATCCACCTACCACAGAATCTCAGTTATGATAACATATCTCTGTGACTATATGCAGTTACACCAAACAACACCGTTATTATTTTAAAAATAAAATATGTGCATTTGATTATGGACATATATCTGTGAAGTTGCGAGTTGCTTAGGGCCACTTGTAAAGTAAGGCTGACAGAATGAAATCAATGATGCATTGCCTTAGATGTATAGCAAACCTCAGTCATGGTTCTAAATTAAGCCCCAAAGAGCCCTTTTCTTCAATGTACGTCATTTCAGAGTAAGCAAAGTCTATGTTTTCATCTATTAGAAATCCATTAATACAAGAGGTCTTAACCTGAAGTCCATGGACCTCCTATAGAAGACCTCAGCTGGGGGTCTTGCATTAACAATAATTGTGTTATGTACATACTTGCATTTTTTCCCTCCTGGGGATAGAGTCCATAACTATTCCCCGGATTCTCAAAGGAGTACGTGATTCTTTGAAAGTTTGAGAACCATTTCTCTAGGAGATGTTCACAGGGCTAGATGGAAAAACCAGGGCTAGAAAGACCTTAAAGATCATGGAGTCTGCATTCTAACTTGACATTGAGAGCCAACGATCCTCCGGACATCATTTCATATGTCATAAATGGAGGCAGCCAGCTAGGGGTTTTGCTCCATCAGAAAGTCTTTAGTCAATGGATAAATATATCACATAGCATGGAAACCAATTTAATTTCCCTTTAATTTCCACTCATAGTTTGTCTAGTTCTGGGGCCCCCAAAAGGCAGTCATTTTAAATATTTGAAGCGAGTCTGTGATTCTCCCCATTTTTTTCTCCCTTCAACAGCCTGAACACTCCCATTCCTCTACCACTACTCAAGAACATTTGAAAATAAGGTTTTTTAAAAAAAAATAATGATAGGCTAAAATTATCAAGTGGTATATTTTATTGATAAGACAATTGTACTGGTATCTGGTAGTGAAATAGAAGCAATGACCCCCTTGACTACAGGCTCCTCCAGGGTGAGGGAGGAGAATAGTCCCCATCTTGTTCTTTCCTGGCTCAGCACAGTATATAGCTCAAGCTTAGGACTCAGTCAGTGCTTTGTGACCGTTCCACCAACTTAACAGACAAACTGCAACTTTCCAACCTGTCCTTCCTCCTGAATAAAGCCATCCATTGGTGACTTTTTTTCTTCTTCCCTTCCTGAATCCTTTTTCCATTTATGCCTTAATTTTGGACATCCTTTAAGTCCTCGTATCACTTTCCACATTTTCCTTAAGACCATTCTTTTCACCACTGTGATTTAAGGTGTCACCCATATGCTCTGAAATTTGTGTGCCTGGACCTCTTCTTTGGGCTTTAGACTTGTATGCCCAACTCCCTGTGAAGCCATCTCCATATGAAGGACTCAACAAGTCCAAAGTTAAACTCTTCATCTCCCCACCAAACCTTCGACTTATTCCTTTTTGTTCTTGATCCTAGTGGGTATAACCCCATCCACCCTTGGTATAAACCAGCGGTCCCCAACCTTTTTGTTACCAGGGACCAGTTTCGTGGAAGACAATTCTTCCACGGATGTGGTGGTGGGGGGATGGTTCAGGGGGTAATGTGAGCGATGGGGAGTGGCAGAGGAAGCTTCACTCGCTCACCTCCTGCTATGTGACCCAGGGCTTGGGGACCCCTAGTATAAACCATCTGTGAGAACCATGCATGACACCTTTCTCTCTCACTCTCTCACACAAACTTCCCATCCAATCAGTCATCAAGTCTCATCCATTTCTCTCACGTTTCATCTTAGTAATTACTGTTCTTGTTAAGGCCCTCACAGCACTAAAGAGTTCAAGTCAAATCACTCCCCAGCTTTAAAAGAGTTCAATTTCACTGGAATATAAGCTCCATGAGGATAGGAACTGGTGTCTGTTTTGTTCACCATTGCATCCTGTGTATCAAGCACAGTGCCCGACAATTGGCTGGCACTCAGGAAATGTTTGTTGAATAAATGAATTGCTCCCTACTGCCTACAGAATACATTTTTGGGTCCTTAACCTGGTACACAAAAAAAAAAACCTTCATAGTCTACCCTCTGGGGACCATTCCTCTCCTTGTTCCTTGTGCTCAGCATGTGATTTCTGGCAGATATGTTCAACTTTTCCCTCTGGGCCCTCCTCATCCTTGTCCCCTGCCTGGAATGCCCTGCTCTGCTGTACCTGGCCCCTGATTACCTCCTACACAGTTCAGATATCACCACCCCAGAAAGCCTTCCCTGATACATGCACAACCTTCCCCCTGGATGAGTGAGGCTCCCCTCCCCAAGCACTGAGAGTACCTCATGCACACTTCTATCATTTCATTCTCCTATTGTTTTGTGATGACCTGATGAGCCTGTCTACAATTCTACACTATAAATGTTCTGAAGTCCTGGACTACATCTTCTTCATCCCAATGCCCTCCATCCCAGGAAAATGTCATTAGACACATTAGACACAAATATGTTTTGGAATGAATACATGAATAACAAGTGATTTATAGAGGATGTCTATTGTCCCCTGATACTGTGACCCTCTATATTAAGCATCATAAAACACCCAAAAAAGACTTGCACAATTAAAAAACACCTGCCATACTTGCACTCACACAAACGTACACCACTATAAAAATATAATATAATATTACTCTGTTGCAAGAAAACACAGGCAAAAGAAAGTAAATTTGAAGCCAGACACATCCTGGACCACTTACATGGTCTGAAGACAAGTCACAACCTCCATAACCTTAACATCCTAATCTGTAAATGAGGATTAAGAAAATACTCCTCTGCAGACATAGCATACATCAATTTCTAGGCGTGCAGCAAGTGGCACCTACTATAGCTTTTAATGTAACAATAATAAAGTCACAACACTAATGGAACAATGTACGTTGACCTAGTCAACCCTGCAATATCTACATACAGGTGTATTCAGTTTATGGACCTTCTGGAAAGAACAGTTAACCCGAGCTGGCTTCGTGTACAGCTCGCTACGCCTTGGGCTATCTCCCAGCTGGTGTGTGCTCAGGAGATGCAAACTGATCTTATTTTCACCTTCAAATAACATGATTTTACAGGTGGTTTGCTCCTCCCCACCTCATCGAGTTTCATTTGATACCTAATATTTATAAATCACTTTACAGTCTACGAAGCACTTTGACGTTTTATTGCACTTGGTTTTTCATCACATCGGTATGATGCCAGACTCATTTTTTGTTTTTTTTTTTTCAGGCCAAAATAGTGAGGTTTTTTTCCTTCAAAATTTCTACCCTAGGGCTTCCCTGGTGGCGCAGTGGTTGAGAGTCCACCTGCCGATGCAGGGGATACGGGTTCGTGCCCCAGTCCGGGAGGATCCCATATGCCGCGGAGCAGCTGGGCCCGTGAGCCATGGCCGCTGAGCCTGCGCATCCGGAGCCTGTGTTCCGCAACGGGAGAGGCCACAACAGTGAGAGGCCCACGTACCGCAAAAAAAAAAAAAAAAAAAATTTCTACCCTACCAGTCCCACTTAAAAAAGGTGGATAAATGAGTCTCGGGATCTTGATTCTGAAGAGGTCAGCTAGCAGCTATGTAGAAATGGATGAAATGATCAGTGTTCAAAATCTGAAGTTCAGTCTGCACCTATCTATAGGCTTTCTCTTTGGGGAAGTACACTTACTTTTTCAAACCACCAGGGCCTCTTTAGTAAATGATCTCTAGTAGCCTGAAAGAGCTGGCTCGCTTCTAAAAGTGAACAATCCAGTCCCTCCAGACCAGGGGAGTCCCAGTCCACGTGCGGAACGCACCACTGTGCGTGTACAAGCGCTCACACCCCTACATCTGCACACATCCACACACACATGTGCATACACATACCTGCACTGGTCCACGAGGCAGAGCCGATGGGCTCACCGAATGTCCCCGTGCCATACCGCCAGCAGAGCCACATCTAATTAGTCCCCCTCCCTAGACTTCTCACCTCTGTCTAAACAGTGTCTCTCAGGATCCTTAAAGGCACATAACTTCAGCAGGTATGATTCTTCAATGTGTCTCTCAACCAATGGTGCCATCTGAAGAAAAGGCACCAGAAAGACCCAAACACGGAGCAGTAAGGACAAAAGGGGTCCAGGTCCTCCTATGAAAAGGGGTACATGTTACCTGTGCCTACATGAAGCTGAGAAACTGGAGATCCTGAGAATTTTTTATTTATGAGTATCTAAAGTCCGCTGTGCTCAAACTCCTGTTTGAAGATCTTGGTGGCTCCCACTGGCATCTGCTTGATAACCAAAACATACCAGAAAGCTCTCTACACACTCAGCCGCCAAGTCGCGCCTTCAATTTGCTAGAGTCCTGCTCTAGAAAAACCTGCTCTCGTAAAGTCGGCTTCTCTCAAAACCTACTATCCAGCTGCAAATTCAGATAATTCCAAGAAAATGTAAAATTCTTTATACGGATCTCCAAAAATATCCCTGGAAATCATTAAGCAAAATTCATTTAAACAGGACAAGTTTGAGCAGGATGCTTTGTTTTAACACAGTAAAACTGCCCCCTTCCCTTTTAAGATTGTATATGTTTTTAAACGCCAGAAGCTCACAGCTTAAGACTGAAGCCTGCACACATACTGCGGATCAGGGCCACGTTGAAATGTGCTCGGGAATGGTCTGGAGGCAAAACCTTTTCTAAGTCCACCCTCGGTCCTGCTGAAAGATGATAAAGCTCGGGAGGTGACTGTCGGGCTCTGGGGCGGTCCCTGGTGGTGGCCTTCACGTGCCGGGGAGACAGACTCTTTCAAAGGTTATCTCCCTCACACACTTCTCCTTTTTCTCATTTCCTTCCCCGTCCCGCCTCTACCACCTGCCTTGGCCAAGTCTGCCGGCCTGCCAGGGTTCTCGTTGGGCCCCCTTTTAATGCTGTGATAAAATGCGCTTATTACCCCTGCTTAATAGAGGCCTGAGGGTAATTCTGGTGACTCCGGGCAGATGGTAAATTCGTGGTGAGACAATGGGAATCCAGCATCCCCTCTCAGGGTCTGCGGCTCTCCCCAAGACACCACCCTTCCTCTTCTCACAGGTCCAGCCCCACCATATTTGCCGTTGTGGACTTTTCATCTAGAAATGCACCTCAAGGACTATTCAATTATCCCTTAATTATGGTGCTCACGACCTTGGTGACAGCCAGTATCTTGATGCACAGCATAAGTGTGTCTAACTCAACATCAAATAAGGTAGAGTTCTAAAACCTTAGCAACTCTGATGTATTGCTTTAAAAAAATATGTATACATATATATGTATATACATTTACACACACACACACACACACACACACACACGATTGCACGATAGCAGGAGTGGGCAGTTTGTGGAGGCAGAGACAGCATCTGTTACACTGAGTTCTATATTTCCCAGCTCTCACGTCCCACAAATGAAACCTACAAAAATGAAAATTTTTCAAACATTAAATCCTCTATCTCTGTGTAATGGGGCGTGTAGAGAGGAGGAGAAGAATTTTTGTGCTTTTTTGCCTTTGGTGAAAATTCTCCAAGGAGTAATTTCATCTTTAAATGAAAAGTTTTGTATCAGGTGATTGTCTGAGCTCCAGGAATCACCGAAGCTTCTGGTTCAGACAAGGGGGGACACGCAAGTGCACGTTCATGTAGACACAGTGCCATGCACCCATCACATGCATGAGGAATAGGGCAAAAGAGCGTGGAGAGAACTGATTTTAGTGTTTTTAATTACACTGTGATGGAATCTAAAGCAGCGAGGCAGTCAGATACATTTTTAAAATCTCCTAGCCCTTAACTATTTTGCCTACTCTCCTGCAAATATTCATGCCTCATTCTCCCAATACTCAAGGCAGCAGGGAGGGCAGTGAGCTTAGGAAGCCCAGGCCCAGCGCAATGGGTCACTCCCCGAAAGCTCCTTAAAATCCTACTTTCCCACAGCCCAATATCTTTTAGGTCACAACTCTGATGCTCTCGGGTCATTACTAATCTGCAGAGTTGAAATAATTCATCCAGGAAATTATACATGAATTGACAATGAGAAGGAAAACGACGACAGATATAAAACACCACCCAAAATATTCCAAATGCTTTCCTTATGAAATCCACACAGCACTGATACATTTTGCCCAATTTTTCGACACTGAGAATCGATGCCAACACCATCCCTTAGTGACCCCACTGTGGTCTCAGAAGAGGATATAGATTCGTACATGGGGTAGGGACATTCAGACAATTACAAAGAAAAAGAAAAATTACACCCAAAGGGAAACTGCTACCAAGAGGTGATACCAGTTTTAGCCAAATCTCAAAACTGCAAAGTAGATGCAGAACTAAAGATGATTCAAGTGCACTGAATGTTCAAATTCTACTAAGCAGTTTGTTGTGGAGAACAAAAGAGAAGTTAAAGCCTCATTACACTCGGAATCTTAGTAAAAGTTCGTAATTTACGTTTTAATAACCTTTCCTTTCCTATGCTATTGTATTATGGCTGGCATACTATTAATAAAAATAAACTCCTATATTGACTCTATATGCTTTTCCTCCTGAAATTGTACCTGTGAACAATAATTCACAGTTAAATGTTAAAAAAAAACAAAACAAAAACAAAAAACCTCAAATCCAACTGCCACCACTGTATTTCCAAATATTTGTACCTAAATAATTCAAATCTTACTCTTCATTTATCTGCTGAGAACTTTCCACTGAAATTTAGCTGATTTTCTATCACTGCTATTTAGGAGTGGCAGAAGAATCTGTAAATTATATGCCAGCATACCTGGTGTTATAAAGTTCCTTTCATAAGACTGCCTGCTTCCCAATGTTTTATTTTACATTTGTAACTCAGTATTCAGTGCGCCTCATTCTGCAAACAAATTAAGATAAAATAAACTCAAAAGTGTCCTATATATAACAACTTCAAACCACAAATTTTCTAGGCAACCATCCTAGCAAAAAGAACATCCAATAAGGCCAAAAACATTGTATCCTGAGTACCAGTAGATACTGAGATCTTGTTAGCAACGGGACCTCAGCCAGGAAGCATTTGCACTCAGAAATGTGGGAAAAAAGTACTCAGCACAAGATCTGCACATAACTGTTATTTGAAGTTGAACCTAAAAACAAATCTGTAGTGATTCACTGTCCTATCTTGGCCACACATCTGAGTGGCCAGTCCCCTTTCACACTATGATGAAATCAGAATCATAGACACCCCTCCTAAAAGGAATTAAGACAGTATTTTGCTCAAACTCTATGTTTATATAATGGCCTATAAAATCACACCCCCTTAACAACTACCCAATCTCCTCTCCCGAAATCAGATTCATGTTGTTGAAGGCTGGGCAGACTGTACAGGTAAGAAGATGAAATATTATATAAGGTTCTGTTTAGGGTTTACTGTCTTAAATGCTTTATGTGCATTCTTACTTAGCTCGTATGCAGCTCAATAAAGTGGGTTCTTTATCCCCATGTTACAGATGATAAAACTGAGGCTTGGGGAGGTGAAGTGACTTACCCCCTCACAGCACAGCCTGCATTGTGTATATACTTTATTGGGATACCGCCAGCCTGAAAGGTTGTGTAACTCGAAATTACCATCAATGCCCTTCCTCACTCTCTTTCAAGTGTTTCTGAAATCTTCTCTCTTCTACTTCTAAACTCTCAGACCAGAAAATCCACAACTTTGACACAAGAAGGAAACAAGAATTCAGCCAAGATGCAGTCATGTTTTATTCTACTACCTTACAGCATTACGCTTTGGATAAAAGAATAGCAGAAACTTACATTTACCACTGATTTCCATTAACAATTAGCAACAGGGTATTTTCTAATTTTCCGGTGCGTGTGTGTGTGTTTTAGAAATGCTGCCAGTTTTTATATTTTCAATCAAATTTTATTTTCTAAGTATCATCATTCCTCGAGGATTTTTGAATTTTCAAGCCCTCTCACAGTGTGAAATTCGGAGGTGGGGAGTAGATTGTTCCCTTTTCTTCATTATTTATCTCAGTAAAATCACTAGAGAGGCCTTTCTCAAAGCATCTTGAAATTTAATTTGTGTTGCTGGTTCCTAGATTGGCTAAGTTCTCTGTAGTTCAAGGCCTTTAACTGAGAGATCAACTAAAGCAACTGTGAATTCCAGAAGCAGGAGGCTGAGTTGTACCACTGGTGCACTTTTTAAGGAATTCCAGTTAATCAGAATGCCATTCTTCCTCCACACCCAGGGCTATTATTCTTGAGGCTCTTTGTATTATTTTAACAGTTATAGAGTATTTGGAGCATTAGAAGTATACTACAAGTGAAGAAAAGCCCCATAATTGATTTGTTAATGTTTTATTCTCCTCTTTTTCTATTGGCATGTTCTTTACATTCCCTCAATAAATATTAAATACTCAAGCAACGCTCTCCCTTAGGTGGCAAGCAAACCTTTAGAATGTCGAAACAGTAGAGAGAAGAACAATGCACCTAATTGAAATGGCAGGGTAATTTGGAAAATAAAATTGAGTTGCTGCAAATCCCAAATTCCAGAATAAAAATGTTTATGCTCACTCAGATGCAGATTGTTCCTGGCTTTGAATAATTATTAGAATAAAAAATACTTGAGCACCAACAATACACTTGATATGCATAGAACAAGCACAGTCTATACGTCTCTATTATTTTGTGCAAGGAAGTACAGGGCACAATGAGCCTGATATTTTTCTTGGTGTTTTTGTTTTGAATACAGCTTATAAAGCATCCCAATAAGGTGAAACAATAGGCCAAGCCACCAAATATACAGCCAGTGTTTAAAATGTCATGGACAAGAGTCTTCAGAAAACTGTAAACACCTTAAGGAAGGGACAGGGGAGCATGCTGAAAGAAATGAAGGGGTTAAATGATTCTGCTACTCAGTATCTTATTTTCCCCCTCAAATATATTAATCACCCAGATCAATTCAAAATGTGAAATTCCGGATTCTCTCTGGCAGAAGCTAGAGCCAAGAAACAATTAAAATGAAAGTGGAAAAATGCGTTTGCGCCTGTTATTATGAAATGCTAACACATACTGACTCTATAAGAGATGATGTTTATCTATACACTGAGGGCAGTCTTATTATCTACTCAGGGCTATGCCACTCTTGGCAGAGATGCGACCCATATCTCGCAAAGATGAATTCCATATGCTCTGTAGAGTTATAGCATATTTCCCATAAATAATGTATACAATAGACTGTAAATAAATAATACGTTTATCTGAACTGTTCAAGCGTGAAGGGTAGGGTGCTTACTCAGGAGACGAAGTCTCTTATGAATGAACGATTTCAAATAAAAGTAACGTCCAATGGTGAGTTATCACAAAGTTCTTAACGCTAAAATATTCTTAAGCTGGGGTGGGGAGGGGATGTTAAAAGAACCCCAGATCTGGTGGGAACTTTCAAGTGAATGTTCCAACTAAACGCAAAATGCCCAATTTAATTTTACTGCTAAAGTTTCTGTTGTAATTGTAGCATCATAGCTAATACGGTTTTACCTATTTGCTGCAATTCTTAGCTCTCTCTGTACACTACTGCTTTTTATGATCAATGAAATACCTAGACTTAAAATGTCACGTACGAGTGTTTGTCCCATGAAACACACAGTGGATTTTTTTCCTTTGTGTGAATAATTTTAACATTGCACTGAATAGAAAGGAAGGCTACGAAAAAAAAAATTCAGAAAGAACCCATGTGCGCTAGGTAGTCTGCTAGGACTTCACGCAGTAAAAATTGTTAGTTCCCCACCCCCGACGTATCTCCCTTTTTGAAGCCCAGAAGACACACAAACTACTTCCACTTCTTAAAAATAGTGGAAGTACGCCTTTAGACCCGCAGACATTGTACACCATTTAGTATGAAATTAAGTTTTCAGATCACTACGGAATAGTCTCTGAATTACAGAAAACACTATAGGTCACAGTTAATTATAGCTTGTCTGTCAAATTAAGTTAACATTCGAGAACACATCCTAATAGTTATGGAGCTATTAAGAGGAGTTTTATTGTCAAAGAAATTCTTATTCATTCAGCTTCTAATGTTTTTAAAAGAAGAGAGATAAGCCTTTTTACAAGCTGGGACCGAATAAGAAAACTCTGGGTTTACATCAAATTGCTCCCTTCATTGTCCTTTTGATGACTACGTCAGTTTCATTATAAACTTCATTTTCCAGAGTTTCATAATAGTCATAAACACACTTGACTTTAAAGAGTTTCTATGGGACATAATGTGAATGCAAATGCAGAATAAAATGCAAACCATGGAGGTCTGGGACCAAATATGGACTATCAGTTAAAAATCCAGTCACTGAAAACAAACATTTAGGCCTTAAGAGGAAGAGCACGAAGAGGCTGATATGAATCTTTACATCAAGTATTCACAGCCCTAGGGAGAGCAAGCAAGAATAACAGTTTTCAGTTTTTCACCTAATTGTAAAGCACAGTTTGGGAATATTTGATGACTTCTGTTTCTATTCATTCCTGTTCTAAAGTGAGGAACATTTTTCATCTTCTCAGGAAAATAAACCCACATGTGGGTAATAACCCACACGGTACTCAAATAGGGAAACGAGACCGAGCAAACTAGTTCAAGTTCAAATCTCAGGCATAGGAGGCTTGCCAGTCAGTGGGGAAAAAGTGATATGAAAAAGAAACAGCTATAGCTCTGTCTTGCTAAATAACAACCAACAACCCAGACATTTACAGCTAATGAATAATGAGCATGCAATCATGTTGTGTTGTAAAATGTGAGGAAAAATCTATAGAAACGGAAATTCATGATAACAATTAATTCTAAGTTAGCGTATGTTGTCAAGGAATCATTCTAATATCACTCAAAATGTTCATTATTTACTTACTACTATCTTCTAAATGAGTCAGAATCATGTATGTTTAAATCCATTGTTAAGTTTAAGACTTGATATTGTGTCAAAATGAAGGAAAAAAAAAGAAGACTATAAAATGTTGCTTAAACTTGTTAAACTCATAAAAAGTTGCAGTGATTATAAAAGTATTACTTAGTAAACTTATTAACAGTAACAGCATTTCCTTTCTGTGGAAAAATACAACTTCATTTAAGTTTTTTTAAAAAACCATAACATTTCACATTCACGGTTCTTTACCTCATGATTATAAATCCTATTACTTGTAAATGGAGTCATGAGACTATCAAGGGAAGAAATCAATGGGGAAATGTATTTTTGAGGATTGCAAATAATATAAAATTTATTTTCACAACTTAGTTATCCTGCATTAGTTTATGCCATATACAGTGGTGCATGGAAAAGCCAGACTATGGTTATTGCATGACTTAAAGAGAGTTAATGACTTAGTTCTGGTTATAATTTGTAGTTAACTGTAGGTACTCATGATACCAATAAACAACAGGTGTATAATTCAATAAATGTAAAAAAAAAGTGTTTTTTCAACAGAGAATAAACTCTTTTTGATATGTTTTAGTCAGTTTTAGGAATTCGGAACCAAGAAGTCCAGAAATATAAAATAATTTCAAAAGATTTGCACTCTTGTATTTTCCTTTAACAAGAACATATTTCCTAGATTAAGAAATGCTATTTGGAAAAAGAGTGTTCAGAGAGAGTGTAGCAAAGTGTTGCCAATTGCTTTAATTCTGCACACATGAATGCATAAAATTGACTGAAATTGGATTCTAGTTTCAAATATTTAAATGAGTATATACTCGCTTAATTCACATGGTAGCTTTTATACCATTTATTAAAATGTCAAATTTAGAAGTGTGGGAAATCCAGCAATTGCCCGATATAGGTCTACTTTCTGGAGAGGCTGTTTAAGACTCCAATAAGCTTTCCCAAATTCCCATAATCCTGAAATCATGGCATATTAAATTAAGGATACAGTGAGGGAGTCTTTTTACCTTTTACACTACATACACATACTCTACTCATCTGCTTGAATTTTTCAAAACTGATTTTATACACGTGAGGCTTCTTCACGAATATGTAAGATAGTAAAATACCCAAACTTTTACTGGATCCCCAAAGTCAAATTTTGGAATGATTATTTAAATTGAAATTGTGAGTCTGTATTTCATGTTTTAGACCTGAACTTTTTAACAGGTACCAATATCTTGATGTTTCCTGCCTAGTAAGGACACCAAGCCCTATGTGATTTACAGCGGTATTGTTTTACTTGGGATTTTGAAAACTTTCAGGCCTAACATCTGCACAACTGTCAGATACACTGTGTCACATGTATTCTATTTTTATTTCTTTCTTTGTAAAAGAATACTTTCCCATAGTTTTGATGTCATTTTAAAATATTAAATTAATTTTTTGCACTCAGGAGAAATGGCAAAAACATCTGTTTCAATTATAACATAAACTCAAGTGCTACTTTGATACAAATATAACAGATATCATAATCCAAAAAAGGCCATGGAAAATGCTATAGTTGCAAACATTTAAGACTGTATAACAAAAATGACTGAGAATGGTATCAGTTTACTATCCTTCAACTATTTCCCTGACAGTGGAGTCAAATAATGTTGAATTATAGACCTTCTTACAGGAAGTCTTATTTTGTGTTCGTTTTTTGATCATTCCCTTGCTAGTCCCTATAGGAATTTGGCTGTATGCCGACTTTTCTTTAAAAGTTTCTGTATACATACTCGGGTTGTGTTTGTTGATTAAATGATCATTTATTAAAACTTAAGCATTTCACATTGGTTGACATATTTACATTTCATGAGAAAATATTGCTATTGCAATGGCAAGCATAGCATTACCAATGTGAAAATACTTCACTTGAATTCATTTGACAGCATTTTCATTTATAAGTGTCTTAATACAACTTGTTATGCTTTCTTCAGTTTCTCCAACTCCACCTGCGAGGGAAGGTAAGCTAGTTTTATAACAGTAGACCCCTCGGTAATACTTTAGTCTATCCGCTTGGCCTTCAAAAACCTACGTTTCTACTATGGGACCACAAATAGTCTTTGTTTTTAAGAATATGGAGTTTTATTCCATAATTTTCCATCCATCACCTGGCAACAGCTGTGTTTTAAATCTTTCGGACTATGACAAACATTTTAACATTTAAATATACGAGTGTTTGAAAACATAATGATTTAAAATTTGTTTATTTTTAAAGTTGGGCAATTAGAGCATGATATTTCAGTTATTGGAAAGCAGCGCCCGTATTTTAATGCCTTTTCTTCTTCCTCCTCCTTCTCTTCTTCTTCTATTTAAGCTTCTCCATGTTTTCTAATAAAAATCTCTATGTTAGGACCGATAGCAAGAGCCCACACAACCACTCTATATATTTCCAAATCATGAGCAATGGAGTCATTCTGGTGGGAAAGGGATTGCTATTTGGGTGACCTATTGCCACAGAGCTAGTTAAATCACTGAACAATAGTTACTGTTATGGGGCTTTACCTTGTACAGAGTAGCATTAGTATCATTGCTTTCTATTAACCATAGAACTTGCACTGGAGACTTCCACTGAGAGAGAGAGAGACAGAGAGAGAAACTAGGAAAGGGGAATAACTTCTGTAGTATTAGCATTTAGACTTCGAGACATTTAACAATGTAATTGATCTCAACCTACCTGCATATACTCTGTACTTCTTTAATTTCCTCTCAAATGTTTTTGACATGCCCCTAATAAGAATCAATACATCCCTACTCTGACATTCACACATAAATACTCACAAAGAGCCAATCAGAACACAACAATAAAAACACACCTGGTAAACAACTATCTTTGAAATCAAAGGATACTAAGCAACAAAGGGCCTAGAATGAACATCCCAATTAGCCACTGTAGTGACAAGCAGTCAACACCTTATTATTTAATCATTAAAGAGAATCTTGCCATAATTTCCCTTTGACATATTTCCAAAGGGAATTAAGAGTACCTTCCATGACTCACAACAACAATCAAAATAAAGTTAGATGGTTTCAAGACCCCATCACTTGCAAGGCCTGTGGATACAGAGGTTCCAGGATTAAGGCATTAACTGAGACCCTAAAAGTACTTACAACCTAAATAAGATGTGTCCATGTGTAAGCATTTAGAAACAAACTGACAAAGGGACCATTTTCCTATCCCCCGATGTTTGTGTCCAGTTTTCTTATTGGATGAAAATAAATTGCTTGCATTCCTAGTATTAGTAAATATCCCATAGTCTCATCTATTTTTTTCTTTCCCTAAAGCAGCAGATCTAATACATCAAGAATATTAGGCCTCCCCATCCCCATCCCTTAGTAACACCTCCCCAAAAGTGAAGGCTTAAATCTCCCTTGGAGGCATCCCCATCACACTTTTTGCAGGGAGGGGTGCTTTCGATCAAGTTCAGTTTTAAGAATTTTATCTCAAACTATGCCTCAGAAACAACATTCCGGACTCTTCAAATAAAACAATCGCCACCTGGGTTCCCTGGCCCACTGGGGAACCAAATCGCACTGACTCAGGGCTGCCCCTGATCCCCAAGGCCCAGAAGCCTGGCGCTTTCCAGCCTGGGCTACGAACCCCCGGCGGCTGTCCCCCCTCCCCGGGGAGCTCAGCAGCACTTGGCGTTTAACCTGCCTGGCGAGCTTGGCTTTCTGGTTCCATCTCCGCGAGCCACGTTACTTCTCCCCAGATATTAGAGACAAATCTGGATTACCAGGCAACAGGGCGCCCTGTGCAGCCCGCCAGCCCTTGCACAGGAGCTGTTAAATGCAGATTCAGCCGAGGATCCCCCGGAGAGCTGTTATTGAATAAAAATTGTAATCCAAAGGGACCTTTTCTTTGCCTCCCACTGCTTGTAGGAGAACCCGGGTTGGCGCCCCAGCACAGGCCAAGCTACCAGCAGGCCAGGCCACCTCGGCTGGTGGCCTTCAGGGCCCGGGGACTCTTGCTCCGCTCTCCACTCCCTCTCTCGACCCCTCCTGGAAATGGAAAATGCTTAGATTCAAGGAGTGGCGAGCAAAAAACAGCCCTGGGAAGGAAGGCTTAATTCGATATCTCCCTCCTGGAGTGCGGCCTAAAGTCTAGCGACTGGGCAGCCAGATTCTTCCCCGCGTAACCCTCTTGGCGCCCCCAATTCCACCCTGGGTCCCCCAAACTCGCGCCCCGCCTCCCCTCGCCCTGATTACTTCTCCATCGCCAACCAGGCTCAACCCTGGCCTCGACGCCTCGCACTGTGGCCCCCTCTGCGCCCGCTCCCGGGGTCTCAGCCGGGCCATCACCCCTGCCGAGGCTCGGAAACCCCCGGTGCCCCTCGCTGCTCCCAGGCCCTGGGCGTCGGGGGCGTCCGTGCCAAGCGGGGAGCGCGGCAGTCGGGAGAGGGCGCCCGGGAGGCCTGCGCCCGCGGGAGGTGACTCTCGGGCCTGGGGACTTCGGAGTCTGGGAGCGGGAGTGGGGGGCAGGGAGTTGAGAGTGGGGTGGGAGCGGGATTACGGCTTCTACTGGTGTCTTAATCTGATAAGAAAAAAACAAAACCAAAAAATACCACCAAACTAACGACACTACAAGGCCAAGTAGATTTCCGCCGACTTAGCCCTCCGGGAAACCGGCTGGTATCAAAGTCGTGGATCCCAAGTCCCCGCGCGGGCGGCAGCCTTCGGCGCCCTCCGAGGAGCAAAGTAAAGTAAAATAAACCGCGCAGCCATCAGGCCCTAGAGACAGAGGGGTTAATGAGCTAACGAGGCCCCGCGCTCGTACCACACCTGAAGCATCCAGTCCCGCAGCGCACCCTCCACCGGGGCTCAGACTGGCTGGGCCGCATTCGCAGACAGGTGGCGAGGCCGTCCTTTCCGGGCCCGGCCCCCGGGGACCGGCGAGCCGGCTCCAGTTGGGAGCACTGGCGCCCACCTGGCGGCCCTAGTGCCTCGTCCCTCCGTCCCCAACTCCCAGGACAGGGGACTCCACCCCCGCGGCCGAGGCACAGTCCCGCGTGCGCCCCGCGCTCTGCGCGCCCCTCCCCAAAGGGAGCCCAGGCACTCTCGCTCCTGGCTCCAAGGAAGCGGACAATTCCAAAGCACAGGCTTGGGGTTTGCTGCCCTACAACCAGCGGAGACTTCGGTGAGCCCGAGGGGTCACGCGAGTGCGCCCACGCGCACAGGCCAACGGTGCCATGAGCTCAGCCAGAGCTGCGAAGCCCACATGTAGGCGGCGGGAGCGGGACGCACGCTGCTCATTTTATAGGTGGGGAGGTGAATAAAGTGCGAATTTTTATCCAAGACCACTGCCTACGAATCTGCATATCTCAAATAAAGGTAACTGAGTAACAGAAGTTTACCTAAGGAGTAGGGGGAGAACTGAATGATGTTTTATCAATTTTGTATCCCCCCCAAAACACCCCGAACTCTGGTCCTTTATCTTTGACTTTAATAAAATAATGATTCGATGAGAAAATGGGGTATAAATCTTCATTTTGGAGGCAATTAAAGTGTTGATTTCATTCATGCCCCTAAGCGATTCTTGTAATTTGCTCAGATAGCTTTATGTACCCAGCACTCCGGAGCTTTTAGAATCCCATTTTCTAGTTAGGCTTGTTGGATTACAATTTTTATTCAACAGCAGTTACCCAAGGGTTCCTGGGAGGAATCTGCATTTAACAGCTCTGGGGTGAGGCCTGGCGGCCTGAACCAGGCGGGAGGCCGGGCAGCTGGCGGGGCCGGGACCCGGAGCCGCCTGCAGGTTTCCCACCTCGGTGGGGACGCTCCAGGATCGCGCAGGCTGCCTGTTCCGAGTGTTGTCTACACTGCCGAAAGTGTGCAACTCGCCAAATAGTAGGAAGGACCCGGCGCGTTGGCGCTTTTAAATCTCAGTTTTGCCTGCCTTCCACTCCTCGTGGGAAAAGGAGGAATTCAGCCTCTGCCGCGGGGTTACCCAGAGAAATCCAAGCTGGGATTTTTTTTTTTTTTTTTTTTAGGGGGTGATATGGAGAGAAGCAAACTTTAAGATGACACCAAGACCGAGGAGTCGGGCATTCCGGCAAGGAGTCTGCAAGGCAGCCGCTGGCCAACCGTGATCATGGTAGAGCTTGCAAAGAAAACTCTGCATGACTGGCTGTCCTTTGGCCTAACAAAGGCAAGCTGCTCTCTCCCCCAGGACGGGGCTCACGTGCCAAGTCAGAAAGAGAAACAACTCTGGGCCTTCACTTATAGGTGGAGAGGCACAGGAGGCCCACCACCCAAATCTTTAGACGCGGTGCCACAATTCGCAACCGAGCGCTGTCCTGAGCCCTGTTTCATCTCACCCACTCCTCACGTTTTCACTTTCAGTGCATTTTTGCAACTCCTCTGAACCAATCCAGAGATACAGCGACAGGAGACAGAGAGGGGTGGGGAGAGAGAGAGAGACTGGGAGCAAACATCGGTGTTGGGGTGAGAGAGAGAAATTCCCCCCCAGCAACTCCAAATAAAAGTCGTCCCCACTTAGCAAAGCAGCGGAAGAAGGGCCTGGAGGGAGGACGAGAGAGGAGGGGGTGAGGCAAGCAGAGGCAAGCAGAGGCCGGCAGTTCAGAGCAGGGCGGCGCGAGGTCCTCCACCCGCCACACCGAGGGAGTCCCGGGGCGCCCCTGTCGCTGACACTTCCAAAAGCTGCCAACCCAGAGGGCCCAGAGCACGTACCAGCTGGAGGATGAGTGGAAAGGAGGAGGAGAAACGTCCATATTTATCTGTTTTTATAACCTCGGCCTGGTCTTATTTTTTCTATTCAGTACAATAAAATGGGCGAGCTTGCAGCGAGCACTGCACAAAGCAATGTTCAGTGAGGTCTAGAAGCGTTCGGCCGAGGAAAACTGACAAGACAGGCTAATGAACCGTATAGACAGGGAGAAAATAGCCAGCATTTGCTAGATTTCAAACCCTCCCTGTCTCTCTTAGACCACCTATCTTGGGTTTATTCCTAATAAAATAAGAAATAAGCAGACCCTACACTTTTCTTTTCTTCGAGATAGAAGGGGGAAAAAATGCTCCAGAACAAAGCCCTACAATCAGAGGCAGTCACTGGCAGTTAACACTCCCATTATTATAGAGGGTAAATAAAATAAAGACAAAAATTAAAACCGACAAGAAACAGGTCAAGTTTGCAGGCAAAGCTTTTACAAGCTCATCTCTCCAGGTCGAATCCCAGAGCCAGCCTTAATGAAGCAATAATAGCCACATTATTCAAAAATGTTCATTTCGATGGAAATGTATCTAAAAGGGACTTAATCATATGCAAATAATAAAAGGAGGTGGTAGTGACCCAGCAAGCAATATGCATACAGATTTTTTGTTTTTCTCCCAGGGATGTTGAAATTGAAAAGCGCATACCTGGTCAGTTAGATTTGCGGATCTTGTTATATCTTCACTGTCTGACTTGGATCCTCCTTCTCTATCGTCTATCACCAAATCGATAGGCATTTTCCCTTTCAAACAGCTAATATACCGGTGGCAGAAATTGTCACATAATTCGTGTACCTACATTATGACAGAAATTAAAAAATGGAAATATAATCAGGAGTTCATAAATGACATTGACAAGTGCAATCCACCCCCCTTGTGAGATCCAAACTTCTAAACAGGGGAAACACAGGGCAATTGTCCTCCAGAGACCCTCAGACGCATCTAGAATTAGGAATAACTTTCTTTTCTTGCAAAATAGAGATATCGCAGAAAATTGACAGTGACAAGATGATTCACAGGCTACAACATATTCAACACCCGTGTTAAATTCATCGGCTCCCGGGGCTGTGGCCATTAGAGAGGTGACCTGCGTGGGTGACATTTAAGGTAAACTATTTAATTTCGTCCAGTTACTTTATCAGAAATCCTTTTCCAACATGTCTAAGAAAAAATTTATATATATATATATATATGTATATATATATATATATATATATATATATATATATCTCCAAAGGACCAATACTGTGTTGGTATAGGATATATACCTGAAAACCCAAGTCCCTGTAACATTTGTCATTAGGGTTTCTATCTATAAGAAGCATATTTTATGATGCTTCCTTGAAAAAAAAAAGACTCATGATATGGGGGGAAAACCCTACAGCCACAAAAAGTTATCGAATTGATTTTTTAAAAAAAAGGAAAAAGGATGCTTCAAAATATTTAGGCATAAGTGGAGTGGTCTCTTACAGGACCCAGGCATCACTGACATGCAAAAATTCACAAGAAACCCCAGTGTGCTTGCAATTTAATGTTAGTTTGAATTACAATGCGTTAAGTTTTTATTGCCGAGATTTATGGAACAGCTAGCAAAATCACGTTATCCCACACCCTTTCTTGAGTGTGAAGGTGGGGTGTGTGCAGGATTCTCAGATTTAAGAAATTGACACAACTATCAACTCTGCTTTGTCTCTGCAAAACGGTTAAAGTGCCTCCCCCATCACTCCTCCAGACTCCCTGCCTCCTTAGCCTCCTCCCCCTCTGCCTCTCCCCTGTGTCTGACCTGCCGCTGCTCTCAGACTGTCTTCCAGAAACTCACTAAAACTAAACAAAACTTTTCCCCCTCAGAGGTAGCAAAGAAGAGGAGGAGGAAGAAGAGAAGAGACCACAGAGGTATATAACCTGCAAGCAAACTCACAACAGCATTCTAAACATCAAAGGGGATGCCTAGAATTGCAACTATTTATACAAAGCCAGCAAGGTATTAAGAAAGAATACAAGGCTAGGGCGTTTGTGATCCCGGTTTTAGTGGCTAAAATTGTAATTAAACTGCAAAGAGAAATGGACGCTAAGATTGGCCTTGACACTAATTACCAGAAAGAAAGTCATTTATGCAAATGTCTCAGAAGCCTGAACTTCAGCCATTCTGAACCCTCCCCCTCTGTGTGTTTGGCCATGAGGGGGAAGCAAAAGGAGAAAAAGCTAGAGAAATTACCTTCTCTAATTCCAACAGATGAAACCTTAATACTTGTATGGCTTGAATCATCTGCAAAGATACAAAAAGAATGAGCGCCCCATTCCTAGTTTGCAGAAAATTGGCTGTTGCAGCTCTAACATCGCCAGCCTCCCCCTGCCCCCCAAATAGGGTTATTTTGATTTATGGCAATAACACTAAAACTTAACAGCAGCGAGTGGGTACCATCTAGAGGTTTATATTTCTTAAGAAGAAAAAAATAGCTAAAACAACAACCAAGCATCTAAGGGGGGATCATAAACCTTCTCCTCCCCCATGGTTCCCCCCACCTTTCTCAGCCCCACCGCCCCTACCCCACCCCCAAAGGGCCTCATCCCTCGACTAGGTGTTTCCTTGCAAGGAGTGCACGGAAAATATTCCCAACAGTCCCCAGACTGTGACTTTTCACACTGCAAACTTTCTGCCACCTTCTGCACACCTTTCAGATAAACTGGTGGTTTGGGGCCTCTGGCCCGGTCGCTGCCCTCATGACGCGACTTTGAGGGCTGGGAAGTCCGCAAAGTTTAAGCACACACGCTGACAGGCCCGGAGATAAATCCCCGGGCTGATTAGAGCCGCGCTGCCCGGCTGTCATAAAAAACAAAGCTCGCGTTTCCCCGCGCCGGCTTGCCCGGCCCCTCTCGAGGTGAATTTATTTCCCCGGGACCTTGTCCCGGACCACTTGCGAGTGGATGGAAACCTCTGCAGCCCACTTGCAGATAGGGCAAGACCGGTCTAGAAACCTCAGGGCTCTCAAAGTAAAGCTTGGGAGGAGGGGTATTTTTTTTGGGGGGGGGAGGGAAGGTGGGAGGAGGGAAGTAAGGGGTCCGCTCTTACCAAGTTATCCAGTTCTGGATTAGAAGAAAATAGAGGTTTTTCTGCGCGAATCTAAATACAAGTGAGAAGGGGTGGGGGGAGAAAGAAACATTTGAAATCTGGTCGCCTTCCTAGTTTCTTGCCTCATTACACTGTCGGGGGCAGGATGTAACCTCCGGGAGAGGCTCTGTGACACCGAGAACCCTTCACTGTGAGTCAAAGAATCCGAAAACAAGCCCAGAGCACAGGGTTACTTCTCCCAGCAACTGTGCTTCTAAGAGATCGCTGCCCAGCTCGCCAAGTCCAAGGCAGCTCCTGCGCGTGGGCTTTGGGGTTGCATTTTACAGACTGAGCTTTCTGCGTCGGGTTAGGTAGCAGGAGTGGGTAAGAACTGGGGTGATTTTCAGGCGTCCGCAAAAACACTCATTTAGGAGGAAAAGCTCAGAGAAGATGTAACAGGCCTGGCTTAGGGCGGACTGTTCGCTGGTTACTTTTGCAAATGTGCTGGGTAGGAGGGAGGGAGGTTCTTTTCTTTTCTTTCTTTCTTTTTTTTTTTTCTTTTACTTTTGAAACATTGATTTTGCTGACCTGTTTGGCGAACACGGCTATATCTTCATTGAATGACTCTGACGAGCAGACGTCCCCGCCCGCCACCCCCGGCTCGCGGGGGGTACAAGTAGCTAATTCACATTTCTCAAAAATCAGTGCTAAGAGAGGGAAGAGGGGGTGTCTGCAAGAAAATACAACAGTCACAAACAACACAATGGTTAGTCCCGCGGCAGTGAAAAAAAGGCGCCCAAGAAAAACAGCAGGACGAGCTCAAGGCGGGGACCCCCTCCCTGATTTTGTCATCTACTTGTTCCCCTTCCCCCGCGCCCCCAGGTGACTGCTCACCTCCCCTTCCTCCTTGGGCCCCCGAAGTCGGAGGCCCTAAGCCATGGACCGTATCTGAGGATCGGTTCACCATATCTGGCCGGAGAAATTGGTAACATTTGCTAAGAATAAAACCCAAGCGGTTCCAGCAGCCATTTTGAATTAAGTTTCCCACCCCGACCGGCCCTCGTCCCTCCTCTGCACATCCAGGACCTGCAGGGGTTGGGGGGGGAAAGGCGCAGGGCGCAGGGGGTGGGAAAGCTCTTTCAAGTGGGTTCCTCCAAGGCCGTCTCGCGAAGCCCAAGGCTCTGGGGATCTTGGTGGCAGGCGCTCAGCTAACTTGGGGAAAGGACCTCTCTGGTTGTGCGACCGACTGTCAGAGGACTGAATATCCCGATCCCGACCCCACGGCTCTCGGAGAGCAGGAGGGCTCCTCCTTGGCTCCCTGCACACCTCCCTCCCTTCGCCGATGGTCCCCACCTACCCCCAAAGAAAGTTCCTTCAAATGTTCCTGCGGTCAAGCCTTTCATTTTTGTTCCTGCGTAATGGCAAAGCAGCTAGTATTGCGAGGGGCCTAGATGTCGCTTATCCCAGCCCATCCAAAAAAAAAAAGCCTCCTCTAATGCCCAAAGAGGTGTCTCAAGTCTTTTATTAGCTCTCACAGCCCAGCTGGGAATTTAACAGTTTGGGGTCCTTTTCAAAAAGCTTCCCCAAATGTTCTGCCCCGGAGCCTAAACGATTTGCAGTTAACGACACTGCGGAGAGGACGCTGGGATTTAAACAAGCCCATCGCACAAGGGACCAGAAGATAAAGCAGAAAGGGTTTTCAGCCAGGGAGGGTCAGTGTTGCCTGATTTTTTTTTCAAAAGAAGAAATAAATAAAAATAAAAGTGGCTGCAAAGTAAAAAGAGGTCCCCCAATACACCAGCACACAGTAGGCACAAGTGACTTTCAGAGGGTTTTGCTAGTCCAGGGTCTAACCCAAGGGCCCGAGAGAACACGGTGTGAACTGCAGCGGAAGACGACACCGACCCGAGAGCACCCCGCATCTACTTCTAAATCCTGCAGGTTTCGCCTTTGAACACAAAGTCCTAAAATGGCTAGAAGTTTCTTAAGGTCTGTGACAATTCAGAGCGAGCCCCTCTCCTTGACTACAGTGGTCAAACTCCCTAAATGCAAAGCATGTTCCCCCTTGCCTGACCTGCAACTGGCCTGCCTTGATTTTATTGTGCGGTGGCAGAGCCAGCATACGGTGGCTGAGTAAACTTAGCAAGTCAGAACAATCAGTGGCTTAAAAGATTTTCCTTTAAACTAAAAGTTTCGTTCCAACACAAAGGCGCCTACGTTTAGAAACCTCCAACACTCTCCCTGCGAAGTCAAGCGAGTGAGGACTCCAACCCGCTGAGCTACCGAGCCGGGGTCTGGGGGGACGAGGGACATTTGGCAACTTCTGCACGGCGACCCCTCCGCGGGCATGGCCTCGGCGGAGCGGGGCGCTGGACTGGCGCGGAGCGTGTGCGGAGATGGGGGGCGGGGGGGCGTCTGGGATGGCAGGCCGCCTCCCCCAAATCTTCATGCAAAGCGAATGAAAAGTCACCGAATAATGTACCTCCAATCCAGAGAGCTCTGGCTTTCCTCTTACTGAGGGCAAAGGGAAATAGAGAAAGCATCGCCTCTCAACTGCTTAGCCTGCCCGTCGTACCTACCCATAAATGGCATCTTTATCTCTCTTTAAAGCGTCATTGACGGAGGAACCCATGCTGGGAGCCATGGCGTTGGTGTGAGCTGTGTGCGGATACTGATGCGAGTGCAGAGGAGGCCCGTGGTTCAGGTGGTGGACGGGCTGCATGGACCTGGCCGCGTGCGGGTCCCCATACATCGTGGAGGGGATGCCTACTCCATCCATGCCCCCATAATGGGGTAGATCGTCGTACTGCATGACAAACAGGAGAGAAACAGGTTCAGAAGGCCAGGCAGGCAAATGGGGGAACGGCAGGGCACGGAGCTTATATAATGTCAGTCCAGCTGGATCCTTCAACCCCGAATTCGGTGGCCTTGCATCTCTGAAGTTGAGAGTTCTCATTAAAAAAAATATGTTTAGAAGTAAAATTTCTAGGATTCTCGGTAAGACTCGGCTAGATGGAATGGTCTTGCCCTAACTTGTGTCCCTATCAACTAGCCAGAAATTCAGGATCCTTTGGCAAAAAAGGAAGGAAGAAAGAAGGAAGAAAGGGAGGCATTCTCCCGGAGGGCAGAAGGTAAAACACGCACGTCTCTGGAGGAGGAAATTCAAAATCACAATAATAAAACGTGCCAGGACCGTACAGCAAACCCGCCTAGTTTCACAGACCCTTCCCATCAGGGGGAATTAAAAAAAAAAAAAAGTTACGATGGGAACAGCTAAGCCAAGCACGTGAATTCAGACAGGCTTCTCATTTTATTTCCCTGCCAGCGTGGGGTTAGGCAGTCCTGCAAGACACTGCATTTCCTTTGCTCTCCAAGACAAACTCTGCTAAATCATACAAAACTAACTGGCTCCCTTATAAGTGAAACTCAGAGAAGGGTAGCTTCTCTTCAACATCGGGGCTGAATTTAGAATTGGGCAATATTCCCCTCAAGTTAAAGAAAATGTATAGTTGGAGCAGTTATTCTATTTTTTCTATTCTTATGAACTTTCCCCCTAGACTAGATGTCTGTGAGCTAAATGTTAATCATCAGGTTTAAAGCAAATTTAAAAGTAAATGCACATTCAACCCCCCCATCTTCCTTCTCCAGAAAAACTACTTTCAGATTGTCATTATTTTTGTGTGCAAAATTTAGCTATTTAGGTTTTCCTCTTTGCTTCATTTCAGGCATATTCTTTTCCCAAGATTTGGAGGCGCCGAGAGTGAAATGATTTTCAAAGAAAAGAGGAATTGCCACTTTCATCCCCTTCAAGCCAGAGGTGTGAAAAGAGTTTGGAAGAACGCTGACATTTGCCTGAACCAAAGGAGTAAAGAAAAAATGTGTCAGCCTAGTAACTTTCTTTTGCAAACAGGGCTTTGAGGGCCAGGGCACAAATTATGCAAGGAAGGCTTTTTGTAGACCCCCTTTCTTTTAAGAAACTACCTCTGTTGGGTTGTCATTGTCTCACTTTACTCTCACTACATTTCCATTCAAATAGGAATATTGGGGAAATTAGTATTGCATTTTTAAAGTGAGTAGTTGTGTGCTTAGTATCCAATTAGTGCAGGGCTCTTCTAAGAAAAACTTACAAAGTATTACCTTGCATAAAAAACCATGTACATTAAAATTACTTTAAAAAGATGAATGCTTTCCGACCCCCAAAACCGTTGTACTGTGACAAAGTTATTTGCTTAAAAATGCTAAATACTTTCAGTGATATTAAAGATGAGCATAATCAATAACATATCAGAAGTTTCTAGCTGCTTATTTTAATTTAAAACTAGCCTTAAACTTCTGCTCCTTGAATGCTCACGCTATATAACATTAGGTATCTAGCGCTGTTTGTTTTTGTTTTTTAAACAGATGATTGCCCGAGCTTGTATTTTTATTTATATAGCTGCTGGTTAGGAATATATAGAAAACTTGATTACTTGAATTAACAATTACATGTTAATATACATAAGTCTACAAATGCATTGAATAAATCCTCTCGCTTTAGGCCACGGCTTTAGGAGCCTCATTCAAAAAGACAGAGAAAAAAGGAAACTTTTTAGCAGTGTCTTTCAGCCACGTTTCAATTTAACCTCACATTTGAGTTCCACAATTGTTTTTTAATACGTACCCTTTGCGCCATCGGCCTCCCTGGCTCCCTTCCTACTTCAACTTCTAATATATCCTCTTTAAGGCCAGTGTGAAAAGAAACAAATACGTAAACTCCCCCGGAAAAAAAAATAAAAAGCACGACGAAAAATCCCTTAACGTCTCCAGCAACGTGAGCTACTGGTCCCAGATCTTCGGTCTATGGGACCTGAAGCAAAGCTCCCGAGTCACTGAGCATAAAAGCGCTCCGTTTCCAAGACAGCAGCGGGGGCAAAAAAAAAAGCAGATCTTCTCTCCCCAAAAAATCAGTTAAAAAAAAAAAAAAGCGCCCCTCAGACCCAACTACCAAATCTCATGGCTTTCTGCCACTCCGGCTGTCAATCACAGGCGAGGTTGTCAACGTGGTGAATGAATGATCATCCGCTCAGTCTTCTTCTGGTCAGAACACCTCAAATGTTAATATTCAAATGCACAAAGCCCTAGCGCTCGCTTCCCTTGAATCAGTCCTAATTCCTAATCAGTTTTTCTCTTCTCTCGCTCGCTCTCTTTCTCTCTCTCTCCCCCTCTCTCTCTCCCTCTCTCTCTCTCCCTCTTTGCAACTGCTGCACTGGAGGGAGATTAGAGGAGGAGGGTTAAAAAAAAATGTCTGTCTGAGTTTGTCTTAAAGGAGCCACGATCGATGCTGCCCGCTTGCAGTCCCCGTGCGTGTGTAAAGTGTGTGTTGCACAGGCGGAGAGGTGGATTCCGACCAGAATGCTAGAACCCGGAAGTAGTGGTGGCCATAACAGGTCGCGTCTTACACAATGCATTGGGCTGCAGCAAGTAGGCTCCTCGGCAGGGGTGGGTGCGCGAAGCGAGCTCTGGCCGCACTGGAGAGGCAGAGAGGCGCTCCATTAAATCGCACGCCCAGGCACAAACACCCACACACCCAGGGCACACGCGCACAAGCGCGGGTAGTAGCCCCCGGCCTCCGGCTTTATTTTCCGTATTCTTTTCTCTCCCTCCCCCTCCAGACTCTCTCTCCAAAGCTCTCTTGAAATAGATTGGGAATAAAAGCGGGGCAGGCAGCAACGGGAGTTATTTTGCACAGGGCTCCGTGGATTGACTTCCTGACTTTCCTCGAAATTATTGGGGTCTGCCAGTATTTTTCGGGGCGGAGGGGGGCTGGTGCAGAAAGTAGTGGATTCTTAGAACCAAACACACCACGTAGAAAAGTCAAACAAGGAGCGAAGAGGAGGAGGCGCAGGAGCAGGGCTGGGAAAGGCTGTGCTAAGAAGTCCCGAGAACGTGGGGTGGAGATGGCTGGGGCTTTCTGCAGATCCACCTTAGAGGTTGTGTTTGTTTGTTTGTTTGTTTGTTTTCTTTCGCTGTCAGAGGTGGACACCCGGCCCAAGGAAAGGAAATGCTTTCGTTTTCTCACTTTGGGGATCTGGATGCCCCCACCTCCTAGTCCCGGAGGCCTCCAGCCCCCAGCCCCGGCGTCCTGCGCAAAGTGAGAGAGGAAGGGAGGGAACAATGAACCCAGAGCCGGGAATGTGCCCCCAGCGCCTGTTTACAAACACGAAGCTATTTATGATCGCCGGAAAGCGAAACCCGACGCGGGCTCTGGGCAGTCAGACCTCGCGGGTGGATCCCGGGCTAGGGAGCCGCGGGGAGGGAGGCTCTTTCTCCGACCCGCTCCGGGCGAGGCGGCCGTGCGCCCAGGGCGCGGCGCGGAGGGGTCTGCGCGCTCGGCTGGGGCTGCAGCCGCGCTGCCTTTGTCTTCGAGGCGCCGAGGGGCTCCGGCCTCGGCCACGCTCTTTCCCCGGCGACGCCCCGCGCTCTCCTCCCCGTGCCCTTCTTCCCCCCACTCCTCTTTCCGATCCCCAGTCCGGCTCAGGGAAAACTCCCAGTGCCAAAAAATAAAAAATAAAATAAAAAATAAATTCACTTCGGGGGCTGAGATTTCAGACAAAAAGCTGCCCCTACCCACAACTCGGAGGCCCCAACCAGCCACTAATTTGAACTTTCTCCCTTTCAATACCTATTCTCCGGTTTAAACAAACAGAAAATTCCTTTTCTTTATTCTCCCACTCTAAACCTGCCCTTTATTAGTATATTATTATATTTATTATTTTCGTTTTTATTTTTCTGCCTGCCCGGCTCTGATCTGTCGAGATGGCTCAGCCTCAGCAGCTCGACCAGCAGGCTGGAAACCTCACATCCCGGAGCAGGGCTCGCAGCTCGCTCGGCTCGGAGCACGATTTTTTTTTTTTTTCTCCCTCTAGTTGAAACCTCGAAGAAAACTCCCCCTGCGGTCGAGTGGAAAATGAGCTCACCCAAATCTCGGTAGGCAGCCGGGGAGGAGGGCTCGGCCAATCAGGAGACGCTCCCGCCAAGGCAGCAGCTTATTGGCTGCGGGGAAAATCAATTATCAAATAATCGATCAGCAGGGAGCTTCGATCTGCCGGGAAGGCAAACTGCCAGTCCGGATTCCCGCCCAGATTGTGGCCAAAAGGCTGACTCCCCCAAAGCAGCCGGCCCCTCGCTCCCATCGCCCCTACCCTCATCCCACCCCGCCAGCTGCAGACCAACCCAAAGCGGGGGAGGTGAAGGAAGGGGGAAGAGTTTTGAGAAAGATTAGGGGCTCGTATCCGCATAGACTGTTTGGAAAAGATTAGGAGTTCTCAAATGTATTGAAGCCAACTCTTAATGCGCAAACTAAAAGAGAATTCGCATCGGTCCGAGAGACAGGACTGAAGTTTCTGTTTGAGTGGGCTTTCGAGGAGCAGGGGACACAGGGCGAGCATCAGAACGTAGATCTGGAATCAGATTCCACCGAGCGCACGTACCTCCCTAAGCGTCATGTATTGCTTCTTTTAATACTTCTCACGAGTCAACGCCCAGTTTCCCCAATAGTGGAGTTTTCATAAAGCCGAGCATCAGAGCCTTCCCAGACTCCCGCACATCACCCCCACCCCGACGCCGTACTCGCCCCATGTGTTCCCGAAGGGCTGACACGTTCACCCAACGCCTTCGGATGCATTTTGCCTTGAAAGAGCCCCAACTGTTAAAAAAAAAACTCATACTAGGATCCCCCATCATTTGCATCTCTGTCTTCTCTCTTCCTTTCTCCCCCCACACCCCAAGTTTTAAGATCTTTTACTTTTCACCATCGCAAAATGTAAGAGTTTTCTGGTACAAACGCCTCGACACATCACGCGGGAAGTTAAGGCAGGCCCGTGTGTCAGAGCCGAGAGGATCCAGGTGAATTACCAGCGCCTTTGTGCCACTGCCTGGCAACCCCGAACCCCCACCCCCGGCCCTTCCCCAACGTGAACTTGGAAACAGAACTCAGGCCAGGATGGGACCTCCCGGTCTCAGGAAGGCCCTTTCTCTGTTTAATTCCTGGGAAGCTGCGCTGGCTGGGCCAGCCAACGCAGTCCTTTTCCGATTACAGAGAAGACCAAACTGGGCCGGCCGCCTGCAAGCTCTAACTGGAACCCCAGCCGGCAGCGGCCAACACCTGAGCGCCTTCCGACGGCTGCTCGCTGGGGTGTGAGCCCTTTCTCTCCAGAAGGCCCTCCAGATATCAGCGCGGCTGGCGGTAGTGGGGCACGAAGTGGGGGGGGGAGGGGAGCGTCAAGCCAAACACCGACATGGGCACAGCTAAGTTTATGATCCTAAAATGAACTGCGAAGGAGATTGTGTAAGTATAATTTAACCAAGAGAAATTTACTGCGAAATACATTTCGAGGACCATAGTCTTTAACAGCCCTACGGGTTCTCAGGCAAAGACTTAGGTGGCCGACCGGTTTGGAGTTACCTCAAGTCTGCGGCCACGTTTTCAAATGTGGAAAAGGCCAGTTCTGGTATAGATAGTTCTTTGACAGTAGAATGCATTTTGTATTGATGCGTTCCGGTAAGTTTTCTCCTTTGTTTTCTAGCAGAGATGGAAAAAAGAAGGTTCAGGTAAATCTCTCCTTTTCCAACACAACCCCAAACTTCAAGCAGTAAAAGACTATTATGCTCTTCAACCATGATCTTCAACTTTAAATTACCGACAAAGATTTTCCTTAAAGAATGAGATAGTTTGAGTTTGTGGGCTTAAACTAACCTCATTAGCTTTGAAAAGTGTCTTCCTTCCCTCGCCTTCTTTCCAAGTATAACTGTGAACCCGATGGTCCTAGGCCTTTATAAGATTAATGCTGAACAACCGAGAGACTAAAACACTTTTACAATGTAATTACAGTAGTACAAATTGTTTGCCCAAACCTCATTCTGGATAAGGATTTTACAATTAGCAAACAGTTATTACAGTTGGGGCTTGCTGAGAGAAATTGCACAGAGGACCTCTGGAGTTGCAATATAATAGCCATAAAAAAAGAAGAAAAAAAAACTCCTTTAGCAGGGCAGCAATTAATCATCTATTAAAAGAAAAGGGTAAAGGGATAGTTCTAGGTATCTTAGAAAACTAGTACTGATATTTATAGCTGTTCTATGGCAGTACCTTTTTCTAGCTTATCTCAGATACTTGCTTTCTAAGGCAAAAGTACTTTTATTTTGCAAAAACTTGGCCTGATGAAGGGTTCTGGCACTTGCCCGTAGCTCTTTCAACATGGGCCTTCCATACTCAGTTTACCCTTCTCATCCTAGAGCATCTCCCCAAAGATAGAGAATGAGGACTTAAAAGAGGCAGCCTGGGGCCTAGGTCTCTATTGTTTAGACCCTCCAGCAAGGAGGCATTTAAAACAAATAGTGCCCCTTTAGGCTGATGGTACAGTCCTCCGGGAGAACTTCCCTCTAGCGCTCTGTTTTCCTATAAGGAATCGTGTCTTTGGAAAGACCTATATCCGGAATTAGGCTTTTGTCCCCGAAGTTCACACTGATGAGTCAGCTCCAAAGCCCTCAGAAATTAAAAAGGCACCTCTTAAGGTAAAATGTGTGTGTATTTGCCAGCCCAGAATAAACAAAAGCCTGTTAATCAATCGAGTTTGGCAGCTGTGTTCACAGAATGATAAGGGTTTATCATCTGCCACCTAACTTTAAGATGCCTGTTAAAATGTTGTGATTACTCTTTAGGTTGTCCTGTGGGCTGGAGGCTTAGGGTTTGTTCTTCAAGAACATTCATCCTCTGAATCTCATCCCACATTAGCGTTTGCATTTCAAAAAACAGAAATAAGAGAAGGGAAAGACAGTTCAAAGAAAATAGATTTAAAATCTACTAGAGATAATAGTGGAATGTTGGAGATAAGAGCCTGGATGCCATATGAGAAAGGTACCAAAAAGTCAAAGCTAATGAGTGGCTGTGAGAAAAGTGAAATAAACTATTTAGAGGTCTATAAAAGGGAGAAACCTGGTTAGGTGATATGAAAGGGGGTTAACCGACAGGATTAGGGAAGACGTTAATCAAGTGCCCCAAAGCAATCTGGGCTATAAGAACCTGGAGATTTGTTTACTGCATTTTGCTTCAGAAAACAAAGAATGTCTGGGTCCAGTTCAGAAGTCAATGAGAGGTCAGCTGAGGCTCTCCAATCATCACAGGGAAAATACCCGTCACTATATTCGGGCTGGATAATGCAAAAGTGAAGAAAAAAAATTGGGGGGGGGGCGTGTTTTCCTTACCACTTTTCTATTTCAAATCATTAAAATGCTTTGGTCTCTAGAGGGGGAAAAATTACGCTGGTTAACATAATTACTAGCTCTGACATTTTCAGAAGTTATAGAGGCCTTTTATTAATTAAATGGAGGGCTTAATAAAATATTCCTAATAAAATTTATGGTTGTCTTAAAACTTTCTAAACAGTGCTATAAATTCTTAATAAAATTAACTGGGAAATGAGTTATTAGCCCACACTTTACCCTCTCCCCCTACTTCTACATAAGGAGCGTCTGCAGGATGAAAAGGGAAATAGAAGCCTTTTAGTAAAATATAAATATTAGCCAAAGTCACACATTGCTTTAGGAGAGGCAAAGTTTCAACTAAGTTATTTCTTATGGCTTCATCATCCGATATACCCAAAAGCTATTCACAAAATTTCTAGATAATTTCTTCCCCCTTTCTACTGGGTATTATATATGCATGTATACATTAGCCCATTTGAAATACAGTGCTTAATTTTCTGGTCTGAGTTGTGTGTCAAGTTTAATAAAAAGCATAGATAAATCATGCAAAATTCCAATATAGAATTTTGAAGGTTCAGGTTGCAAATATTTTCTTCATCTGTTAGAAGATAATTAAAAATGAAATGCTTTGTACTTTTTCTCAGTTTAATTTCTTTAAAGGTAACTTAAATAATAAACTTCTCAGTAACATTTCCCTCCAAACTCCTCATTTATAACAGTTGCTGTGTTATCTGAAGCAGCATTTTGGTGAGCAGATATACAAATTTTTTTCACATCGCTACATTTCAAAACTTTGTGGAGCTTTCTTAAGTTTGGGGATGCTTCTCTGTTTCACAGATACAACACAGGCTGGCTGACTGTTTAAGATGAACAGTACACTCAAACACACTTCAAACTAAACCAAATAGCTTTGGTGGACTGTTCAACATTTGAAGGCTTGATCTTTTGTGCCGTCTACTGGACAATGGAAAAACTACAGTCTCTATGATTTAAGAAACTTTTTTCTCGTCCAGTATTTGGGGGAGGGGGGGTGATTTGGTGCTGCTAAGTAATAGGAGAGGACCACAGGACCCAACCTAGACTCACAGGACAGGTTTTGTGGCCTACTCGTGTGTTCAAATCCAAGTTTAGGACATTATACTAAGTATAGGCACACTTCAACCACTGGACTAAAGCACAAGGCTAAAACCTACATTTAATACAGTTGTGCATGTGTGCGGGTGCACAGAGTCAGTTTGGGAAGAAAAAGAAAAGATGGTGGGACAAGCCTGGCATCTCTGAAAAAAATATATGTGTATGTGTGTGTGTGTGTGCACGTGCATGTGCATGCAGTTACTTGGCTCTGAGTGTGAATTTGCTTGACAGTCAAGTTAAATGTGTCTACTGCCTAGGTAATCCAGGATGTACAAATTAATTTTTGAAATTCAGAACGTAATCTTGTTCAGTAATCAAGAAAAGTACTTCTAGGAGGGACAGAATGAAATTGGTAATTAGAAAAATTTTAGTGCAGTTCCTCGTTTGGCATTATTAGATGAAAATATGAAACTTCAGTGTTTTCACTTGGAGACCACATGTGGGAGAAAGTGTGGCTGAAACTCAGTCAGATGCCTTTGTGTAACAGAGACTGTTTGATGTTCTCTTAAACATTTAAAAATATTGTATACATTTTTTGTTATGATTTAAAAAATATTTATGGAGCTCTAGCATTATGGAAGCTTTGTACCAAAAAAAATTCATGAAGCTAACTTTGACCTCTGTTTGATATTAACATATTTCCTGAATAATCACAATTATTCTAGAGAACTGACAAAGCCCACACCAATAAAATATGGAGAAGTCAAGCTGATTTTGGTGGAAGAGACATAGACTTGGGTACCAGCCTCTTAAAACTGTTTATCTGCTTTCCTGAAGTTAAAATTCCTATTGCATTAAAAAAGAAAAACACCTATTAATACATGACTAGTTATTAGGTTGCTCTTTAATAAAAACCCAGTAGTGAAAAGAAGACAACTTTAGGACATTTTATTGATGCACAGATATATTTCAATGATCTACTTCAAATATACATTTTGATGTGGCATTATGTCAGAATGACTCTAAAATATTGTGTTAAATATGGATATGTCAGAGAACTTGGGCTGACACTGACTACTTAAAGCAGTGAGATTGCTTGCATTGCAGTGTAAAAGAACAGGATGGTTTCAGTTGGTGTGCAGAGATGGCGGTGATTGGGGATGGGGGATGCCGGTGGTGCTGGCTGTGGTGGGTGTCTTTTCAACTTCAGCATAATCAACTGAATTGTGAAAGTTTATTTTATAAGATGCCATATGGTTCCAATGGGCCAGATTAAAACAACAACAAGGACCCTACTAACAATAGCGGGAAAACGTAGACGAGTCTTATGGGAACCAATCATAAGTATTCACGCGTTTGATAAATTCTAAATTAGTAGTGGAAGTACTGAGTGCTGGGGAAAGTTTCCAGGCACCAAACGCAAACATTTACCTTTGAAGCAACAGGATGAGCCAGACTGGTCATGATTAGCATCCATGCTGGACTGTATAAAGGGGCATATTTTGTGAAAACCTTCAGGCAAAAATCGTACTGATTATTCAAAAATAAATATTTTAACATTTCATTGAGTTATCGAATGAATAAGAAAAATATCGAAGGCTTTCTGCAGCTCAGAAAGAATTCTAGTAGCGCGAAAAACAGAGAAGGAAAGAACTAGAAGAAACTGAAGGACGCCCGCTGAGTAGTTATTCACTTGTGAATATCTGAAAAGGTACCTTTCCGTGCCCTTATTTTGAAAATGAAAAATAAATATCATCTTTCCTTGTCCTTTTTTAAAAAAATTAACGTCAAACTCTGGTTACGCTTGCTAAAAATCATAATTTGTTTCCAGGCGATTTATGCGAGAAAGGGCCAATTTGAAAACTTACAACTAATGAAAGAAATCGACGTACAAGCCGCAAAGAAATCGGTTCACAGCCGAGCCCACAGCCCTGAGAAATTCCCCTCTTCCGAGCTCGTCTAGGATAACTTCATTTAGTGGCAGATCTGCGGCCACTTCCGGGCCTCTCTGCCGACTGGGTCCTTCCTCCGCTGAGCGCTCTGCGGGGCTGTCCGGTCGCCTGTGCGTGGCGGGGTGCCAGGTCCCGCGGCGCCGAGCCACCCAGAGCCCCGGGCCTGCCTGCACCCCCGGGGGCGCACACTCCTCGGGGCGAGTGCAGGGCCCGGCAGGATACGCTGCCCGGTGTGGGGGCACCCCAATCTGCTCACATCCGGCTGGGCTCGGGGTCCGCGGTTTGGGGGGGTGAGGGTAGGTTTGGGGAAACGTGTTCCCTGGGGACCCCGAACCGTCGGGAAGGAGCCAAAGGTTTTCTCTCCTGCCAGTGCACCCCCTCCCACCATTCTAGACCGCGATCCTGTCTCCTTTGGGGTTCGCCCCAGCCTCTGCCGGAGGGAGGGAGGGGCGTCAGGTCTGCGCCGCAGGGGTGGCGACCCGGGAGCCGGAGCTCGAAGGACCCGCGGACCCCGACGCGGCGACTCGGGGTACCGGGCTCTGTCTGCCGGTTCTTGGGGCTGAGCACCCGAGGGCGCCTCTCTCCCCATCAGGATTCGGGGACACGGGCTCACCCCGCAGCCCCTTGCCAATTAGCCTAATTCTGGAAGCTTCTCGCCTCCGTTCCTGGACGGCTCTTCCAAGGGTGCCGTGAGCCCTGGGGTGCCGCCCGTCTCCCGCTTCCGCCTCCGAGGCCGAGTGTGTTCTGCGAGTCTGTTTGGGACGCGGGAGCCTTCGGGGACCCAGGCCCCCCAGTGCCCCCTGTGCCCGCGGCGACCCCTTGGAGGGGCTGGAACAAGCGCGCGTCTGTGGCCGAGGTTATTATTTCAGGTGCGCTAATGGGATTAGCGGCCGCGGGAGAACTGTGTGGGGATGGATGCGGTTCCTTCTCCCGGTTTCTTCCGCCGCCGGGTGGAAGGGGAGGCACCGCCAGCGGCCTCTCCCAGCCGCACCGCCCGCTCGGCGCGCGCTGCGCTCACACCACCCAGGGAGGCGGCGGACCCCGCGCCCTGGGCCTGGAGGGCGGGGAGCGGGGGGGAGGGAGGGGGAAGGAAAGGGGAGAGGCGCAGAGCGACGGCGACAGAAACGCAAGGAGGGAGAGAGCGAGCGGCAGTAACGGAAAGACAGAGTCAAGGAAAGCGACAGAGATGGAATCAGATCCAGTCCTGTCCGTCCCCAGGACACAGTGAAACAGCCATTCCACAACGGTCTTGCCAGGGAAGGAGAAACGCGCTCTTTATTCCCGGGTGCTTTCTGCTTCCGAGGGAGCCTTATCATAGACTTTTGCATAATTGCATATTGACTTCCCTAAATAGTTCCGCAGCTATTTATGCTTCCACTTGTTCAATCGCAAACAATTCCTTTGGGGAAAAGTAAAAGAAAATGTTTGTGTGGGTGTGTGGGTGTGGGGGGGTGAGAACTAAGGCCAGAGGCAAACAGTACAACCCTCTTACAAAATGTCCCCTAGGCCATCGCAGAAATGACCATCCTATCCTGGGAAGTGCGAGTCACCATCCCAAATAGGGTGAAATGATCGGTCTGCATTGGGCCCATTTTTCACAGCCCCTTCCCCACCATAAAGAACCAGAGAATGTTTGGGCTAAGTCAAGGCATTTAGTTCCATTTGCCCATTTCACAGATGAGCAAGATGAGACCAAGAGAGTTTAAGTGACCTATCCAATTTCTTCTCTCTCTTTTCTGGGTGTCTCAAAATTCTCTTTATATATATATATATATATATATATATATATATATATGGGGAATATATATATATATATATATATATATATATATATATATTCCCCAACACTTAAAAAAAAAAGTCACAGCTACAGAAAAAGGCTTTCCGACTTATTTCCTAAGATCACTGGAGGTCAGTGCTTCTGTATCTTCTGTCAAAAGCAGCTGCGGTGTAAAGTTGATGGCTGTGTGTGAGTGAGTTTAGGAGCTGGGGGGTGACTCTTCCCTCCTCCTCTGCCCCAACCCTGAGTCCATCACCAGTCCCTTTCTGAGAGCAGCAGGCTGGGAACTTGTTGCTCTGTGAAGACCCTTCCACAGAGCATGGAGAAAGAAGCAAAGGAGATCTTGTATTTGGTGGTGATGCTGCTGGGGTCTCATAGGCTCAGCTTTTCTCCAACCAACCCTCAACCCTCAAACAAACAAACAAACAAACAACTCAGGCCTTTTGCTTCGACTTCCTGTGACTGAGTGACCCTAAGCAGAAAATTGGTCCAGGTCACCCAGGGCAGGAGCCGGGACGTTCAAGGCCTTATTTACCCCAGGATTAAAAACAACATCCCCTCTAACTCTGTCTCTCCACAGCAGCTTGCCTTTTAAGGATGTGAGAAGGAGCTTCTTAGAGTATAAACAGATATCGTAACTCATGGAGATGTTTAGGTTTCAAGTTTACAAAAACAGCACTTTAGCGCTGCTTTCCTGAACCCCACTACAACTAAGACCCAGGCTACCAAACCCTTTGCAAAGGCATCCTGTATCATTTATGGGCAAAATATCTTTTTGAGTGGTCACTTCTAATTCTGAAATATTTTTATTTTTAGCTTCAAATTTGACTCTGAAAACAAATCAGTTATTTATCACCTGTTTTTCCCCATTCCCTGATTATTTTTTAGCCTTTCATTTAAAATTTTCGGTTACCTTGAAATTTGCCTTGATTTGGGTGTTCGGTACAGAAAACCTGCTTGTAGGCTTATTATCTGCAGCCATCTGCATTTATTTTGTCAAAACTCTGTGAAGTTTACTGTTTTTGTTTGTTTGTTTTTTTGTTTTAACTCATTGACTATTAACAAAAAATAGCCTAACACCCTTTCAGGTTTAAACCTTAGTTCTGTTCTAGCCTAGCTTTCGTGACAAGCCCATTGCACTGGGCTTGTTGATTCACATACCTTTTAGTTTAAAATCTTTTGAGGATTTCAGCCCAGACTTTTGTGATATACTGCACTATACGGTATTTTATTCTCAACTAGTTAGTGATTGTAGGCTGGAACAGAGAACAATTTTGGAAATCGGTTCTATTAGAAAAAGCTCTTTGTACTTACAAATATTCCCAGCCAGGATTCTGGGCAGTGGCTGTGAGGCTCAGCAGCAGAGCTGAGACTGAGTACACTTGGGTGCAAATTATAACTCAGTCACTAACGGGCTGTTTGCATTTGAAGAAGTTAATCACCTGCAAAATGAATTGGTTATGTTATTTTGTTCTGTAAGTCTACTTTTGATTCTTGTATTTAGTGATGATTCTGTATATAAAGTTAGACACAGAGAAATGTGTACCTTCATAATGATCAAAAAAGTTTAGTGTTAAGACATTGCAATATTACCTATTTCACAGTAAATTTTTAAAAGGTTGATATTTCGAGTTGGATGGCAGAAGGTTATTCTAAAGCAATGTTTCCCTGCCTTGACTTCAGCCATTTACATATAACCATAGGGGTTTTGCCCTGTTTAATGCCCTCTGAATTACTATTTACTTGTTCATTTAAAAAAACAGTTTCAGCTAAAATAAAACACATAAATGTATTTTAAAATGAAACTTTATACCATAGGATTTCTTTTGTATCTTTCCTAATGCAGCATACAATAAATACAATAATACATTTAAAATAATTTGCTTGGATACATGCTCCTAAATCATCTTTACCCCACTTTGGGAAGCAGTGACCAAAGGTCATTTTAAATCTGTTCAATGTGCCATGTTCAGCATGACCAAGTACTGTTCAACAAATATCACACGCTGAACACAAAGAAGAGGCATTTGGCAGAGAAAGAAGTGAACACTAATGACTTGGAAAAAAATAAACACTCATTTTAGGAAGAAATCATTAGTGTTTTATAATTCAGCTTCGGTATTTCAAGTGGGATTGTATCTTGTAAACCTGTAACTGCAAACTTGCTGATATTGGTGAACTATATGACGCTTCCATTTTACATGACTGCATTTTGAAATATAATCACTACAATTTTAGATATTTGTAAGGCCCAAATTTTAGATAATAATATGCAATTTTTGCAAACTACACTAGATTCTGTAAAAATGACAATAATTTCTCACAAAAACCTTCAAAATAATGAAATCTGAAACTCCTGTGCTTTATATTCCAAGGAAGGAAAACATAAATGCTTCTACTTTGGACTTTTTTTTTCAATTTATTCACTCTCTACTCCCCCCTCTTTTGAGATTCTTCCTACAGGGAAATCAAGTGTCAGAAGAATTCCTTAATACCTTCAGGCACTGTAACCTCCAGATATTACTCTCAAGGTTTGAAAATGACAACTTAGGTCTTTGTTGAAAGGTACACCTGAAAGAACTAAAGTAAACAGAAAGATGTCTATAGCATAGGATTAATCTTTGTTACCGTTTGATTTTATCTGAATATTCTTTAGCGTGGTTTCGAGGTTAAAACACTTAATTCTTTCTCCACTGGCCAGGCAACTTCTGGAGACACTTTCTCTAGTTCCCTGATTTCACATTTTCTGTGTAGCATTGCACACTGAATTTGTAGAGCGAGATATAATTTATACCTAGATTTCATTTCTTTATGTCTAATAGTAGTTACATATTTCAGCAAACCAAATGCCATTCATTGGAAGCCTTTATTCTGCTTTGTTTTTTCCTAAATATGGAATTAAGTTGAAATAATAATTTATTGAAACAACATAAACACCTGACCATCTTCAAAACCAAGGAAAATCAAAACCAAAAAGCACTGCTTAGCACAACCAGAATACTTAAGAACTTAAAAACCACAAAGTTGGAAGTGGATAGTTATGGCTCTTTTAATAACTGTCATTTTACCGTGATTCTAAATCAGTATCCCAGGACGATGAGGAGTGTGGTTGAGCTTCACATGCTCTGGAAACCACTGCTTTGAAGGTCAAACAGCCATGTTTAAGTTCCCAGCTATACTGCGCTACCAGCGATCCTTGGTGACATGGGACCAACCACGCCCCTGACCCGGTAAGAACAAAATGCTCACAGCCAGTTAGTTCTCTGACTTGGCAGTTACCATTTTTTGCCTTTTCTTTGAGCATTTAACTCACTTTAGTTTTTATTTTTGCATTTCTGTGGTAGTTGGCCAGCACCCTTTTTTATCCTAAGCTAATTTAGACTGAAAAGTATTACATATTTTCGGATACTCTTACCTGTTCAATGCTTAGGGCTTATTTGTTTGAAATGCAACCAATGAACCTTCCTCAGTGCTTGAAGCTTTTTACCCCAAGAAGGAAGAGTTTGAATGTGTTTCATTCTCTTCTTTTTATTTGCTTTTTCCTTTCCTATGAGTCTGTAATTTAGTTCTGCTGACACAGTTGGTTAACCCCATACCGGGGAGCTGATTAAAAAACACTTTCTAAAAATGTCTATTCCTATTGCTGGTATTAATCAGCACTTTTTTTTTTTTTGCCTATCGCTTTCTTTGGGTTTGTTTATCAAAATCTTTCCACCCCAATCATTCGAAATGGGCACAGTTAAAAAGCTACAAACCCTGTTCTTTTTAGGATGGGGTAGTTCTCACTGCATAATCTCTAATGTACTTACTACTTGAGAATGATTCCGGAGAACAGTAAGTGGTCTTAGAGATTCTATCACACCTTGTATGTGCCAGAACAAATGTGAGCAATAATCAGGTTTGTTCTCATCCCTGTGTTTAGGGGACCATTCAACTGCACAACAGATTCCCCTCTGGAGGAATACTTTCTTGAAAAATCTGAATAATTGTTGTAGGTAAGCTAAGAAGCTGCTCAGGCTTATTTTATACACTCAGTTAACTGAGTTACTTTATTTTTGTTTGTTTGTCTGTTTTTTAACTGAGTTACTTTAGACACTCAGTTAACCCAGACACCAAGGCCACCCTCACTATCCTACCCCTGTTCTCTTGGAGACTTTTAATAACACATGAGGTCCAAAAACAGTTTCATAGTTTACCTGCTTTTCTCATTGTCGCTGACATTTTTGGGGATAGTGATAAAAAGGCAGGTCTGTTGCCAATTTCATAAATCGGTCTTTTCTCTCTGCTGTCAGGTTGCCCTTCTCACTAATGTCACCATATGTCACTGCTTGTCCCAGACAATCTGAGATTGACTGAAAAGTGTTTGAATAACTTTTGGGTTCTATTGCCTGTAATTGGTAAAACTTTGCCAACTTTTGGGTTTTACACTGTTCTGTTTAGAACAGTGTTATTTGTGTGACATTAATTGTCTGCCCTAATCAAGTCTTTGATGTCCGGGGATAAAATTGAGAATTTAATTTTTGTCCCTAGTTTAAGAAAATATTTCACAATTTGCAAAGCATGCACCACCCCTATGCCTAAAATCTTCCTTTACTCCCCAAAACCCTGTGAGGACATGTTATTATCATCTCCATTTCACAGATACAGTTTAAAGTCACACAACTGTTTAGGATCAAAGGCTGTGTACTGAGTTGTGGCATCAGTGGAAGAACATCTCTGTAACTGCATCCTTTCATTATGCTAAATATTTGGGAGGGAGGGCCTGAAAAAAAAATGAGAAAACATTTCCTTTTGGTTGAATTTTTTAGTTATTTTCTCTTTCTCTCCTATCATCTACTATAAAATTAGAAATATTTGAACTTCTGGAACCTATCTCCAGAAAGTTTTACTATTTCTAGCATCCAGACATTTTGAACTGATTAACCATGCTCAGTGTGAAATGTTTGCTCCTCTGATTTCAAAGTTATTTTTTGTTGCACAAATAATATCTATTTTTGAAAGATCATGCTTGAAATTAGCTATAGAACACAAGATTATTATATAGATTTATTATAATGTTTCATTCTACAAATATAATATTTGTTCTTACAGTTAGTATACCTTTTTTTGCATTTAAAAAAACTATAACATAGACATAAATCAATGTATGAGATATTATGGCATGGTTTTCAAGGAGATAGCAATTCAAATTTTCCATTTAAAGAGAGAGAACAAAACTTGTTTCAGGAAATATTAGTTAATCGGCAGGAGTCCTTTTCAGAGCACAGTTACCATGGGATTGAGAAGTATTTGCTAATTATAACAGTGCACTAATTATCTGCTTTTACATCTCATCTTTCTGTCTTTCTGTCTAAATTCACTTCTAATTATATGGTACCCTTTTTGCATATGACATATCTAAAAGTATTGCTTTTATCAGATATGAATACTTTTACTTGGAAATATTAAAGACATAGTTTCACTTCCAAAATATTTTTTCCTACAATATAGTGAAATCTTTTGATTATGGGTTGAATAGTCTGTCATGTTGGGTGGAGGGAGGGACCAAGGTTTAAATATTAGACATTTTGTATCTTCCAAAAGAGAACAGCAAGGCTGATCAGCCTTGTCATGGTTTCTATTTTTCAAATGCGGTTAAGCAGATGTCACATTACCCACTCATCATCACCGTCATTGTCATCATATTTTTATTACTCATCAGAATTTCAAATGTTGTAATTGATGGGCAGATATTTAAAACATAGTGTAATAAAGGAAATATCACTGGGTCATCAAAACCTATTTTCATGTGATTCATTGGTCGTCTGGATTGCAGAGGTAGGCTCAAAACAGAAGCAACAATAACAACAACAAATGTGACTTCAGTTCCTGTATTCTGATTCCCCTGGGGCTTATTGCACACATAGAAACAGGAATTCACTTTCTGTGTAAATAGAGTCTCACTCATCTCCCCAAAGCAGAAATTTCACTGGGGTCGGGGGGGGGGGTCACTTAAAAATTGAGGGTCTCCATCTTTAGGGGATCTACAGGCCTTCCTCCCAAACACAGGCTCCTGTGACAGCTGTTAGTCCAACTCATTTGTGGGTATACACCTTCTCTAACTCCACTCCTGATCATACTTTATTGATTATGAACTTTAATGCACACATATTCATTTCAGTGTTTATTTGTTTTAGAAGAAAGCTTAAAGAATAATTTATAAGCTTTTAAAGAAACATCTGATAGAGTACTTGAAGCTTCTGCAAATACATACAAAATCTGCTCTGCAGTATTTAAGTACATATAGATTATGTGGATCAAGCAGTTTTAGATCTCAGGCTCCAGGAGGGGTTGAAGGAGTTGGATGGCTGGATGAGCACGAGGGGGAACATTTATTGAGGGCTTCTTCTATGTTAGGCACTGGGTTAGATGCTTTTGTACACATTCTTTCATTTTGGTAACATTCAAGGCTATTGATGGTTGTTATAACAGTCAAATCAGAACTTGAGCTCTGATTTGATATATCTTTTACATTGAATTACACTGAGCTAAAAAGCTGGATTTTCTGCTATCAGTTTCACTTTTATGCCTGGCCACAAAATCATTTACATCCATTCAACCTCAGATGCTCAATTGCCCAGCAAACTAAGGATGTAGTAAGGGCCTTGGGAGCTACGTGGGGGCATTCCCTGCAACTAGAGACATTTCTGCAATGGAAGAGCCTCTTCATTATTTGAACAGAGACCTCTATCCATCCTTCCCACCTCCGGGCATGAGGCTCCTCATCTGGAAATCAGGATGACTTGGTTCTATTTTTGATATTCCTCCCAGCCCCAGTGATTTGTGAATTTTGTATTTGATTCTGCTGATGCCAAATGTTTACAGCTGAAAGGGGGAAGGCAAACTAATTATAAACAGAACTTTCCCAGTTAAAATCTCAAGGGCTCAAGAGAAATGATTTAAGTATTTTCTGACTCTGACAATCGGAAATGCATTCCTGCGTGGCAGTTATAAGATACACTGAAAAAAAAACCCTTTTTTTTGGGGGGGGGGCTTTTACCATTTAAGCTGTAATATGTTATGGAAGTGAAAAGCTTCCAAAAGGATGGAACAATAGTCCTAATATTAAGCCACTGCAGATTGGGGGTTATTTCTTGACTGTTTGCTGTGTGCTTTGGAAAAGGAAACCATCCCTCTCTGGGCTCAGTAAAGTAATGTTAATTCCACCTCCTTCAAAATGGAGTTCTGATGTTTAAATATTCATAACTCTCTTCAAGTTCTTCACATGATAATTGTGACATAAAGTACAAAGTATTATTCTTGGAATGGGGTAATTTTATCCAATTAAATTTCCTCTGAGCTATCACCTGGGTCAGAAACATTGTTATTACCTTGCAAATTACTTTGTACTTAGGCTTTCTCATGTTCCCTAATCATGAGCAAAAGTCCCATCTGAAGGCTTAGAATGCTTAATATTTGCAACATTGACTTTGATGGAACATTACACTGAAGAACAATCTGGTCAGTGCTGTACTAAGGGTGGGTCAGAAGGACCTAAATCTCCTTGAGGATGCAATTTATGCAATGCCATTAGCCATTCTTGGAACAGCTGTATAATTAATAACTGGACACAGCATGTCATTAATTTGAATGGGATCATAGGAGACTTTGAGTTTGAAGCTAGGAGTCAAGCTGGCCTATGAGATTTGCCCGAGTTTCTAGAGACTGGGGTCTATGATCATTTGGTGGTGTTTGCTTTTTTAAATGCAGCCAGCCCTTCAAAAACAATTGCCAAACATGGAATTTGTACTCAGTATTTCCTAGCAGACACTAGAAGTTACCTGCCATGTTTTAAATGGACCAGTCTAGACACTGCTCTTCAATCATTAATTAATGCATTTATCCAATAAATTATTTATTGATTACCTCTGTGCCAGGATCTGGATTAAGAAAGACAAAGAAGTAGGAGAGTGGGGATCCTGAGGTAGTGTGTGATCAGTCTAGTTACCTTCACGGCCAGTTCACATATTGTTTTAGCTGCTGGTTTTATTTTGGAAGTTGTTCTAGAGAGTTGTACTGTCACATAGAATGAAATTGACTCCTCTCCACCCCCCCCCACCCACCCCCCACCCCACCCCACCCCACCCCCGCCTCAATCCACAGCTGGGGTCAATTCATCAGGCATTCCTTGAACTTTTATTACATTCAAGAATAAAAGAGGCATTTATGATAATTAACATTAAAAAATGAGAAAAAATGGCTCTTGTTTTGGCCACAAATTTTTGAAGTTTGTATGGCAAGTGAAATGAGAGCATTCCGTCATTTTTAGTGTATGCAGATGCTTAGGTATTTGAGAAATTATTATCTCCTTTTCTTCTTTTCCCCAACTCCTCTGATTATGTCAAAATTGCAGTTACTATTAAAGACTGCATAAACACACCAGGAAGTTAAAGATTAAATTATCAGAATGGTATTGAAAAAGAAATACTAAAGAAAAAGGAAAAAACATCCATAATCCCACCATCCAAACTTAGCTAAAAGCAATTTCTTTCTTCAGAGGTATGTTTTTATATGATTACGTGCTTCTGCTTCCCATTGTATTATCTCTTTTTCAAATTATTACATAAACTTTATATCTATTTGTAATGTTTACCTAATATTACAAAGCCTAGGTGTACCATCCTACAGTTAAATACCACCTACTTTTGTATATTTATTTTGTCTCAAAATTTTTTTTCACTATTGTAAATTAAGGTACAGGGTATGTGTGTGTGAGCATGTAGACTTCCTTACATTTCTTTTAAATAGATATCTAGAAGTTAGAATTCTAGGTCTTTAAAATATATTAAAATTTTTATGGTTTTAAAGATTATTTTCTTTTACTGAATTATCTGTCAACATTGGATACAATGATTTAAATATTTCCCTTACCAAAATTTCTAGGTAAAAATGAACCCTTATTTTTAAAATTGCATTTTTTTATTACATGTAAATTTGTACATGTCACTGTTTAGTAGTTCTTGTCCTTCCTTTTTGAACTGTCTATTCACTTTCTCTGTGAATTTCTCTGTTTGGGATATTGTAGCTTTGAAAATTTAGAATCCTCTTTCTTATATGAAGGAATGTATGAAGTCAACATGTATGATGTTTCTGAATAAATATTAATAAAATGTAAAATGCTCATAAAAATACAAAACTAGAGCAGATTTGCTATAATTACATATGTGTTTGAAAGTACTTAAGGGGAAAAAATCAGTAGAAATTCATAAATGCATTACTGTAATTGTGGTTATAAGATGGTGAATAATGTTTACTTTCTTTTTTTACTTTTCTAATTTTCAAGGTTTCTATAGTGAACGTGCACTATTTTCTTTTAAATCAGAAAAAGCAGTTATTTATAGATATGCCTTTCTTTTCTCTCAACTAATTTTTTTTTTAACTTGGACTTTTTTTTTTTTTTTTTTTTTTTTGGCCAGACCACGCGGCTTGTGGGATTTTAGTTCCCTGACCAGGGATCAAACCCTGGCCCTTGGCATTGAGAACACAGAGTCCTAACCACTGGACTGCCAGGGAATTCCCTAATTTGGACATTTTTAAGACCTGAGTTTCGTTGAAACTGATGGGAATATGGGAGTTTGGAAGCTATATGCAAGTGAAAAGGTAGTTTCTGGAAGATTCTTTCCCTTGTGAAACCCAAAATTTCTGAAACTATGATTGGGAAGCGGAAGTCAGATTGATTCCTCTGAGTGGGTAAAAGATATTCAAAGTGCGTTTTCCTGTGGCCAAACCGTGTGGAATAAATGATTCTTAGCTGCTGCTGGTGTCACTTTCCAGGCTGTTCTGAGACTTTGCATAGTAGGGTTTTTGTGTCATCGTCTGCCTGAATTTTCTCAGTGACAAATTATCATGGGTGAAATGGGTACACAAACTATAACTGGATGTCCACGTTTTAAAAGCTTGCCCTTAATTTAAAATATCTTTCTTGTACAAGTGTCAAATTTCCATATTTGGTCAATTTTAATAAATAGAATCTATTGTTTGCAAAAGAATAACAAGTAGACAAGCTTTCGAATCTCTCTCTTGGTTAGTTAGAGTAACAGTGGAAGCCTGTTAATCCTGACCCCTCCACTCGCAGCAGGTACCAAGCCTCACCTGACGGTGCTGTACTATGACTGCAGGTAAATGGTGGAGAGAAGTTAAAACTGCCTCTTGGCTGCTGAACTAGAAAAAGTCTCAGTAAAGACCAATCTCTCAGTAAAGACCAATGTTGCAGGGACATATATTTCAGTAATTCCTCCAAACCTCTAGCGTGGACAAGAAATGGTGCAAAGACTTTCACAGAAATAAAAATTCATTATTTCTCAATAGTGTAAGCATTTGTTCCTCTATATTTTAGTCACTAGTGCTCCATGAGAGTATATTTTTAAAATTAGGGTTTTGTCTTTATCTTTGAGATGACATTCTTGGATTGGGCAAAGGGAAAGGGCACTTTCTGTTCTTTGGGTTTACAAATCTTACAAACCTGAGTAAAGCAGGGCATGTTGAGGTTTAGGGGAATGATGATTAACACTCTTGCTCATTCCCAAACCCCTGGGTTAGGGACCAATTGAAAGATTCACATAGAGGCATGATGGAGAAACATCAACTCTGGGGAAAAAAACAAGCTGATTAAAAAACAAGTCTTAGATCTAGGCTGCTAACACCCATTTGTCTATTTAATTAAACAAACTTACCCAACAAAGTCTTCCCAAACTACAGCTGCATAGGTATGTGAGTCCTGAGCATAGGCTGCCTGAAATTGAAAGAAAACTCAGCACTCAACAGAGGCTGAGTCTCCAAGCTTGGTTCTTTTTTCCCCTCCAGATTCACTGATTAGGAAAACTGATCTTCTTTCAGAGAAATGTGAAAGGGGGAAGGAAGGAAGTCTTTGGAAGACTTTCTTCCATACTTTGACTTAATGAGCATGGAAGTTCCCCCTTCTATGGAAATGAATAGGAATAAGCATTCCCTCCTCACAAATAAATTCAGTGAAATAATGATTGAAAAGTAAATATTATGTGGATTTGAGGCATGAGTGGTAGCCCTCTTTGGATGTATGTAAACTGTCATCCTTAGGACGTCCGGGAGAAGTTGGCAGGGTATTTCCAAGATGATAATTCTTTTATTCTCCCAGAACTTGAAAACAAACAACAGCAAAGAAATCTCTGTAATGTTCCTTAAATAAGCTTGATAAAGTGTGTGTGAAGACAGAGGTACTGGGAATCTTGAGATACAGATCTTATCTCACTCTTCTGGATCCAGTACTCTAGGGAACACATGAAAGGGCTCTTTTCTGAATAACTCACTTTTGCATCCTTCACTTGCAGGGAAGGTGTCTGGGAGAGTGTGTGTTCTACCAAGGGGAGAAAACCCAAAGAGGCCCTTCTAGAGTGTAACCAAAATTAGAAGAACCACCAAGACTGGCAATTGTACTTTTCTCTGTTTGGCAGGAAGATGGGAAATCAGCTCAAAGTAGGATTGATTATTCAGAGGTAGTAAAGGAGAAAAGAAATATGATTAAGACCTCTCAGGGGGCTTCCCGGGCTTCCCTGGTGGTGCAGTGGTTGGGAGTCCGCCTGCCGGTGCAGGGGACACGGGTTCGTGCCCCGGTCCGGGAGGATCCCACATGCCGCGGAGCGGCTGGGCGCGTGAGCCATGGCCGCTGGGCCTGCGCGTCTGGAGCCTGTGCTCTGCGGCGGGAGAGGCCACAACGGTGAGAGGCCCGCGTACCGCAAAAAAAAAAAAAAAAAAAAAAAAAAAAAGACCTCTCAGGATATTATTGGCCCAGAGAAGAACAGAGTCAAAGTCTTTTCAGGTTTCTTAGGATCTCCTGTGGACATCTACTGTGGAGTAATATTGCAAGCGCCAACGCCCTAAGGTTTTGCCGATTTAAACATCCTTCCTCCAGTATTCTTTCATGCTCCAGCCTCCAGGGATGGGAAGGGGATGGGAGCTGCTCTTTCGGTGGGGACGGTTGAGGCTGGGAAAGAAATTTTAGTGTCGTTTCTTTCCAAGGAAGTAGATGTCTTCTATTCCTTGAATTGGGGGAAAACAAATCTAAAATTCATGACCATGCCCCAAAGGAAGAGGATAAACTTCTAACTAGGAAAGTGAATCCAAGTGAGGAGATTTAAAAGATTATTACAGAAGAAGAAAACAGAACTAATCCACTAATCATAGCTGATTCAGCCTCTGGTCTGTTTCCCTTTGATGATAGAAATTCACAGTCTAGAACAGAAACCCTTAGCATACAGACTTCAAACCAAAGAGAATCTGCAAAAAGGGCCCAGATGAGGAGGTGTGGGCAGTCACTGAGAATCCATGTACACCATATTCTGACCAAAAGAAAGTCTATATAGAGCCATACTCCTCAAATGACAGTAATCTGGGGGAAAAAAATGTTGGCATCGATTAAAAATACTGTAAGAAAGAAAGGAAGAAAGAAAGAAACATGATAGGTTAATGATATAAAAGTCAAGTCTGGAGAAAGGTACATCCCAAGAAATAGAAAACTATTTTTGTTTGCAAGTGCTATGAACTGTCAAAGAAAGTAAAGGGAATATTAAATCTTTGAAACAAGCCATCAAAGTGTATAAATAGTATTATGAGTTAGAAAAGAAAATTGAACAGTAAATAAAATAAATGGAGACCAATATATATAAAAAAACCTTGAAATTCTACTGGAAAGAAAAAAATGAAGACTTAAATAAATGGGAAGGCATTATCTGTTTCATGGATAGGAAGACTCAAGATGTTTATTGTCACTAAATTATGTAAGTGTGAATACCCAAGACGAGTTATAAAAGAAAATTTAAATGAGCAACTAATTTACAAAAATATAATACACTCAAGTAATAACTGGGATATGATAAATGTGGCATACCTAATCACTGGGGAAGATATAATCCAGTTAATAAATGGCACACTGCCTAACCATGTTTTAAAAAAAGAGAGAGAAAGAAAAGTGGGATTTCTACATTACTTTCTCTCCTGAAATAAATTCCACATTTGTTTAAATATACTAGCAAAACAAAACAAAAATCCCCAAAACATAATTATAGTGTATAAAGTATACAGCTTGTACAATCCAGAAGCTAGAAAGGAAAAGATTGCTCTTGCTACCGTCCCTTTATTTGAAATTATGTGCTTTTTTATTAGTTGATCAATGTTTGCTTCTCCACTGGATTATTAAGGTCGATGCAGTTTCAACATCTGTTTTGGTCACCACTGTGTCCTTAGCACATAGTAAATATGCAATAAATATTTGTTAAATAAATGGATCAGTGACATCTGAATAAAAGTCAAATATCCTGCACCCTACAAAGCAATATAACCAAAATGAAAAGACAACAGATCAGGGAGTGATGTTTTATAACACAGAAAAAAAGCTGATTTTATTAATATGCAAGTTATCTTGCAACTTAGAGAGATTACCTATAATCTAATAGAAAAGTGGACAGAGGGAGGAATAAGTGGTTTAAGAGAAAAATTTCATGTAATAAATAATCATAAGAGAAATGTTCAATTTCACCCACAATTAAAGAAACACAAATTAAAACGACCAGTTGTCTCACATATTATTAACTGGACAAGGATGAAAAAAATTACTACCGCCCAGTTGTTGGTGAGAGGCAGAGGAATCAGGAATTTTCATATATTCTCAGTAAGAGTGTGAATTGGGAGAACATTTTTTTTGCCAAGTTTATATATATATTTTTAATTTTTTTATTAGTTTCTGCTTTATAACAAAGTGAATCAGTTATATATATACATCTGTCCCCATATCCCTTCCCTCTTGCATGGGAGAACATTTTAAGGCCAATCTAGCTATATCTATCAAAGTTTAAATGTTCAAATTCTTGAACTCAGCATTTCAAGGAGATTAACTGCAGATATATTTGCACAAGTGAGCAAAGATACACATGAAGGAATTTCATTTTAGCCTTCTTTGTAATAAAGAAAAACTGTAAAAATAGAAAAGTATATTAAGAGATGATTCCTTAAATAAATTACAGTATATCCATAAAGTAGAATGTTATCAACCATAGAATGAATTAACCAAATCTAGATGTGGTGAAAGGAGAGAGGAGCATTACATATTCTCGAGTGGAAAAAAGCAAGTTGCACCAGTACCATATGATATCATTTAAGCAAAACTGTATGAGTGTTTATAGAAAATGTCTAGAAAGCTACTTTCATATAGTTCTGTACTTTTTGATTTCTCCCTTAAAAAATAAAATTATTTCTTTTATAAGAAAATATTTTAAGTGGATTAACATCCATACATATAAAATATTATGCCTCTAGTGCTTCCCTGGTGGCGCAGTGGTTGAGAGTCCGCCTGCCGATGCAGGGGACACGGGTTCGTGCCTCGGTCCGGGAAGATCCCATATGCCGCGGAGCGGCTGGGCCCGTGAGCCATGGCCGCTGAGCCTGCGCGTCCGGAGCCTGTGCTCTGCAACGTGAGAGGCCACAACAGTGAGAGACCCGTGTACTGCAAAAAAAAAAAAAAAAATTATATCTCTAAAATTAAAAATGCTACTAATCTTTTCCTTATTTAATTTTTGGTAAGGATGGGTAACATTTACTCTAATTTTACTTTCTAATTGTATTTTTGGATGATAACTTGCCCTGTTATTTCTCAGTTGGTGTCTTCTGGTTTATACTTCATGTTCTTTGTTTATGTAGAATATATAGAACTACTTTGTTCACAACATTTTTTTACTTTAAGAATCGTATTCCAAAAAATATCAGTCTCTTTTTATACAGAAAAAAATGAGGAATTAATCACTCCCTAAACCAATAACAAATATGATTAAAAGAGCTGAATATCTTCATTCCGATTTTAAGATTTTTTTTTAACTTCCACATAAATAATAAAGTTCATGGATTCATTTAACAAACATTTAAAGTCTATGTGATGTAGTTTTAGGGTTGAAGTTTTCAACACACAATGTCAGTAAAACCAAATGTAAATTTCCTAAATTTTCAAAAAAGGAATTAAAATCAGTTTAAAAGGGAAAAATGATATTATATTTAAGTCCATCTAGAAATCAACTTTTGCATTTCTTTTTACTCATTCAGTATTTATTTCTTTAGAGTAAAATTTTATTCAAATAGAAAGATTTTGGAGGAATATAAGTATCTGTGGGCTGGAACAATTTTGTAGTGATGGAACAGCAGTCTACCAAATTCCTCCTGTTGATTTGAGGTTTTCCTGGAAGTGAGTGATTCGGTTTGCTCTCCACAGCCACCCTTAAGCAAAGCACTACTTTGCATATCTGTGATCTGTAATTCAACCTGGGTTCCCTCTGACACGGGGTAGCCAGGAGCTACTGGAATCTTTTGTTCAGAACACAGGATTTAGAAGAATAGCAAAAGGAAGCACAGGAAGAGAGGAAGACTCCTTCCCACTACAAGGAGCAAAAAAAATCTTGAAAATTTCAAATTCTGGTATGCAAACCAGCTAGGAAAGAAACAGAGAAACATGAAGTCATAGCATTTGCAAGCTGGAATAACCTTTAGAGGCTGTCTAGTGCAGGTGAACACTCTTACTTATGGTTAAGGAAACTGAGCCCTCCAAAACATGACTTGCCCAAAGGCCCACTTATTTGGATAGTAGCTAAACCAGAAGTACTGATTTTTTTTTTTTTTTAAGTTTGCTCTCCTCTTTGGGATAAACAAGAAACAATGGGCTGAAAAAAGTGGAGTCCTTTGCTAAACAATTAAGGAGGATGGAGAAATAGATTCCAGAAGCAACTCAAGTGTTTTGTGTCTTTTTATTTAAATTATGACTCTCTAAAGGCCATGGCACCAGTAAGACAGAAATAGAATATACAGCAAAACAAAAGCCTAGGAGAAGGGTAAGCGTGATTGGGAAGGTTGGTTCTCCTTTCTTCTTTTCTATCAGTCTCTTTATTTTGTGTTACCATTTTGCAATTATCAACCTTCCCACTGCCTCACTCCAACAGTGGAAAGGGGGGTGCTTCTGAGGGGAGCAAGGCCTAAAATTGTATAAGCAGGCAGTTTCCAGTTGAATTTATGGCTTCCTGATCTATTAAAAGCACAGTCTGGGGCTTCCCTGGTGGTGCAGTGGTTGAGAGTCCACCTGCCGATGCAGGGGACACGGGTTTGTGCCCCGGTCCGGGAAGATCCCACATGCCGCAGAGCGGCTGGGCCCATGAGCCATGGCCGCTGAGCCTGTGCATCCGGAGCCTGTGTTCCGCAACAGGAGAGGCCACAACAGTGAGAGGCCTGCGTACCGCAAAAAAAAAAAAAAAAAAAAAAAGCACAATCTGGGGATGTCTTAATTTACATATATTACATAAAATGCCTTATGGGGCATAGGATGAAGCTCTGAAATTATACACTCTGAGTTGTTCTTCACTCATCAACCCTTTCACTTTGCTCAAGCTACTGAAACTCTGTGCCTCAATTTCCTCATCTGTCAACTAGAGAGGATCATGGTTGGAGCCACCACATAGGCTTGTAAGTACACAATAATGCAGTAAATACTAACTCTATAAATAACTTGATAAATGTTAACTGTCATTAATTATCACTCAGTTTACTTCAATTCCAGGAGCCCACAACAAACGAAAATAATTGATTCATGTAATCTCTTGTAATTGTGCTAAGAGAACACAATGAGTGTGTGAAATGACATCTGAAAGGTGTTAGTGGGCTCCCTGTAGCAGAAGCAGTGAGACCGTTTGCTCAGCCTTCCTTCTCTGAATTCTGCTTCATTTATTATCATTCAAAACTGACTGGTGAGTAAGGAGGTGGACTGACTTACACAACCATATAGCTCTGATCTTGGACTTCCTTGTTCCTCTCCATTTGCCTTCATTTGACAAATATCCATATCAAAGAATGCCCACCCTTTGTGCATCACACCTATAAGGTCAAAATTTAGATAATATATGTGAACATGCGTTACCAAGTATATGACAATTTCTAAAAATGGTAAGATGACTATTATCCTATGATATATTTCACTGATTTTTGGCCTTGAGTACCCAGTTGGAACAAAAGACCTTGAAAACAGGAGCATATGACAGGAGAGCCTTTCCCGAGGTTACGTTATAATATGGTCAGTTGTTTGCAGAAGAAGAAAGGTGAGAGAAAGGTGGCTTCCTCAAATGTCTGATTCGTCTACATACACCTATTCTTCCTTGAAAGTCACACTTTTAAAAAGACAGCTTTATTAAGATAGAATGAACATACAATAAGGAGCATGTATTTCAAGTGTACAATTTGATAATTTTTGAAATATGTATAAATCTGTGAAACCATTGTCACGGTCAAGAGAATAGATACCTCCATCACCCTCAGAAGTTTTCTCATAGCTCTTTGTAATCCCTCCCTGATCCCAGGGAACAAATGATCTACTTTCTGTTGCCATATATTAGTTTGCAATTTCTAAAACTTTATATAAATGGAATCATACATTATTTACTCCTTCTCTGTCTGGCTTATTGGTATAATTATTTTGAGTCTCATCCACATTGTTGTGTGTATCTTTATTCCTCTTTATGTATGAGTAGTATTTCTATACAACATTGTGTTTATCCTTTCACCTGTTGATGGACATTGGGTTATTTCCAGTTTGGGGTTATTATAAATAAAGCTGCTATAAGCATTTGTGTAAGTCTTTGTATAGGCAAATGCTTTCATTTCTCTTGGGTAAATACCCAGGAGAGGAATGGCTGAATCATATGGTATGTGTGTATTAAAGATTTTAAGAAACAGCCAAACTATTTTCCTAAGAGGTTGTTCCATTTTACATTTCCACCAGGAGTATGAATGCTCAGGCTTCTCTACATCCTAGCCAACACTTGGTATTGTCAATCTTGTTAATTTTAGTTATTCTACTAGGTGTATAGTGGTATCTCACTGTGTTTTATTTTGCATTTCCTTAATGACTAAAGATACTGTACATCTTTTCATGTGCTTATTGGCTATTTGTATATCTTTATTGGAGAAATGTTTATTCAAACTCTTTGTCAATTTTTAAATTGGCTTATTTGTTTTTTATTGTTGAGTGTTAAGATTTCTTTATGTATTCTAGGTATATATTCCTTATCAGATATATGATTTGCAAATACTTTCTCCCACCCTATGATTGCCTTTTCACCTTCTTGTACAACCTCTTTTTAAATTCTGATGAAGTCCAACTTATCGACTTTTTCGTATATTTTCTCCCTTGCTCATCTGTGAACTCCCACACCAACAGTGGTGAGATTCAAGTTTCCCATCTACTAAATTGTTCAATTCCAATACACTTGGATAGATAGCAGTATCAGAATTTTTAACCTGTACCTCTGTTGGAAAGACCTTTATCAACTAGAGTACAGTGCTTATGTGCAGTTTCTTTTCTTTAGTTTTACGCACTGCATTCCTTTCCAAAGTTACTTGGGTTAGCACTTGCCCCCATCTCCTTCGGGAGCTTTTTTCATTTGTATGCTACATTTGTAGCATAGTTGAATTCTCTTATCATAGTCTGCATCCCATCCTAAGATGCATGACCTCTCAAATGATTTTTTTAAAATTTTAATACATTAAGGTTCACTATTTTAAAATATCTCTGAGTTCTCACAAATGCATAGTAGTATCATGTATCCATCCTTACAGCATCATACAAAACAGTCTCACCACTCTGAAAAAACCCCTGTGCTTCATCTATTGAACCTCTCTCCTTGGAAACCATTGATCTATTTACCTTCTGCATAATTTTATCTTAGGATATCATATAGTAGGAGTTGTTGAGTATGTAGCCTCTTCAGAATGACTTCTTTCACTTAGCAATATGCATTTAAAGCTCCTCCATGTCTTTTTGTGGCTTGATAGCTCATTTTTAAAAATTACTAAATAAAATTCCATTGTGTGGATGTATCAAAGTTTGTTTATCCATTCACAAATTGAAAGACATCTTAGTTGCTTCCAGTTTTGGATAATTATGAATAAACATGCTATAACTAGGTCCAGTTTTGTGTGGATATGTTTTCAAATACTTACATAAACACTTAGGAGCATCATTGTTGGATCATATGTTAAGTGTATGTTTAACTTTATAAGAAGATACCAAACTATCTTCCAAAGTGGCTGTACCATTTTGCATTCCCATCAGCAATGAATGGGGGCTCCCGTTGCTCTCTGCATCTTTGTCAGCATTTGGTATTGTCAGATTTTTGGATTTTAGCCATTCTAATAGACGTGTAATAGTATCACGTTGTTGCTTTAATTTGCAGTTCCCTAGTGGCAAATGATGTTGAACATCTTTTCATATGCTTATTTGCCATCTGTATATCTTTGTTGGTACAGTGTTCATTAGCTCTTTCTCCCACTTTTTAATTGGGTGTTTTTTCTTATTGTTGAGTTTTAAGAGTTCTTTGTATATTTTGAATATGACCTTTATCAGATACCTATTTTTCCCAGTCTATGGCTTGTCTTTTTATTCTGTTAACAGTGTCTGTTGCCCAGCAGAAATCTTTAATTTTAATAAAGTCCAATTTAACAATTTTTTTCATGCATCATGGAAAAATACTTGTGGTGCTGTGTTGGTATCATGGTAATTCAGCCCTCACAGAACGCATTGGGAAGTATTCCCTCATTTTCAATTCTCTGGAATAGTTTGGGTAGAGCTGGTGTTATTTCTCCTTAAATGCTTGGTAGGATTCACAAGTGAAACTATTTGGGCCTGTTTGTTCATTTTCTTGTTTGTTTTTCGTTGGGAAGGTTTTAGCTACTGTTTCAATTTCTTCAATAGATAGGGGTATTCAGCTTCTCTGTGTCTTTTTGAGTAAGCTTTGGTAACTGTATCTTAGAAGAAATTTGTCCATTTAATCAAGCTGTTGAAATTGGTGGCATAAAGATGTTCAAAACAGTCCCTTATTCCCATGTAGAGTAGCATTCTTCTCATTCTTTCCCTTCCAGGACTCTGTCCTGCCAATTCTAGCTGCTTGCTAGCCCTGGATTCTCAGCTCTGTTCCCTCAACTAGAAGAGTCTGCCCTGCTCTGTCTGGGTTTCTCCTTCCTGCACCACAGCTTGGAAACCCTCAACACAAGCACAGGGCTCACCTCATTTTTTCCTCTCACTTGAGCATCACTGTCCTTTACTCCTTGACACACAGTGCCTTGAAAACTGTTGTTTGTTTGCTTGTTTGTTTTCTTCTTTCTTTCTGCCTTTCTTTCTTTCCTTCTACCCTTCTTTCTTTTTTGTTCTGTTTTTCAGTTTCTTCAAGTAGGAGGAAACATTTTGTCCTTGTTATTACCATCTTGGCCAGAAGCAGAAGTCTCACTTGGCTTTTAAGGCCTTAAAAAAAATAGTCTCTACTTTAACATCAGGCGCTTATATTTCCCCAAATAAACCTGGCTTTTTCAAGTGTCTCCACCAATAGTTTTCACAGCTAGTGTTTTGCAGAATCACCCAGGGAGCTGAGTAGAAAGGGATATTCCTGTGTCCCACTCCCAGAAATTCTGATTGTGGAGTTCTGGGGTGCACTCAGGAATGCATCCCTGAGGATTCTGAGAGCAGTGGTCTGAGGAACACACTTTCAGAAACACTTCAACTATATTACATAATATTTTTTCTTACTGGAATTCCTGTCTTACTTTTAAATTCAACCTAACCCTCTGGGAAACCTTCATGATTTCCTCCAGGCCGAGTTAGTTACTTCCCTCCTGGGTGTTCATATATCACTTTTTAAAAAAACATATCTTTATTTCTACACTTGCCACAGAACATTATAATTATTTGTGTTTTTATCTCCATCACTAAGTGATGAACTCTGTGAGTTCTAAAACAGTGCCTGGCACATGGGTGATGCTTAGTACATTTATTTATTTATTGGGACTGCGTAAATAAATGATTGGGCAAGAAGGACACAGACTTCAAGTTGGAAACCCAAGATCCATCTCTTCCTAATGTTCACAGCTCACAGTTCACAATACTCAGACCAGGACAGCCTTGGGTGCTTGTTCAAAGGCAGATTCCCATTTTGAATTCAGTGAGGCTCTGGGGTCAGCATTGAGATTTGTTTGGGATGTGCTCTAAAGCAACCGTTCCAAAATCAGGCTGACAATAGAATCAGATGGGGGGCTTTCAACAACATATATTCTAGCGTCCCATGTCCAAAGATTCTGAAAACTCAGGGTAGGGTAGAAACTGGGAATCCCTAATTTTAAGTCCTCGGGTGATTCTTAGGATTAATCAGCCAGGTTTGAGAACTACTGGTTTATAGCTATTCTTCCCCAGAGACACAGGTCAAAATCAGCTCAGAAAAATGTTGAAAGTTACATGTCTAGTTCCCAGCCTGAGCATCTGATCCAGAAGTTTCGGGATGACTCCTGGGTGCGTGTGTCCTATTCAATCCTGACTGAGAGAGTTTAAAGTTTGGTGAATGTTGAATGAAGTTTTGGTTTCTCTCCCTTCCTTCGGGATTAATTTTATGCAAACCACTTGATTCTGGGCTTGGCTGCCCCTCCCCCCAGTTCTATATAAGACCCAACGGCTTTGTTCTCCCATCCTCATTTCTTGATGGTTTTTGCTGTCTGCTCTTTAGTTTCAGCATCTGAGTGTGGGAGCTGCCCAATAAATATTCTGAATTAAACTGCCAGGATTTGGTTCTAGTGAGGAGAGGAATTGGCATTGCAAAAAGACGTTGCCGCCCCTTTCCCCTTTGAGTTTTTCCTTTACCCTCATCAAGATTAAGTAGGCTCTTCCAAGTTCCACTATCACCTTCTTTAAAGGGTTTGGGGGCACTGCAGCAGGATGGGAAGAGGGGGCTGGTGGTCTTGGGAGGGAGGGGAGGCGGGGGAGAAGAGGTGAAGAGTTGCATGCATGTGAGCTTTAGGAAAGCTCCATCAACGCCAGTATTACAAGTGTGTTCAGGTCTGCCCCATGCTAACACAAGCCTGGTGTCATCAGGTTCACTAGGGTGTCAAGAGATGGAGGTAAAATATAACCGGAAGCGGTTCCATTCCTTCCTTCTCTCTTGCTGGGACACTCCCTTGCCACTGCTTTCTGGCGCACCCCCATGAGGCAGTGTCACATCTTTGCTTCACTCTGATGCCCAGCCCATCAGCCCATTGTCATATCTTACTTCAGCAGAGCTAACCACCCTCACTATATACCGATAGGTGGGACACTTTCACAGCTAACAGCCATCTGTTACTTTGTGAGAGGTGACCATTTTGAGGAGTTTGCCAACTGCTTTGAGAAGGGGAGGATTTGCTTCCTGCTACAGTTATGAGGAGTCTGGCTTCTGGTCACTGTCCCAGCCGAGAGGAGAGGGTAAAAACTGTGGACTGATGACGGGGCCACACTCCCCGCTGTAGTAACATCTTTTTTTTTGCGGTACGCGGGCCTCTCACTGCTGTGGCCTCTCCCGTTGCGGAGCACAGGCTCCGGACGCGGAGGCTCAGCGGCCATGGCTCACGGGCCCAGCCACTCTGCGGCATGTGGGATCCTCCCGGACCAGGGCACGAACCCGCGTTCCTTCCATCGGCAAGCGGACTCTCAACCACTGCGCCACCAGGGAAGCCCTGGGGTAACATCTTTGATAAGCGAAACATACATACTTGGCCTGGGTAATCCTTAATCCTTTTGTTGTCTCCTTGTCTAATCACAGCTGGGACACTTGGAGACCAGCGAGCTGCTTGTCGTGAGCTTCTCAAAGCTAGTAGGTTTCGAGCTGTTTGCATGTCATGTAACAATTCAGCATCTGAGTTTTTTAAAGGAGGCAGAAGGTGCCAAAATACCACTGAAGTCAGCGTTTAGATCAGGTCATTCACGAATATGCTTTCTCCGTGGTTTTATCTACAAGAGGGCCCTTGTTCAAAAGGCCTGAAAAATAACTCTTTGCAGTGAAAGTTGTTACTCTCCACCAATAGGGAGACACAGAATAGAGTCACGTTAACTGACTCGTCCCTCAGTGAGTCTCCCTCCTGTGAAGCTGTATTATTGGAAAATGGCAGTTAGCAAGAGGACACTTTTGTCAATTTTAGTGGATTGGATTCTCAGCTTCGAATTAGCAGAGGGCTTTTTTTTTTTTCTTTTAAATGTCCTTGTTTCTTGAAACGCTAATAGCAGGGAAAGGACAGTAAGTGATTGCATATGGAAAATGAGAATGCTTACTAATTTCACCATGAAAGGTCGGGGGTTCAAATAATTATGCTTGTGTAAGTGGTCTCTAGCTTTTCGCTTTGAGTTTAGGTTACATTTCTTTACCCTTCAGAACTTTATTCCAGATCACACGCCTACCTTGTATCAAATAGTTATTGTCCCTATCACCGGAGGAAATATCCCCTTAGAAAATGCAAAGGCAGCTCATTCAAACAAGTAGGGGTTTTGTTCCTTTGAAAAAATATGAATCACACTGTAAAGCAGTCTTCTGATGAAAAACCAAGTCAAATTTCCTAGTCAAGAACCTTCAGATTGGCTATTTTATTGGAAAATCACAGGGATAGAATATATTTTTGTTTATCTGCTTTTTGCCTTCCAGAAATGACAGCTTTCCATGCTGAAATCTTGAATGCATTTGATTGGCAATACTGCCAATATTGGCTGGCAATACTGGAAACTTTATTGACATTGTACACGTTTGTGTAACTTTGACTTGGCATGTACCTTTTCATATGGAAATATTTACGTATCTGAGGAGCCATTTTAATTTAAGGATGTCATACAATTTGTGGTCTCACCGTACAGATTCAGATGACTAAATTTGCAATTGAAGCTACAAATTTTGCTTTCAGAAATTACAACTTCTGTTTTTCTTTTTTAAAAAAACAAACTCAGTGGCAAACCAGGGTTTACTTTAAAACTTCTTCTCTCCTATAAAACGACAAAGTGGCAGCATCTCCTGAATATATGTGTTTGCCTGTCTGTAAATGTCTATCAGCTCTCCCTGACAAATGCCGATAGCCCCACAAGTGTGACAGACAGGATCAAATATGATGTCGCCAAGGACTGATCAGAAACGTAATAACTGCATGATATTCATATTTTTTCTTTACCTGTAACTTTGTTGAACATAAATACTGAACAGTGATATAAGTAATGGTAATTTGGGGAATTTAATATGGCATTTTTCATCAATAAAGTGTTTATCATCTTCATATAGATACCTCCTAACACCATTGTGAACTAATTAGTTCAGTTGGGTTCATATCCTATACTGCTCAAAAGGAATTTTCCTATTATGTATGCCTGTTGCACAGTTGGAGAAAGTACAGAAATATTGCTCAGTGAGTGAATGCACAAATTTAATACAAAGGCAGTACTTACCTCTGTAGTCCCCATGTGACCTTTTTAATTGAATAGTACGTTAAACTGAAAAGTGTATTTTATTTGGAGCAGATAGTCTTATTTATTTTGAAGGCTTACTATTTCTCTCTCAGCACTTAATTAGCTGTGTGACTTCTAGTGAGTCACTTGAGCCTTTCCATCCTCAGTTTCTCCATCTGTAAAATGGTGATAGTAACATATCTTACCTACTTTGCTAGTGTCGTCAAGAGATCGAATAAAAATACATGGGAAGGCACTTTACCATTGAATTCTACTCATTACTATAAAAAGCTAGCTGAAAGGGGAGAGTGGTTATTCTTTCCCCATAATTGCTTTAGCGTTCTTTGGCTCAGTGTTTTCAAGTCTTCAGCTAGTCACAAATCACTTTCACAATTATTGCTGTCTCTTTGCTCCCCATGCCATTATTTGCATAAATTTCTTGAAATCTTCTTTAAAGTATAAATACGTGCATTTTAAAGGAATTTGGTGTCATTATCGTAAGTGGGATTTGCAATACCACTGCTATGAATAGAAAGTAATAGTAAAACTAAATAAAATAGTTTTTCCAAGTAATAACAGTTGCTCTGGTAACACCCAGTTTTCTGTGCACTGCATTTTGAGGAGCACTGACTCAGGTGATGATGATGGTACTTGTTGAGGCTTTGATCACCACAGCGGGGATTCTGGGTGGGCCAGGGAACTGGCCCTGAACCTCAGGCTTAGCCTTGCCCACCTTGGTTTTCTCGGCCCAGATTGCCTGGCTCAAGGGGTGACGAATTGGGAACCGCTGGTTGTGACACCAGGGGAGCTGGAAGGCAGAGGTCGATGGCCAATTAGGCTCTTCCCTTTCCTTATACATAAGGGATATTTTTGTGAAGTCTGCTCAACTGGAACGTGTGACTAACTGCCAAAGAGGGTCACCGGAGTAAAATAAGAGACGCCGTTAATGCTTAGCCAATAAATAGAGCATTTTATTGGATCTGTGTCTGTGAGGCATACTGCACTCTGTTTTGGAAAAACAGGGGCAGATTTGCTGTTCTCTTTGTTGTAAAAAGTGAAAGATTTGCCCGACTTCCAAACGGAGCTTTGAAAAGAGAGAGGATGCAGATACAGCTTTATGCTACTCAGCCGTTGTGCATCTGTTTCTATCAGGAGTAAACTTAAGATGTAAAGTTTCTACTGAGGTTTCTATTTAGAACATGACAGGGGGCGAGGGGAGAGGGGAAATAAGGCCTTTCTTCTACTTCAGGGGAAGTTTCTTGTCCTCCTCCTAAAAAAGGAAATCTGCCATCCAGTCACAAGAGAATTTCTAATCTGTATATATCTAGGCATATACTATAAATATATTTTTAATCTGTAAGCTTTTACACCATTATCTACTTTCAAAGGGCTTGGAAAATTCCAAAGTTACTTGAATCTCAGGTCTATACAGCATGGTTCTTTCAAAGAGTTAAAAATGCTTTCATATGTTATTTCATTGTGTTTCTACAGTTCCACAGAGGTAGGAAAAAAGGATGCTATAATTCTTGCTAAAAATAGATACCATGATTCCATTTTAAGAACAGATAAAACTAAGGTCCAGAGATATGACATTTTATTTCCCATAATTAGTGTGGATTAGAACATGAGGTTTGATTTATCAGAAGTTAAGCTTTTATTTCAAAATTATCCTTCCCTCCATAGCGTTCTCAGAGAGCCTCTTGATAATCCTTCCAACCCTCCTGTTCTTATAATTTCAATAGGTTTTAGTTTGTCCAAGCAGGGAATTTAATCAGTTTCCATACCCATATAATTTTGCACTCATTGAAGGCATGTCCTAGAAATAACCCCAACAATAACAGAGAGTTCAGTGTCAGCGCTAACAATATCAGATATTTCAGACGTTGAGATATGTAATATTTTGTAATTTGCCATCCTAAAGCTCCTGTGATATTTCTCCAAAGTGCTTGGGGATGCCTGCAGATTGTGCAGGCTAAAAGGGGAGGTGATAGGAACCTACATGTAGCTCTAGTAGTAAATAGCATCCTCCTGCCAATGGTCAGACACAGCGTATGTACATTGCAAAGACCATTGATTCTTTTCAACTTGCTTATTAACTCTTGAAAATGTAGCTCACGCCAGTAATTGTATTCATGACTAGATTGATGCTGTTACCTGTTATAAAAGAACTAAAAACCTTGAATTTTCACCACTTTTATTAGTTTCTTCAAGCTATTTTTAAAGGAAAATAATATGCTTCAAGTTTTGTTTCACTGTGCATAGACTACAAACCCCTGAGCATCCGTTCTTAGTACACATTAAAAATTCATTGATGAAAGTTTGAAATTCCTTAAAATCATTTGAAATGCCAACAGGCAGTTCTCCATTTCATTGCCATCGATTATAAGAATTCTAAAAATTATTTCCTTGACATCTGCCTGCCTAAAATTGCATCCATTGGACTCAAGAAGCACAAATTAATTATTCTTGTTTTCAGGGCTAGAGCTGCAAATGCTTTGAAAAGAAATTGGCCCAATGTACTAGGCACATCACTAATTCAGAAGTGGAATAAAAACCAGTGTCCACATTATGAAAACAAATCCATAAGCACAGGGAACATCAATTTCAGGCTTTTCTTCCCTAGTTATATTTAGCTCCTTTTCTTTTTTGCTGTTACCACATGCAAGCATATCCTGGCTTGACTGAAATCTATTTTGCTCTCCTAACGAACTTATAGAACATTTCTCCATAAGATATGATTTATCTTGTATTCAGACACGTCTCTGAGGCCACATAAAACTACAAGACAATGTAAATGATATACTTTGACTGGAAGGTCTATTGTTATTCATGATTGAACTAAGAAATATACTGGAGCTGAAATCACATATAACAATTCATGAAGCATTGTTTAGATAAAAGTGAACAAGATAAAAATAATGATAAAAGTTACAAAGCCTTACTAGTAATATCATTCAATCTTAATAAAAACTGCAAACAAACAATGAAGGCAATGATTAAGCTAAGAGTCTAGAGCGCTAAGCCATATTTTGAGAACATGGATTCTATAGAATTGTTCCTTTTTCATCAAAAAGGAAATGATTCCCAATTTATCATCCAAATTTTGTAAGCATATGATTAATTTCATTGTTTTCAGTTTTACTGCTTCACAAAAATTCGCATAAATGATCTTGTATAATCGTTTCCTTCTAAAGTAATATACTAATTAATTTCAATTAAGTATATGTAAAAGAAGATAGATTTTGAAAAATGCGTCTCCCTTGTCATTTGTTAATATATTGAAAAAGTGTAAACCTTGAAACATTTAGCATAGAAAATATTCATTTTTTGTAATTTCTCAAGGGGGCAATTTATTAAATGAAAGGCTTTTAACATTAGCTAAAAGCAGCCCTGTAAATCATGGTGTCATCAAACCGCTTCATCACTTCATTAATTTAAAAGATTATTATATGCGTAACTGACATAATTTTGAACAATGTTACATGGCTAATTTATTAATGTAGAAAAGCAGAAATGACACACTGACTTGATTTATTTTTGTAATTGTATAATTTTAGAACTTTTGTCTATGACTTTCACTAACAGAAGAAATGATTCAGTGTCTCACTGCTAATTTTATCAAGGTTTCTTCCCTGCTAATGCTTTGCCAGTGGTAATATCTCTGGTCACTTAATTTTAAAATACATTTCTCAGAGTGCAAGACAAAGCCATTAAAAAAAAACACTACCTTTTTTTTTTAAAGTCCAGTGGTCAAGTAGAGGATATAGACCTTTCCAAAATGATAATTCTGAGATTCCAATTTTTTAAAATGTGCTTTGAGCTTTTTGGAGAATGTCATATTAGTAAAGTAGTATTGCTTTAATTACATACATCTATAAATTACTTCTGCTTTACATTTTGTAATAATCTCTTTTCTAAACATCTATGTATTTGTGAAAATCACCTCAGAGACAGTGCATTGTAATGAGCTGATTAAATGATTTTTAATGATTCTCATTCTTTTGTCATTGTAGTTGGTAAAACTTCCTGGGTGTTTTGTGAAAGGCTAAGGAAGCAGGAGAAGTTGGTGGGTTAAATTTTGTCTAGGTCTATTTTTGATCATGCCCGAGAAAAAGAATTTTTCCCTGTTTGATTCCAGATAATGCTTTGGATCATTTTCTGATTTTTGTAGTTATGAAATAACAAATGAAATAATTTACATAAAATTGATTGTATTGTTTGCAATAATAAAAATACTTTTGAAGTATAAACATAAAACATTTGCTCATATTCTTGTTTAAGCTTAAGTCTTAGTCACAATGCAGCAAGAATGCAAGTCTCATAGAATTTTCTGCTTACTGTTAAATTCCTACAGGTTTTTTTAAGTTACAAGATAGAGAACAGGACTGAGGTCATAAAACCTGTATTTAAGTTATAGAGTACTGAATTTCCCAAGTGAAATACACCTCCCAACTTAATTCACAGACGAAGATATAATCAAATTAGTGGCCATAAGGAACGTTCTCATTATTATAGGCACATAATCAAAACTGGGAAAAAGAAAACTGTGAAGATGGTAGGCACCATTTCTACACTCTATGTACATAGAATAAATTCTACTTAAAAGTCTCCTATTTGGCAAATTTCTAAAATTATAGTGATATCTCATTTCTCTGTTATAAAATCTCAGTTTGCTACTATATGCTCAAAAGGCTTCTATATATAGTTTTAGGTAGAAGTTTCCAAGGGCATATAATTGAAATAAAAGTTCTAGACAGTATTTAAAGCAGTCGAATTTAGCTACTTACCCCAGCGTTTTGTCTACTGATGTCGAAGCTGAAGTATACTTTACAGTATCTTTCTTAGATTGAAATTGCTAATTATCCAAAGAGGCAGCCTCTGTGGATGGTAATAATTTATTCAATGATTCATTGTAAGCAATAGAGTCGGCACAGGACTAGCATCTTCTACTGTACAGGTTCTCAAGCTCTCCCGAAGAAATATCTGTTAACAAGTTGGCATGACCAGGGAGAGACTTCTACTAACCCAGAAAGATTCTTTTACATTTATTTTTCTGACTCATTTTGATGTTTCTCGGTATGTACAAAGGTAAAACAATTTTTTTTTAGGTAAAACAATTTTTAAAAATATTGCCATCAAATGTTTTGGGAAAAAAAATTCATTTGGCATTGGAGGATCTTGACTTACTGATTAATTTCTTTTAGGCAAATGGGGTGAGGAGGTAGAGGAGGACTCTTTAAATATATTAGAGATCGGAAAGGTTAGATACTTTGTTTTCAAACACTGGTGGTCCTCAGCAGCCCAGTTATGAAAGAAGGACTACCTTTGCTTTCACTATAATCAATATTGATCAGTATGACTCCCTCCCTCCCTTGCTATATACTAGGCTATATACTGCCCTATACTAGGGAATAGATCCCAAATGAATCATCCAAACTTGACTTAGAAAAATTCCTAGCCACTCCAATAACTTAGTGAAAAGACAGTGAACCACACACATTGAAATTGGGAGGCCAGCCTAACAAACAGGAGTTAGAGGGGCTGACCACGGAAAATGTATTGCTATTAAAGATTTACTGAACTCATCAGCATGATGTTGCTCTAAGGAAAACACTGGAAAATACATGGTGTCTGCCTGGAGGGGTTAAGATCTAAATTAGCCAGATGAGACAAGCTGGACAGAAAGTCACCATAAGAAAGCATAGGTCCTCAGAGTGAAAAAAAAATTTGAGGTCTCTACAATTTAAGCTTTAACAAACTTAGAGTGGAGTTTGCCTGAGAGGGAATAAAGCCAATGTCCTCCTTCTCCTCAAATGAATTTTCTTCAATACAGCATCCCAGAAAATACCTTTTTGGATTTCTCAAATCTGTCTTCTGTTCCACTCCTAAGGTGAATTTGAGAAAAGAAAAATTCTCTATTAATACACAGGGCCAAGCATCTATTTCCTCACAATGCCTCTCTGAAGGCATGAACCTTGAGCCCCAGACTGAGGTGATTGCTCTTTGTGAAAAGAGTTTAACAGTTAAAACAACTGAGTTGCACGTCTTTGCTCAGGAAAGATTGGCAATTATGCCAAATTATGTCTAATCGTTTTAGAATGTGGAGTAGTGTTTATTAATGTCTGAAGGGAGGTCCTAAATCTCCATCCCCCCTACCCAAAACTCCAGTTTCGACTTTAACTGTCATTTTAAAAGATGAAAGAGCTGGCTTCATTAAGCAAAGGAGGCTTGAATTTCATTTCTTAATTTAAAACACACACATGCCACACCTATTTCTACTTGACAAGCCTGGTTATCTTTCTAAGTTTTCACCGCATTTGTTCGAGATAGTTTACTGGATGGTGAAATAGTAACATCATTCTCTAGTGGAAACCAGTTTTTCCTTTTTTCTCTTTGTTCACTCGCGCTGTTGACTACTGTAGAGTTTTTCATTCTTCTTGGGCTTATAAACTAATATTCAATGTTTATGAATTTCAGTGTTGATTTTAAAGGTTGAATTCCTTTTCATGAGTACGTGTAAACTTTGGAAGGGGAGTGAGAAGCATGCATACAGAAGCCACCAAACTGTAAAAAGAGAATCCTGGCCTTCCTGGCTTTCTCGTTTGCAGTTTTTCAAATGTGCAATATGTCTTAGATGTCTGCTATGATGAGGTTTATGTGGGTCCTAGAAAGCAGTTTAATACAAGATCCCTGCCCGGTCTGGAAGATGAGACAACAAAAAGCCAAACAATAAGCCAAGATTCAAATAACTGATGAAATCAAGAAAGGAGCTGTGTCACGTGGTCCCTCCTCATTTTAACTGGATGAAACCACACAGCCTCGGTTTAGAGGAGGTGAGGTTACGTCAGGCTGAGGTGATCAGGGACATTTAGAACGAGTGGGATTGCAGACGGATGTTATGTGTAGGTATGTGGTGCTGGAAGAAGAGATGTGGAAGGGCCACAATTTTAAGGAAACAAGGTTCTTAACTTATTGCACTGACACCGTGAAGAGCTCTAGCACATTCATTTAATAGCAGGTAGAGCTCACAAGGACCTACTGTATAGCACAGGGAACTATATTCAATGTCTTATAATAACCTATAGTGGAAAAGACTCTGAAAGTATAAGTGAATCTCTTTGCTGTACACCTGAAACATCGTAAATCAACTATACTTCAATAAATAGCATAAAAAGAATATATATGTATCTATATGTAAAATCGAATCAGTTTGCTGTACATTGTAAATCAACTATACTTTTTAGGGGGGGGCCATGCCACATGGCTTATGGGGATCTTAGTTCCCCAACCAGGGATTGAACCCAGAGCCAAGTGAAAGCCTGGAATCCTAAACACTGGACCACCAGGGACCTCCCTTTCATCAACTATACTTCAATAAAAAATAATAATAATAGTTAGAGCTGTCCATCGCTACTTAAGAACCCCCAACACATGTTCCCCCTAGTTAGATCTGCCACACACTCTGGATGGAAAGGGACACCTTGGATGTTCCACCTACTTCTCCACAATTTCCAGTGGGAAAAAACGTACTCATCTTCTGAGACACTTTTTCCACGTTTGCGGTGCGTGTGCACAGGTCTGTCCAGGCCCCATACAGGGTAAACGTGTTAAGTTTCAGGAGCTTTGGGTTGTACAGGAAACATCCTCTGCCTTCTGTCTAGTTGGCTGTCGTGGGATGTTTGATGGGAAAGTGCAGAAACTTAGCCAGTGTCTCCCAGCTCCCCACAGCATAGGCGTGGGTGTCATGGTGCATCAAGTTTCTACATGGGTCCCAGGAACAGGGGATGACAAAGCTCTTCATCTGCACTGGAGACTCTGAACAAGGGGAACAAATGATCTGGCAGGAAGCGGAATTACAGAAGAAATACGTGATTGCAAAAAATGGAAACAATTCCGAAGACTGTACTGTATAATAGAAAGTGCAAGTCTGTGCGATATATCTATCTATATCTACATCTACATCTACATCTATATCTATATCTATACCTGTATCTGTATCTATATCTATATATCTCCTCTCATGTTACTTCCCTCCTCAGAGGTAACCATTATTAAAAGTTCAGTGTTGGGCTTCCCTGGTGGTGCAGTGGTTAAGAATCTGCCTGCCAATGCAGGAGACACTGGTTCGAGCTCTGGTCTGGGAAGATCCCACATGCCACGGAACAACTAGGCCTGTGAGCCACAACTACTGAGCCTGCACGTCCGGAGCCTGTGGTCTGCAACAGGTGAGGCTGCGATAGTGATAGTCCCGCGCACAGCGATGAAGAGTGGCCCCCACTTGCTGCAACTAGAGAAAGCCCTCGCACGAAGACCCAACACAGCCAAAAATAAATAAATAAATAAATAAAGTTTAGTGTTTATTTAAAACTAAGTAAAACACACATGGCATCATATGACACAGTTTTAAAAATTTAGCTATACAACTTAGCTTTCTATATCAATAAATGCACATCTACTGCATTCTTTAAACGGCCATGTAATTTTCCATAGTTTGATTGAATGGTGATTTATTTAATGACTTTCCTATTGGTGGATATTTAAATTGAATCCAGTTTTCACTATAATGAACAATGCTGTAATGAACATCTTGGAATATATTTTTGCTCACCTGTTCAAGCTTCTGTATGTTTAGTTCCGAGTGCTTGGTTATAGGGCATGAACATTTAAAATATCGATAAATATTGTTAATTGACTCAAAAAGATTGCACCAATTTATGCTCTCACAAAGAATTTGAGAGGACCCACTTTCTCCCATTCTTGACAACAGAAGGTATGACCACTTTTTCTAAATTTTAGCACTCTGATGGGGAAAAAGCATATTTTTAATTTACATTATACTTCTCTTAGATTACATATAATTACACATGTTAATTGGTAATTTATATTTCTCCTTCCATGAGTTGCCAATTCACGTTCTATTTTATAAAGATTTTCTACAAGGTTCTTTGTCTTATTGTTTTTCGGGTGTTTTAAATAAATTTATTTATTTTATTTATTTATTTTTGGCTGTGTTGGGTCTTCTCTGCTGCACGCGGGCTTTCTCTAGTTGTGGCAAGCGGAGGCCACTCTTAGCCGCAGTGCGCAGACTTCTCATTACGGTGGCTTCTCCTGTTGCAGAGCATGGGCTCTAGGTGTGTGGGGCCCCAGCAGTGGCAGCAAGCGGGCTTAGCAGTCTTGGTGCGTGGACCCAGTTGCTCTGCGGCATGTGGGATCCTCCAGGACCAGGGCCGGAACCCGTGTCCCCTGCATTGGCAGGCGGATTCCCAACCACTGCACCACCAGGGAAGCCCAGTCTTATTGTTTTTAAAACTTTATTTCTGTAAATTTATTTTATATACCCCTTCAAGGAAACTGTTGGTCTCGGGCAGTCTAATTATCTGGGTAAGAAGGCAGTTTCCAAGGCTGGCTTTTCTTTAGCATCTTCTGGGATGCGTAGAAAAAATCACTGGCCCTAGGGACCAAGAGCCTCAGGTTTTCCTTATCCTACTGTTATCAACTAATGATGTGACCTGGGGCATGCCACATAACCCTCTTTTTTTCCTCTAGTTTTATTGAGGTATAATTGACAAATAAAATTATGTGTATTTAAAGTGTACAATGTGATGATTTGATGTATGTATGCATTGTGAAATATTTACCACAATCAAGTTAGTTAGAACATCCTTCACTTCACATACTTAGCTCTTTTTGGGGTGGGGGGTAGAGTGCGAATGCTTACAATCTACAGTCTTAGCAAATTTCAAGAATATAATACAATATTATTAACGATAGTCACCATTCATACATTAGATTCTCAGAATTGATTCATCTTATAACTGCAAGTTTGTACCTTTTGACCACAATCTGCCCATTTCTGACATCCTCCAACCCCTGGTAACCATCATTCTACTTTCTGTTTCTCTGAGTCTAATTTTTTTTTTTTTTTTAGATTCCACATAAAAATGATGCCACACAGTATTTGTCTTTCTGTGTCTGGCTTATTTCATTTAGCATAATGCCCTCCAGGTTCATCCATGCTGTCACATATGGCAGGCACAAATTGTCTTCTTCTTTTTGGCTGAGTAATATTCCATTGTATATAATCCCACATCTTTATCTAGTCATCTGTTGACACTTAGGTTTTCCCACATCTTAGCTATTATGAATAATTCTGTAATAAACATGGGAATGTGGATATCTCTTTGAGATTTTGATTTTATTTCCTTTGGATATACATCCAGAAGTAAAATTGTTGGATCATATGTTAATTCTATTTTTAATTTTTTGAAGAACCATCGTACTGTTTTCCATAATGGCTGTACCCATTTATATTCCCACCAACAGTGTACAAGTGTTTGTTTTTCTCCACATTTTCACCAACATATATCCCTCTCACATTAAAGTTTTCCTATTAATAAAACAAGGGATAAAACAAGATGATCTAAGATGTCTTATATATGAATAAGTTCCAGATTCATAGTCTATCAAGCATTCATTCAGTTATTCTACAAATACTCATTGGATGCTGAATATATGTGAAGCACTAGGCTAGGGAGTGCACATACAGAAGAAACTGAATGTGACCCCTGCTTTCATGGAGTTTACAGTTTCAATCAAGCAGAGAGGCCATTCTTGGTCACACTGGTGAATCTGTAATTATGTGCTATGAAGGGTTCCTGAAGGAAGGTAATATAATTCTATGATAGCTTTTAACAAAAAAGACCTGGACTAATCTGAGAGGACAGTGAAGATCTGGGAATGTCTCCGTGAGCAAGAAATATTGCAGATGAAACTTGAAGGATGAGTAGCAGTTAACTGTTGGAGGGGGTTGGGAGAACCCAGGGAGTGGGCCAGGGAGAGAACAGCCATGTGTAAAGGCCCTGAAAGCAAAGGAGTTGTATAGACCAGTAGTCCCTAAAGTGGGCTGTGTAAAATGATCCAGTGAGGTAGGTGTAGGAAGAAAATATAAGACCCTATAAATATTTTTAGTAAAAATAAGAAATGTTAAGTTTAATAATATTTAAGGACTTCCCTGGTGGCGCAGTGGTTAAGAATCCGTCTGCCAATGCAAGGGACACGGGTTCGAGCCTTGGTCCGGGAAGATCCCACATGCTGCAGAGCAACTAAGCTCGTGCACCACAACTACTGAAGCCCGCGTTCTAGAGCCCATGCTCCACAGCAAGAGAAGCCACTGCAATGAGAAACCCATGCACCACAACGAAGAGTAGCCCCCACTCGCTACAACTAGTGAAAGCCCACGCACAGCAACAAAGACCCAACACAGCCAAAAATAAATAAAATAAAATAAATAAATTTTTTAAAAAGCTTTAAAAAATAATATTTAATATATGGTCTGACTTATGTGGCCTCATTCATCCATTACCACAGTTTCATGTGGTAAGTGAGAATTCTAAGAAAGAATGGAAATTCCCAAAGCCTCTGGGTGATCCACAGTATCCTTACTTGCTCACTCGGCATGTAGAGACATGTTGTAGTTTACACCCATGCGATCCTAACTGGCAATTACAGCTGATAATATCAGTTTAAATTAATTCTTACTAAATGGACAAGTAGCTTAAAAGGATTCCAGCAAGAAAATCATCAACTGAAGATAATACTGTACAAATAATGCAAGCACAAATGCACAGCAAGCATATGGCAGAATTGGTCTTCTCTTTTACTCCTCAAACTTCTCATTAGTCTAACTATCAGGAAAAAGTAATGATGCAGGCAGTCAGATCTGATCAGAAGTTAGAAAAAATAAGGAATGAAAATCATCAAGAAGACTACTTGAAATTAGTATTTACAACCACTCTGAACCTTCCCTTAAGCTAATGACCCTTTTAACACCAAGGGAGAAGACACTGCCTTTTGAAAGAAGCTTGGTACACTGAAGAAAACGCGGAAAATGAATGCTTAGAAATAGTTCCAACTTCATGTGATTTTTATTCTTGAAAAAATCATGTACAACTCCCACAAAATTCCTTGTACCTCTGCAGTTTAAAAACGTGGAAACTAAAATTATCTAATCTGTTTTAAAATCCTCTAAAGAGTTTCAGTGACCTTTGAACGAGTGTGTTAACAATAGTAACATGCCACACCCCCTGATTCATTTTGAACAGGGACGTTGGAAATTCACTTTTGGAATTTCAACAAAAACTCTTTGATAATTGGAGGGTGTGGTTGAAAGCCAAGCATAGACATAAAGCTTTGGTAAGTGTAGCTAGTGATGTGATTCTTCTACTCAGATCGATACATTTTTGCAAAGTAACAGTTTTAGTTTTTGACAGACAATGAAATCAAGTATTTTAAAACAAAACTGAGATTTTGAATGATAATAAGAAATCTTCAATAACAAACTGTACATATTAATATTTTAGGTGAGAGCAGAAAGGTGTTTTGCATTGTTAATAAAGAAAATAAAAATGACTTTAAATGTACATGTCATAAAAAGATCATCCTTTTCTAATTTCTGTTTAATGTTTTATAATGTGTGATTCTTAATTTACAAATTAACAAGCATACCTTTAGCGATGGTGCATGCTTATTTTCTCAACTGTTTTGAGTCATTAAAAATGATTGAAGACCACCAGTACCAGCCTCAGTGTTAAGAGCTTCTGGAGGAGAGATGCCACCGTGGGTTCAAGGGTTCTGGAAGAGGGATTTGATCTATTCAGAAGGCATGGAGCAGCTGAATCAATTGTTCAATGATCTGGTCATGCTATGGTGCCATTTATAGCTACATATAGATTCCTAATTCATAATTCACTCCACGCAGGACAATGAACCAACTGTCTGATGATAGGTGATGACAATAATTTACTAATATTTGTCATTTCAGCTCTCAGGCAAGGTTCACACTCCACCAAGCAAATGGACCATTGATCAAACATTGGTTTGTTCAGGTGACAACTATATTATAGGGTCTGTTTATCTCACTGGCACTTAGGAAATTCAGTCCCTAAATGGATCCAGATGATCTAGCGCTCTCTCTCTCTCTCTCTCTCTCTCATGTGTGTGTGTGTGTGGGTGTGTGTGCTGGGAGACACACCAGGAAAGTTAAGATGCAAAAACAGCAGAAAAAAAGAGTGTTAAGGAATAAACACAGTGCTAATACTTTGTCTGTGTTTGTGTGTGTGGTGGAGGATTTTTCTCATTCCCACTCTATCCTACTCCTTCCTTTCTGTATAGTATTTCCCACCATTTTCTTAAATGATACGTTCCAGGGCACTGAAAGTCACACTTCCCTATATGTATGTGTCACACTGGAGGGTCAATCAATGTTAAACATGGTCATGGGTCGCCTCACCTTGTTTTAACGTGGAATCTCAAGCTGACAGAGAAAAGTGGTCCTCCTAATCCAGGCCCATTTCTATGAGGTTTAGTATCAGTCACAGGGCCGCTGGAATGAGGCAAAAATCATTCTATTTCCCACACTTAACAGTTTCTTCTCGGTTCTCCTCTTCAGCCCTTCAGTTACTCATACTGATGACTTACTTTGAAGTTTTGTATCATCTTTCTTGGAGACCAGTACTTTATAAATGACAGTACCTCATCAAAATGACAGTGTGTTCTTTAGCTTTCAAACTGAATTGTATCCTATTGTAAAGAACTGTTTAGGGAGATTTGAGGTCATTATTATTACAAGTTTTAAAAAAATAAGGCAATGCATAAAAATGCATAGAAAAACATCAGCCTTCCAGAAAATAAACACTTTGATTTACAGCTAATCTATGGTTGTTTCCAAGTTGCTTCTTTCTCCTCCTATCCCATTGCCCCTCAAATAACTTTGCGGTGCTTTAAAAGTGATGCTGTAAAGATGGGGTTAGAGCTGTACATGGAGCTCAGAGGAATATCAGATTAAAATCACCTAACATGTTAGAAGCAAAATTAAAATCGGACAAGCCAAATGAGCTGTTAAATTATAAGTAACCATTTTGCCAAATAAATAGCTCATTAAATTGCCACAGAATCAATATTAAGAGGCCAGAGCGATGTCAAAAAGGTAAAATTGCTGGGCTGCTACTGAATAAGTATAGGTAAACACAACTTTAATGTAAATAGGTAATTTCTCTGCAATCCTCCTTCTTCCCCACCCCTTAAAACTATCTGTAAATCTGTTAATAGTCTATCCCGTTGTATGCATAATAAAATAAAACAGAGAAATAGATAATACTAAACAGTGATTCAACTCAACTCTAATAATAATAATACTAGCTAACTCATCTGGAGCACTAATTAAATGCTAGGAACCATGCTAAGAACTTTACTTCCATTATCTTACATAGACCAGGGAGCAGAGTTAAGTAATGTTACCAGTTCACGCAGCTGGTCAGTGGCGCACCAGACATTGCATCTGGGCTCTTTGACCTCAGAGTTCATGTGTTTAATTTTTGTGCCATTTTACCTCATCCACATTTATTTCCTGATGACTTAATATCCAATGAGCAACAGTAACCCCTCTGTAATAGTTTTCCTCCTACAAGTACTTGGCAGCCAACAATGTTTATAACTTTTCGCTCTTGTCTTGCCCACATTTCATAATTACCTACTTTCCAAATAGAGTTCTTCTACTGGTGTCCTCGTGGTTCATGTCCCTGTTTTGTCACAGCTCTCAGCACAGTACCTTTTCCATAGCAGGCATTAAATTAGAAGTTCATTGAACGAATAAGTGAATATCTAGTTATTTCCAAGCAAAGCACTCTCTCTTATGTGTCAGTGGGAACCATTTGTTTCGACCTCTGCATTTTTAACTCCAGTTCTCCTCTTTGAAATTTTCCACTTATGAAAACATTTGAAATCCTCTACTCCATTGTAAAAATCAGTTCTTGCATCTAGCACTTTATACACACACATACACACACACACACAAAACCAGTTCTTGCATCTAGCACTTTATACACACACACACACACACACACACACTTCTTAATTTTATTTTTTGCAAAAGTAGTGCTGGCAGTTGGCAATGGGTTTTTTTTTTAAACATCTTTATTGGAGTATAATTGCTTTACAATGGTGTGTTAGTTTCTGCTTTATAACAAAGTGAATCAGTTATACATATACATATGTTTTGAAGTCATTCCTGGCTTTGTGCTCCCTAGCGCTATAGGCTGACAATGCAAACGTTCTCTCATCCTTTCCCCGGAGGGAGGCACCCCTACAGCACAGATGTTTTTCCAATTTTTCTTTGGTTTACTAAAACTCAATTTATACCAATGATATATATAGTTTGTCATTTGTGTGATGAGTTAGATTGTTTCTTCTGCTGAAGAATCTTCATTTCCTGAGAGTACTGAAGAACAGTATCATTCACAGTTGGAAGACAAAACCAGTGGAGGGCCCATTGATGCATTGCTATTGTTGTTCTAGGATCCTTTGTTCCAAGTTACTATCTGAAAATATTCAACATATGATCGATTCTTAGAAATTTATTTTCTTTTTATTATTTTTCTCCTTGTGGGTACTTGCATGCATATGTATATGAATGAATGTCCCTGAGATTAAAATTATTGTTAGAGAGTCTATGACCATATGATCCTGCAATCCCACTCCTGGACATACGTCTGGAGAAAACTCTAATTCAAAAAGATACATGCACTCTAACGTTCATAGCAGCACTGTTTACAACAGCCAAGACACAGAAGCAACATAGGTGTCCATCGACAGATGAATGGATAAAGAAGATATGATACATATATATAATGGAATACTACTCAGCCATAAAAAAGTATGAAATAATGCCATTTGCAGCAACATGGATGGACCAAGAGATTATCAAATTAAGTGAAGTAAGTCAGACAAAGACAAATACCATATGATATCACTTATATGTGGAAACTTAAAAAATGATATAAATGAACTTATTTACAAAACAGAAATAGACTCACAGACATAGAAAACAAACTTATAGTTACCAAAGGAGATAGTGGGGAGAGGTGGGGAGAGATAAATTAGGAGTTTGGAATTAACATACACACTACTATATGAAAGTAGGTAAACAACAAGGACCCACTGCATAGGACAGGGAATTATATTCAGTATCTTGTAATAACCTATAATGGAAAAGAATTTGAAGGAGAATATATATATATATATATATATATATATATATATATATATATATATATATATATATATACATACATACATACACATATATATGTGTGTATAACTGAATCACTTTGTTGTATACCTGAAACTAACACAACATTGTAAACTAATTACACTTCAATAAAAAAGGTAAAAAAATATATATGCATGTATGATTTTCTACTGCAAAAGGTAGCATATTGTACTCACACCTCTGTACTTTGTTTTTTGCATTTAACAAAGTATCTTGGAAGCTATTTCATACTCCAATACTATAATGGACATTTGATGGCTGCCTACTGGGTGCTCATTCTCTCCTCCTTTCCTGAAGTACTCATATTTTCATTTACTTGTTCATGCTCCCCACAAAGCTTCCAGGAAGCATGGCACCCTGGCCTGACTGGCCAAAACTCTTCAATACTTTCCATTCTCTTGGCACATATAAGCTTGTACAATCCAGATAAACTTCAGGACTCTTGCTTGGAATCCTGGGGCAGAAGGACTCTCTTCACCCTTGGAAGGATTCAAGAAACCCTAATTATGGTTGCTAAGTCTCCCACCACCATGTAAGAACCAGGCTTGACCTGAAGCGATCATCCTTGACAGAAAAGCAGAGCAATGGGAAGAAACCGAGTCCTTGAGGATTTCTCATTTATGTGACCCAATAAATCTCCTTTATTATTTTTTATAACAAATTTAATCAGTTATATATATATACATATGTTCCCATATCCCCTCCCTTTTGCGTCTCCCTCCCACCCTCCCTATCCCACCCCTCTAGGCGGTCACAGAGCACCGAGCTGATCTCCCTGTGCTATGCGGCTGCTTCCCACTAGCTATCTACCTTATGTTTGGTAGTGTATATATGTCCATACTGCTCTTTTGCTTTGTCACAGCTTACCCTTCCCCCTCCCCATATCCTCAAGTCCATTCTCTAGTAGGTCTGTGTCTTTATTCCTGTCTTACCCCTATGTTCTTCATGACATTTTTTTCTTAAATTCCATATATATGTGTCAGCATACAGTATTTGTCTTTCTCTTTCTGACTTACTTCACTCTGTATGACAGACTCTAGGTCCATCCACCTCATTACAAATAGCTCAATTTTGTTTCTTTTTATTGCTGAGTAATATTCCATTGTATATATGTGCCACATCTTCTTTATCCATTCATCCGATGATGGACACTTAGGTTGTTTCCATCTCTGGGCTATTGTAAATAGGGCTGCTATGAACATTTTGGTACATGACTCTTTTTGAATTATGGTTTTCTCAGGGTATATGCCCAGTAGTAGGATTGCTGGGTCATATGGTAGTTCTATTTGTAGTTTTTTAAGGAACCTCCATACCGTTCTCCATAGTGGCTGTACCAATTCACATTCCCACCAGCAGTGCAAGAGTGTTCCCTTTTTTCCACACCCTCTCCAGCATTTATTGTTTCTAGATTTCTTGATGATGGCCATTCTGACTGGTGTGAGATGATATCTCATTGTAGTTTTGATTTGCATTTCTCTAATGAATAAAGATGTTGAGCATCCTTTCAGGTGTTTGTTGGCAGTCTGTATATCTTCTGTGGAGAAATGTCTATTTAGGTCTTCTGCCCATTTTTGGATTGGGTTGTTTGTTTTTTTGTTATTGAGCTGCATGAGCTGCTTATAAATTTTGGAGATTAATCCTTTGTCAGTTGCTTCATTTGCAAATATTTTCTCCCATTCTGAGGGTTGTCTTTTGGTCTTCTTTATGGTTTCCTTTGCTGTGCAAAAGCTTGTAAGTTTCATTAGGTCCCATTTGTTTATTTTTGTCTTTATTTCCATTTCTCTAGGAGGTAGGTCAAAAAGGATCTTGCTGTGATTTATGTCATAGAGTGTTCTGCCTATGTTTTCCTCTAAGAGTTTGATAGTGTCTGGCCTTATATTTAGGTCTTTAATCCATTTTGAGCTTATTTTTGTGTATGGTGTTAGGGAGTGATCTAATCTCATACTTTTACATGTCCCTGTCCAGTTTTCCCAGCACCACTTATTGAAGAGACTGTCCTTTCTCCACTGTACATTCCTTCCTCCTTTATCAAAGATAAGGTGACCATATGTGCGTGGGTTTATCTCTGGGCTTTCTATCCTGTTCCATTGACCTATCTTTCTGTTTTTGTGCCAGTACCACACTGTCTTGATTACTGTAGCTTTGTAGTATAGTCTGAAGTCAGGGAGCCTGATTCCTCCAGTTCCGTTTTTCGTTCTCAAGATTGCTTTGGCTATTTGGGGTCTTTTGTGTTTCCATACAAATTGTGAAATTTTTTGTTCTAGTTCTGTGAAAAATGCCAGTGGTAGTTTGATACGGATTGCATTGAATCTGTAGATTGCTTTGGGTAATAAAGTCATTTTCACCATGTTGATTCTTCCAATCCAAGAACATGGTACATCTCTCCATCTATTTGTATCATCTTTAATTTCTTTCATAAGTGTCTTATAGTTTTCTGCATACAGGTCTTTTGTCTCCTTAGGTAGGTTTATTCCTAGATATTTTATTCTTTTTGTTGCAATGATAAATGGGAGTGTTTCCTTGATTTCACTTTCAGATTTTTCATCATTAGTATATAGGAATGCCAGAGATTTCTGTGCATTAATTTTGTATCCTGCTACTTTACCAAATTCATTGATTAGCTCTAGAAGTTTTCTGGTAGCATCTTTAGGATTCTCTATGTATAGTATCATATCATCTGCAAACAGTGACAGCTTTACTTCTTCTTTTCTGATTTGGATTCCTTTTATTTCCTTTTCTTCTCTGATTGCTGTGGCTAAAACTTCCAAAACTATGTTGAATAAGAGTGGTGAGAGTGGGCAACCTTGTCTTTTTCCTGATCTTAGTGGAAATGGTTTCAGTTTTTCACCATTGAGGACGATGCTGGCTGTGGGTTTGTCATATATGGCCTTTATTATGTTGAGGAAAGTTCCCTCTATGCCTACTTTCTCGAGGGTTTTTATCATAAATGGGTGTTGAATTTTGTCGAAAGCTTTCTCTGCATCTATTGAGATTATCATATTGTTTTTCTCCTTCAATTTGTTAATCTGGTGTATCACATTGATTGATTTGCGTATATTGAAGAATCCTTGCATTCCTGGAATAAACCCCACTTGATCATGGTGTATGATCCTTTTAATGTGCTGTTGGATTCTGTTTGCTAGTATTTTGTTGAGGATTTTTGCATCTATGTTCATCAGTGATATTGGCCTGTAGTTTTCTTTCTTTGTGACATCCTTGTCTGGTTTTGGTATCAAGGTGATGGTGGCCTCATAGAATGAGTTTGGGAGTGTTCCTCCCTCTGCTATATTTTGGAAGAGTTTGAGAAGGATAGGTGTTAACTCTTCGCTAAATGCTTGATAGAATTCACCTGTGAAGCCATCTGGTCCTGGGCTTTTGTTTGTTGGAAGATTTTTAATCACAGTTTCAATTTCAGTGCTTGTGATTGGTCTATTCATATTTTCTATTTCTTCCTGAGTCAGTCTTGGCAGGTTGTGCATTTCTAAGAATTTGTCCATTTCTTCCAGGTTGTCCATTTTATTGACATAGAGTTGCTTGTAGTAATCTCTCATGATCTTTTGTATTTCTGCAGTGTCAGTTGTTACTTCTCCTTTTTCATTTCTAATTCTATTGATTTGAGTCTTCTCCCTTTTTTTCTTGATGAGTCTGGCTAATGGTTTATCAATTTTGTTTATCTTCTCAAAGAACCAGCTTTTAGTTTTATTGATCTTTGCTATCATTTCCTTCATTTATTTTTCATTTATTTCTGATCTGATCATTATGATTTCTTTCCTTCTGCTAACTTTGGGTTTTTTTTGTTCTTATTTCTGTAATTGCTTTAGGTGCAGGGTCAGGTTGTTTATTCGAGATGTTTCCTGTTTCTTAAGGTAGGATTGTATTGCTATAAATTTCCCTCTTAGAACTACTTTTGCTGCATCCCATAGGTTTGGGGTCGTCGTGTCTCCATTGTCATTTGTTTCTAGGTATTTTTTAAGTTCCTTTTTGATTTCTTCAGTGATGACTTCATTATTAAGTAGTGTATTGTTAGGACCCTATGTGTTTGTATTTTTTACAGATCTTTTCCTGTAATTGATATCTAGTCTCATAGCACCACGGTCGGAAAAGATACTTGATACAATTTCAATTTTCTTAAATTTACCAAGGCTTGATTTGTGACCCAAGATATGATCTATCCTGGAGAATGTTCCATGAGCACTTGAGAAAAATGTGTATTCTGTTGTTTTTGGATGGAATGTCCTATAAATATCAATTAAGTCCATCTTGTTTAATGTATCATTTACAGCTTGTGTTTCCTTATTTATTTTCATTTTGGATGATCTGTCCACTGGTGAAAGAGGGGTGTTAAAGTTCCCTACTATGATTGTGTTACTGTCTATTTCCCCTTTTATGGCTGTTAGTATTTGCCTTATGTATTGAAGTACACCTATGTTGGGTGCATAAATATTTACAATTGTTATATCTTCTTCTTGGATCGATCCCTTGATCATTAGGTAGTGTCCTTCTTTGTCTCTTCTAGTAGTCTTTATTTTAAGTCTATTTTGTCTGATATGAGAATTGCTACTCCAGCTTTCTTTTGGTTTCCATTTGCATGGAATATCTTTTTCCATCCCCTTACTTTCAGTCTGTATGTGTCTCTAGGTCTGAAGTGGGTCTCTTGTAGACAGCATATATATGGGTCTTGTTTTTGTATCCATTCAGCCAATCTGTGTCTTTTGGTGGGAGCATTTAGTCCATTTACATTTAAGGTAATTATCGATATGTATATTCCTATTCCCATTTTCTTAATTGTTTTGGGTTCGTTATTGTAGGTCTTTTCCTTCTGTTGTGTTTCTTGCCCAGAGAAGTTCCTTTAGCATTTGTTGTAAAGCTGGTTTGGTGGTGCTGAACTCTCTCAGCTTTTGCTTGTCTGTAAACGTTTTAATTTCTCCATCAAATCTGAATGAGATCCTTGCTGGGTAGAGTAATCTTGGTTGCAGGTTTTTCTCCTTCATCACTTTAATTATGTCCTGCCACTCCCTTCTGGCTTGTAGAGTTTCTGCTGAGAGATCAGCTGTTATCCTGATGGGGATTCCCTTGTGTGTTATTTGTTGTTTTTCCCTTGCTGCTTTTAATATGATTTCTTTGTGTTTAATTTTTGACAGTTTGATTAATATGTGTCTTGGTGTATTTCTCCTTGGATTTATTCTGTATGGGACTCTCTGTGCCTCCTGGGCTTGATTAACTATTTCCTTTCCCATATTAGGGAAGTTTTCAACTATAATCTCTTCAACTATTTTCTCAGTCCCTTTCTTTTCCTCTTCTTCTTCTGGAACCCCTATAATTCGAATGTTGGTGCGTTTAATGTTATCCCAGAGGTCTCTGAGACTGTCCTCTGTTCTTTTCATTCTTTTTTCTTTATTTTGCTCTGCATCAGTTATTTCCACTATTTTATCTTCCACCTCACTTATCCGTTCTTCTGCCTCAGTTATTCTGCTATTGATCCCATCTAGAGTATTTTTTATTTCATTTATTGTGTTTTTAATCGATGCTTGATTCATCTTTAGTTCTTCTAGGTCCTTGTTAACTGTTTCTTGCATTTTGTCTATTCTATTTCCAACATTTTGGATCTTGGAAATAGAATCTTGGATCATCTTTACTATCATTATTCTGAATTCTTTTTCAGGTAGACTGCCTATTTCCTCTTCATTTGTTAGGTCTGGTGGGTTTTTATCTTGCTCCTTCTCCTGCTGTGTGTTTTTCTGTCTTCTCATTTTGCTTATGTTACTGTGTTTGGGGTCTCCTTTTTGCAGGCTGCAGGTTCGTAGTTCCCATTGTTTTTGGTGTCTGTCCCTAGTGGCTAAGGTTGGTTTAGTGGGTTGTGTAGGCTTCCTGGTGGAGGGGCCTAGTGCCTGTGTTCTGGTGGATGAGGCTGGATCTTGTCTTTCTGGTGGGCAGGTTCATGTCTGGTGGTGTGTTTTGGGGTGTCTGCGGACTTTTTATGATTTTAGGCAGCCTCTCTGCTAATGGGTGGCATTGTGTTCCTGGTTTACTAGTTGTTTGGCGTAGGGTGTCCAGCACTGTAGCTTGCTGGTCGTTGAGTGAAGCTGGGTGTTGGTGTTGAGATGGAGATCTCTGGAAGATTTTCGCTGTTTGATATTATGTAGAGCTGGGAGGTCTCTTGTGGACCAGTGTCCTGAAGTTGGCTCTCCCACCTCAGAGGTACAGCACTGACTCCTGGCTCCTCAATTTGGGATGATTTGTTGTCTATTCATGTATTCCACAGATTCAGGGTACATCTAGTTGATTGTGGAGCTTTAATCCGCTGCTTCTGAGGCTGCTGGGAGAGGTTTCCCTTTCTCTTCTTTGTTCTCACAGCTCCCGGGTCTCAGCTTTGGACTTGGCCCCGCCTCTGTGTGTAGGTCACCGGAGGGTGTCTGTTCTTCGCTCAGACAGGACAGCGTTAAAGGAGCAGCTGCTTCGAGGACTCTGGCTCACTTAGGCCGGGGGCGGTGAGGGAGCGGCACGGAGTGCGGGGCGAGCCTGCAGCGGCAGAGGCCGGCGTGACGTTGCACCAGCCCGAGGCGCGCCGTGCGTTCTCCCAGGGAAGCCATCTCTGGATCCCGGGACCCCGGCAGTGACAGGCTGCACAGGCTCCCGGAAGGGCGGTGTGGACAGTGACCTGCGCTCGCACACAGGCCTCTTGGTGGCAGCAGCAGCAGCCCCAGCGTCCCACGCCCGTCTCTGGGCTCCGCGCTTTCAGCCGCGTCTCGCGCCCATCTGTGGAGCTCCTTTAAGCAGTGCTCTTAATCCCCTCTCCTCGCACACCAGGAAACCAAGAGGGAATAAAAAGTCTCTTGCCTCTTCGGCAGCTCCAGAGTTTTCCCGGACTCCCTGCCGGCTAGCTGTGGCACATTAGCCCCCTTCAGGCTGAGTTCTCGCCGCCAGCCCCAGTCCTCTCCCTGCGCTCTGACCGAAGCCCGAGCCTCAGCTTCCAGCGCCGCCCGCCGTGGCGGGCGAGCAGACAAGCCTCTCGGGCTGGTGAGTGCCGGTCGGCACCGATCCTCTGTGCGGGAATCTCTCCACTTTGCCCTACCCAGGTACGTGGGGAGTTTCTTGCCTTTTGGGAGGTCTGAGGTCTTCTGCCAGCGTTCAGTAGGTGTTCTGTAGGAGTTGTTCCACATGTAGCTGTATTTCTGGTGTATCTGTGGGAAGGAAGGTGATCTCCGCATCTTACTCTTCCGCCATCTTCCCCGGAAGTCCCCTCCTTTATTATTAAAATCAGTTTGCAGTGGATTTTCTGTTACTTGCAACATAAAGACTATTAACTGTTTCAGGTACTTATAAATCTACCTCATTCTTTTTTTTTTTTTTTCGGTACATGGGCCTCTCACTGTTGTGGCCTCTCCCATTGCGGAGCACAGGCTCCGGACACGCAGGCTCAGCAGCCGTGGCTCACAGGCCCAGCCACTCCGCGGCATGTGGGATCTTCCCAGACCGGGGCACGAACCCGTGTCCCCTGCATCGGCAGGCGGACTCTCAACCACTGCACCACCAGGGAAGGGAAGCCCCTACCTCATTCTTTTTAATAGCCTTGGTATGAGTACCTCACAATATACTTAATGAACATTCAGGTTATTTCAGTGTGCTAGTACTGACCATACTACAACAAGCAACGTGATGTGTATCTTCACACGCATGTTCGAGTCTATCAGCAGGATAAATTCTTAGAAGTCAAATTGGAGATTTGGGCATATGTATATTTTTAATTCAATAGTGTTTTGATTTTTGGAAATACAAAGAGCTAGTGAGGAAGTTGCCTTAGGACAGGGAATGTGGCGAATGGGTGTTTTCCACATATTCTTTTTAAATGACTTTTGAAAACCAAGTAGAATATTGTTTTTCCCAGAAAAGGAAAAAAATGCACTTAGAAGCATTAAACTGTGTATCTTTAAAGTCATCTTAGAACTAGGAATCAGGTCCAGCTGCTCCAGTTTATAAATGAGGAAAGTTCCTGGGAAGTTCAGGGGTTGCCCACCCAGCAGTTCAGAGCAGAGAAAATTAGAATCTTGGTTTCCAGACTTTTCATTTGTGTTCTTCCATAAATAGCCAGCCTGGAAGCAGATTCTGTGCAGAGATGATGGAGGTTGCACCTGTGTAGAGAGGTAACACATCCAGCCCAAGTGTGTCCTCATTAGTCCTCAGGCTGGCGTTGCAACTGCCCTTCCTTACACAATGAATCAAGCATCTGAATAAATCCTGAAACAATGAATTGTTGTTATGCTCCCTGCAGGGAGGGGTGAGCTCTATTTTAGGGGCAGGAAACTGAAGAATGGAGACTAGGGCTCTGCCAGAGGGTGTGCAAGAACCAGCCCCCCAGCTGGATCTGAATTTGACTTTTTTCAGGGGAGTATCTTACAGAGAAGAGCTGTGCAGAGAACACTGGGCTTTGTGATGTAAATGTAGAGAGAGGGGCCCTGGCCCAGCATTTCTTTTTATTGCACCGAATGTCAGAGGGCTCCTTGGATATGTTCTGGGCAAAGGTCTACCCAGCCTGCCCTGCTACAGGAAAAAACAATGACAAGAATGAAATAGTCAAAGTGGCTATGCAAAGACTTGGAAAAATTAAAATACAGAAACTCATGCCTGGGAGATGGAGGGGTTTTCAAGAGTTTAGTTAAACATAAGGTCACAGGTGTGTTTATTTATTGTACAAATTAGAAAAATCTCTTAATATCTCTTGTCTCCAAATCCCTCATTTCATATTTTCCTCACTCCAGTGATTCATGCTAGCTCCTTGGTGTGGCTCCCACTCTCAAATTTTTTTAATTGTGGAAATTCACTTGTTCTTCTCTTTGCCCCCAAAGAAAATATGATTTTTAAAAGTGGAAAGTGTCATTTAGCATGACACTTTATTTCACAAATGAGAAAAGCTGACTCCAGTGATTCAAGGAATATGTAGTAAGTCTCTGCATAGCCTGGTCTAATAGCTAGCCTTTTCGATGCCCTGTCTCATAATATCTCTAAATATAGAATCATAGTGTTAACTTTTAAAAGTATACCAAAGAATAGAAGCATCTAACCATATTTACCGATAGTCATTTTTCTAAAACATAAAATATTATTAGGTCTGCTTTAGTAAGAATTTTTCTTTTTAGAGATTCATGTGGAAGCTTATAGGTATGACATTTCATGATTATAATTTATTTTAAAATACTTCAAGAAAAAGATTAAGCAAAATACAAAATGTAAACAATTGTTAAATCTAAGGCATGGGAAAAAGGGAGTCCTTGTACTGTTTTCACTACTTTTCTTTATATTTGAAGACTTTTTATAAAAACTGAGGAGAAATCACATTAACACATTAAGTATGTCCTGGAATTCAAAAGTTCCATTTTTCTAAAGCAATACATATTCATTGATGAAAATCTAGAAAGCATTGGTCTACAAAGGGAAAACAAGGTAATAACCTGCTCCCAGCCCCATTCACAGAAAACTATTGTCAACATTTTGGAGGTATACCCTTCTAGTCAGTGTTCTGTATATAAATTTACATACACTTATCTGTACATGTGGATCATACTTTACTGTCCATTTTATAATCACTTTAACTTAACATATAGGAAACATTTTTTTCTTATTATTGAATTATTTCCTGTATCTTTTCAGGGATGCAAATTGATTTGCCATTACTTATTTAACCAATCTCCTATTTTAGGACATTGTGAGATTTCCCTCAATATGTAATAATTAGTAGCAAATCTCTGATGAGCATTTCTGAGCCCAAGCTGCACCCATTCATGATTATTTCCTCAGTAGTATTACCGAGTCTTTCTTACATGCCAGGCACTGTAGTCAATAAGGCTTTACATGCAATGTCTCATTTGATCTCCTACTGATGAGGTATATAATTTTACTACCCTCATTTTATAGATAAAAATTGTAGGCTGAGAGGTAAGTACATAGACCTAAACTTGTATCTAGTAGTAGCCAAAGCTTATGTTCAAGACACCAAGCTCCCTTGCTTATGTGTCCTGGAAGTGGAATTGCTATGGACCTCAGAGATTTTGAAAATGCATCATCATATTGCCTTACAGAAAGGTTGCAGCACACATCTTGCCATGCTACTGATTTAAAAAGAAAAAAGGGGACTCAAACAGGGACCCCAGGAACAGCTGTTCCCTGACTTATATCTACCCCTACCAGCCCACTTGCAGGATCTTGGTTCCCAGGCTGTAGGTCGGGCATGAGCTCCTGTGGTGGGAATGCTGGGTCCAAACTGCAGGACTAACAGAGAACCACAGGCACCAGGGAATATTAATCAGAGTGAGACTTACCAGAGGGCCTCATCTTGGCACCAAGACCTGGCTCTACTCAACTGCCTGCAAGCTCCAGTGCTGGACATCTCAGGCCAAACAACCAGTAAGACAGGAATACAGCCCCACCCATCAAAAAAAGAAAAAAATGAAAAGAAAAAATTATGTTACAGACGAAGGAACAAAGTAAAAACCTACAAGACCAAATAAATGAAGACGAAATAGGCAAACTACCTGAAAAAGAATTCAGAGTAATGAGAGTAAAGATGATCCAAAATCTTGGAAACAGAATGGAGAAATACAAGAAACGTTTAACAAGGACCTAGAAGAAAAAAAGAGCAAACAAACAGTGATGAACAACACAATAACTGAAATTAAAAATACTCTAGAAGGAATCAATAGCAGAATAACTGAGGCAGAAAAACAGATACGTGAGCTGGAAGATAAAATGGTGGAATTAACTGCCGGGGAGCAGAATAAAGAAAAAAGAATGAAAAGAGTTGAGGACAGTCTCAGAGACATCTGGGACAACATAAACTCATGAACATTTGAATTATAAGGGTCCCAGAAGAAGAAGAGGAAAAGAAAGGGTCTGAGAAAATATTTGCAGAGATTATAGTCAGAAACTTCCCTAACATGGGAAAGGAAATAGTCAATCAAGTCCAGGAAGTGCAGAGAGTCCCACACAGGATAAACCCAAAGAGAAACACACCAAGACACATTAATCAAACTATCAAAAATTAAATACAAAGAAAAAATATTAAAAGCAGGAAGGGAAAAGCAACAAATAACATACAAGGGAATCCCCATAAGGTTAACAGCTGATCTTTCAGCAGAAACTCTGCAAGCCAGAAGGGAGTGGCAGGACATATTTAAAGTGATGAAAGGGAAAAACCTAAAACCAAGATTACTCTACCCAGCAAGGATCTCATTCAGATTCAGCAGAGAAATCAAAATCTTTATGGACAAGTAAAAGCTACAAGAATTCAGCACCACCAAACCAGCTTTACAACAAATGCTAAAGGAACTTCTCTAAGCAGGAAACACAGAGAGGAAAAAGACCCACAAAATCAAACCCAAATCAATTAAGAAAATGGTAATAGGAACATACATATCGATAATCACCTTGAATGTAAATGGATTCAATGCTCCCATCAAAAGACACAGACTGGCTGAATGGATACATAAACAAGACTCTTATATATGCTGTCTACAAGAAACCCACTTCAGACCTAGGGACACATACAGGCTGAAAGTGAGGGGATGGAAAAAGGATATTCCATGCAAATGGAAATCAAAAGAAAGTTGGGGTAGCAATACTCATACCAGATAAAATAGACTTTAAAATAAGGACTGTTACAAGAGATAAGGAAGGACACTAGATAATGATCAAGGGATCAATCCAAGAAGAAAACATAACAATTATAAATATTTATGCACCCAACGTAGGAGCACCTCAGTACATAAAGCAAATGCTAACAGCTATAAAAGGAGAAATTGACAGTAACACAATAATAGTGGGGGACTTAACACATCACTTACACTGGTAGACATATCATTCAGACAGAAAATAAATAAGGAAACATAAGCTTTAAATGACACAGTAGACCACATAGACTTAATTGATATTTGTAGGACATTCCACCAAAAATGGAAGAATACACTTTCTTCTCAAGTGCACACGGAACATTCTCCAGAATAGATCACATCTTGGGTCACAAATCAAGCCTCGGAAAATTTAAGAAAATTGAAGTCATATCAAACATCTATTCTGACAACAATGCTATGAGATTAGACATCAATTACAGGAAAAAAACTGTAAAAAACACAAATACATGGAGGCTAAACAGTGTGCTGCTAAATAACCAAGAGATCACTGAAGAAATCAAGGAAGAAGTTAAAAAATACCTAGAAACAAATGACAATGAAAACACGATGATCCAAGACCTATGGGATGCAGCAAAAGCAGTTTTTATAAGGAAGTTCATAGCAATTCAAGCTCACCTCAAGAAAAAAGAAAAATCTCAAATAAACAACCTAACCTTACACCTAAAGCAACTAGAAAAAGAAGAACAAAGAAAACCCACTAAAAGTTACGAGAAGGAAACTAAATGTTAGGAGAAGGAAAGAAATCATAAAGATCAGAGCAGAAATAAATGAAACAGAAACAAAGAAAACAATAGCAAAGATCAATAAAACTAAAACCTTGTTCTTTGAGAAGATAAACAAAAGTTATAAACTTTTAGCCAGACTCATCAAGAAAAAAAGGAGAGGACTCAAATCAATAAAATTAGAAATGAAAAAGGAGAGATTAGAACAGACACGGCAGAAATACAAAAGATCATAAGAGATTACAACAAGCAACTCTATGCCAATTAAATGGACAACCTGGAAGAAATGGACAAATTCTTGGAAAGGTACAACTTTCCAAAATTGAACCAGGAAGAATTAGAAAATATAAACAGAACAATCACAGGCAGTGAAATTGAAACTGTAATTAAAAATCTTCCAACAAACAAAAGTCCAGGACCAGATGGCATCACAGGTGAATTCTATCAAACATTTAGAGAAGAGTTAACACCTAACCTTTTCAAATTCCTCCAAAAAATTGTGCAGGGAGGAACACTCCCAAACTCATTCTACGAGGCCACCATCACCCTGCTACCAAAACAAGACAAAGATATCACAAAAAGAGAAAATTATAGACCAATATCACTGGTGAACATAGATGCAAAAATCCTCAACAAAATGCTAGCAAACAGAATCCACCAACACATTAAAAAGATCATACACCACAATCAAGTGGGATTTATCCCAGGGATGCAAGTGTTCTTCAATATATGCAAAACAATCAATGTGATACACCATATTAACAAATTAAAGAATAAAATGCATATGATCATCTCAATAGATGCAGAAAAAGCTTTTGACAAAATTCAACACTGATTTATGATAAAAACTCTCCAGAAAGTGGGCATAGAGGGAACCTACCTCAACATAATAAAAGCCATATATAGCAAACCCACAGCAAACATCATTCTCAATGGTGAAGCTATTTCCTCTAAGGTCAGGAACAAGACAAGGATGTCCACTATCACCACTATTATTCAACATAGTATTGGAAGTCCTAGCCACAACAATTAAGGAAGAAAAAGAAATAAAAGGAATACAAAATGGAAAAGAAGTAAAACTGTCACTGTTTGCCGATGACATAATACGATACATAGAAAATCCTAAAGATGCCACCAGAAAACTACTAGAACTAGTCAATGAATTTGGTAAAGTTTCAGGATACAAAATTAATGAACAGAAATCTCTTGCATTCTTATACACTAAAAACAAAAGATCAGAAACAGAAATTAAGGAAACAGTCCCATTTACCATTGCAACAAAAAGAATAAAATACCTAGGAATAAACCTACCTAAGGAGACAAAAGACCTGTACTCAAAAAACTATAAAAAATTGATGAAAGAAATCAAAGATAACATAAATAGATGGAGAGATATACCATGATACTGGATTGGAAGAACCAATATTGTGAAAATGACTATACTACCCAAAGCAATCTACAGGTTCATTGCAATCCCTATCAAAATACCAATGGCATTTTTCACAGAACTGGAAAAATAAATCTCACAATTTGTATGGAAACACAAAAGACCCCGAATAGCCAAAACAATCTTAAGAAAGAAAAACAGAGTTGGGGGAATCATGCTCCCTGACTTTAGACTGTACTACAAAGCTACAGTAATCAAGACAGTATAGTACAGGCACAAAAACAGAAATATAGCTCAGTGGAACAAGATAGAAAGCCCAGAGATAAACCCTCTCACATATGATCACCTTATCTTTGACAAAGGAGGCAAGAATATACAATGGAGAAAAGACAGCCTCTTCAATAAGTGGTGCTGAGAAAAATGGACAGATACATGTAAAAGAATGAAATTAGAACACACTCTAACACCACACACAAAAATAAACTTAAAATGGATTAAAGACCTAAATGTAAAGCCAGAAACTATAAAACTCTTAGAGGAAAACATAGGCAGAACACTCTATGACATAAATCACAGCAAGATCCTTTTTGATCCACCTCCTAGAGTAAGGGAAATAAAACAAAAATAAACAAATGGGACCTAATGAAACTTAAAAGTTTTTGTACAGCAAAGGAAACCATAAACAAGACGAAAAGACAACCCTTAGAATGGGAGAAACTATTTGCAGACAAAGCAACCGACAAAATATTAATCTCCAAAATATACAAGCAGCTCATGTAGTTCAATATCACAAAAACAAAAAACCCAATAGAAAAATGGGCAGAAAACCTAAATAAGCATTTCTCCAAAGAAGACATACAGATGGCCTACAAATACATGAAAAGATGCTCAACATCTCTAATCATTAGAGAAATGTAAATCAAAACCACAATGAGATATTACCTCACACTGGTCAGAATGGCCATCATCAAAAAATCTAGAAGCAATAAATGCTGCAGAGGGTGTGGAGAAAAGGGAGCCCTCTTGCACTATTGGTGGGAATGTAAATTGATACAGCCTCTATGGAGAACAATATGGAGGTTCCTTAGAAAACTAAAAATAGAACTACCATATGACCCAGCAATCCCACTACTGGGCATATACCCTGAGAAAACCATAATTCAAAAAGATATACATGTACCACAATGTTCATTGCAGCACTATTTACAATAGCCAAGATATGGAAGCAACCTAAATGTCCATCAGCAGATGGATGGATAAAGAAGATGTGGCACATATATACAATGGAATATCACTCAGCCATGAAAAGGAACAAAACTGAGTTATTTGTAGTGAGGTGGATAGACCTAGAGTCTGTCATACAGAGTGAAGTAAGTCAGAAAGAGAAAAACAAATAATGTATGCTAACGCATATATATGGAATTTTAAAAAGCAGTACTGGTGAACCTAGTGTCAAGGCAGGAATAAAGATGCAGATGGAGAAAATGGACTTGAGGGCACAGGGTGGGGGAAGGGGAAAGTGGGATGAAGTAAGAGAGTAACATTGACATATATACACTACCAAATGTAAAATGGAGGGCTAGTAGGAAGCTGCTTCATAACACAGGGAGATCAGCTCGGTGCTTGTTGATGACCTAGAGGGGTGGGATAGGGAGGGTGATATGGGGATATATGTATACATATAGCTGATTCACTTTGTTATACAGCAGAAACTAACACAACATTGTAAAGCATTTATACTCCAATAAAGGTGTGGAAAAATATTAAAAATTTAAAAAAAAGGGGGTGCAGGATTGACTTAATTTTGAATTCCCATTGTTTATGCAAACAGTTGACTTTTTTTTAAAGAAAAAGACTTTAAGACTATAGGTAGAGCTTTCTCCCCTTCACCTCCATGTCCTCTTTTACCTCTCTTGGATTTTAAAAGCCAGCTAAGTGGTATTCCTTGGCTCAAATGTACATGTCAGTAGCCCTGGTTTTTCCTCTGTGTCTGACTGATAAATGTCATTGAAATGGGATAATGGTAGGGACTGCTAGAGACTGATTAAATTTTGTATTTTTCTCTTTTTCCTGGCACACAGCTACACTACATTTTCTAGGCTTCCTTACAGAGGGTGTGGCCATTTAATTGAATTATAGCCAATGGAATGTGAGTTGACATGGCCCATAGAAACCTCCTGTATACACTTCTCCATCTCTTTCTTCCTTCTAAATGGTGCAATAGGGAGAAGCTCTGGGGACACCATGGAAATAGCACAACAACTTGAAGATGGCACAACAGCTTCCAGCAGAGGTCCCTGACTGAAATCACGGCACAGAACATCAGACTGTTACATGAGCAAGGAATAAAGGTATGTTGTGTTGGGCCATTGAAATTTTGAAGTTAGTATTTTACAGCAGCTAACATTATCTTAATCAATACAAAGATTTTTGCTTTATATATTTTGAAGACCATTGACATCTCTGCTGGATTCTTTCCCATTTGTCGAGGAAATCTGATGCCCTTGCCCTGATGCACCCTTAAATCAATGTTGTATAAGTCTAACATTTACTCTGAGAGAAGCTATTTTCTTTGGGAGGAAGAAAATAACAGTCTAGTTTATCTCTACTTTTTTTCAAGAAATGTATTCCTTTCTTTTGCACTTCAGGGGCAGAAAAGTAAGTGAATCATTCTCATTAGTTCTTTGCACACTACCAGAATTGGTCTCTGAGGGATCCCTCACTTGTTATAATTATATTTTTCCTTCATGCCTGATACTCCCATTTCTTTTCCTCTTGTAGATGTATATTCTAAGGTGTTTGATATATGCACATGGATTTGTATATATTCTTATTGCATTGGTTTGTCGTGTGTCTGTGTTTTTAATTTACTCGTGTGAAATTGTGGCATAGTTCTCATTTTGTCCCATTTTCACACGCACAAAAAACTGTTTTCATAATTTATCCATATCGTGTATTTATCTCTAACTTATTAATTCTACCTGTAGCATAGAATACCACCCCATCTCCTCCTAGAGATGGGCTTCTAGCTTGCCTTCCACTCACCACCACTACAAATGATTCACTGGTGAATGGCATGTGCCCCTGTAGGGCTCTGTGTGAGAATTTCTCTGGCAGATACATGGGATTGCTGGGTTATGAGACACAGTCCTGTGAGGTTGCTTTCCAGAATGGCTCATCAATTTACAATCTCAGTGTATGAGAGTTCTCATGGCCTTACATCATCATCGCCAATTGCCATTATTCTCCTTCCCTACATTTTTCTATTCTGATAAGTGCAGAATAAAATTTCATCTTTATTTCAATTCACATAATTCACATATGTCTGATTAATAACAAGTGGACGCATCTCTTAAGTAATGTCTTAGCCATTCAAATCCCCCTTCTGTGAATGACCTGTGATTCTAAGGCAAAACAGCAGAATCCATATGGGAAATCCTTTAGGAAATAAAAATACATCTTAACTGTTTTTGGTGTCCAACTTAAACGTCTGTTTAGATAATGTTACAGGCTGTCTACAACCTGAGAGATTCATTTATTCATCCCAGAAATATGTGTAGGACACTGTCACACGTGCAAGGGATATAAAGGGACGTAAAAGTTACTTGGCAACTGGCTTCTTGGTATCTGTAAAATCATGGAAGAAATAGATCAGTGTTTTCTGGTTTTACTTTCTGGAGGAGTAGACATCGAGGTGTGAGCTACTTACACCTTGATAAATCATAAGATTCCTCTTCCATCTTTCCTTTTCTCAATTGCATTTGCAGTGTCCCTGGTAAATTTGAACTACAGATTGCTGGTGTAAGTCAATGAATGCCACTAACAAAAGGAAAAACATTATGTTTCCAATGCTTGTCAATTCAAAAGCTCAGTGAGGCATCTTTTCTTAAAAAGAAAACCTTAAGTACCAAAATGTTTTGCCAGTATATACCCTCCTTAGAAAAACAGAGCTATAATCGAATCCACCACCACCCCTCTCTCAAAACTTAGAGTTGAGGGAATGAGGTCCAAAGAGGGATGTGAAAAATCCTCAGTGTAAAACCTTCTGGAGATCTTCCCAATACACCACCCTGGTTCCATTTTTTTTTTTTTTTTTTTTTTTTTTTTTTTTCTTTTTGCGGTATGCGGGCCTCTCACTGTTGTGGCCTCTCCCGTTGCGGAGCACAGGCTCCGGATGCGCAGGCCCAGCGGCCATGGCTCACGGGCCCAGCCGCTCCGCGGCATATGGGATCCTCCCAGACCGGGGCACGAACCCGTATCCCCTGCATCGGCAGGCGGACTCTCAACCACTGCGCCACCAGGGAGGCCCAAATGGCAACTTTTTTTTTTTTTTTTTTTTTTTTTTTTGCGGTACACGGGCCTCTCACTGCTGTGGCCTCTCCCGTCGCGGAGCACAGGCTCCGGACGCGCAGGCTCAGCGGCCGTGGCTCACGGGCCCAGCCGCTCCGCGGCATGTGGGATCCTCCCGGACCGGGGCACGAACCCGCGTCCCCCGCATCGGCAGGCGGACTCTCAACCACTGCGCCACCGGGGAAGCCCTCCATTTTTTAATGTTGTTTTCATTTGAAAATAGATTCATGCAGCTTGCCTGTGAAAAAAAAAAAGAGTTATTGTCTGGAAAAGGAGAGAAGGATTAAATAAAGAGTTCTACTAGGATGTAGCCATCATTATCTAATGCACCATGGGCAGCCCAGCTTCAGGGAATACTGACTTTCAAGGACTGGCACTCTTGGGGACAGCTGGCACTCAGCTGGTCATGGTGCTGGCCTCATGTTGCCTCTGTGTCTCCCATAAACTCAACTGACACTATGTAGGGTTTATTATTTTTTTTTTAACATGCGGCACAGGAAATTTTTCCTCAATGCGTGTAAGAGCTGTTTGATTCCCCAAAGAAAAAGATTTGGCGAGTCAGTTGAGAGGAAAGTAGAAGCACTGAACACATGAGCACATTTTAACAATGTCCAAGTGTAACTTTTATTGCCAACAGTAGACATGCACTGGAATTTGAAATGCAGCCCAAATGCTAAATGCAGTTGTTTTTATCTGTGAGGGGAATGTTTGTGGTTTCATTCTGAGATGAGTCACTTTGTTCTGATTTATCCAGTTAGTAAATGTATCTGATTTGTTTTCATTAGGGAGTTCAAAGTTTATTTGGGGATTTTTGTTTTTGTTCCAGTGAAGAAAACTATGGGGTTTGGTAAGAATAGGAGGAAATGAAATTTTATCAAAACGCTCAATAAAGATAAGGCCAAGATGTCACCTGCCATGTACAATGCAAAGGGTTTGGAGTCCTGGCATTAAGAGGGAAACTTGGGATTTCAGAAGCCCAGACTTTTGCTGTCAGTATCTGACAGCATCTTTAGGCCGTCCTGTGCTGCCAAATCAGAAAACTAAGCCTTTTGTGCCCTGTGGTCTCAATTTTGTTAAATCTACTAAATGATTTCATGATGGCGTCTAGGTGCCATTTATAATTTACTAAAAAATTGAAGTTTCTCTCAGTCTACTCTGCAGGACTAGATGGCTTGGTCCAATTAATCAGTTAACTCATCAATCTGCTCAGAAGTCTTTCCTGAGTGTCTACTACCTGTGGGTGCTTTGTGGGGCATTTGATGCCGTGACGTTGCTAGCTTGCAGACACGATGACCAAAGAATTCAGCCACAGTTATATTAATTGTGGTCAGCTGGATTAATATGCCTTTAGTACCAAATAAATGATGGCCAATAGGATGAATTTATTTCTCCATTAACTTGTTTTTCTTTTTATTCCGTAACCTAAAGCAATAGTTCAAGATATTACAGGATTTTAAGCATATGTATTTTTAAGACCAAAACCACCTGTTAATTTGACAGATTTTTTCATATGAATAATTTCATCATATAATAAATCGATTATATCATATAGATATATAATATAGGGTTTATCACATAATAAATATTCTTACTAAGGGAGACACAAATGCTGAGCTATCCACGAAATGGGTCAACATATTTTGAAAATGTAAAGTGATCAAGGGCCATTCAGAGTTTTCATTTAAATCTGCTGTGTTGGAGGGATATGAGAGCCAAACTAACTTTAACTGTTAAGACTGTAAACAATGACTCAAGTAGAAAAAAAAAGGCAAACAAAACTCCTTGGAAATATTTTTTTTCCATTGTTTTCTTCCCCCCATCGTTGTTTTCCTGGTTACCCCAGGGTTACCAACGCTTCCTGAACAATACTTTGTCTTAAATTTAGTGGAGTGGATTGTCATTGTAGTGGCTTTTTGTCCGTGAAGAATTTATCAGATTCACTCGCTGGCCTCCATCACTTGGCAGGATAGAAAAGCCCATTTCAGTATCTCCAGGCATACCTAATGTTGAGAAAGGTAAGCTTGTGTAGCAAACGTGAAAGAGTCCCTCTACATGCCCTATGGCTTTACTCAACCATGTTTCCTCTTTTATCATTTGTTGGAAAAACCCTTTACTATCTCTTCTTAGTTCCTTGTCCTTTGTTAGCTACAAAGGACAGATTTTCTTTTGTAAATCCTTAGTAATTAAATGAGCACTTCAGTGGCTGTCACTCTCAATGGCCTGTTTCCTAGGCTTTTGCCTTTGACAGTCATATTTTGCAAAGGCCCCTGAGATGACTCGGCATCTTCCCCTACTTAACACTAAACCAATTGAAGCCCGTGCTCACTGCATGAAGGAGGAAAAGATTCATTAAGGACACTTCATTAAGGAGCTGAAATGGGCCACTCTAAATGCGCCTGAACCGATGGCAAGCCAGAGGAGCTGTCTATTAGGAGAGCCACAAAGACAGTTTCGGAAACTGAACTCCAGCTCCAGTGCGGCGGATTAGGGAGAGTGATGGGATTAGTGTTTAATGACTTGGGGCAGGAGACAAAGGGAATTTTGACAAAGAGGCTTAGATATGGAAGAATTAACACTCTCTGTTCCAACCAGGCCTCCGAAGACTTCCAGCATTCTTTTCAGACTCAAAAGCAAAGGGAAGGAAAAAAAAAAAAAGATGAGCAAAGCTTTAATACTGTCTAACTTTTTTTTTATTGCAACAACAATACAGAGGAAATAAAAGAACACTCTTCACTCTCTTGCACTCGAAACCTCTTTTAAAAATAAGCATCTACAGTTGTATAATTAGCCCCAAGGTGAGTTTGCCCAGGGTCTCGAGCATGGGCCAGAATGCCTCTCTTGCTAGGGCAAGTCCCAGACCAACGCAGACATGGAAGCAAAACCCAGGGTAGCAGACCCCCAGCTAAGTGGCTTTAAAAGTGCTTCCCTCTCCGTGGCTGTTTATGTTACAGGTGCAACTGAAGGGGCAAAGAGAAACGGCTTCATTGTAAAACCTCCTCCTGGTCCCATCTGGCTCAGACTCAAACAATTCCAGTGTCTGTGGCCTGAGAAGTGCTTCATGAAACGAGGTGATTATCCTGCCTACATGAGGGGATAACTTTGCAAATGTGCTTAAAGGGTGCAAGTGCTCTTGAAAAAGAATCAAGTCAACTTGGAGCAGGGCAGGCAATGTTGGAACTTATCTATAGCATTTCCCCAGGCTTGGACAAGAGCACAATGTCATTATCTAAACACGAAGCCAAATTTAAGTGGCTGACCCGGGAGTGGAGTCGTATTCCCAAGGTTGTTAAGTAAATAGACTCCAAGCACCAAATGCCTTCCAGCAGTAAGTGTGTGATTATGCCCCGCTGCTGAGAATGGCAAAATGCAGGTGCAAATGTTACTGTAGGCAAAGGTACAATCTAAATAGTGCCGTAAATGATCTCGCGCTGTAAACCAATCCAACGTGTCCTTCTTTTTAACCCAACCAAATCACTTGCAGAAAAGCTGGGTATTCATTTCATGTATTAGCCCATATGAAATGGTCCTGAAGCAGCTCTAGACACCAAGGTATTATTTAACCCATGTGGTTTAGTGGGACAATGGCAACCCCCTGCCGTAATCCATTCAGAGGTAATGCTGGCAGTCAGTGTGAAACTAAATACATTACAGGGAAAGAGCTTACTTAATGCGTTTTATAGGCAGTTGTTCATCCACATCAAACTTTAGTTTTTAAAATCTGAACGCTTGATCCCACGACAGGAACGGTGCCTCAAGTCACAGATTGCCACAAGGCACTACCAGGAGGTAGAAAAGGGGCCAGACTTGAGCGATGCTACAATTGCCTGAAATGAACCATTTCCAATCATCTTAGTTCTACTGGGTCACTCAGATGCCAAAGGCCCAGGTAGCTCTTGATCCAGTTGCTACAGGGCTCAGACCTACCTCTATTGCTCCTTACTTTTCTGCTAAGGTTTTTGCTTGAGGGATCGATGTTTTCCCAGTGCAGTGGAACTCCCGTTTCTGATAGCTAAATTGAAGTAGGATATAATGGGTTTCCCTCACCACCCAGTCCCTCTTGACCCCAGCATGGTCTAGCAGTCTGTTCTTTGTTAAATTGAAAATGTGTAGAAATTTTTATAGAGATCCTCAGCTATATAAATAGCTTTGAAAATTGTTGTAACTTTAAAAACAGGTCAAAAAGGAAATTGAACAGCTAGTGAGTTTCATACCATCCAGTCAGCTTTTTGAAGGACTGCATTGGTCTTTCTAGTAAATGGTTGCTTTTATTGTTGGGGTTTCCACCATTCTTTTTCTGAGTAGCTTTTAACAGAAAAGGGAGCTTTGGTGGAATTTTCTGATAGAATGTCACATTTGTCACTAATGGCTCCTGGCACTACATTCCAACGTAAAGACCAATTTTTGCCTTGGGAGTATGACCTGCACGCCACTGCACTACTGAGCATCCTTCTCATGGAGAATATCACTTCCAGTGGTGAGTGGTGGCCCTAGTGTGGTTCCCAGGCAAGTTCCTGATTTCTCACGGCTCACAGGTGGATCTTGTGTCCTCATAGATGGTGGCCTTGTGTTTTTGGAACCTTGAGACCAAACTATTTCTTTGGGTATGAAAGATTATCAAAGGGTTCTTTGATGGTATTTTCTTCAAAAGTGGACAAAGGGTTTAGAACTCTTTCAAATATGGTGAAAATTAGAAGTGCTTTTTCTGTAGTATTGTATTGAAAGTCTAGGAGCTTGAAAACAGTGGTTCTCAGCCTTGGATGGGGGAGCCAAAATTATTTCTAGGGATCGATTAATCTGCTTGTTGTGTAAGCATTCTCTAGAGTCTGAATTAATAATATGTCTCACACATAGATTGTTATTTCAAAAGGAATATCTGTAGATGCTTTTACGATTAATAGCATCAAAATTATTTTAAGGGCTTCCCTGGTGGCGCAGTGGTTGAGAGTCCGCCTGCCGATGCAGGGGACGCGGGTTCGTGCCCCAGTCCGGGAAGATCCCACATGCCGTGGAGTGGCTGGGCCCGTGACCCATGGCCGCTGAGCCTGCACGTCCAGAGCCTGTGCTCCGCAACGGGAGAGGCCACAACAGTGAGAGACCCGTGTACCACAAAACAACAACAACAACAAAAAAAAACAACAAAAAAAACTATTTTAAAAGCTTTATTGAGATCATAGTCATTTTATCATTATATGCTTTCTCAAACTATGCTAAAAGTTCAATTCATATCACATAGGAGCCTAAAATGATTTTGAAGGGGGGTTGATATAGAACTCTAACAGTTGCCAGTAATAAAATCCCAACTCAAACTAGCTAAAGCCAAAAAGAAAAGTTACTGGTTCAGGTAACTCAGAGATATGCTGAGCTCTGTTTGCCTTTGCTTGGCTTCATTCTCAGGTATGTTTTGTTAATAGGGTGATGAGAGGGTCCTTTCCACATGATTACATAGTCCTGAAGGCTTGTGAACTCAAGGGAGACTTTATCCCAATATCCATATCAAACTCCAAAACAGAATTGTGATTGTCCAGCTCTACATCATGAATCTCTCTCTGGACTGACCACAAGAGTTAAGGTGGAGATGGTAATCTGATTGGTCAGCATAAATGATATGCTGACCCTTGTAAGGGGAGGAGAGGTGGAGTCCCTTGATTTATAGCCCTACCAGAGTCCCATGGAGAGAGCGAGGGGCCAATTTCCAAACAGAAAATGAGCTGATGAACACACATGCAATGCTTACCCACTGCCAGAGGGGTTCTCATATTTACACTTACATTTACAAGGATTGGGAATTATTGCCCTAGAATAATTATCAGTATTAATTGATGTTTTAACTAGGATCCTCTACCAGGTATCAGAAGTCATCTAAGCCCTGATGCGACCAATGGGAATACCCTGGGAGGCACTGTTTGCAGTCAATTCCAACTGTGATGTTTGTGTCTCTGTATGTTTCAGTGGGAGAAGAAGAAAGGGGAGCTGCCAAAACAAAAATCAAAATTCCCTTAAAGTCCAAATCTCAATTCTTCTCTATAAATTTAAAATACAACAAAATTAACTCACATACACACACATCCCCATCACCACCACCACCAAATGGATGCAAGCTCTAAGTGTTTATTTATAAAAAGACCAAGAACATTTCTTTCTGAGCCTTTTCATTTGTCTTGAATTGTGTTCTTTCAGCCTGGGCCCCTTGGCTGAGGAAGGTCGTACCTAAGGTCCAGAGCTCTGAATAACACGATTCTTCCTTATTGCTAGGTCTCCATGTCAAGTCCTGTTTATGGTCTTTTCCCTGGATAATTCATTTGTTTCCAGGAATCAGAAATTCTGTAATTAGTGCCCATTTCTTTTCCTTATTCCTGTCTATCAGTCTTTTCACCTTTATCCCTTCTGGCATCACTCCTCATTTCCTTAATTTTCCCTATATTTTTTCCATTCTTTGAAATAAAATCATTTTAAGTCCTTATTTCACCCTTCTCAGCTACGGGCATTATGAACAACTGGTATGATATGAAGAACAGATGACCTGACTCTTACAATAATATAGTGATGAAGGTGATGATGAAAATGAACACAAATTGAGCCCTTATTGAGCTAGACACTCTCTCTATATTATCTTATTTAATCCTTACACCAACTCTATACGGTAGTGGTTCTGTGTGAGTTTTATTTGGAGAGTAGTTCAGGCTTTGAACTCATTTTCAGTGTTTGAGAAATTCTCAATAAAATGAATTTCGATGGAATTTCCTGGTACAGAAGCCAAAAAAAGTTCAGATACTTGTTGTTCCAGACGTCCTTGTAGCTGGGGTGTGGGCACATGACCTACCCTCAGCCCAAGATAGGTACCTGCCTCAGACTTTAAACTGGTAGCTAGGGATACAAAAGGCAGGAAAGTAGAGAATTTGTTTCTCAGATAATGACGGCATAGGTGGCTTCAGCATTCAGATTCCAGGGGCTGCAGGGGCTGCAGTGTTTACTGTGGCAGCCAATGTCCAAGGCTAGTAGTAGTGGTGGATAAACTCCACTATTCCATGTCAGCAGCTCCAGTGATGAAAATCTCCGCCAACTAGCTTTGGAGGATCATTTTGGCTGTGGTCTGGCTATTGCCTAGACCTGCTTCTTTCTGCCAATTCTGAGTCTGGTTCTCCAGTCTCTGATGTTTTTAGAAACATAAAATACAATATGGATGCTGTTCCTGGAATTGAGCAACAGAGAAGCCTTCCCCTTGAGCTCTCTCTTATTCTTGCAATAAATTCCTTCCTGCCTAAATCAACCATAGCTAGTTTATATTACTCGAAAAAAAGTACTCCAATGGATACAGACATGTTATATTTAATTTCATTTTTAAAATGGGCAGAAGGCCTGAATAGACATTTTTCCAATGTAGACATACAGATGGCTAACAGGCACATGAAATATGCTCAACATTGCTAATTATTAGGGAAACGCAAATCATCACAAATATGAGATACCACCTCACACCGGTCAGAATGGCTATCATCAAAAAGTCTACAAGTAACAAACGTGTGGAGAGGGTGTGGAGAAAAGGAAACCCTTTACACTGTTAGTGGGAATGTAGATTGGTGCAGCCACTATGGAAAACAGTATGGAGGTTCCTCAAAAAACTGAAAATAGAACTACCACATGATCCAGCAATTCCATTCCTGGGTATATATATCTGGAAAAAACAAAAACATTAATTCAAAAAGATACAGGCACTATTTACAATAGCCAAGATATGTGCCCATAGACAGATGAATGGATTAAGAAGGTGTGATATATATAATGGAATATTACTCAGCCATAAAAAGAATGAAATTCTGCCATTTGCAACAACAAGGATGGACCTAGAGAATATTATGCATAGCGAAGTAAGTCAGACAAAGACAAATACTATATGATATCACTTATATGTGGAGTCTAAAAAATGATACAAATGAATGTATAGGAAAAATAGAAACAGACTCACAGATATAGAAACAAACTTGTGGTTACCAAAGAGGAGAGGGATGTAGGGAGGGACCAACTAGGTGTACGGGATTAACACATACAAACTACTATATGTAAAATAGATAAGCAACAAGGATACAGCAAAGGGAATTGTAGACATTATCTTGTAACAAGCTATAATAGAGGATAATTTACAAAAATACCAAATCACTATGCCGTACACCCGAAACTAATACAATATCGTAAATCAACTATACTTCAATAAATAAAAGAAAATGGAAATTAATTTTTTAAAAAAGATTTGGTAACCCAGCATTAGAGAAACAAATACATTGTGCAAGCTCAAGCAAACAGTATTAGAGCCAGGCTGACCTGAGAGTCCATATTCACCCACTACCCATCACATAAGCAGGGAAGAAAAGACCAGTAAGTGAGATTGGTCTGAATATAACTTAGAAAGATGTAGATGTCCTTGATTAAAGTCTCAATTTGACAAAGTCTTTCCCAAAGTCACAATTATTTGGATAACCTTTCTTTGTCCAGAAAATGAAAAGTTTGGTCTAGATCTCTGGCTTCTAACTATTGGGGATGGGGTCACATGCTTCCATGCTGCTAGCACACAGCACAATACCTGATTCATAAGAGATGCTCAATAAATAGTTGATAAATGAATCCTAACCACCTAATTCATTTTACCTGGTTTGAGCTTCCATAAAAGCATACCAAAGCTCCGGCAGTTTCCAAAAGACACTAACTTTCTCTCACCTCCAAACAGTAAGGCACTTGATGTAAACCTCCCTCAGCATTTCCATCCTGAGCTTGAGATCATTTTCAAAAGCTCATGGAGAGACACATTAATGTATACCAAAACCATGGACGACTCCTGACTAGAGTTTTAACTTAAGAAAAGTGATTATTTTTCACCATTTTTTTTTTATATCTCAAGGGCATGGAGAATAATTACCCAAGAAGTAAAAAGATGGCAAGAAGACACCCCCTTCTTCCTTAAACCACTTCTGCTCAAAATGGTACCAAGAGGGCTTAGAATTTCCTCTGTATCCTCTGCCAGTGGTGCTAAAAGATCAAGACCAAAAAACAGTCTCCTTCCATCTTCGGTGCAGAAAATGCAGTCCAGAACCTGCTGTAGGAAGGAGAGACCCCTCTCCTGCTGCCATCTCCCCTGTCTTTCTCCTCTTCACTCCCTTCTCATGGTCTTTCTCCCTTCTCTTTTTGCTCCCCCTCACCTTTTCTCCCAAACCCTACCCAGGGTTTATAGTAGCTGTCAGAGCTGGGCATGCCCATTAGCTGCAGGCAAATCTTGTTTGCCAGCAGGAAGCTGTAGGAATTCTCCCCTAGTTGTGTCTTCACTCTTTATGTGAGCTTAATCCAGGGGATTAAAAAATGGATCAGCTGGAGGCCTCCTCTTACCATGACAGAATGGGCAAGTTCAAGCAGGAATAGTCCCTGAAATGTCTGGTTCTTCTGGGAGCTAAGAACATAACACTTACCAGGCTCTGAGCAGGGTGTGTCCCCAGAGGAGGTCCTGGTCACAGAGGAAATAGTTTTGCTGACATGGTGCCTCTCGCTGCCAGCTTCATATGTGCCTTCCTTCTCAGCTCACTGCACCCACTGTCTTGCAGCCCTAGTGCCAGCCCTCCTAATCCCTATCTGGACCCTGACTTTCCCTTATCACCTGCCACTTACAAGCTTCATGGTTTCTTCTGCATCTCCCCTCCAGACCCTGCCCAGAATCCATTCTCTTCCTGCTGTGTCCCATGTTCTACGTGTCTTAACATGGGTTCCCCAGAAGAAGAATGTGTGGCGGGGATTCTTGGGCAAGTGATTTTAGTGGGAAAATGCTCTTAGGAAAAGGAGTGTGAAGCAGGAAAGGCCAGAAGAAGAGATCAAAGCAAGGATAGGGTCTCAGCTGGAGACTATCTTCAGGGTGATCCCATGGGCAGCTGTGGAGGATGAATTGCCCCACATAATAGGTTCTATCTTGAGGCAAGGGGCCTGGTATTTGGCACTGCTATGCCAGTCATGTACTGGTGGCTGGCGTGGAGAAGGAATACCTCCCAGGGGATATGGCTCCAATTCATCCACAATTCTCCACAGAAGAGGACAGCTGGGGGATGGATGTACCTCCTGGTGAAGGATACCTAGATGGGACGCTGCAGCATCCACTGTATATGGATTTCAGAAGAGGAGGCTTCTGTGGCTTTAGATCAGTCTCAGCTCTCACCAGAGCATAAAGCAATCAGAGCACAGGGTGATGAGAGAGAGAGAGAGAAAAAGACGGGCAGCACTGCCCGGGGGTGATGCCAAATATGTGGTCCATGTCTAGTAAGTGTATATAAGTGTATAATAGTGGTCACTGTGTTTTATGTAGTATGACTTCCCCCAACTCCATCTTCTGTTACTTTATATATAAGTAACAAAATCCCAGTCTTCCCTCCTGCATAACTTGAAAAAAGTTCTCTCCCAAATAATTCTAGGCTTTTCCAAAGAGTGTTACATTCTCCCGGCTATTGCATGTCATCATTCCATCAGAGCCACTGCTCCAGCCTTGCCCCTGGTCATAACTGCCCCACTAATAATTATTTCCATTTATTGCCTCAAAAACATAAACATCTCCCACCTTTCATTCCTCATGTACTGAAGATGACTCAAAGGAGTTACAAAACAAGAAAGGAAAGCTTAACCTGGATACCAGACTCCTGAATACCCTGGGTATCAGACCCTTGAGTCCACCAGCCATGCCCTTTTTCACAGAAGGCCCCTCATCCATTAGTCATTTTTCTCCTTGCCCTCAACTCTACATCCCAGAAAACAACCATCTCTTTCAAGCCCTCACTTCCCTGGGGCTCCCTGAATGCCAGACTCAAGCTTTCTCCCTAGGAAAGAGCATGGCCTGGTAAGTCTTTGGGGTATATTAATGGCATTTTGAAACCACATTTTGCTTCTGACTCATTGTTTTCCTTTTCAGCATTATTTTATTATCTTGTGATAATATATATTTGTCCACCTTAAACAAAGAACTATGTAATTAGATATTTAGGAAAATAATCTCTCCATGTCTTCTAAGAAAGTCATTTCCCCTGATCATCAAATTCCATGATGGTAAGATTTTTAGGGGAAACATGGCCATCCAGCTAAACCCTATATTTCCCAGCCTCCCTTGCAGCTAAGTGTGACATCATGACCAATTGGATATGCGCAGAAATGATGTGTGTCATTTCTTAATCATATTATAAGGAAGAGGCATGGCTTCTCTCCTCACCCCTCTTTCCACCATCTAACAAGCCACCTCGCCACATCACATGAGCCCAGGCTAGAACTCCATTGCCTCTGTGAGCACCTAGAGCACCTAATGACAGTAAGTCACTCCATGTCCTACTGAAAGGATGATGGCACTGCATCAATGTTGACACCTGGGGATGGCAGAACTGCAAGAGGGAGGGTCCCTGAGTTTTCAACACTGTGATGATGCCAAGTCAACCATGAAATGAGACAAACTTCTCTCTTGTCTAAGCCATTAGGTCTAGTTCAGCACCCAAACATGCGTTGTAACTAATCCAGCCCAGATGGGCTGGGCTTCGTTCAGAGACTGAATCAACTGAATGGAAGCCCTGATGGCTAAGACAAAGAGGGAGTGGCTGGAGAAAACATAAAATGTTTCAAAATAACAAATGGGGAAATTGGAAGAATAATTGTTTTTAATGTCAACCTTCTCCCTCAATTAAATGCGATGTGGAAAAATACACACAAGGGAAACACGCAATTGAACCAATCACATCATAACCTCTTTCCACTGATCCATGTAACTTACATTCCATTTTTTATACTTCCAAGAGAAAATAGATCCTTCTTGCAAGTTTATTAAGAATATCAGCAGTTTGGTTTACTTTATTATGTTTGACGTTAGGGACAATAGAAACAACAGAAACCCTTTTTGCTTTTTTTTGCATTTTTGCAAATGGTATAAAATTAGTTTTTAGAGTAAAATCACCCCTTTTTGATGCTCTAACATTCAAGTCCCCAAGATGCCACTTGACACATTGAGGCAATATTTTCAGGTTATCCCAAAACATCATGCACACCCCTAAATGCCTAAAATGCCTGGTATTAGCTGCAGGAACCAAGATGTCTACAGTCTACATTTTTTCTTTATAGAAGGATTTTACAGAGTTTTATGGGGGGAGACTATGATGAGGGTTTAGCTAGGCACACTTTTTTTTTTTTAAATAAAGAAGCCATTATATATTTACTTGTTATAGAGATGATCAGATTTCCCCAAATGTCCTCCAAACAGGCTGGTTATCTTGTTCAAGGAGGTTTATCTATAATACTGCCAACGGAGTGACTTAGAGCTGAGATGGACTTATTTAGCTGGTTTCTTCACTTCTGGAAACCTCTCCCCACATGTCGCCCATGCCTGTGTGCGTTTTGAATCCTGCTTTTCTCCATAGTTCCTTTTTTGAAAACCTTCCTACTTCATTCTTCTCAGTCTTAACCCATCCATTCTCCAAATTCTCACATCATCCATGATGTGAAATCTTCTTCTATAGTTTATGAACACTTATTGTTCCCATATGGGGTTTCTGTACCATAAGACTTAGCCCTTCGGCACATGATGGTTTGTATGGATCAGGGTTGCTTCAAGTGTATAGTTTTCTTTCCCCAACTAGATTCTTAGATGCAGATATCACATCTTATCCTGCTCCTTTAGTTCCTGTAGATCAGAGCATCTCCTAGATGCATAGGAGATGCTTAATATTGAGTGTTAGGTATTCAGTTAAAATGATGGATTGGTTGTTTAAACTTCCAAGTATCTTTAATCCCTTCTACTATTACATCTTTAAAATTTTCTCATCAACTACTGTGTATGTGTGTGCGCATATAAATGTATGTGTTAACAAATATTTATTGAGTACCTAGTATGTGTCAGGCAGAATGCTGACTGCTGGTGTCAAAATCTGGATGCGACAAGACCTTGGCTTTCTTTGTCCTGGGTAGGTGATGGAATAGTTATTTAGAGAAAGAGCAAGTCAGGAGAAGGCGCTGACTTGAGTAGAAGAGCCAGGATGGAGATGCGTCCTGCTCAAAGTTCAAGGGAGACATTCAGGTAGTACTTAGAAATGTGATTCTAGGAGCACATGTGGGGATTTGGTCTGGATGTAGATCTCTGGGAGACATTTGCCTGGGGAAGACGCCAAACATTTGCTGGATCTATGGGTCCAGTTAAGTTTTCTAGAGGGACAGGAAAAGAAAGAAAGGTTTGAGCAGACAATGGTATTATATGACAAGTAAAACACTTGGAAGGAACTCCACTGAGGTTTAGGTGGAGTTTAAATCATATTTAATCTGTAAACAACCATCTGCAGTAAGGGCTTGGAGAAATGGGGGCAATTCTGGGGTCACTGCTAGGAATCGCCTGCCCCTCATTTGTCTGAATGTTTTGAACCCCAGTCTGATGATGCTTGGTTGGGTTGGCAGATGGGCCAGGGGATACAGGTTCTGGCCCAACTCTACCACAAGGAGCAGACAAATAAGAAGAGTCTGATGATCCTGGACTACACGTACCAGAGGATCAGAATGAGGGTTTCACCCATTTTCTTTTTCCCTTGAGTTAATACAAAGTGTGGGTCTGGTCCTAGTTTTGCCACAGGTTAATGCTGTTGCCTTGGGCAGTTATCACTTCTCTGGGGCTTAGGTTATATCTATAAGAAGAAGGGATGAATTAAATAATTGTTAGGACAACTCAATACTCCAAAATTCTCTGCTTGAGACAGATCAGATGATGTGAAACCACTTTGGTTTAGAGATGTCTTCTGACCCTCAGATCAGGTCCAAATGCAACCTGGATACTTGTGGTCCCCTGGACAGTCTTCAGTGAAAGGAACAATCAGAAATCTTGCCTCTCTGACAGCCAAGAACCAGGAATTCAGAATGCTGGCACCTGTGTCAGTGTGCATCTTGAGGCCTAGCAATATCCCCCTTGCTGCCTAAACTGATATCTGAAACTGCATCATTAGAAAGGAGTTTTTTTTTAAGAGCTGTGTTTCATAACTTCAGGTCTTCAGACCCCTAGGTGGTAAATGATGCTGTTCACTAGGTGGTATGGGAAACTATAGGATAAATGCTGTGAATCTCCTGAGGGTATCAATTTAACTCAATGTTTTAAGAGAAAAAGCAATTTCAAGTTAACCTAAACACTATGGAGCAGAGTACAAACTTTGTATTTGGCCTAAAGATTGCACAAGAGATATCAATGAAACCTGGCATTTTCTGGTTGTTGTGGGTTACATGCTTCTTTCACCAGGACCAAAACCTCTCTCTTTTGTTAAGAAGGCCTGGCGCTATTGCAAGGCATGTCTTTGCACGATGGATCTATGAGGTATTTAGCACTGTTGAGTACCTGAGAATTTCTTCTTGAGCTAGAACAATTTATGGTTTTTTTGCCTTTAGAAAAAGCAAGGGCCCCAATCTGGAGAATTTGGGCTGACATTGTGCAGATGATTTTTGTCTTTACCAGAACATTCTCTTATGGAGGGGGCTGGAGCAATTTAGCATTGAAGGATCTGGTTCCAGTCATTACATAATGAGCTCATAAAAGAGTAGCTGGGTATGGCTTTAGAAGACCTAAAATTCCCTTTGAGTCATGATTTGATTACCTAGAAAATGCTGAGTATCTAATCATTTGGACCTAAATAGTTGGTTTTGCTCTTGTAAACTCCTGACTGAAAGCAATTATTTCCCAAGTTTTAGAGACAAATGAACCGTAGAAGAGCAGCTGTAGAACTTGTAAGAAAATATGATAATTACCAAGTTTGACATGTGCTATGACAACAGTCTTGCTCATCAATAGCTTCACTCTAAAAACAGTCATTGAAAGCATGTTGGGCAGCCAGTGTTCAATTCTACATTCCAGAGCGAGGGCGTGGTAGTGCAGAAAATCCAATGCAACAGATAATCCCCAAATCATCTGTTGTTTGGCCTCAGGAGGTATCGTGTTTTTAATTTTTCAAATTTTTTGGCAGCAGATTCACATCCTTTAATTAGATCCTATGCAAGTTATTGTCAATATCAGCGTCACTTTCTGGACAGACACTCATGGCTGGCAGGAAAGGCCACCATGGGCAGCAAGAGAAATTCATTTGGGGATTAAAAATTAGCAGGAGACATTTCTGACACAGATAATCCTCATGCGGATAATTAAGTGTTGACTGGCACGAAGGGAGACGCATTTACAGCAGAGCGTGTGATGCTGTTGTATAATTGGTTTGGTAGAGGGAAAATCTTCACTTCCTATAGCAGAGTTGCTCAGTGAATGTAAAACAAAACTACATGGAAAACCAGCCACCTGAAGACCAAGATTTCAAATCACAAACTGAAGCAACGATGAGAATATCTCAACCCAAGGGTGTTACTGAGGCTTGAGGTTGGATGGGGGTAGCTGTTGATGGTTTAATAGTTTTCAAAGTATAGTAAATATTACTCTAACCAGGGATCTTTTCTGAGGTCTCTCCCTTAACTAAAGCCCTCTGCTTTCCTGTTTTAAATCTCTAGCTAGGGTTTTACAGAAAGCCTGTGTCTGGCATACTCCAAGTGACACTGGTGCAACTTAGGGAGGGGAAAATGGTTTGTGGAGGAATACTGGCTTCCCTCCTTCTACTCTGTTCAATGGAACATTGTTATGGATCTTACAGGAGAGTTCTAAGGACTAGAGAAAATGCTTGTAAAGCACTTGGTACTGCTACATAGGAAGCAACAAATCTGTGATAGATCTCTCACTCTTCTTAAATAATTTGAGTTAAGAATTAAGAATATCTTATTCTTATTAATGATAATATCCCAATGGCAATATCACCTACTACTGATGTGTTGAGAAGAATAAAATAAATAATCTAAAAGACAAGCTCTTTGAAAACAAATAACACTCCCTTGTAGAATTTACTTTTCAGCAAGTAGACCCAGTGGCAAAAATTAAGATTTTGGACTATTTTGGTGGAGCAAATTTAGATGTTTAGACATTAGATGGAAGATTACAGAAGATCCTCTGCAAATTTCTTCAAGAAAATAATACTTGCCCACCCATCCAAGGTAGACCAAGGGTAGTTGTGACTTCTGGGTACTCCTTCTTATGCATTGTTTCCAGTTCTGGCTATGCTGAGGAGGCATCCATTGGAACTTGAGGCTGCTTGCATATGGGAAATGCACTGAACACAGCATGTTCAAATCACTTGTTCATAATTCATTCATTTGGAGCTGTGAAAAGTAGTTCCTGCCACATGATATGTCCTCATAAATATTTGTTGAGTGAATGTAGGAAATGCAGGAAACCTATCAATTGGTGTGTGACTGTAGAATCTTAACAGTGAAAGGAATCTTAGAAATCATCTATTTCAAGTAGAAAGCATATTTATGGATACCAAGAGGGAAAGGGGTGGGGGGGAGGGATAAACTGGGAGATTGGAATTGACATATACACACTAGTATATATAAAATAGATAACTAATAAGAACCTACTGTATAGCACAGGGAACTTTACTCAGTACTCTGTAATGACTTATATGGGAATAGAATCTAAAAAAGAGTGGATATATGTATATGTATAACTGATTCACTTTGCTGTACAGCAGAAACTAATACAACATTGTAAATCAACTATATGCCAATAAAATTAATTTAAAAATAAATAAAAGCATAAATGAAAAATGAAAAATGAAAAAAAATCATCCATTTCAAGTAAAAAATAGATAAACTATTCTTTTAGTCCATTCAGGCTGCTATAACAAATACCACAGACTGGGTGGCTTATAAACTCAGTTCTAGAATCTGGAAGTCCAAGATCACGGTGCCAGCCTGGTCAAGTGAGGGTCCCCTTCTGGGTCACAGACTTCTCATTGTATCCTCACATTGCAGAAGGGGCTAGCTAGCTCTCTGAGGCCTTTTTTTTTTTTTTTTTTTTTGGTAAAAGAGCATTAATCTCGTTCATGAGGGCTCCCTTATGACCTAATCATCTCCAAAAGACCCCAGTTCCTAATACCATCACCTTGGGCACTAGGTTTTCAACATACGAATTTGGGGAGGACATAGATATTTGTACCAGAACAACAACTTAAATATTTTCAATAGAAGATGTGTTAAATAAATTATGCAACCATTAAATGGAACACTGTACAGCTGATAAAAAGGAGGTGTGCTTTTATGTATTGTCAAGGCAAGGTGTTCCTCATATTTTATTTCAAAAAGAAATGTCAGAAATGCACTATATAATTCCATTTGCGTTTTAAAGTACAATATAAATGTCTTAATATGCCTAGAAATGTCTGGCTTGATCAAAGAAATTTGAACAGTGGTTATCTCTAGGGCATAGGTTGGAGAGGTGGATAAAATAAGAGAAATGGGGGAAACTACCATTTTGTTTCATGAAATATTTTGCCGTTTGAGTTTTAAAAACAAGCATATGTTACCTTCACAATAATTAAAAAGGAACTAAAAAATTCCATATAGTTCAGCTTTCTTTTCTTTTAATTTTTTTAAAAAAATTAATTTATTTTTATTTCAACCTTGTTGAAGTATAATTGACAAAATTCTAGGATATTTAAAATATATATTGTGGTGATTTATAAATGTATTCATTGTGAAATGATTCCCCCCATCTAGTTAGTTAACAAATCCATCACCTCACATGTTTGTCTTTTTTTTTTTTTTTGGTAAGAACAGTTAAGTTTTACTCTTTTAGCAATTTTTAATTATATAATATAGTGTCACCAACTATAGTCACCATGTTTTACATTAGTAAACATCCTCAGGCCTCATTCATCTTATAGCTGAAAGTTTGTATCCTTGTACCAACCTCTCTCTATTTCCCTGAGCCCTGGCAACCACTTTTCTACTCTCTGTTTCTATGAGTTTGACTTTTATTTTTAAGATTATACCTGTAAGTGATACCATGCAGTATTTATCCATCAATGGATGAATGAATAAAGAAGACGTGGTATAAATATGCAGTGAAATATTATTCAGCCCTGAGAAAGAAGGAAACCCTATCATTTGCAGTAACATGGATGAAGCTGGAGGGCATTATCCTAAGTGAAATAAGCCAGAGAAAGACAAATACTGTATGGTATCACTTATATGTGGAATTATCTTGCTTCTTTCACAGAAGATGAAACTAAAACTCAGAGAAATTCCAAAGGTAGAAGCTTGTAACTGAAAGACAATTTTGCAGTCATTGAGTCTACCCTCCTCAGAGTACAGACACAGAAACTGAGGCACAAAGAAGGCAGCCGAGCTATGGTTTCAAAGACTAAAGCCTGACTCACTCATTTTGGATGACGTAAGTGTTGACTTCAGACAATTTGGTGGGCAGCATTGATTTTCCTATTTATTAAAATGTCAGAAAGTGTACCAATGGCACCTCCTAAAAGGCTTGCAGGTGGTGTTCTCCAAAACACAATCCTCAAACCTCGAAGAGGATAAAAACTAATATTCTAGCTCAATGATAAAAATAATATATATTCAGGATATCAAAGCAGGGACAGTTCATTAAAAAAATCTATGAAAGTCAAAGACAGACATATGTATCTATTTATATATACATATTTATATAAACTTATAAAATACATGTACAATAAACCACATTTAAAAGCTATGGAATATTAAACAGGAAAAAGCCAGACTTCAAAGACGTTTGCTCAATAATTTACTTCTTCTCAAGTTACACTTTGTGTATGTCCCAGTGGAAGATAATATTGCCTCTGCAATTTTAACGGGAGTGTAAAGAAATCCAAATTTATTTATACACTCTTGTTTAACTGATCATATTAATGTAAGAACATAGTGGCCATATTTTGATGCAGTAAGATTGTCTCTTGTTACATACCGCAAACCAATTTTGTAGCTAAAACATATCACTCGGGGTTGGCACAGTTGGTTCTGGTCTCGTTGGCTGTGCCTATGCTTTTGTCTGTGTTACACACAGAGAAGTGGAAAATTGAGACCATTCCGTGAATAGCTCAAGCCTCAAATGAACATTTGTCCAATAATTTGGATATTTTGATTGTAATAGAATAATTCCCAATTTGCCCCAATTCTTCGCCTCACTCTGCCCATGAAGAACATAAAATAAACCAAGTTTATGGAAGGGCTGTTATCAGAGGAAAGGATGCTGAGCAGTTAATGTATCTATATTATGATTCAACCCGAGGTGCCAAAGCAGTACCTGTATTAAATCACGCATCAGAATCGTGTCTGAGCAGACGAGCTGTGTCCACCTTCCTCTGGCTCTCCACAAAGTCTCCCGAAGGAGATGTTGGCATTTTCATGTGCCAGGAAAATAGAATCTGAAGTCAAGAAAACCGCCACATCTGGAACAGGAGGAAAGATTTCACTGGAAAGAACTTGACAAACTCTGAAAACAAAGTTCTAGACTTTACTAATTTATTTTGGCTGCAAAGCCGAGCTCAATGCAAAGCTCAAAGAGGATTTGTCCGAGGCCCCTTTCAAAGAAATAAAGAGCCAACCCAAGCTAAAATTAATGCATCGACTGCATAAACAGTCGAGATAGTTATCTGATACTGAGGGAATCGAGCCACACTAGGCCTTTTTGTTATTTATGGGATTATTATTGGAGGAAACAGAAGCAATTAGATATCCCCTTGCTCTCAGAGCAGGGGAAGGAAAAAAGGTGTCAAACATAGTTTTTCAATTTGGTCTCTTGATCATTTGGTTCTCGCTACATCTTAAAATCCAAATATACATACGCCCCCAGTGCCCCGCGCACTGGGCTCTCAGCTGTTCCTTTGACTCTTTCTCCTTTATCCTTTAAGAACTCCATGGATTTTGCATAATGTATGGAAAGACTTTAAAATATCTTAAAAATAGAAGCTGGAACTTGAAAAACAAAGTATATTTATTAGTGTGAGTACAAAAGTAATGCATATATGTAGATATACATTGTAGAAAATAGAGAGGAAAAGAACCCTAAGAATCACTTGTATTGTAGAAAACATTTGCCATTCTTTTGTCTGCCCAGCTTTTGAAGCCCCTGCTCTGGGAGGATTCCCCAAAGTGTGAGTCTTTTCAGGAGTCAAGCGAGGGTGTGGCATGTGCCCTTTTGGTTTGAATCTGGACGGACCGGCACAGAAGCAGGGTATGGAGTTCATCCCGGTGGCAGGAGCATCACGTCTGTTCTCCAGAGCCCTCAGTGATGGGGTACAGCGTCTGTCCAGTGTTAGCTGTGGCCACGGTGCCCGCTGGGACCTCTAGGGTAAGATGGCAGAAGTGGCAGGGTTCTCACTCTGTGGACCCTGTGGGGTGACTTGGCTGTGGTCCTGGCTGCAGAGGGCTTCCTGCCCTTGTGTCTGCCTGTTTCCCAGGCCTATCCTCTAGATTCTCCAGTGCTCCCATTGGGTTCCCCAATATCCGTGCAGTAAATTCTTTTTCTGCTTAAGTGAGGCAGGGAAGGTTTCTGTTGCTTGCAGTTTAGAACCTGGACAAGTACTCCTATAATTCCTTTACTCAGAGATACCCCTCATGAATATTTTAACAGATAGTGTTCTGGTCTTTCTTCTGTACCTACTTTGCCATGTGAGGGCAGAGTTCTTAATCCCTGGTTTGGAGAGCAGTATGAAAGACTGACCTTGCCTTAGTTGTGCAGATGGGGGTTTATTTCCTGCTTGCCTCAGAGGTCCAAAGGCATATTTGTAATTTTCCTTAGCTTCCAGTCGAGGCAACTGGGGATATAAAAATTTCCAGAGTACCCACTGGGACACCTGCAGCATGTGATATTTTTCTCTCATGTTAATGGGAAGAGTTGTGATTTCATTTCTGAGTGCCTACTGTTTACCGGGTCCTTTACTGAGCGCTTTACAGAGAGAGGTTAGTGCATTTGTTCCTCATAAAATTCCTAGGTAGTAGGTTCATTAAATCCTCACAGTATTCCACGAGGTAGGTATTGTTATTGCTCCTATTTTACAGAGGGGCAAACTGAGGTTTACAAATATTAATTAGCTTGTCTAAGTTTATAAGCAGGAAGGTGTAGCTCCAGAATTTGTACCCAGGTTGGCAGACTCCAGAGACCTCTCCAAACCACATCAACAAATTTGCCCACATGTCGGGCTGCTGGAGCCCTTAGGTCATTTGTATGTTGGCTTTCCCTTGATTCCATGGCTGGCTAATTAGAGCAGGAGTGTTTTACTGTAATCCTGCTCTGTTAGGGCACTGTTTAATGCTAACAGATAATGAAGAAATAGATGGCATACTCTTTTAATTCAAGGCTCAATAATAAAAGTCACATGCCTTCAGAGAGTGCACTGTGATTTACACAGCATTTGATATGGATCATCTCATTTAATGCCATGAAATGACTAGAGAACAATAACAAAGAATAATGCCAAAATATGCAAAGTAACTTGGGGCTTAGAGAAAAAAGGGAAGGGAGAGGAGGTGAGGTTAATGAGGGTGAACTGCTAAGGGAAAATGTTTTCTTAGGAACTTCTGGAAGTCAATTCTAGTGCTTGATGGTGAATAGGTGGAGGGAATTTCATTACTAAGTTGTTTATGCATATAACTGTCAGAGGTCTGTATTGAGTTTGGTGGGATATGTTTTTAAATCTTGATGTGATTGATGGGCTTGACATTCATTGGTTCCTGTTGAAATGGAATCTTTTGCAAGGATTGGTCCAGCAAGAGGGGTGAGTGGATGGGCTTAATAAAACCTCTCTCAGAGCCATGGTGTACCATCACCCCTTAGATATATAAAACAGCCCTGACACGAGGTCTTATTCCTGGCTGATGATGAGCCCACCATGGACACAGCTGTGCTGTCTTTGTCCTCAAGGAGCCTTATGTTGGGGAGAAAGAGATGAATGTGAAAGAACTGGGGGTGGAGGAGGGGAGGTACTCCTGCTGTTCTGCCTCTGAAGCGGGCTTCACGGAGGAGGTGTGACAAGTGACACTTTCTGGTGCCTAGAGTAACAAAACCCTGTTGGAAACACACATGTTCTAGCAAAATTGGGGTTTTCAGGTCAGTTATGACAAAGCTCCCTTGGATGTGTTATAAACAGAATGTCAGACAGGTTGAAAATCATCGTCAGAGAGCTTAAAGCACCCGTAATTTTGAAAAGTACAGTCCGAGTGAAATTGGTTTGCATCAAAATAAAGGAATCTCCACCCCAATGTTCATTGCAGCACTGTTTACAATCGCCAGGTCATGGAAGCAACCTAAATGCCCATTGACAGATGAATGGATAAAGAAGATGTGGTACATATATACAATGGAATATTAGTCAGCCATAAAAAAGGAAAAAAATGAGGTTATTTGTAGAGATGCAGATGGACCTAGAGACTGTCATACAGTGCAGTAAGTCAGAAAGAGAAAAACAAATATCGTATATTAACACATATATGTGGAACCTAGAAAAATGGTACAGATGAACTGGTTTGCAGAGCAGAAATAGAGACACAGATGTAGAGAACAAATGTATGGACACCAAGGGGGTAAAGCATGGGGGGGGTGGGATGAATTGGGAGATTAGGATTGACACGTATACACTAATATGTATAAAATAGATAACTATTAAGAACCTGTTGTATAAAAAATATATAAAATTCAAAAAAATAGGAGCTGCATCAAAAAAAAATAAATAAAAAATAAAGGAATTTCTTGCTAAAACAAAAAATGGCCAAGTGCTTGCCTTGTCCTTTTTATTTTTCTTTATTTTCTCTAAAGTGCTTTCTTTCCCTCCAAACAATTAAACCTGAGTAACTGAGAGCAATCAGGTGACTGTAAGTGTCACCAGTTTCCCCACCCTCTCCTTTTTCTTAATGAGCTTGCATTTTCTTCATAACTATATTTGAAAGTCACACTTTCTTTTCTTTGAGACTTGAACCAAGATGAAAGGAGACCAGTGGGGCAGAAGACACATCTAGGGAGGCGGTGGTGTGAACTGGCTTCAAAGGGCAGCCTCTGGACTGCCCTGTACTCACGATACCCTTCGCTTTTCCTGCCAGCAGTTTTCTCCCCTGGTGAGAACGCAGCCTAGAAGCACAAAGCTATTTGAAGGATCGAGGCAGGTGCCAAATCTGAGCATCTAGTTTCAATTGGCTGCAAACGAAGACATTCTCAAGGGAAAACTTGATGATGACCATTTTGTCAATAACTTTCCATTGTCATGCAAATTAAATACAAGAACACTGACTCTGGAGCCTTGGATGGGTCTGTGTAAACGGGTTGTTGTACTGAGGCCAACTCCTGGTAATGACTTTGCAGGGCAAAAACGGGTCTCTCCCACCCACAGCTCCAGCTGACTGCTGCAGCCCTTGCTGCCTCATCCATCGTGAACCTGGAGGCGCTGCTCATTAGAAAGAAAACCACTACAAGGGAGAGAATTTGCTTTGTCTTCTTGGTTGTGGTGTCCTATGTCCTCTGGCTTTCTCTGCAACGGCCAGAGGTTAGAAATGGTGTTGGCAACCAGAGTGTTTTCCCCTGAGCTCCCCTGCTAAAGCAGGCGGTGTTTAGTTCACAGGCAGTGTTTATTTCACAGGCAGATGAAGTCTCCACAAATCTCAACATCCAAATGGGGTTTCCCCAGTGCTGCCCGTGGCTCTGGCTCCAGGGCAGAGAAGGTGGGACACACGGCATCCAGATTGGAGATATTTGACCAGGCACAGAAAAAAGCTGGCGTTCTCTTTTCCTCTGAGAACCAGCTAGGTGCACTCAGTGAGCTGGATATAAGACCTGGGTTCTGAAACAGTGACTTTCCGTGTCTACCCCCGAGCCTGATGCCTCTGTGGTATCTGCTTCTCTGGTCTCTGTCCATCTTTCGAGGATCAACCCCCATCACCCCACCACACTGCAAAAGTCTTCTTCTCTGAATTACACACCACTTATTGTCTAAATCACTCAGATGACAAATGCCTTATGTGGCAATATATTGTAATTTGTTTCTCCAGCAGGGCTGTAGATGTGGGTTTTGTTTTTTCTAAATAAATTTATTTATTTAATTAATTAATTTTTGTCTGCATTGGGTTTTCGTTGCTGCGTGCAGGCTTTCTCTAGTTGCAGTGAGCAGGGGCCAAACTTCGCCACGGTGCATGGGCTTCTCATTGCGGTGTGTGGGCCTCTCATTACAGTGGCTTTTCTCGGGATCTAGACACATGGGCTTCAGTAGTTGTGGCTCACGGGCTCCAGAGCACAGGCTCAGTAGTTGTGGCACACGGGCTTAGCTGCTCTGCGGCATGTGGGATCTTCCCAGACCAGGGTTCGAACCCATGTCCCCTCCACTGGCAGGCGGATTCTTAACCACTGCACCACCAGGGAAACCCAGGGCAGTAGATCTTTGACACACATGGGTTCTTACTCTGCCTTTACCACCCTCTTGAGTGTGTTTGGGCAAGTGAGTTAATCACCCAGTAATGCAGTGTCTTAAACTGGAGGAAGAAATATTCCATTCTATAGTTGTGTTCTAGATTAGAGAAAATATGTGTAAAGCAACTAGTGTAGTATCCACTACATGTTAGGGGCTTGGTAAATTATAGCACTTATTGTGCATAGTAGGCACTTTAGAAATATATAATGATTGATATGGAGACTGCAGTGCTTTGATCTTCAAAATTAACATGCTTTTTATTCAAATTTCAATAATTAATGAACAATATGTATCCTGCGAAGCACTGGGCTACACAAATTTCAAGTGAAATATGACTTGATCTCTGACCTTCAGGAAAGTCTCATCTAGTTGGGGAGATAAGAGGGATAGATATTAAGACTGTAGACAAATCATCTTATTTTCCTTTTAGGTAAATGGAAGGATTTCCTTTTCCTGCCCTTTTGAAGTTAGGTGTTCATGACTTGCTTTGGCTCATGAAACATGCATGCTAGTGATATATGTTAATTCCTGGGAAAAGCTTTAAGCACCAGTGCATAATTTGACCCAAAGCATGTGTTGAGATGGAGTCTTTGTTAGTCTGGGCTGCTGGGTGATTACAATTACAATTATGCATCCCTACTGACCTATACTGGAAATGCAGAATGACCAAGAACGAAACCTGTTGTGTCAAACCACTGAGATTGGGGGTCATTTGTTACTGTAGTTTAAGGTGCCCTGTCCTGACCGAAACCACATGTAGAACAATCAGAGAACACAATCTAGGGTTGGTATCCCTTCCTTATCACAGCGGTAACAACATAATAATGAAACCAGGATAACATGCTAGGATAAGAGAGATGGAAAGAGATAGATATATCATCACTGTGTTGAAAAAGAGTTGAAAAAACAACAAACATATCATGGCTTTATAAAAAATGTTTTTCAATCAACACATATATTTAATGAGCCGCCATTTACGTTCAATGCTTGATGAATTAAAAATCTGGAGAAATTTTTCCAAAAATTATAAATGGACCTGAAAACACTTCTAGTGTGCTAAAATAACTCTTTCCCTGTTCTTGAACTTCACTAACATTTTCTTTCAAGGATTCTGTAAATTAGTAATCATGTTTCAATTGCAGTCCGAAAAGGTGCACAGTAGTTTAAGCCTAAAGATGTTGATATAAAAAGACTAAAACATGTTACCAGAATAGAATAGAGGCATACAGTGTATTACTAAAGAAAAAATGTTTTAGGATGAATGTAAGTCTAAAATGGAAAATATGTTTGCTTTTAAAACTTTGCACTAGCCAAATCCAGGATCCAAGTGCCATACTTTGCCCAAATAAACAGGAATATAAGAAACGACCCATTGACCACTGGTTCCTGGCTAGATGTTTCTGAGAACTCACTTGCCCCTCAATTACTGAGCCTTTCTTAATCAGTAATTTTGATTCCTTCTATCACTTATTTAAATGCCTTTCCTTCCCTGACTCATTCTATCATTACAGGCTTTGGAAGAAGGATGTAATGTTAGCATTCACTAGGGGTTTAATGACGGTCCTCTCAAGAATTTTCATCTTCTGGCATTCATACCAAACTGGGACATGAGGATTTTGGTTTTTTGTGGTGCCTCTATTCTTTCAGACCTGAATAAAATTGCTCAAATCTGTGCTTCACAAAATACAATGCAGAGCTCCAAAGGGGGAAAAATATCCCACATTGCAAAGACAAAATAATGCTAAGGAAATTATTTTCAACTTTCCAAAGAAATGCATAATTCTCTTTAGAAGCTAAACTTGATTTTTTAAGGGTAAAGTTTTTATAGAGTATACTTTAAATCTAGAATGCTAAAACAAGTCTAAACATAGTACCAAATTAATCTTAGAGTCCACACGTTTCAATTTATTCCCCTTTAACCCTCAATAAGATTTCTATTTTTGGTTGGATTTAGTCAAGTAAGTGTTGATGTTGTCCTTTACTCAGATAATCTTTTTCTTTTCTTTTTTTTTTCCCCATTGAATTTCCAGTAGGTGAAAATTTGCCCATACAAACGTAAATTTTTTTTTCACTTCCATTCACTGACAGACCTTTTGCATTCTCTTATCTTTCCTCTTTTCACACCGCCCCCATCTGCCACCCCCTTCATCTGTTGAAGCTCCAAACCAAAAAGTTGTTGATTCCAAGGATGAGATTTGGACTGATTACAGGACTTTTAATACCCACTAATGGAGAAGACACCAATGATGAGGTTCCCCAAATTGGCAAGGTCAAGGAAAAGAGGGTGGAGTCAACTGGACTGCGTGAATGGGCTCTGGAAAGCATGGATTTTGATCTCCATCCTGGCTCTGAAAAGAGACAACCCTGCCCAGGGAGCACTCCTGCTGCCCGTTTCCCCACAGCTCTGCTCTTGCCCCTCTGTGGGGACCAAGGTTGCCCTGCCTTTCCCCTGCTAAGAGAGGCTGCTACTGCAGCCCATGTTCTTCCCAGACTCCTTTGTGTCTGTCTTCCCATTGCCTCCCCTTTTTATCCCTGAGAGTCCAGATTCCCTCCCCCAGGCCCCTCGCTTCTCAGATGCCACCCTGGCCACAACCTTTCTTAACCCCCAGTTCAGAGTTGGGAAGTGCAGCCCCTGCCTCTCTGTGTCAACCTTCCAAGCCTCTTCCTGGTGTTGGGAACACGCCTTACTTAGGTACCACTGTCTCTGGTGAAACCACGCTCGGGGATGGATGAGGGAAGCCATCTGATTCACACTGAAGTGCAAATGGGATTCTGAGACTCCTCAGGAGACGCGTGTAGGCCTGGCAGGAGGCAGAGAGCAGCCTGAGGTCTGGGTTGTGGTCTTGAGGTTATGGGGTCGTGGTCCTGAAGTTACGGGGTCGTGGTGGTGGTGGGCTTTGGATCCGCCTGGCTCTGGTCTTGTTCCCACTGACCATCACCTTCTGACCTTCTTTCTTCTCTACACCATTAAGGAGTCTTCTAGTGAAGTTCCTTTGTTCACAGGAATTATTTCCAAGTGGCTGGGGAGGAGAAGTAAAAGGAATAAACTAGCAAACAAATTTCCCAATCTCCTGAATTTTTCCCCCAAACTTATGAAAAGATAAATTGAAATACAAATGAAATCTACTTGTTCGGAAAATCATGACTGCATCTATCATCTTTGATTTTAATATTTAAATTGCCTTACACATACTTCATGCTTTCTTTCTTAAGTAGCAAAATTGTGGCTCAACCAGGGACTGGCTTAGCTATGAAACTATGAAACAATATAAAAGGACAGTGTAAAGTGCCCTTCTGGTGGCCCTTTTAGCTATGTGCAGGGCCCAGGTTAACTAAAGTTGGAGAAAATGGAAACGTTGACATTTCTTTAAACAATAAAAATTACAAGTGATTGCTAAAGTGCCACGAGCTGACATTTACGGAGATTGTTCGCCGATTATATATATGAAGTATCATAAGTAATTAGCTCATGGCAATTATCTGCCCCTTGTTATTTTGCTTTTAGAATATTTTTAAAGCTTAGGTTACTAAAATTTCAAATAATCCGGGGCTGTGCTGTCATGGGTCTTTATCCAAATGAATCGTGGTCTCTTGTAAACTGTCCTACGATCTGATTTCCATTGGGATAGGAGTTGTAAAAGGCCAGGGATTTTCGATGGATTTACACATATACTGTTTCAGTTAAGTTACCAAGGTTGACTTAACAGCCCTTTTCATCGGAGTCTTAAATACACTTGCCACCCAGTCTTTTCCTACCATATTCGAGGGGCTGGATGATGAGATTAAAAGGGGCTTGAGGTGGGGCCGGGAGGATTCTGCCTCCGTGAAATTTCCAACGTGAATTCCTTCTGCCGTCGGTGGTCTCAGTTAACTAGCTTGGTGGCATTTGTTGCTGGAAAGCTGACTTAAAGATATGTCAACATGGAGGCCGGTGCTGGAGCATTTTTCTTTTGGAAAGCCTCCTTCTGCTGATACCTTTCTGCAAGGAAGAGATGCTTGGGAAGAATGCTGGCAACTGGAATTTGGTTGTCCTGGAAGACATCAGAGCAGGGCAGCCTAGATCCTCCAGTTTGGTCTCTCTCCACTTCCCAAACACAAAAGGAGATGGGCTGGCTTTCTTACAATTTGCTCGGCTCAGGCTGGAATCTTTACAAACATATATTAATGACACACCATTACTGGCTACATTTTCAATGAAGTTTAAATAGTCTGAGTTATGAAGATTAGTGAGAAATGCATGGATAATAAAGGTAAATGAGATTCATATTTAATTCCATAACTCTAAATGACTGGTTTGATTGTCTCATTCACTTGGCAAACAATTTCGCTTCTAAATGTTATTTCAGCCACAGATATAATTTCTTTAACACAGCAGAAAGGAGGAGATTAAAATATGAGAGAGAGGCAGCACTTGCTTTAGACTGATTAATAGGCTCTGGCTGGTCCCCTGCCGCCATGCTTTAAAGCATCAAGACATGCTTTGCTATCCTGGCCTACATATATTGATACTTACTGGGTGCCAGGAAAACCTCTTTGATTAGTCATACTAAACCGCCACTTAGGTGGTGTGCATGCGACAAACATACACTCTCCTTAATAAAGTCATACATCTGGGGACTCTCAGAAGCAGCATCCTTTTCTTTAAGGAGGTAGGAAGGGTAAGTTCACTGGGAGTTCTCTCACCCTTAACCTGCCATTCTCTCCCTGTAGCCCATTGGCTGTATGGGCCAAATCATAGACCAATTGGAATAAAAAAAAAATCTATGGAATTTCATCCGTAGGACCTGACGAGGTCAGATTAAATAAGCCACCTTTGCAATGATAGCAGAAAGGGACGTGAAGGGTGGCGGGGCTTCGACCTTTATCATAAGTTTAACAAGTTTTGCTGACATCACAGACACAGGGACCATTCCTTATTGCTTAGAGTCAGAAAGCATGATGATGGTTTTCTAGAAATACAAAATGGTATGAGTGCTCTGAGGTCTAATTCCCACCTTAAGGGAACCTCTAAATAATCTCACTTGTATTTGCTGAGGCATGCTTTTCTAAGGACTCTAGGAAGAAAATGCCTTTCCAGTTAGCGTCTAATCCTCAAAGTAAAACAAGTGAGTGAGTTGGCTTTTTCAATCACTCCACCCCCTCTCCTGTTTCTCTCCAAGAAATGTTCCCATCAAGAGTATCTTTTCCTCCCATTTGGCATCTCTGAGAACAAAACCTCAGCTCTGAGTAATCATGACGTGCAAACAGAGCTTTGAACTCACTATGAGTATGGGAAACCGGGAGAGCTATAAAGTACCCCTCAACCCCATGGCCGAAAGCAACAGCATTCTTTAAAACTCCACATGAAATTCAATCTAATTCTTCCTTTCTCAGATTACAGGATCCTTGGTGTAAAAAATTACATTTTTTAGCAAAAGTGCAGAGTCCATCTATCATAGTGCACCTCCAGGAGAGATTTATTACAGATCACTTTCTAAACATGGTGTGTTCGCACTGCCTATGTAGGCCATATTCATCTTAGTGTTATCCAGTTGAAAAATTCCCACTGTATGCAACGCCTGAGAAATAAGAGTGGGCAAGCCCACAGAATATGACACTTATGCTAATCTGTGCCCTGCTGTGGAAAAACATACACAAGGATTCCATTACTGCGTTCATTAGGCTGCAGCACACTCCATCCTGAATAGGGATTATGAACCACAATAGACCAAAAGCAGTTGATTGAGCCCACTTAGCCAAATCGCTCTGACATTGGCCAAATACGTTGGCACGGTGAAGAGCATCAGCTCAGACTTTGCAGAGGATGCTACTGGTTGAAAGTTTGTTCTTCCCTGAGACTGTCACAGAAGTCAGCTCATGGCATACGCCGTTAGCTCAGATGGTGAAAGCCGGAACCTACATTATATTTATGATTGGAATCTGGAAGAACTATTTGAGAGGTAAAACCCAACTCTGTCTGTGCACCTGTTGTGCGGTGCCTCTTACCCTCCCCGTCCACACTCCTTTCCTGATTATATTCAGAGCATGAGTTGTGTGGTGATAAAAATTGTGGAGCTAGCAAAGAAATTAAAGTCAGATGGAAATGCCAGTTCAGTGCTCAGCTTGTCCCAGTCTCCTCTCTCTGGTTTTCTGGGCTACTGGATGCAGTTGTTGCCTGTGAGCCCGATCTTTCTGCAGGGGCAGAAATATTTGCCACTGGTGAGCTAAAAATATTTTAAAATATTGTCAGAAATAATCAAGAAAGGAAGACAAGTTACTGCTCAGGAGATGTTATGGAATCTGGCTATGTAAGCAGAGGAAAGAGATTTAAATCAAGACCATGTATGTCATTAAGAAGATAATAATAAAAACCTTCTGTGTGAAACAGGCTTTCAGCCTTGGGTTGAAACTTTTATCTAGGTCTTTCTTTTTCAGTTCGGGAGTTTACCAGGAAGTTGTTAAGAATAGTTGTACCCAACACCTTGATTTATATCATTGATGTGTTTCTGAAAAGCTACAGAAAAATCAAATTTTGTTTTTGTTTTTGAATCTCCTATGTGCTCCAGGGAGTTGGTTTTTTTTTTTTTTTTGCGGTACGCGGGCCTCTCACTGTTGTGGCCTCTCCCGCTGCGGAGCACAGGCTCCGGACACGCAGGCTCAGCGGCCACGGGCCCAGCCGCTCCGCGGCGTGTGGGATCTTTCCAGACCGGGGCACGAACCCGTGTCCCCTGCATCGGCAGGCGGACTCTCAACCACTGCGCCACCAGGGAAGCCCCAGGGAGGTTCTTTTGGCCAAAGTAACTCAGCCCTGAATCCTTACTTGTGTGTAAAGTGAAGGATATAATCTTATGCTTGAAAATGCAAATAATAACTGCTGAATTTATTATCTGTCGGCTATGTTCCAAGTTTACCTTACTGGGCTTTCCACAGGTGGAACTGTTGAACTGAAATGACCATGGCTTTTTCCCCCCTTCTTGAGAAAGTAGAAATGTGGGAGGATGGTGAGCCTCATTTTTCTTCACGTGCTTAGGGTTGCGTCATGTGTTTTGGAAAGGCATAACGAACCTCTTGAGTTTTCTAATCACAAACCCCAACAATACCGGCTTATGATGTCCATAAATCCAGGGGAGGACATATGGATGGTACCTGAGCACCCTGCCTGCTTCCACAGCAGAGCAGGGGCATCACTGAGAAGCCGCGGCTGCCGCTGTGCTCCTGATGCTACTCCCATCTTGGAAGTCTGTCCCGCACTTGACCCTGCCAGCAGCTCTCCGACAGAACCAGACACATGTGGACAGCGGAAAAGAAGAACTCCGGGAGAGGTTCTGGCACTTTCCTCTTCCACGGGGTGCAGCTCCGCAGCCCTGCTTTTCTAGACCATCCTCTTCATGGAGTCCTGCCCTGCATTTTCCTGCTCCCTGAGATACCAGGACGCATCAAACAGGTTGAAGGAGGCTGTTTGCTTGCCAGGGGAGCATGGCCCTTTGCACTGTGATTGTAATACAATCTTTCCTCTTTGGGGCTGCGAATGCTACAGTACAAAACCGTGTTTGAAAACCTCTTTTATCATTCATCGTCTCCAGACTGAAATCATTTTTGACAACCTCTGCAGAAAACAAGCAGCTTTCTGGCTACTGGCGAGTCGATTAAAGGGAGGAAACACATGTTCACCGTCAGACGAAGCCCCTGGAGAAAGCATTGACAACCTTTTAACCCGCTTTCCCAGGGAAAGGGCCCAAATGTTTCTCTGGAACAAAATCACCACATTGTATTAAGCATCTTTTCATTTCATGTATCTTTTTATTTCTTCCTAAAATGAGACACGTAAAAATAATAATCCCCAGCACCTCCATTTTTATTTTGGATGTGAACACATATGTTTTATACCCTCCCTGGGAAGACAGGGAAAAGAGTATCATTAATGAAGGTCTTTTATGAACTAACTAACCCCTCTCTTCTATTTTTTTTTCACTGTCTGACCACAGTTTAAATACCAGCACACTGACAAGTTCACTCACCTCATATAGTGACTTCTCAAAACTGGCCAAGAAGCCACAGGAGTGAGATTTTCTGAACAGTAGGAAGGCCTGACTAGACGAAATTATTAACAAACTGAGAATAAGACTGGACCATGGAAACATTTGTGCATTTCAAGATCCTGATCCAGAGATACCCATCCATTACTTCTGCATATGTTGTCAAGCAGAGTTATTTCCATAGGACGGAATGAGAAGCAACCAGAGGGAGAGATGGAAGTTTCCATACACAGTTGAACACGAGTGCTAGGTATGTGGGTTTGCTTCTAAAAAAAAAAAAAAAGTAATAGCTGTTTTAAAATGCCAGTCCCTGTAAGTCCTGTAATCATCACAATTACAAAAGTCTCTAGCACTCAGTTCCTTAACCTATAACTTTAGTATTTTTTTTTACCCCTGTATCACTGGCCTGGGTGGTTGGGTCTATTATGAGAAAATGATCTCCCTCACCCCTTCCCTCCTCAAAATTGCATATTTGCTTTTACAGCCAAAAGGCAGGGTGGGAGGTGGGGGTTAGGGGGACCAGCTTTAAAGTTGCTGCCTGGGAGGTTGGCTGGGAGAGGACGCCACGTGGGAACTGCCAGGAGCATGGAGGGTGTCTCAGATGAAAGACAGAGAGGAGCAGCTCCACCCATGGGACTGACACATGCGCCTCGTCTCTGCCATTTTTTACCAGACTTCTTTGGTTTTGTTGTTGTTGTTATTAATTGTCTTTAAATTGATTTGTATTTATTTTTAAAATTAAGGTGAACTTTGAATAATATAAAATTAATATTTTAGAGTGAACAACTTAATGACATTTAGTACAATTCACAATGTTGGGTAACAGCCACCTCTATATAGTTCCAAAACATTTTCAGTCAAAATTTTTTCATACAAAAATACTTTGTATTCATTACGCAGTTAATCTCCATTTCCTCCATCTCTCAACCCCTGGCAACCACCAATTCACTTTCTATTTCTATGAATTTACCTGTTCTGGATATTTTCTATGAATAAAATCATACAACATGTAACTCTTTGTGTCCAGCTTCTTTCACTTAGTGTGATATTTTTGAGGGTCATTCACATTGTAGCTTTCATCAGTTACATAAGCTTCATCTTTTTTAGAGCTGAATTAATATCCCATTTTATGTATATACAATAATTTGTTTATCCCTTCATACTTTAATGAGCATTTGGACTGGCTACTGTGAATAGTGTTGCTATGAACTTTCATGTACATATATTTGAGAAAAAATTGAAAATAGGTGTTTTCAATTCTTTGGGGTAGATACCTAGGAGTAGAATTGCTAGGTCATATGGTAATTCTATGTCTCAATTTGTGAGGAACTGCCAAACTGTTTTCTACAGTGGCTGAGCCATTTTATATTCCCACCAGCAATGCACAGTTTCCTAGAGGACATGAAGTGGTATCTTGCTGTGGTTTTGATTTACGTTTTCCTAATGACTAATGATGGTGAGCATCTTTTCATGTGCCTGATGGCCACTTGTATATTTTCTTCGGAGAAATGTCTATTCAAGTGTTTTACCCATTTACGAATCGTTTGTCTTTCTGTTGTTGAGTTATGAGAGTTACTTATATTTTCTGGACACTAGGACTCTTAACAGATATATGATTTGTACATATTTTCTGCCATATTGCAGGTTGTCTTTTCATTTTCTTGATAATGTCCTTTGATGCATAAAATTATTAACTTTGAGTAAGTCCAATTTAACTATTTTTATTCCTGCTTTGGAGGTGTCATACCTAAGAATACATTGCCATATTCAAGATTTTGAAAATTTATCCCTATGGTTTATTCTAAGAGTTTGATCATTTTAGCTCTTCTATTTAGATCTTTGATCCATTTTGAATTAAGTTCTGTATATGGTGTGAGGTGGGGGTCCATCTTCATTCTACTGCATGTGGATATCTAGCTGTCCCAGCACACTTTGTAGAGAATTCTATTGTTTCCCTATTGAATGGTTTTAGCACTCTTGTTGAAAAACAATTGACCATAGATGTACAGAGTCTCAATTCTTTTCCATTGGTCTATATGTCTATCCTTATGCTAGTAACATACTTTTTTGATCACTGTAGCTTTGTAATAAGTTTTGAAATTCAGAAGTGTGAGTCCTCCAACTTTCTATTAACCATCTTGTTGAGTGTATCATAATGAGCCTATAGTTTAGGCCCAGATCTTTCACTCCTTCTCTGCTTCCCTTCCCTTTCAATTTTAGACCTGAAACTCAAATACACCTCCAAACACATTATCTTTAGCATATCATTAAAAAAAAATCCTTGACCCTTTAAAATCTTACAACTAACCAGTAGTTCTTCATTAGAGATTCTTTCTGTGTTCCCATCATTCTAAAGTGTTATTTGCCAAGAAGTGACTTCAAGAGCAGTTGACTTTCTGTTACTTGATAAATGTGTGCCCTAACTTTTTTCTGACATTACTCTTGAAATGCTTCCCTGAATGTCTTCAAAGACATATTACTGGTGTTGGTCACTGGCAACCTGCAAATATACTGATGGCTGTTTGGAGAATGAACTACTATGTTGTAATATTTCTACTATAATATTACCTTCTGCTCTCCCTTCTGTCAGACAGTTTGGGTATATCCCAGTTTCTAAGCTGAGCTTAGCAAAAGGTTCCTGGTTATATATCACACCAAGTCCTGTAAATATGTGACATGCATATGCCTCTGTGTTCTGGATCTCCACTTGACTTTGCGTGGACAGACCTGAAGGGGGTCTTGTCTTTATTTCTGTCAGGTCATTTGTGTCTCCAGAATTTACATACTCCTCCACCTAGAAAGGCACTGAGGGGCAACGTTTTATCTCTCATATGTTGAAAATGATTGAAATTACTCATAAAGTGTAAAAATAGTGAAAAATCAGCTTTAAATAAAGGCTTAAAACACTGCCTGAGAGAAGTAGCATATTGGTTTGAGGGAAAAACAGAATAACTTTGACCACATAGAATACTCTAAGCAGAAGTAACATTACATCCAATCCCTGGTTTCACCCAAGGAAATGGGGACCAGAAAACTGGAGTATTCTGTGCCTTCCATAACTGTGTTAGTTGGTGAACAACAATGTTTTCGATGAGAGACAGATCAAAGAGAAAGTCAGTTCAGAAGGAGCACCCAAGAATTCAAATCCTTACAGGTAGTTCAAATCCCTGCAGTGAAATGACTGATTTAAACTTTAGGAGAGGTTAGCTTGGCAAACGAAGAAGAGATGGCCCACTGCAAGAGATGACCCACAGGGCCAGTACACTGGAGGATTTGGACCCAATTCCAAACTCGATGATGCTCAATGAGGTCTGGTGGCTGGTGCTTCTTTTGATTCTTTTTAGAGAAACCACCTAGTAAGTGAAATTTGATAAAGTGGCAAAGGTTGGAAGAGAGGCCAAAGTGATGGGAAAGGCCTTTCTGAGGGTATGCTTGGACTTTTGGTGAACTTATTTTTTTCTCCCTAGCTTTCTGAAAAATAAAATGTCATTTTTATGATAACATAACAATGGCTATTTGGTAAGTATTTACTATATGCTTAAAACTGTGCTTGGTTCCTGAAAACTACTATGAAAACTTTGAGGATATATTAACCCCCATTCTACAGATGAGGCAACTAAGGTACAGAGGTTAGGACAGTTGTTCAAGAAAGCACAGCTTATAAGTGGTAAAGCCATCTTTGGGGATTAATATAAGTAATATATGCTCATCGTAGAAAAAACGGGAAATGGAGAAAAAGTATAAAGATGGAAATAAAAATCAACCATAATGTCACCATTCATAAATAACCCAAATTATCTCTTTTGACCAAGATGGGTTTACATTGAGCTCCAGAATGGCTAAGCTGTAGATAAGATCTGTATGCAGAAGTCTCATGGTAATGCCTGGTAGTCTGTGCTATTTTGTTTCTTTTCTGTTCTCAATTTTTCCTTTTCCTTCTGCCTTTCTTACCCCTCAGTCTCAGTTGTTCTCTTTATAGTACCTCCTTAACGCAGAGGCTGAAAGGAGGGTTCCCAGAGGATGGCAGGGAAGGCATTGAGCTTCTCCCTGCCTTTGCTGTACTCCAGGGTGCTTCAGAAATTCCTCCCCACCCTTGTTGTAGTCTGTCCCCAAGCTCCCTGGCTCTGGTTGGTCCTTCGATAAATGACGTGTAGGCTGTAAAAGATGAACTGACAGGGCTGGGCATGCATGTTTCCAAGCAACAGACGGTGAAAGTAAACACAGCCAAACCATCTTTCATCCATAACACATAGTGTTGATTCTTCTCTAGTTAAAACAGTCACAACAGTCCTTGTTGTAATGCCCTTGTTTCTCATCTTTCATATTTTAAATAGGAACCAGCTTGCCTGGTAGGAACCCAGCCATTCTTTTTCTTTCATCCCTGTCCCTTCCTCCCAGTTGAAGGATGTCACTTCTCAGGGGTCTTTTGGAGTCTTTGACACTTTTCTGATGGGAAGATCTCCACTCTTGTCAATCTCCATTAAATCTTCAGGCTGCAGGCTTCCTTAGCCAAGCAAAGGGTGACTCATGGGCCCTGACACTGAACCCCATCACAGTCACCATAACTGGGAACTTGAGGTGTCTGTTTCTGCTATTCCTCCTTGTTCACTGTCATTTGAGTTAACAGCCGGACTTACAATCTGGGAGATTTCTTCATCAGCAGGAGGGCCACAGGCTCTGCCCTGTCATCCCCTTACTCCCCTGGTGGCCCAGAGAGAGCCAGCCGTCATGGGGGGAGGGCAGAGTTTCTATCCCAGGTTGGGAGCAGGAATGGAACAGTTGGTCTCCAGCTCCTTTGGAGAATAAATGGTCCTGGGTGGAGACCCAGGAAAGGCATCTGCACCCAGATCTTTTTAGGAGACTGGAAACGACGGACAAAAATGTTAAAAAGAAATGAGTTTCCTGCTTGATGCATAAGCAAATGGGAAGAGTCCCTGAGGAATGGGCTTATCTGCTTACGAAGGCTTCTTGGTGGTTTGGCAGGCTGGAAAGTACATTAGGAACAGAGTCATGGCATCCCTGCCACTAACTGGCTTTGTGGCCTTAAACAAACACTGAACATTTCTGGCTTTCAGTCTTCTCTTCTATGAAAGGAAAAGATACCACCTGTGAGCAGTTTTAGCATTCCATGGAGTCCCTGGAGGATGGAGGAAAGGAAGGGAGGAGATGGAGGGCTCTGGATGCCATAATCCTCTAAACTGCAACCATTTTATGTATAATTTCTAGGCCCCGGGGATATATTGGTGAATAAGAGAGATAAAATCCGTAACTTTAGGGAGTTTAGGTTAACATCTTAGTGAGATGTACATAAACAAACAAATGTATAATGTAATGTCAAGAAGTAGTAAGTGAAATGCAGAAAGAGAGAACTGTTTCTAAGATGCACTGCCCCTAAGAGTTGGGTATTTGGAGCCATCTCTGGGGCATGTAGAGCTCAGAGCAAATCGTATTATATGTCCCCCTATTTTCACACCTTCCACCCAGCAGACATTTTGATAAATCAAAGAGAGACTTGAGAGCAAAACTGTAGCATATAATGATCATACAGACTGAGCACATATGATTATAAGAGCGCAACGGATCCATCTACTTTTCTTGGGGACCAGACAAGTGGAGATCAGTGATTTCAGACTGAAAGTATAGGAGCTTCACTGGTCAGTGTATAGATAGCTCTCTTTTTTTGCTAAGGACTGTCTTTCTGAGCCACTGACTTATATAAGGTCCCCAACGCTTGGCACCTGAGGCAACTACCCATATTCCATGACTGTTTATTATTGGGGTTAGATTAACAAGTTTTGATAGCTCAGGTCAAATCCATAAATTTGAGTAGAAATAGCCATGTGGATTATTATCAGGAGGCAAAATATGTTGTCGATTGGAAGTGCCTTTAATTCATGCCTTCCAATCTTCATTTTATAGCTAAAGACATCGAAGGGCACAGAAGTTGGAGGAACAAAGCCTAGATCACACAGTCGCTTGGCTCTGTTGGAGCTGAGTGACTCCAGGCCTGGGCTGCTGAGATTATGGACACCATTCAGCCGTGGTCCTGGCTATTGGCTTATATAGCAGTTACACAAATAGTTAGAATCAAAGTGTTTTCCTAGGTGGCTGGTCTGCTAAATTATCCAACAAGAATCAGTAGCTATTCACCCAGGCTTGCATCTCTAATACTCCCCTAATTTAATTCTCTTCTGGTTATTCTCACCAGGGCTATTTGTTCCTCTTTACGATAGAATCTAAATTATTCATTCAGTCCCAGCTCATGAGTGGAACAGGGATCTGAGGCATCGAAGAATAACATGGCACTCACCTGATACAATTGGAGTATAAAGATTTTCCATTTAAATGATGCAGAAAGTAAAAAAAAAAAAAAAAAAAAAAAAAAAAGCCTCTGGATGAATCAGACACAGCAGGCAGCCATGATTTCCACCTCTTCAGTTTATGGAGTTGAACCCTTTAAATATGCAAAACAAGCCCTATGAGATTATCTGTGCTTGGAAGACTCCTAATTTTCTCTCTAACTGAAAAAAAGAGATATGGATCTGCAAGAGGAAAACAAAGGTCTACTGTAAGGGATTATATGGACTGCTGAGTTTAAATTCAGAAAACAATCCCTTGTATGTAGATGATGCTTTATGGTTTAGAAAACACTTTCACATGGTCTCTTCAGTCCTCAGAATAGCCTGAGACTATTTCCAGGGTTATCAGTGGCACAGAGAAGTGCCAGAAACATTTTTCAGAGATACAAGAGGCACACAGCAGAGGTTGAAGCCTAGAATTACAAGATTTTCACTTTTAGAGAAAAGGCCTCAGAAATTGTTTAGTTAAACAACCCTCAAACCCATCAGCACCAGTCATTGTTTTACAATATCTCTGAGAACTTTGGCTATCTAGTCTGTACATGAGTGCCTTGGAGATGGTTGCTCAGAATTCCACAGAGCAATTCATTCCATTCAAAAAAGTAGTTCAAGTTATTAGACTGGAAAAAATTTGAGCTCAAATCTTTCTCTTTGTGGCTTTTACTCACTGGTCCTGACTAGGGTATCAGGTGTCATGCAGGTTAGGAATACTAGCTACCATGTAGAAAGGGCCAAGTATCTAATACAATACTTCATTCCCTATGAACCCTCTCAAGATGAGTATTAATTTCCATTTTTTCCCCTTTTTTATTGAAGTATAGTTGATTTACAATGCCGTGTTAGTTTCTGATGTACAGCAAAGTATTATATCTATATCTATACTTTTCTCATATTCTTTTCCATCATGGCTTATTACAGGATATTGAATATAGTTCCCTGCTCTATACAGTAGGACCTTGTTGTTTATCTATTTTATATGTAATAGTTTGTATCTGCTAATCCCATACTCCTAATTTATCTCTCCTTCACTCCCCCTTTCTTCTTTAGTAATCATAAGTTTGTTTTCTATGTCTGTGAGTCTGCTTCTGTTGGGTAAATAAGTACATTTGTATCATATTTTAGGTTCAACGTATAAGTGATATCATATGATATTTGTCTTTCTCTGTCTGACTTACTTCACTTAGTATGATAATGTCTAGGTCCATCCATGTTGCTGCAAATGGCATTATTTTATTCTTTTTTATGACTGAGTAGTATTGCATTGTATATATGTACCACATCATTACCATTCATCAGTTGATGCACATTTAGGTTGCACATTTCCATGTCTTGGCTAAGAAACAGATGACCAGAGAGATAAAATTCAGCGTGAAAAGACACGTAATTAGTGGTAAGACTAGCATTTGAACCCAGGTCTGTCTTGCTGTACCAGAACACATTGTCCAAGGGAAGTCCAATCCTTTTGTACAGTGTTGCTTCCCAGTATCTGAAGATGATTTAGGAAATCCTGTCAACATTTCTATGTCATGTTAGATAGAGTACCCTTTTGTTTGGGGTACTTTTTTTGGGTGGGGAATCAGGAAAATGCACACATGCATCTAGCTATAAAATATACATCTTAGTTCAGGTTAGTGTATTCCAGCTTAAGAACTCATGACTACTCCTCCAATCATTCTCCAGCAATGTGAGTTTCCATTCACTCATTGCTGTCATGGTCATGGTAGTCTGGAGCTGTAGTAGTTTGTCAATGCCCCTCATTTTATGTGGTGCCCAGGACTGAGCACACCACTCTGGGATACCAGTACAACCCACTGGTTGGGAAGGAATTCCAGATCAGCACCACTCCTGCTCTATCCTGCACACTCTGCTCTCATGAATTCACCAAAGCTCAACAACGTGACCACGGTCACCTGTAATTCATGGTTCCCTGTAAGAGTATGTCTTTTGGTCCCAGCCTCAGGGCTTTTTTGTCTCGTGAGATGAAGTTCACACCTGGGGCATAAAGATCCTTCTCAAGTCATATCCAAAGCTGCGTAGAAAATTTCTTGGAACACAGTAGAAATTGTTTTGTTTTATGCTACTTCCTGATAGTGCAGGAGACAGATGCCTGTAGTAAACAAACCCCCATGGAATCTCTGCTCAGCAAGAATGTCCGTTAGGTATGCGAGCATGTTTCCACTTAGTCTCACTATCTCCGTTCCTCCAAGAAAGACCTTGCAGGCTCTCTGTTCTTTTTCACACCACACACAGGGTAGCCTTAAAAAGGCAGTAGCATGACCTCTTCACATATAACAATTATTTGTTTTTTGCTTTCCATAAAAACGAACCCAAATTTTTGCAATAAATTCTAAAGGCTGGGATGCTACCTCTGATGGCCAACTTTTCTTGGGTTGGCTGGTGTCTCACCTTTAGAAACACCCTGCTGAGATGGTTTTGCTCACCTCCGTGCTTCGTACCTGGATAGGGGAGAAGAAAGGAGAACAGCAAGGAGATGGAGGCCGAGTTAAATAGACAGATAAAAGGATGCCGTTGGGTCTCATTCAGGAACTCAGTTGATGCAGAAGTCACTTCCTCTTCCTTGAAACTTTCCTTGGTTTCCAATACAACACTTTCTAGGTTTTCCCTCTACCTTTCTCAATTTCCGTTGTTAGTTTTCCCTGTTACCCCCGACCTCTTACCAGTGGAGCACCCCAGGGTTTAATCCGTGGTCCTTGCCTCTCCCTATACTCACTTCCTTAGGGATTTCTTCTAGTTTCATGGTTTTAAACACTATGTCTGTGCTGGTGACTCCCCGCAAATTATAACTTCATTCCAGACCTCTCTCTTAAACTCCAGACATGTATACCCAGCTCCCTACTTAACATTTCCTCTGGGATGTCCAATAGATGTCTCTGTCCAAAACTGAACTCCTGATCTTACCCTAAAACATGCACCACTTGTAGCCGTCCCCATCTCCATTGATCTTCCAGTTTCCCAGGTCACAAAACCTTGAAGTCATTGTTTACTTCTCTTCTCTCCAAGCCAACATGAAATCTGTGAGCAAATCCTTCCATACGTATCCAGAATCTGACCCCTCCTCCACATCTTGTTCTATGTCACCATCATTTCTCGCTTGGAATATTTCAATACACACCCAGCCACTTTGCCTGCTCCTACATGGGTCTCCCTAGTCTGCTTTTAACACAGCAGCCAGTATGGTCTTCTTGAAATATTAAATCAGATCATGTCACTTCTTCTCAAAACTAGTAAAAGTCAAAGCCCTTCCATTAATTTATGTGATTTGGCCCTGAATTACCTACCTTCTTGCTTCCTCTCTAGATTCTTTTCTCTCACTCATTCTCCTCCAGGCATACTTACCTCCTAACTAACTCTCTCTCAGCATCTTCAAGTATTTGCTCCAGTGTCACCTTGTCACTGAAGCTGACCACTCCTCCAAGCAGTGCACACACATCCCGCACTCTGATCTCCTCACTTGACTCTATTCTCTTTTCTGTGTTATTTCCAACACGCCTAACAATTGCTTATCTATTATGTTTACTGTTTGTCACCTCTCTTTCTCCACTAGAATGTAAGCTCCACAAGGGCCGGGATGTTCATCTGATTAATTCATTTATGTATCTCGGCAATGAGAACAGAGCCTGGTCCAGAGGAGACAATCAATAAATACCTGTTGAATAAAGCAATTAATGAATAAATGAACAAAGATGATGTGAGCCAAAAGCAAGGGGGTCCGATTTTGCTGTTGCTATATATGATCATTAATAACTGCAGTGAAATATCTGGATAAAAAGTAGATGTATTCTTATTACACTGCTGTGGAGAGGGCATTTTTTTTGTTTTAGAATCTTTATTGGAGTATAATTGCTTTACAATGGTGTGTTAGTTTCTGCTTTATAACAAAGTGAATCAGTTATACATATACATATGTTCCCATATCTCTTCCCTCTTGCGTCTCCCTCCCTCCCACCCTCCCTATCCCACCCCTCTAGGTGGTCACAAACCACCTAGCTGATCTCCCTGTGCTGTGCGGCTACTTCCCACTAGCTATCTGGGCATTTTCTTTTAAACTCTTTAGTTTAGATATAACACCCATACTTGCAGTGAGAAAAATCTCAAGTGTACATATGCGTAAGGTTTTAACAAAGTGAACACAGTGATGTAACTAGATATATCACTGTGTATCGTGTTCAAGATCAAGATACAGAACATTAACAGCAAACACAGAAGCCCCCCTTGTGCCTTAATTCCAGTCATAACCCCCAAAGGTAGCCACTCTAATGATGTCTAACACCATAATTTAATTTTGCCTTTTTTGAATTTTATATAAAAAAGATATATGCACATGATGCTTTAGTGTCTGGCTTCTTTAAACTTGTGTCTATCGCTGTGACATGTGGCAGAAATGTATTCTTTTTTACAACTGTTTAGTATTCTGTTATATATGTATACCATAACTTGTTTTTTTTTTTTCATTTTAAGATACTGAGGTCTACTTTGATTGTTTCCAGCAATGTTTATAGCTTTCAAAGTAAATAGCTTACACACACCATTTGTTAAATTTATTCCTGAATAATTTCATATGTTTTGTAAAATTCAGTTGGCTTTGGCATTGTACTTTCATTTTCTAAATATTTGCTGCCAATAAATCAAATACAATTGACATTCACATATTGACCTTGTATCTTGTGCCATTGCTGAATTCTCTTAGTTTTATAAGATTTTTGAAATTCCTTTTGATTTTCTTTCATAAAAATAATTTTGTAATCTATGAAAAAGATAGTTTTACTTTTTTCTTAATTTTAATGTCTTTTATATTTATTTATTTATTCGCTGTGGTGAGAACAAACCTTCTTTTTCTCTCTCTTATGGAAAGCGTATTTAATATTTTACCAATAATTATGATGCTAGCTGTAGGTTGGTTTTAAAATATGTGTATGTATCTATGTACACACCCACCCACCCACCCACCCACCCACACACACACACACATACACCCCACACAGAGTCTTTATCATACTGAGGAAGTTTCCTTCTAGTCCTTGTTTTCGAGAGTTATTATAATGGATGGGCATTGAATCTTGTCAAAAACTTTTTCTACATCTATTGAGATTAACATATGTTTTTCTACTTTACACTATTAATATGGTAAATTACACTGACTAATTTTTTTTTTTTTTTTTTTTTTTTTTGCGGTACGCGGGCCTCTCACTGTTGTGGCCTCTCCCATTGCGGAGCACAGGCTCCAGACACGCAGGCCCAGTGGCCATGGCTCACGGGCCCAGCCACTCCGCGGCATGTGGGATCTTCCCGGACCGGGACACGAACCCGTGTCCCCTGCATCGGCAGGCGGACTCTCAACCACTGCGCCACCAGGGAAGCACCTACACTGACTAATTTTTGAATGTTAGGCCAACCTTGCATTCCTGGTGTAAACCCCATTTGGTCAGGATATATTATCCTTTTTATATATTATAGAATACATTTTGCTAATAGTTCAAAAATATTTTTTCATCTCTGTTCCTGAGAAATATTATCCTGCAATTTTTTTTTGTAATGTTCTTATCATCCTTTGGTATCAGGTTTATGCTGGGTCCATAAAATAAATTTGGAATTGTTCTCCCCCCTTCAGTTTTTGAAAAGTTTAGGGAGTTTGGTATTATTTCTTATTTACATGTTTGATTGTACTTAGTAATTAAGCCATCTTGGCCTGGTGTTTTCTCTGTAGAAAGGTTTTTAATTTCAAATGCAATTTCTTTAATGGAAATGGGACAAATTAAATTTGAGCTGGTTTTCATAAACTGTATTTTTAAGAAATTTGGCCATGTCATCTAAGTTGGCTCTATTCATTGGCAAACATTTTTCTTAATATTTCCTAATTATTTCTTTAATATATGTAAGATCTGTGGCAATGTTGCTTTTGTCATTCTTGAAATCGGTAATTTGTTTTCTCTATTTTTTATTTTATTCTACTTATTTTATTTTACTTTTGACTAGTTATATATCAACTTTGCTGATCCTTTAAGAATCTAAATTTTGACTTTGTTGATTTTTGCCATTATTTGTCTGCTTTCTATGTCATTAATTTCTCCTTTTATCTATTTAATATCTCTTTTAAAATACTTTTTGGTTTAATATGCTCTTCTTCTTACTTGAGAAGCTTAGGTCTTTGATATGAAAGTTATTTTTCTTTTCTAATATAAGCATTTAAAGCTATAACTTTCCCTCAGTGTTCCTCCAGACATTAATGCGTTCAATTGTTATTATTCAGATTAAAATATGTTATAATTTTTCCTATGGTTTCCTTTTTGGTCTATGGTTTATCTAGAAGTAAGTTTATTAATTTTCAAATATGTGGGAGTATTTCAGATATCTTATTTTTATTTACATCTAATTTAATTACATTGTAGTCAGAGAACGTACTTCTTGTGATGTTAATTCTTTGAAATTTATTGAGACATTTTTTAGCCCAGCATGTGATCTGTTCTGTTGATGGCTCCATTTACACTTGGGAAGAATGTGGATTCTGCAATTATTGGTGGTAGTGTTCTATCGATATCAATTAGGTCAGATAGGTTCATAGTGTTGTACAGGTCTTCTATACCCTTAAAGATTATTTTTCTACCTATCCTATCAAATATTGATAGAGGAGTGTTAAAATCCCCAACTACAATTGTGGATTTATCTATTTGTCGCTTAAGGTCTGTCAATTTCTGACTTTCACAGTTTGAAGCTTTATTAAAAGGGGCATGCTTGTCTATGGCTTCCTGATGAATTAACCCATTTATCATTATTAAATATACCTTTTTGCATTTGATAGTATTTCTTTTTCTGAAATCTACTTTGTCTGATATTGATATAGTCACCCCAGCTTTTTTGTGATTAGTATTTGCATGATAGATATTTCTTATCCTTTTATTTAAAATTTTTTGTATTGTTGTATTTGAAGTGCATTTATTTCAGACAGCATAAGGTTGAGGTTTGCATTTTTATCCAGCTTAAGAATTTATACAGTTGACGCTTGAACAACGCAGGGGTTAGGGGCGCCATCTCCCCATGCAATCAAAAATCTGTGTATTACTTTTCACCCACCAAAACACAGCCTACTGTTTGTTCGTTTGCTTGTTTGTTTGTTTTTGGCTGTGTGGCATGCGGGATCTTTTTCCCTGACCAGGGATCGAACCCATTCTCCCTGCAGTGGAAGCATGGAGTCTTAACCACTGGACCACCTGGGAAGTCCCTGGACTCAGCCTACTGTTAACTGGAAGTCTTACTGATAACATAAACCGTCTATTAGCACGTATTTTGTGTAAGTATTATATACTGCAATCTTACAATAAAGTAAGCTAGAGAAAAGAAAATATTAAGCAACCATAAAGAAGAGAAAAAACATTTACAGTACTGTACTGTATTTATAAATACTGTAAGTTTACATCATCTGTTTACAAGATGAATTATCTTCAGTATTTATATCAATACTGTCTTACAGGATACGAAACACTGTAGATGTTATACATATTATTAACACTAGACATGAAAAATAAGAAACTGTGAAAAAGAAATTCATATCTTTTTACAGGTATAACAATTCATGCATTGATAACGAAGAAGCAACAATATGATTGCTTTATGGTAGCCTAGTGTAAGCAATATGATTGCCTCATGGTAGCCTAGGCTAACACTAATGAATGAATTGTTATAACATTTTTATGTCATGTAGTACTACAGTCATATTCATAATAAAGTATTGGAAATATTGTTATATTTTTAAAAACCATTTGCCTGTAATGATAGGCTGATATGCAGTTTCTCCAATTACGAGAGAGAGAGGCATACTGTACGGTAATGTAATTCTTTGAAAACAAAGTTATAAAACAGTAAGAAAACTAACACATTATCAATTTTATATTTAATATCACTCACCTTATACCTAGGTAAAGATAGGCTATCCATTTCCATACAAGCCTTGCACACGATGTTCTAACAATGAGTACTTAGGTGGTGATGATGATGATGACACAAAAGCATCTCATGTAGTTCTTGCCATATAGTTATTAGATTTCACATGAAGACACTCACACACACAACAGATAAGTTTGTTACTTGTATGGCATAATGATTATTTATTACTCATTAAGAGGCAGGGGATCATCATAAAGGTCTTCATCCTCGTCATCCCATTGAGTAGGCTGGGTAAGAGGAGGAAGAGGAGGGGTTGGTCTTGCTGTCTCAGGGGTGCCAGAGGCAGAGGAGGTGGTGGAGATGGAAGGGGAGACAAGAGAGGCAGGCACACACAATGTTAATTTATGAAAATACATTGTAATTTCTGTCTGACCCTTTTGCTTTTTCAGTTCTCTAAAAATGTGTCTATATGATACTAATCCTTCTTCCACCATTTGCTTTAGTTTCAGTGCCCGTATCATAGAAGTATCCATGTCGTAAAAGCAGTCAAAAGCAATCTCGAATAAGACTTGTTCTGCCAGATTATCTAATGTCAACTTGTTTTCTGGCACTGCTTCTGCATCTTCTTCCTCATCATCTGGCCCTGGTTTGGAAGCACTCTTCTCCACAAAGTCATGTTCTGTTAATTCCTCTGGTGTGGTGTCTGTTAGCTCTTAGATTTCTCCAAGATCCATATCTTGAAACCTTTCACTCCCCGCCCCCAAACCTTTTTTGCCATATCCACAGTCTCATGATCTCCTAGATTGGCTCTGTCGGAAATCCTGTAAAGTCATGCACAACACGTGGGCATGGTTTTCTCCAGCAAAAATTTATTGTTTGAGGCTTGATGGCTTACATGGCTTTTTATATAACAACCAACAATGGTATCATCAATAGTGTAATCCTTCCAGACTTTCATGACTTTCTCTTTGTCGGGGTTCTCTTCCATAGATTGACAATCCTTTCCACAGAGTGCTGTGTGTAATGAGCTTTAAAGGTCCTTATGACCCAGTGATCTAGAGGCTGAATTAAAGACTATCTTGGGGGAGCAAGTAGATCACTTTGATGACTTTGGTGTTGAACTCATGGGGTTCTGGGTGGCCAGAGGTATTGTTCAATATCAAAAGAAATTTAAAGGCAATCACTTACTGGAAAGGTACTTCCTGACTTCAGGGACAAAACATCAATGGAACCAATCCAAAAAAAAAAGGGTTTTCTTCTTGTCCAGGTCTTCTTGTTGTACAACCAAAGGACTGGCAGTTGGTGTTTATCTTTTCCCTTCAAGGCTCAGGAGTTAGCAGCTTTATAGATAAGGGCAGTCCTGATCATAAACCCAACTGCATTTGCACAAAACCATAGAGTTAACCTATCCCTTATTGTCTTAAATGCTGGTGCTCCCTTACCTTCCTTACTAATAAATGTCTTTTGTGGCATTTTTTTTTTCCAGAGTCGGGAATTTTTTTTTTCTTGGCCATGCCATGTGGCTTCTGGGATCTTAGTTACCAGACAGGGATCGAACCCAGGCCCAGTGAAAGCACAGTGTCCTACCGCTGGTCCACCGGGGAATTCTCCAGAGTAGGGCACGTTTGTCTGCATTAAAAACCCATTCAGGTAAATATCCTTTCTCCTCAATGATTCTCTTAATTGTGTCTGGGAATTTGTCTTCTGTCTCTTGGTGAGCAGAAGCTACTTCTCCTGTTACCTTGACACGTTTTAAGGCAAAGCTCTTTCTAAAATTATCAAACCATCCTTTGCTGGCATTAAATTCTCCAGCTTTAGATCCTTCACCTTTCTTTTGATTTAAGTTGTCATATAATGACTTCACTTTTTCTTGAGTCATATTAGAGTCTATAGGTATGCCTTTTTTATGGCAATTCTGCACCCACACAAAAGCTGCGTTTTCATTATGAGATAAAAAGGTATTTTGCAAAAAGTGTAAGTTTCTTGAGCCTGCTAGCGTAGCTGCAGCAACAGCTTCACGAATTTCCTTTGCTTTTTTCACCTTAGGCCAGATTCATTTATCTTGAAATGGCGGGAAACTGCAGCCAGAGACCTCAATCTATACGGTGCATGTGAAACAATGTAACATTTTCATGTAATATCATGACTTTTCTCTGCTTTTTGGGAGAACTTCCAGCATCACTAGTAGAACCTAGTATGGGTCCCATGGTGTTATCTCAAGGTTTATGGTATTGCACTAAACACGAAAACAAATACATGAGAACTGTGAGAGATCACCTTTTACTGTGAAAAGCAATTTACCAGAGAGACAAAATGCTCTCTCAGAGATGATTAGCATCACACATGTTTTAAGTATTAAGATTCTCAAAATACTTGCGGTCACCACAATAGCACCAGGAGGTGGCTATGGAATTATTGCAGTAGTACCATATATACTATAGTTAATTTTATGCAGTTATTATTTAATTCCACTTCTTTATGTTTGTTTACATTTCTCTCAACTATGAATGGCACCTTGTATGGTCTGTAAGTGTGTGCATAAGTTTTGATAAATTTTAACATTTTATAACAGACTTGTGTATATTTGATGGTAATAAATGATAAACTACACTAGTATCTATGTATATTTTACAAATTCATGACATACCTTTTTCTTTTTTTGTTGTTGTTGTTGATATTTCTAGGCTACTCAGTTTGCAAGCTTTTTTCAAATTGTCACAAATCTCCAAAATATTTTCCAATATATTTATTGAAAACAAATCCACTTATAAGTGGACACACGCAGCTCAAACCCATGTTGTTCAAGGGCCAAATGTACTTATTAATGGCAATGCATATTTTATCTACATGTATTGTAATTGTTCATATGACTGAGTTTACCATCTTGCTGTTTTTACCTATTACTTCTATCTGTTCCTTATTCCTTTGTTCCTCCTTTTCTGTCTTCTTCCGGCTATACATCTTTGTTTCAGTTTTTTAAATGATTCCTCCAGAAATTAAATGTGTATTCTTAAATTATCAGTCTACCTTGGATTAATATTATACTACTTCAAGTATAATATAATCACTTTGTATCAGTATACATTTATTTACCCCCCCTCCCATTTTTTTTTTTTTTTTTTTTTTTTTTTTTTTGCGGTACACGGGCCTCTCACTGCTGTGGCCTCTCCCGTTGAGGAGCACAGGCGCCGAACGCGCAGGCTCAGCGGCCATGGCTCACGGGTCCAGCCGCTCTGCAGCATGTGGGATCTTCCCGGACCGGGGCACGAACCCGTGTCCCCTGCATCAGCAGGCAGACTCTCAACCACTGCACCACCAGGGAAGCCCCCACCAACCTCCTGTTTTTAAAAAATATATTTTATTTTATTTTTTAAAATTTTGTTAAAAGGTTTTTATTAGTTATCTATTTTATACATATTAGTGTATATATGTCAATCCCAATCTCCCAGTTCATCCCACCACCACCCTCCCCTTACCCCCTTTGTGTCCATACGTTCTCTATATCTGTGTCTCTATTTCTGCCTTGCAAAGCAGTTCATCTCTACCATTTTTCTAGATTGCACATACATGCATTAATATGCTATACTTGTTTTTCTCTTTCTGACTTACTTCACTCTCTGTGGCAGTCTCTATGTCCATCCACGTCTCTACAAATGACCCAATTTCGTTCATTTTTATGGCTGAGTAATACTCCATTGTACATATGTACCGCATCTTCTTTATCCATTCATCTGCTGATGGGTTGCTTTATCCATTCATCTGCTGATTAGGTTGCTTCCATGACCTGGCTATTGTAAATAGTCCTGTAATGAACATTGGGGTGCATGTGTCTTTTTGAATTATGGTTTTCTCTGGGTATATTCCCAGTAGTGGGATTGCTGGGTCATATGGCAATTCAATTTTTAGTTTTTGAAGGAACCTCCATACTGTTCTCCATAGTGGCTGAACAATTTACATTCTCACCAACAGTGCAAGAGGGTTCCGTTTTCTCCACATTGTCTCCAGCATTTGTTGTTTGTTGATTTTGATTTTCAGCAGTTCTACTAAGATAAGCTTAGGTATGGTGCTATTACAATAATCTTAGGTGAGGATTTGTGGTGGGCTTGCATTACCATTGAATTGCCATTGTAGCTTGTTCAAAAATTAATTGGCCACACACAAAAACAGACACATAGATCAACGGAACTGAATACAGAGCCCAGAAATAAACCCACACAAGTGTGGTCAATTAATCTATGACAAAGGAGGCAAGAATGTACAATAGAGAAAAGACAGTCTCTTCAATATGTGGTGTTGGGAAAACTGGACAGCTACATGCAAAAGAATGAAACTGGACTACTTTCTCACATCATATACAAAAATAAACTCAAAACAGATTAAAGACCTAAATGTAAGACCTGAAACCTTAAAACTCCTAGAAGAAAACAGAGGCAGTGACCTCTTCGACATCGGTCTTAGCAACATGTTTTTGGATGTCTCTTCAGGCAAGGGAAACAAAAGCAAAAATAAACAAATGGGACCTAATCAAAGTTAAAAGCTTTGCACAACAAAGGAAACTGTCAGCAAAACAAAAGGCAACCTATTGAATGGGAGAAGATATTTGCAAATGATATGTCCAATAAGGAGTTAATATCCAAAATATTTTAAAAACTCATACAACTCAATATCAAAAAACAATCTGCCCAAACAATTGAAAAATGAGTAGAAGATCTGAATAGCCATTTTTACAAAGAAGACATACAGATGGCCAATAAGAAAAGAAGGTCAATGTCACTAATCATCAGGGAAATGCAAATCAAAACCACAATAAGATACCATCTCACACCTGTCAGAATGGCTCTCATCAAGAAGACTACAAATAACAAATGTTGGCGAGGATGTGGAGAAAAGGGAACCCCTATACATTTTTGGTAGGCATGCAAATAAGTACAGCCACTATGGAAAACAGTATGGAGGTTTTTCAAAATTTTTAAAATAGAACTACCATATGACCCAGCAATTCCACTCCTGGGTATTTATCCAAAGAAAATGAAAACACTAATTCAAAAAGGTATATGCACCCCAGTGTTCATGACAGAATTATTTACAATAACCAAGATACACACACACACACACACACACACACACACACAGAGGAATGTTACTCAGCCATAAAAAAGAATGAAATTTTGCCATTTGCAACAACATGGATGGACCTATTATGCTTAGTGAAATAAGTCAGAGAAAGACAACTACATATTAGTGTATATATGTCAATCCCAATCTCCCAGTTCATCCCACCACCACCCTCCCCTTACCCCCTTTGTGTCCATACGTTCTCTATATCTGTGTCTCTATTTCTGCCTTGCAAAGCAGTTCATCTCTACCATTTTTCTAGATTGCACATACATGCATTAATATGCTATACTTGTGTGTTTTCACTTATATGTGGAATCTAAAAAAACAAACTATTAACAAATAAATAGAACAGAAACAGACTCACAGATGCAGAGAACAAACTAGTGGTTGCCAGAGGGGAGAGGGGTAGGGGCAAAATAGGTGAAGGGGATTAAGAGGTACAACTACTAGGTATAAAATAAAAAAGTGAGAAGGATGTAAAGTACTTCACTGGGAATATATGCCATGTTTTATAATAACTCTGTATCGAGTATAATCTACAAAAATATCAAATTACTATGTTGTATACCTGAAACTAATATAATATTGAAAGTCAACTATACTTCAATAAAAAAAATTAAACAAAAATAAAAATATTAATTGGCCTTAGATGTGTGGATATACTTCTGGATTCTTGATTCTATTCCATTAATCTATGTGTCTAGGCTTTCACCAATACAACTCTGTTTTGATTACATTGTTATTATTTTATACTTTTATACATTTCTTCTAATTTTGCTTTAGACAGTCAATTAATTTTAGAGCATTTAAAGATTAGAAAAAAATGAATTTTATGATTACTTTCATTTTAACCACTTCCATCACTCTCTAATTCTTTTTGAAGATTCAAGTTTCTTTTTCACATTATAGGAAAATTGAAGGGATTTTTCCATAGGAGAGAGAGGTCTGGGCAGGGCCTGGTGCCTGTCTCCTAGTGAATTCTGCTCTCCTTTACCAGGCCTGCCCCAGAATGGAGGCTCTCTTCGGTCTCCTGCCTGTCCTCATTCTTTCTGACGAGCACCTGGGTAAATTCCTGACCAAAATTGATAGAGAGGAGCCTGCGACTGAGTGTGAATTACCCTTGTATTCTATGTCTCAAGGTGATTCTATGTTCTCACAGAAGCCCACACTCAGCCTTTACCGATTCATTAAAAATGCTGGCTGAAATCTTTTTACCCACTGTGTGACTGTCCTGTCTTCCTGCTGTGCTCTGCATGGGCAAATCAATACTTCAGTATCTTCCTTCCTCTTTGGAAGCATCTGCCTTTCCTTAGATGTTTGTCCTGCAACCTCAGCTCTCTCATAATGAGATTCAAGAAAAGTTATGATTTTGTAGATTATCCATCTCTTCCCTGTTATTATAGCAGAAGCAACGATCTTTCTAGCTTTCTATATCCTAAGCAATAGCTGAAAGCCACTATTTTATAAACTTTTAGAATATTTGCATACTATTCTTCTAATGAATAAAATGATACATTTTAATGGAAAAACAATGTTTTAAAAGTAAATGTTTACTCCATGCTGAACTTAGTGACTGAAATTCACTCTAATTGCAACTCGTATAACTTCTTAGATAGAGGTTGGCTGTCATTTGATAGGTGTAAGTGTCATTTGTGTTGTGTTCAGCATAAATACTGTTTCTCTGGTGTGGGAAATAATTGTGAACACTCTGATTTATAATGAAGTCCAAGCATCTTAGCCCGGCTTTTTTTTTTTTTTTTTTTTTTGCCACAGGGCATGCGGGACCTTAGTTCCCCAACCAGGGATAGAACCCGTGCCCCCTGCAGTGGAAACACGGAGTCTTAACCACTGGACTGCCAGGGACGTTCCTAACCTGGCTTTCCAAGCTCTCCTTACCCAGACATTAACCACACATTATAGTATCCAAGTTCGCTGCAGGCATGTTCAGGAATATACAGGATGTGCTCCTTAAACATGCCCATCCTGCATCTTTTCTAACTCTGATTTCCATTTATTCAGAGTGCCTTTCCATATCACCACTGGCTTTCTTTTCTTTTTTTACCCATCAAGGCTCAGCTGGACTGCATGCATACATTCTTTGCCAATCAGCAAACACTTGTTGAGCACCCACGTTGTCTGAGCTACATCCTAATAGATAGACATACAATGGTAACTGTGCCACACCTGCTCTCAGGGAGCCCACAGTCTTCAGTTAAGTTTTTCCCTGAACAAGTGATTTGTCTTCTATGTTGCTGTTGCTGATGATGGATATGATGGTGACGATGATGGTGATGCTGATGATGCTAGCTAACCTTTATGGAGCACTTGCTATGTGTCAAGAACTTTTCTTAATCTTTTGTATCTATAAACTCTTTTAATCGTCACAACCACCCTAGGAGATAGTGATTATTTTTATCCTGATTTTTCAATGGTGAAATTGAGCATAGGGAATTAATAAATGAATAAATAAATAAATGAATGATTTTTGTTTCTTCTTTTTTTTTTTTTGCGGTACGTGGGCCTCTCACTGTTGTGGCCTCTCCCGTTGCGGAGCACAGGCTCCGCACACGCAGGCTCAGTGGCCATGGCTCACGGGCCCAGCCGCTCCGCGGCATATGGGATCCTCCCGGACCGGGGCACGAACCCGTATCACCTGCATCGGCAGGCGGACTCTCAACCACTGCGCCACCAGGGAGGCCCCGATTTTTGTTTCTTAAAAACATCAGCCACATTAAATAAGGCACTGACATTTTGGATGCTGTTTGAACTGTTTCTTTTTTCCTGATACCTCCCTCTTGATCACACTCAAGAGAGAATATGCACTTGTTCAAACTTTTGGTGTTCTGCTCTCCTTTTTATACATTTGTATCCTTTAAACTCTGTGAACGCTTTGAGTAAGAAAAGGGACAAAGAGATGGTGAAGGAAAGACACACAGCCTCTTCTCCCAGCCACATGGTCATTTCACTTAAGATTCTCTGTGGCAACCACAGTTTTGAGTCTGCTGTGGCTACAGACCTGGACAGCCCTATAAAATGGGCAGGGTGCCCATTAGCAGCATTAGGTTGGGCCTTAATATTGAAGAAATAATGTTGGAATGACCAACAGAAGTAGGGAACAGTCTGGTTATACATTCAATTTTTCCCCACAAATATTTATTGAATGACTGCTATGTATCTGGCCTTATGAGGGGTGCCTGGCATATAATGGCAAACACATAGACATGGTCTCTGCCTTCATAGTGCTTACAGCCTAAGAGAATATTCCAAGACTTGGTCCTTGCATAAATGAGAAAAATACCTGCAGTTACATTAGGCTCTGAATTCCTCATGTTTCAGTAGCAATCACTGTAGACTTTCAAGCTGTAGTCTTTCAGCTAACCAATGTAACCAAAGACAGTAGTATTTCAGGGGTCTCTAACCACGGTAGTGAAACTAGCTTCCAGTCCTAAGCCTGGAGTCCAAGGTGGGCTTGGGGACAAGTTTAGCCCTCCTGTGCCTTCTTCTCTCTGAGTAGGGCTTGCCCATTTCCCACGGTCTGCACTCGAGCCGTTCTGTTGAGACTGGAGTCTGCCCTGAACCCCAGCTCACTTGACTCCCAGAGGGATATCTTACCTGATTCTTCATTATTGTACCCAGCATATGCCAGAGACAGTTCTAGTTCTTACAACCTTCTTCCCTTAAGAGCTGGACCCTGCTTCTGGAAACTCCAGCTGCTGGCTGGGGTCTTATTCCAAGCAAATGGACCACCCAAACCATGACATTATCAGCTTCCTAACTACAGGCATCACTGCTGTTTGGATGCTGCTGCCTCTGTGCCATGTCCTCCAGCTCCAGATCCCCCCAGATGTTAGCAAGTGCCTGGTGGGAGACTGTTTGCTACACTTCTTTGTGCTGGTGGCTACTCCCCCATGAAACCAACTCTTCAGATAGAGTAAAGCTTCCAACACCAGTCCTGTCTTTTAACACTTCTTCCCTGGTCCCGGCAGCCAGTAGCTAAGTCCCAGCATGCCTCTCATCAAAGCCCTCCAGAGATGTGACAAGCTTTTGTTCCTGGTGTTAATCCTGGTTTTTATTGTCTTGTGATCTCATGCACCAACGTCTGGCCCTTGATCCACTTACCTCTTCTTATTTTCCCAGAGCAACACAAAGATCTTCTGTAGGAATGCTCTTAATTCTTGTTACATGTCTTCTGACAGATTGCTTTCTCCCAAGGTCCAGTAGTGAAAGCTAGAGTCAGTGTGGGTTGGGAGACCTGGGCTTCCTTGCCGTGCCACCATCTGGCTGTGTGGCCTTGGGCAATTCAATTCCCTTTGCTGTGACTCAGTTTCCTAGATGGTAAAGTGAAAAAGGTTGTCCATAAGGTTTCTGATGCCTTCCAGCTCCCAAGTTTGTTGGAAGCTGGCCAAGAATAGTTTTTTCAAGCAATGCTCAACTTGCTTTTTTGTTTCAAATGCCCATCAGAAAACAATATCCACTCAGCTAACACTTCTCACATTTCTCTAGCTTTGGATGAAGTCTATTCCCAAATAAGGCATATATATCTCTCCTGATTTTGACTTCCTTGTCCATTATACTTTATACATTAATGTCTTGAATTTATAGACCATTTTGTACTTTCCAGGTCCTTTCATGATTATTATCCCATTGGATCTTCATACTGGCCCTATCATTAGGAAGGACAAGGCTTTGCAATCTCTTTCTCTCTCTTTTTCTTTTTAGCTTCTCTCCCTTCCCCACTCCCCCCTTCCCCCCACCCTCCCTCTCAGGAATCAGCCCATGATGCATATTGAGAGGTAAGATATTTATCTGCCCCAGGAAGCACAGCTAGTTTGTGGTAGTTCCTGAAGTAGAATTCAGGTCTCTTGATGACTAGTTTAATAGATCTTTGACTCTTCCATGCCCTCCTCACTGAGCTATTTTTTTTACAGCTATTCTACAGAACTCCTACAGTACTGCTAATGTTCTGCTTTCTTCCATGAGCCAGGAGAGTCTACTAAAAGAATGGATGAAATGAATTCTTCCCTTCTCCAAGTATAAAGTCTCTGGAGGCCAGCACAAATCATTTTTGCAAGGCACCCATTTCTCTGGGCCATAAGGACTATCAACAAACATGTGGTTCTTCGGTCAGCTCTTCTGACGTTTCATCACATTTAACCAACTCAGCAATTTGATGAAGCCCAAACTCTAGGAAGAAAAGTCGAAGAGGAGTTTTAAGCAACAGTGGCTTAGATTCACTGGCTGGGCCATAAGCTACCAAGGTTGCATAATTTAGAATTTTCCCAAGAGCTGAAAGAACTGCGTGTGTTCCCTACCCTTCAGTATCAGGAAGGAGAGATTAAGTGAATGTTTTCAGTTTCACAGGAAAAGGTAATAAAAATACAAGTATATTTTGGGTCAGGTTCAATTTCTGCTTGATTCTTCCAAATCTCTCTGAAGAAAATAGATTGTAGCACAACAGAAACTTTGGCACCCAAGCAGATAAGATTCTTCACCACAACCCGTGTAGTTATCAGTTCTCCAATACAAACCTAATTACATACAGTGATGAATTCAGCGAGCTTAATAAAATGGGGGGAAAGTTAAAGATAGTGTGGGTCAGATGTGTCAGTCATAGTAAGACTATCATTAGTTACTATTTTAATGGTTCATTTGATTAAATGCTAAGCTATTGTCTTGTAATTATGTGTATTCAAGGGAAAAATCCTCAAGTTCAATTAGGAATGTATCTTTTACTGCACTATGTTCAATGAAGTCACAACATCATCATAATAAGCAAGGAATAATGAAAATCTTCCTTTGAAATTGCAGTAGAAGTATTTGCAGAGAAGTAGCTGGCATGTGTAATATGATGAGTTCCCTTAAATGGCTCATCTGTTGATCAAAAAAGCAAATTATATAAGTGGATACTGCTAGGCAGAAACATGTGGACACAGCTGGAGTGTCATGTGTCACGGTTCCAGTCATTGCCAGCTGGCGGTCACACAAAGGCAGGCCAAGCCAAACAATTACTGTTATTCATAAGAGCAAATGTGCATTCCATACACACAGTGCAGGCTTTATGAAATAACTGAGCATTCAGATGCATCCAGACAGCCGAGCTGTTTTTTCATCACTTGTCCCTGGGTGCCAGGCCAATATGGCAAACTGACTCTGCTATTCAGAAACCCTTATCTTTACCCAATTAACCAAATCACTGTGACGTTTGAGAGTTCTTCATGCACTTTGCTGAGCGCGTGAAACCAGCAGTCTTACCAGGCAGCAGATGCACAGCTTCTGGAAACAATCTGCTTTCATTCTTTTTTTTTTTTTTTTGAGCTGTAAATACCCTGTTAGACCACTGCCCATTACATGCCAGAGCCTGGAATCCATCTGCAACATCTGAACATACATCTGAACATCTAGTCCTCAAATCCATGTGCCTGTGTGATGGATGTCTTCCAAGATGTTGCCTTGGGAGGGTCAAGGATGGCCAAAAGGCAGGCAGAAGCAATTCATACTCTTGTTTAGGGGAAAAAATAAATTAAATGGGAGAACATTCCAAAAGATAGTCTAGTAATGTACTGAAATGAGAATCCCTGGATGACTTAAAATATAGACACCAAAGGAAGGAGAAGTAATATGGAGCTGTTTGTTTTTTCATAATTTTCATCTATTTTCTTAAAATAAAATGTAACCATAACTCCCTGCCTATTATATCTTTCAAGAGACAAGGTCACAGGCACATGTGAAAATGTGTGCCATCATGTTACTGCTTACAGCCATGTAAGAATAAAAAGAATCCTGGGGAGAAAGTTTCACGGCAATAGGTGAATGTTTATATCTCATTTCTCCAAAGAAGAGACTTGGTCTCCCTCCAAAGAGGGGTACTTGGTCTACACCAGCACTGTCCACTAGAAATAGAATGTGAGCCATATTTGTGACTTAAAATTTTCTAGTAGCCATACTCAATAAACAAGTGAAATTAATTTTAACAAAATATTTTATTTAATTCAACATATCTAAGATATTATCACTTCAACGTATAATCAACATTAAAGTATTAATGAGATGTTTTACATTTTTTTGTACTAAGTCTTGAAGTCTGGTGTGTATTTTACATGTATAACACATCTGGATTTGGACTAGCCCAATCTCAAGAGCTTCATAGCCACACGTGGCCCATGGCTCCTGTTTTGGATGTGCAGCTCTAGACTTTTGGCGGTGGTGATTTCGAGTATGCCCAAGCACGCTTTGCCCAGTGCCGAGGGGTAACACCTAATACACTGACTGAAGAGTCAAATACTCTGCTTCTGGTCTTAGCTCTACTGTCAACCTTCCTCCTGCTCAGTTAAGTCATCCATAAAACGGAGATAATAGCAACTGCCTTAACACCTCTGTTAAGTTTTCTATAAGAGTTCAAGTTAAATAAAAGAAGACTATTTTAAGAAACAGTGTCTATAAACATTAGACTAAGCAAACACCTAAAAACTTGTCCACAGTAGCTGAACGTTCTAATAAGTAAGAAAAACCATTCTATTCCTTAATTCTCTGCTCCCTGTTATTCTTTTCATAGGATAAGTTTTAAATCAAATAGGATTTTTTTTTTTTTCGGTACGCGGGCTTCTCACTGCTGTGGCCTCTCCCATTGCGGAGCACAGGCTCCGGACGTGCAGGCTCAGCGGCCATGGCTCACGGGCCCAGCCGCTCCGCGGCATGTGGGATCTTCCCAGACCGGGGCACGCACCCGTGTCCCCTGCATCGGCAGGCGGACTCTCAACCACTGCACCACCAGGGAAGCCCATCAGCTAGGATTTTAAAGGCTAAAGCCCCCCTCATTACCTATAAAGGTCTGTGGAGGATTTTTTATATATCCAAGATTTTTAAAGTCACCATGGTAAGGTCACCATTCTTTTCTATAGGGAGTTTTCTTTCAATAGCTGATCCCCATATAGGCATAGATTCCAGTTTTCCTTTGAAACCCAAGATGACACTGGCAGCACGTTGTTCAAGAGAGGCTAGGCTTGTGAGGTGTACCTTTGCCGTTGTGCTTCATTTATGTGATGCTCAGAACATTTAGGGTCACTCTTTCCCTCAGTCATGGCTGTCTCAGAGCCCGCTGCCCCTTACCTTGCACCTCCCCTGCTGTTTTGGTTGTGTGAGGACAAGTGGACAGTTTGCCTTTGGATGCTCCATGTTGAAGTATACCAGCAGGCATACCAGGCATACCAGCATCTTCAGCCCATAAGGCACCAAATCAAAGGCCATCAACCTTTGATGCCATCATTACAATACATAGCATTAAATGTTTGCCAGGACTAATACCGCTGGTAACAATGACAACCATCTTTGTATGTATAGAGACTAATTTATTTAAATTCAAAATCATAATCATGAGGGTAATGCTTCTACACAGTGCCTTAAATTCTAAAAGAATTTTCAGATTGGTTACACTTGTTCCTAAGTATTTTATCATTTTTTATGCTATTTAAATGGGACTACTTTCTTAATTTCTCTTTCTGATAGTTTATAGCTAGTGTATAGAAACCCAACTGCTTTTTGTGTATTGATTTTGTAACCTGCAACTTCACTGAATTCACTTATTAGTTTTAACGGTTTTTGGAGTCTTCAGGATTATCTATATAGAGTACTATGTCATCTGCAAATAGAGATGGTTTTACTTCTTCCTTTCCACTTTGGATGCCTTTTATTTCTTTTTCTTGCCTAATTGTCTGGCTAGGACTTCCAGTACTATGAATGTAAGTGACAAGAGTAGACATTCTTGTCTTGTTCCTGATGCTAAAAGAAAAGCTTTTAGCTTTACACTGTTGAGTAAGATGTTAGCTGTGGGCTTGTCATATATGGCCTTTATTATATTGAAGTATGTTCCTTCTATACCCAGTTTGTTGAGAGTTTTTATCATGATAGTGTATTGAATTTTGTCCAATGCTTTCCTGCATCTATTGGGATGATCATATGACTTTTATCCTCCATTTTATTTATGTAGTGTGTCACATTGATTGATTTACGGATACTGAATCATATTTGCATCCTGGGAATAAATCCCACGTGATCATGGTGTATGAATCTTTTAATGCATTGTTGAATTAAGTTTGCTAATATTTTGTTGAGAATTTTTACATCTATGTTCATCAGGGATACTGGCCTGTGATTTTTTTTTTTCCTATAGTGTCCTTGTCTGACTTTGGTATCAGGGTAATGGTAGCCTCATAAAATGAGTTTGGCAGTGTTCCCTCCTCCTCTATTTTTTGGAAGAGTTTGAGAAGGATTGGTGGTAATTCTTCTTTAAGTGTTTGGTAGAAATCACCATTGAAGCCATCTGGTGCCCGGCTTTTCTTTATTGGGAGGGTTTTGATTACTGATTCAATCTCCTAACTAGTAATTAGTTTGTTCAGATTTTGTATTTCTTTATGCTTCAGTCTTGGTAGGGTGTATGTTTTAAGGATCTATCCATTTTTTCTGGGGTGTACAAATTGTTGGCACATAATTGTTCACAGTAACTCCTTAGGATTCTTTGTACTTGTGTGGGGTCAGTTGTAATGTCTCTTCCTTCATTTCTAATTTAATTTGCTTGAGTTTTCTCTCTTTTTCTCCTGGTAAATTTAACTAAAGTTTTGTATATATTTTTTTATCTTAAAAAAAAACAGTTTTAGTTTCATTGATCATTTCTATTGTCTTTTTAGACTTTATTTCATTTATTTCCACTCTGATCTTTGTTAATTTCTTCCTTTGACTAACTTTGGGCTTAGTTTTTCTTCTTTTTCTCTTTTTTGAAGTGTAAAGTTAGGTTATTTATTTGAGCTCTTTCTTTTTTCTTAATGTAGGCATTTATTGCTATAAAATCCCCTCTTAGAACTGCTTTTGCTGCATCCCATACTTTTTGGTATATTGTGTTTCCATTTTCATTTGCCTCAAGATATTTTTAAGTTTCTCTTTTGATTTCTTCTTTGCCCCATTGATTGTTCGGAGCATGTTGTTTGATCCCCACACATTTGTGTATTTTCTAGCTTTCTTCTTGTAATTGATTTCTAGTTTCATCCCACCATGGTCAGAAAAGATGCTTGATATGATTTCAATTTTCTTAAAGTTATTAAGATTTGTTTTGTGACCTATCATATCCTGGAGAATGCTCCACGTGCGTTTGAGAAGAATGTGTATTCTGCTGCTGTTGGATGGAGGTTCTGTATGGATCTGTCCATCTGATCCAACAAGTAGTTTAAGTCCAATGTTTCCTTACTGATTTTCTGTCTGGATGATTTTTCATTGTTGAAAATGGATACTGAAGTCCCCTAATATTATTGTATTGATGTGTATTCTTTCCTTCAGGTTTGTTAACATTTGCTTTATATATTTGTGTACTCCTATGTTGAGATGATAAGCGTGTGTTTACTAATGTTATAGCCTCTTGAATTGATACTTTATCACCATATAATGTCTTCTTTGTCTCTTATTACAGTCTTCGAGTAAAGTCTATTTTGTCTGATATAAGTACAGGTACATCTGTTGTCTTTTGGTTTCCATTTGCGTGGAATATCTTTTCCCATTCCTTCACTTTCAGTATATGTGCTTCCTTAAAGCTGAAGTGAGTCTCTTGTAAGCAGCATATAGTTAAGTCTTGTTCTTCTATCCATTCAGCCACAGTATGCCTTTTGATTGGAGAACTTAGCTCATTTACATTTAAAATAATTATTGTTAGGTATGGACTTACTATTGCCATGTTGTTAATTATGATTCTTCAGTATTTCCCGAATGAGTGAATGTATGAATAAATGACTTAAATACTTATTGAACTGAAACTTTTCTTACCATTTATTTTCCCAAATCATTAGTACAAAGTTTTAATTGAATAAAATGCTTTTTTCTCCACAAGTGATTATAATACAAAGACACTCATCTTTGAAAAATCATGCCTCAGTTTGCCACAAGGCTTTAAATTTAAAGGCACACTGACAGAAATTGCCAGTGGTAGCTCGGCTGGAAGAGTGTAACACCTTAAGCTAGATGTGGTATGTGGCCTAAAACATGGGACACTCATGACTGTTTTGGTCATTCATTTCATTCATTCATTCAACAAATACTACTTGAGTACCCTGTATGTATTGAGGTCTCCAATATGCACTGGGGAGATGTTGATGATCAAAACCCTTAACATGTTCTCTGCCTGCATGGGGCTTGACAACTAGTCATTTCCTTCAGAATCTTGGGCACAAGATGTGATGAAATTTCTCAGTGTCTGTCGGTCAGAAGATGAAGATGGAGCTTCTTTTGTCTTTCACATTAAGACAATTAAATCCCACATTTAACTCTTCCTTCCCCACTCCCTCCACCCCCTGATTTTAGAAGTTTTACTAATAGTACTCATCCAGGGAAGCATTCCAAAAGCCTGCCCAAGTTCATTAGAAATGAGTCTCCCCTCCCCTGCCTTTTCCAGTAAGGAACAGCCAAGGACACTGAGGGCGAGGTTCACGCTTAAACTCTAGTGGAAGGCCCCCAAACCCACATCAGACATCCTGGCTCCCAGGCCTGTGCACACGTCGTGCACCCTCTCTGGCTAAAATCTAAACTGCTTTAGTCACCGCTCAGGACGCCCAGGGCTCAGTCAGAAACTTGAGCTAAGTGAGGACAGCCCACCTGCAAATGCTCCTTCTCTTCTTTTCATGCTTTTTTCCATGGCTCCTGACACTTTTTGGCCACCCATCATTTTCCATTTAGTTGTGGGCAGCCTTCTTATCTTCAAAGTGTTTTCCTTCGCCTTGCAGAGGGAAGTCTACTCCTAAATGAAGTTCTTGGTTTTCTGTGTGTGCCGAGAGCCTCTGCCAGGAGCCCAGCTGCTTTCAGACCCTTGCCACCCGGCCTCCGCCAGCATTTCCGAGTTTCCACTACGAGAATAGATTCCTTGGAAGGAGACTTGCTTCTTTTGGGCCATGAGGCCTCTTTTCTGAGAGGGGAGACAGGGTGAGAAAGCCCAGGGGAGAGCCGGCTCAGAGGTTCCATGAAAAAGGTTCTTCAGGGCTGGCTTGAACGGTGGTTTTGTGTGACAGAAGAATCCCTCAGTCTTTCTGGTTTTGGCCAAGGCTCCCTGCTTCTTCGTGGGATGTTGATGAATTTGTGCCTGGTTCCTCTCTGATGATTACCTCTGTGTTTACACTGGGCTGCCTCGGAGACACTGCTGTATCTTGAATGCTCATTCAAGGAGAGTAACTCAAGGGCTGACAGCTGGTGAGGTCATTCCACAGTCTCGCCAAGGCCCGTGTGCCATTACAGTGAAGTAATAATGTATTTATAACACACCTAACTGCTGATGGCTTCTATTGCTGTGGCTTTTCCCCCTGCATTTGCACAGATGTTTTTTGAGAACTCAAGAATTGGACTCCAGAAACAACCTCCCAGCAAACAAACTCTGTCTGTTGACTCTAGCGGGTGCTTATAATGAGGGTTGTTAGCACGCGGGATTTATGTTTCAAATATCATTTTAATTTCTCAAGCAGTGTTTTTACCACAAGATGTTAATTCACTGGTGCACTTGAATCCCACAGCCTTTCTCTCTCTCACAATGCGTGCTCTCTCTCTCTCTCTCTTTTTCTTTTTTAATGAAAATATGGACTTGGTTTCTTAGGAAATATTCTCAGTGCCTGATTCATTGAAACACAGTGCATTCATTTTCCATGGAATTTACTCCATGTCATAATGTCATAATCTTTTAATTCGATAAATGATGTACCTTTGTGGTTCATTAAGCCCCTCTCTTTATCCCCTAGTAACACCCTCTTTGTCATACACAAGGGCTCTGCAATTAGTCCCAACGGGAGCAGTTGATCTTCCCTAGAGATACAAGCTTCTTTTAACATTTATCAGTAAACAAAGGGAACCCTCTTGCACTGCTGGTGGGAATGTAAATTGATACAGTCACTATGGAGAACAGTAAGGAGGTTCCTTAAAAAACTACAAATAGAACTACCATACGACCCTGCAATCCCACTACTGAGCATATACCCTGAGAAAGCCATAATTCAGAAAGAGTCATGTACCACAATGTTCATTGCAGCTCTATTTACAATAGCCAGGAGATGGAAGCAACCTAAGTGTCCATCATCGGATAAATGGATAAAGGAGATGTGGCACATATATACAATGGAATATTACTCAGCCATAAAAAGAAACGAAATTGAGTTATTTGTAGCGAGGTGGATGGACCTAGAGTCTGTCATACAGAGTGAAGTAAGTCAGAAAGAGAAAGACAAATACCGTATGCTAACACATACATATGGAATCTAAGAAAAAACAAAAAAAGAAACCAAAAAAAAAAAAAACGGTCATGAAGAACCTAGGGGTAAGACGGGAATAAAGACACAGACCTACTAGAGAATGGACTTGAGGATATGGGGAGGGGGAAGGGTAAGCTGTGACAAAACGAGAGAGTGGCATGGACATATATACACTACCAAACATAAAATAGATAGCTAGTGGGAAGCAGCCGCATAGCACAGGGAGATCAGCTCGGTGCTTTGTGACCACCTAGAAGGGTGGGATAAGGTGGGTGGGAGGGAGGAAGATGCAAGAAGGAAGAAATGTGGGGACATATGTATATGTATAACTGACTCACCTCGTTATAAAGCAGAAACTAACACACCATTGTAAATAAATTATACTCCACTAAAGATATTAAAAAAATAAAAAAATAAAAACAATGGTGCACACACTAGGTTGACATCTAGGACAGATTCCTGCGACAACTGTTGTCAGTCTTATAAATCTTAATATTTACTGATAGTGGTTGGTTTGAGATAACACCCCTATTGACTTCACAATTAGCACTCCAGATATGAAAAACATAAAAACTGTTGGAGATTTTTGTCCTGACAATCTCATATTGTCCCTTTCTTCCCTCTCCTCTCCTGCAATCCCAAAGCATTTTATCTCTGCTTCTTAGCCCTCTGAATGAATCAGCTCTGGAAGGAAGGCATTACCTTACATGAGGGTATCCCCTTGGCTCACAAGCCCCCTCCGAGGCCCCCAGTGCAAGAGTAAATATTTCTAAATTCACACACATCCTTCCTGGTTTTTCACTAGCCCTGAAACAGGTGACATCAACTCTGGGACTTAGACAAGAGGGTAAAGTCCTTCCTTCTCTCTTTACCTCCCGAGCTTTCTGTAATCTGGTGCAGTTGGCTTTTGACACACAGCTACTTCACTGCTGCTTCTGAACAGACTACTCCAAAGCCTCTGCTTGGTCCTGACCCTTGACGTCTTTGAAATTCCAGGCTCTGTAGAGCACAGCCTCCCAGAGGGAGGCTTTTTCCCCTGCTGATGTCTGCCTCACTCTCCTCTCCAACTTGCCTGCCCACTCTCTTTCCTCCGTTGTTACCTGGTGAATCTTGAGTTGCCTTCTGGCTCTGGGGCAATCTTTTCCAACACCCCCCAGTCCGTAGTTTCAATCATATTTCTGTTTCTAGCTCTGACCCTCCCTTCGCCGACTCAACATGCCCGTCTCTAGATGTCTGGGAAGGGGTGAACTTCCCATCCACGGCCTGACTTGTTCTTTTTCCTCCTGTAGAGAATTCCAGCTCACCAAACATCCTGGTCCTTCACCCAGGAGGCCCAGATAGAAGCCTCAGTGCCACCTTTGCCCTCTCCTCCTCCCTTGCCCCAGCCTCTCCTGCATTCTCATCGACTCCTCCACTATGTCCTATTGGTTCTTCCTTTGTCACCGTCATGAGACACATCAGAATCACCTTGGTGCTTCTCAAACAAACTTGCTGGGCCCCATCCTGGAGACCGTGATTCAGTACATCTAGGGCCAGGCATCTGTGTTTTGATGAAGCTCTGAGGGAATTGGACGCGCAGCCAGGGGGAGAAACACCGCTGGAAAGACTGGCTCTTCTTTCTGTTTCCACAGAGCCTGCCTGGGGTCAGGAGGGCCCCTCTTCACCCCGCACTTGAGCTTGCCCCCACCTCCCTGGCTTCCTTTCTCCAGTTGGACACCCGGCCAGAGGAACTTTCTAGAGAGGCATCCAGTCGTGTCATTCCCTTGTTTAAAAATATGGGCTCCTGTTTTCCACCAGCAGTTCCATACCCCTTATCATGATTGTTCATTTACTCCTTTTCCCCCCTCTGGATGCCTTCCTGCTATCTTTCCCACCATGAGGAAGGCCAGCTACCCCTTTCTGTGCCCTGTGGATCATTGTTGCAGCACGTGTATTAAAGCTGGAGTTGTTTTTCCAAGTCCAGCTCCAAAGCCAGGTCTCTCACCTGCTGGGGAAGCCCTTGTTGGCCAGAGGCACTCCCTCCTGTGTGTCCCCTGTGTGTCCCCGCAGCGCAGAGCCCCAGGCCTGCTACTCCTCTGCCCGACCGCCACCCCCAGAGGAGAGGGACTCCTTCAAGGCAGGGCCCACTGCCCTCCACGCTCCCCTCGGTGCACATGCAGACAAATGCACGTCCGTTTTCACAGAGACTTAGACAGTGTTGTTTCAAGCTAAGGGATAGGGCAGGTTTCCAACAACAAAAAAATTAGAAATAATGAACCTTTTTTTCCTTCATTAGAGCTTTTACCCTCTTTGTGAAAACATTTGTATTTTATACTGCAGTATAGTTGACTAACAATGGTGTGTTAGTTTCAGGTGTACAGCAAAGTGATTCAGTTATACTCATACATGTATCTCTTCTTTTTCAAATTCTTTTCCCATTTAGGTTATTACAGAATATTGAGCAGCCTTCCCTGTGCTATACGGTAGGTCCTTGTTGGTTATGTGTTTTAAATATAGCAGCGTGTACAAACATACCCAGTGTGCTACGTACTGGAACCACAGTGGTGTGAGTGGGAGAAAGACAAGGGCTCAGAGAGAACAGGGTTCAAACCCCAGCCCTGCTCTTTCCCTCCACGTGACCCAAGACCAGGCATTTAATATCTTTGTGCCTTCGCCCCTCAGTCTGTAAAATGATGTTAATTATACGTACTTTGCAGGGTTGAAATAAGAATAAAATGGGATGGCATATAAAAAAACCCCAGCCCATGGAGGATACATGACAAATGTCATTTTCCCTTTTTTCTCCAGGAACCAGGGTGAAGTTTAGTCAGTCCAATAGGACACCAAAGGACAGTCCTCAACTCCCACAGGAGTCCCACAGTCCAACTTCCACAAGTCTGCTTTCCCTTGGCTTTGTTGAGTCCCCTCACCCCTCCCTCCCACCTGCAAGGCTTCCTGTGTGTGTAGTGGTAAAGCCAAGCATGGAAGGCATGATCTGGACTCAGGCTGTTTTAGCTACTGCCTGACCCCAGAGAAATTACTTAATCTCTGTAGACTTTAGTTTTCTCTTCTGTAAAATGGGGTAGTAATATGATCTATCTCACCATCTTGTCATGGGAATTAATGATATATACGCACAGTGCCTGACACACAGGGCTGAGTATGTAGTAATTATTATCATTAGAAAAGGGAGGCAAGACTGCTGTCCTGTCCTAACCAAGCTGTCGATATCTGGGGGCATAACCAAGAAAAAAGATGTCCCTCTCTCACGGGTATTTCTTTTCAGTTTGTCTCCTAATACGTTGGGGTTTCTATTTCACCATCTGAGAGAAGAGTGACTTAAATGCTTCTACCCTTTGGTAAATTTTCATTGTGTTATGCAATTTACTGCAATTAATTATAGGATTTAATATAATTATACTTATGTAATTAATTTAATAAGCCAACTCAATTTAAATTGTCCCCCCCTTTTTTTTTTGCATAGAGTGTGCAGCTCCTCACCCAAGTCGTTGCCTCAAGCTTGCAGGAGAGAACTTGGCTTCCTGCCTCTCTCCAGTGTTTTGGAAAACAGGAGGGGAGAGCCTTCAAGGTGTTATTGGGTCAACTCTCTTCCTGGATAATTCAAACTTGAGGCTGCACAGTAGAATGTGTTTCTCACTGTATACCTTTCTAGGTGTTCCTACCTATGGAAAAAAGCATAAGGCCAAGTTCTTGTGGTCCTCCTGGTGAAGCTTAATGACTGTGCTTACTGGGAACTGCTTTCCAAGCCACAGCGATCCTCTCCTCCCCATGAGGACAAAGGCCATGTTGCTTGGGTCTTTGTCTGTGGGATTTGGAATCCTAGAAAATACTTTTCAACTCAAGACAGCCTAGTAATGAAAGATTACTTCATATTGTTAAAGTAAGTGACACGAAAGAAAGGTGGGCCAAGACTCATAGAACCGTATTACACCATGTTACATGTTGAACAACCTCCCTGTACCAGGAAATTCCATCTGATTTCCTTTAAAGCCAAGGGTTAGTTTGTCCTTTAGAATGGGGTGAATTTGAAGTTGGAATGTTTTTTCCTGATTCCTATTTCTCTAAAGAAATAATCAGGCCTCGATGCTATGGTTGGTAAGGTCCAAACTTGTGTAACACTGCTCCCTGTGGAAGAAGAATCTTCTCTCTTCCAGATTGCACAGACTAAGGCACAAAAACACAGAGGGTGGTTCATGAGCTCTATCATGGTGAAGGCTATTTTAAATCAATTAATATTTACCATGTTTCTGGCACTGTAATGAATGGTCCTCAGTAAACAGGACTATTCAGTCAAGGTAAGCGCATCAGTCACAGACACCCAACAGTTAGCACTTACTCTCACTTATGTACCTGTGGATGAGCTCACATTGATCTGATTTATGACGGGCTTGGCTTCAAGCTCCTGAGTGTGTCTAGGTCTGCTCCACATGCTTCTAATCTACCTTGGCTCAGTGGTTGCCCAAGGTACATAAAGAACAATCCAACTGTGCAAGCATATTTTGTGTCCGTGCTCAGAGTCATACCTATTAACATCCTGTTGGCCAAGGGAGCAACACTGTCAAACCCAAAGTTAAGTGGGTGTAAATCCACCCATCATGAAGCCCAAGCAAGTCACAGAGTGGGGAATGGGGGTGGAGGAGTTGGGAGGGAATAATTATTTGCTGAGCAATAATATAAGCTACCACAGTCACCTATTTACTTTATGTGCAGGGGAAGGAATTCAAACTTATCTACTTTTATTGCTTTAGTTAAATTGTATATGAACATAGGAATAATGTACTACCTTAAAAAATTTGCATTGTGAATCTTTAGTTTCATGGGAATAGCATGGAAGTTGGAGACAGATGACCAAATCCTGTCTCTGTGACTTCCTGAGGGTGGCTCTGTTGACAAATGAGTTGACCAGCCTAAACCTTAAGACCCTCATTATCAAATGCAGACAATCCTTCAGTTTGGCTTCCAGTGTTTCCATGAGGATGAAGTAAAGTACTTTGAAAACTGTAACGTGCCACTAAATTACTGTTGTTGTTTTTTTTCTAATTAGCAGAATGAAAACCTTAGCCAAAATAACACTCGTGCTTTTTATGTAGGGAAAAGGGAGCTGTCTTGGGATAGGAACTTGGGTTGGAACCTTGACTCCATCAATTACTTGGCCTTTATGAACCTCTGGTTCCTTCTCTGTAAAATTTGGATGATAACATCAGCTCTGCTTACCTCTAGTGTTTTGGAGACGTAATGAAACAATGGATGAAAAACACTTCATAAACTGTAAAATGTCATGCCATGTGCAACGGGAACTCAGAGCATCATCTTCAGTGACATTAATGTTTATCTGTCATCTGAATGAAGGGGAGTCGCAGAGAATTACAGGTTCAAAATGGTTATTCTTTACAGGCAGATACAGTTTTGGAAGAATAAGTGGTTTTTGAGATCAAAGTTTAAGGAAAATTGTGTGTTATAAATGTGGTAGAGGGGGCAGCTTTTGGAGGAAAGTCGAAGGTTGATATTCTCTTCTGAGTAAAGGTAAGCAGAAGGGCTACAGAGGTGCCAAGGGGGCTGTTGTATAGGCATCTTATTACAGGGGACTCAGGGCGTATTCCAACTGGCTTTTCTGTAGATCTTCAAAACCTCTGAGTTTAAACGAGGGAACTGAACTAAAGGGAGGGAGGTGAGGCCGGTGGTTAAGAGTGTGAGAAGATAGGTCTGGATTTATATTCCAGTTGTGTGTGGATTTATATCACAGCGAGCATGCTGTGGAGCAGTATGACCTTGGGAAAATTACTTAGCCTATCTGCTCCTGGGTTTTCTCATCTATACAATGGGATGAGCATCTGTGCCTAACTAACAGGAAGGGTTGAGCACCTCATGGGCGGGTAATATGGCCACCCAGCCCCTGGGACCTCAGGGTCATACCTGGCAGGCCTGAGGGAAGGCAGAAATAGAAGATGATGTACTTTCTAGGAGTAAAATGCTTGACTGGTGGGGCCTCAGTGTGGACCATCGTATAGAATGACCCTCTATCTTTAAGAACTTACTCTAAGTTCTCAGTTTAACCCCCTTGGACAGCCTTTAAATATCAAAATGGTCAGATTGTATTCCAGATAAATCACTAAATAAGAATTGCTGGGGGTTTGGTCCAGGCATTGGCATCTTCAAAACCCCACTCCCACCCCCAGGTGGTTCCCATGTGCAGACAGGCTGAGGACCACCGCTCTGGTGCCACAGGCAGCTTCCTCCTGTAGGACAGATTAACCTGGTGGTCAGGGATGCAGGGCTTTGGAAGTAGACACATCTGAGTTTGAATCTTGGCTCTGCTGCAACTGGCTGTGGACCTCAAACCTCAGTTTTTTAATCTATAAGTGGAGACCACAGTCCTTACTTCATGAGGCTGGTGCAAATATGAAATGAAATAACAAATGTGACCTGATTGGTATATAATGAGTGTTCCAAAAATGGTGGCTACTGTTATTAAAAGAGGCCTTCTCTGAGCAATCACTCCCTTTAATTCATCTCCCTTTGATCTCACTCTACTCTCTACCATATTACCTGATTTTATTTCCAATGTAGCATATAAGAGAATCTGAAGTCATTTTTATTTATTTGTTTATTGTAATATAGGTACTATCATCACAAGCATATTATCTGTCCTGCTTGCCTCTGTGTTCCAAGTACCTAGAACAGTGCCTGGCACACAGTAGGTCTTCAATAAATACTTGATTGAATGAATGAATACATGAATGTTACCCACCTTTGGAAAGTCTAATTAAAATAGTCTCCCTTGCTGTTCAAGTGAGAGTTTTTAACTGTTGAGTTCCCCTTAGAAGAGATAATTGATTGCAACTGAAAAAACAATCTAGAAACTCAGGGTTATAGGCATAGTGTATTTCTGGAGAGACTTCTGGCAGAGGGCTGCTTCTGAGAGTCCTTCTCCTTTCTCTGCCCTGGAGGCTGGAGAAAGCACACCTGCTTTTCTTTTTCTCCCAGATTGACTACAGACAGGGAGATTCAGAAAAGGCTCCTCTCCCCACCAAATAAATTCCATCCCAGGTCACTGGGGGTAGTGGGGAGGTGGACAGTGAGAAGCCTGCATTGTTCTCTTTCCCACCCTCTTCAGACAGATCTTCCACCTGTCCCCTCAGGAGCCTGCCTGTGTCTGTCAAACATTCACTCACCTTTTGTTAACCCTTGAGCTTTTCAGAGCAAACAAGCCTCTTAAAGAGGAAGAAATGCTTCCAGGCAGTTTATGTGAATACTTTAATGCAAAATTGACAAGTTTGTGCTCGTTGGTAATCTCAGGTGGATTACTTCTATCGTTGATTTAAGCCAAAGAGAAGGAGGTGGGGGGTGGGAGCGAAGGCTGTCGAATAATCACAGTTTGACGGTGGCTTCCACCAGTTGCTTAGACCACCAGCACACCACATGGTAGATGCTACACTTGGTCATGACTGAAACTCTCAGGCAGCCCTTTCTTTCTTGAATCAAAGATTATAAACCTGGGAAGGACTTCGAAGTTTGCCTTGTGAAGTACAACCCCTTGAGTTTTACAAATGTGGAAACTGAGGCTCATAAGAGTTTAAACCACATGTGCAAAGTGCCCTAGCTGGTAACTGTGGATCCAAGACTGGAATCTTAGTCTTTCAACTCCTGGTTCACACACTTGTCTATGACCCCACGTCTACCCTCCTCATTTACTAAAATAGAGCAGAGAGAGACAAGAGAGTTTGACATCTTGACTGAAACAGAATAAAGTTTCTGGATCTTCTAAAAACTGAAGGTGAAAAGTATGGAGAGAAAGGACAAGGGTTTGAGCAAAACAAACGGCCCAGGTGAGTGAGTATCTGAACCTTGAAGTGACTTTCTGGTAAACCCAAGCATGAGAGAGACTTTTTCCCTCTGTAACAAACCATCCAGGCTGTGTGGGAAAAAAGTTTATTGTTGTTATTTGTTCCCTGTTACCTGGAGACCTCCTTGGGTATGGAGAATTTGTACTTGTTGGAAATTCAGTAGAACCTACATTATTTCATTTGAGTGATTCTCTAGGAAGGTTGGGACCTGGGCAAGGATGTGATAAAAATACTGTGAGATAATCCATGCTCTGTCTATGTTCACTGTTTTATGTTTTGCTTTCTTTACCTCACATTTCCCACCTAGATTTGCTGGTCTCTCGGGTCAATCATTTCTTCTGAGAAAATGCACTGTACTCTCTGTTACCCACACATTATTTAGTATGAAGTAGTTGTTTAGCTAAGTGCTTTTACAAAGTGCTCTAGAATCATTTTTGTGAGATATTCTTTACCAAGCCACCATGGAGAGCATTGAAACACAGACTCAGAGACAGTGGAAACCACACAGCCTCACATCAATTTGTCATTCTAATCAACACCAAATTCAAGCTAATTAAATCTATATTTTATGAGCTCTATTGATTCATGTTATTTTGGAGTCTATCAGAAAGACGAATTTTATTGGTAAATTGTTGTTATTATTCCTGGAGTGAGACCATCTTATTTTTCCTCTGATCCTCGGAAAATACAAATGACCAAAATTGACTCAAGAAGAACAGGAAGCCAGAATAGAGAAATAAATAGAGAGTAAGTTCAAATGCTGTCAAAGAATTGCTTCTGAGAGAGACTTTAGCTCAGATTATCATTCCAAGGGATTTTTTTCAAAGTTTTAATGAAAATTCCCATTATGTATAAACTGTTCTGAAGCAAAGGAAGAAAGCCATTGCAATTGATTTTTCAAGGCTAACATATTCCTGATACCAAAACCTGACAGAAATGGCATTTAAAAAAGCTGCAAATCGATTTCACTCATGAATAATGAGAAGCAATAATTCTAAATAAAATACTAGTAAATTGAATCTAGTAATGTATGAAAGAATGATTCACCATGAACAAATAGAGCTTATTAAACACATTAAAAATGTTTTACTATAGAAAATCTACTGGTATAATAGGTCAAAGAAGAAAAAATATGACAATCCCTACAGATTTTGAAAAGCTAAAATTAGATATTCATTAATAATTCTTTGGAATCATAGATTCCTAAGAATAGAGGGAATTTTCCTTAATTTGATATGGAAAAATCTAACTCAAATGAAAAGACAGTGGCATTTTTGAGGGTAAAAATATGGCATTCTTATTAATTCAGGAACAAGGGAGGAGGCTATCACCATTGGTATTTAATATTGTTCTAGAATCTCTGACAAACTCAATTGGTGATACAGAATAAGTGCACTTATAGGAAAGAAGCATAAGAGGTATCATTTATTTGTGCAGTACAGAAATGTCTACCAAGAACAAGTGAGCAAGTTCAAAATATACATTAAAGAAAATTTCATCTATAATAGAAAAATACTTAGAAAATATACAGCAAAAAGATTATATTCACAATAATAACAACAAGATACAAACTACCTAGGAATATATTTACAGGATAATTTGGGTCTATTTGAGGAAAAAACCTACAAAACTTCACTGACTGTCATAAAAGAAATGTGAATAAAAGGAGTGGTATTAGTGTATCCATGTATTTGCTGATTCAATATTATAAAATTTTAATTTCCTTAAATTAACAGATAAGTTTTATGTAATTACAAAAAAGAGTCCAGATTATAATTCTCATTTTATTTTGGAGACAACATTTAACAGAATGAATCTAAAGTTTATCTGGAATGGCAGTGGATAAAAATCCTCAAGAAATTTTGAAAAGCAGAAAGTAATAGAAACAGAAAGTAATGGAGGGGAATATTTGTGTTGCACAATATTAAAATACCTTATTTTTATAATAATAAAATGGTTTCATACCAGTGCAAAAATCGACAAACAGATGTCTGGAAGGAAATAGAGTCCAAAAATTATATGTAGAAAAGGTGGCATTTCAAATCAGTAGGGAAAGGAAATTTTTTTTCACAAAAGAGTTCTCAGAGAGCTGATTGATTATTTGAAAAAAATACCACAAAATAAATGATAATTTGATTAAAAATTGAGTATAAATATATCATCACATGATAGCTAGAGAAAGGTAAATATCTGAGTTTGAGATAGAAAGTAATTTTTGTCTATTAAAGCATACTGGGGGCTTCCCTGGTGGCGCAGTGGTTGAGAATCTGCCTGCTAATGCAGGGGACACGGGTTCGAGCCCTGGTCTGGGAAGGTCCCACATGCCACAGAGTGACTGGGCCCGTGAGCCACAGCTACTGAGCCTGCGCGTCTGGAGCCTGTGCTCCGCAACGAGAGAGGCCGCGATAGTGAAAGGCCCGCGCACCGCGATGAAGAGTGGCCCCCACTTGCCACAACTAGAGAAAGCCCTCGCACAGAAACGAAGACCCAACACAGCAAAAATAAATAAATAAATTTAAAAGAAAAGAAGAAAAGCCAAATTCTAAAAACTCTTTAAAAAAAAAAAGCATACTGGAAAAGACTGATTGTATTGACTATAAAAATTTAATACCTTCTGTATGTAAAACAAAATGTCAAAATTAACTTTTTCAGAACACCATCCTAAGTCCACAATACCCTTAACAACCTGAGTCAGAACTAGCTCAGTGTGAAAAGCCTTTGTCCTGGAACTTTATCAAAAATAATCAACAATTGTTTAACCTTATAATTTCCTGGGACAGCAGTAACAATAAGAGAAAACAATTTTAAACACTTAAGGTAAAGATGAAAAACTTAGAAGTGAAAACTGGAAGATAAGATGTCAATTGGGGGCTTTGAAAAACTCCAGCATGTTACTGGAAATCTAGATTTTCACCTGCAGGAGAAGGGCTGTGTACACACCCAGGAAAGACCTGAAAATGTCCTAATATTTCACTTCTGGCTGACCTGGAAGCCCTGCACAAGCAGGAAGTGAAGGCTAAGGCAGAGTTGTCAACAGTCCAAGTATTGAAGATATGCCTCAACATGCACACAAAGCTCCTTGACAATGGCTGGAGGACTTATTATTTTAAGGCATTTGAAGAAGCCTTGCCCAATCGTTAACTGACCTAAGCTAACCAAGCCAAGGCTTCAGTGGATACACATAGCAAAGAATACAGACTTCAGAGAATTCATTCATGAAAGTCACTAAACAAACAGCAATAACAACAACAAACAGCAGTGACAATTAACATTGTTGTAAACATAGTATAAAGAAAAATGTATTCAAAAAGGAATTTCCCGGCACTTACTAAAACATATAGATAAACCTTAAGTAAACTCCTGACTAGTGTAAATGTACTGAGATAGCATAATCCAAATGGCAAGTTATCCCTAAAAGGTTTATATTCTATTTCAGTGCAGAAACCCAAGAGAAGGAGATGGCTGGAACACTTAAAATGATGAAGTCATCTCTGTTTTTAGAGACCAAATAGGGAGCAGTTGCTCTTGGATAGAGAGCTCTGTACCAGTATTATATCAGCTCTAGTACTTAGATGTGAGTCCTTTCCTGTGAACCCACTTGGACTGAAAAACCTCCTTGAAGTGAAAAGGATTGGGCAAAGCAGAAGAGGGAGAAGAGAAATAGCCCTGGACCTCTGATCCCTATGCTTCATTAATAGCCTGGTTAGGAGAGGAGAGTTAATAACAGAGCTAAACTGGTGTAAACTATAGCTAGAATTGTACATTTGAATTTGTAGCATATTAGCTAATGGTTTATTAGTAAGTTTCATCAAGTTCATTCTATACTGTACATTGGGCTCTTCTCAATTATTTACTTTATCTTTATGAAATTGCCCCTCACCTGGATTTTTTTTTTTTTTTTGCGGTATGCGGGCTTCTCACCTTTGTGGTCTCTCCCGTTGCGGAGCACAGGCTCCAGACGCGCAGGCCCAGCGGCCATGGCTCACAGGCCCAGCCGCCCCGTGGCATGTGGGAACCTCCCGGACCGAGGCACGAACCTGTGTCCCCTGCATTGGCAGGCGGACTCTCAACCACTGTGCCACCAGGGAAGCCCCATCACCTGGCTTTTTTTCCACCATAGTAAACTGAATGGTATTTTTCAATTTCTTTTTTTTTTCTCTCTTCCTGATCACTAAATGTTCTTTTTCTTCTGTAGACTCTTTTTGAGTAACCTCATCCAATTTCATTGCTTTGAATACCAGTCTATATCTTGATGATTCTCAAATGTATATGTCCAGCCTCATCCTCCCACATTTGCCTCTTAAACAGTCACACTTGATATCCAATAGATATGAACCCCTTGACATGTCTAAAACAGAATTATTAATTCCAATCCTACCAAATCCACTTCCCTATTTCAGTAAATGACACCACCAGTCACCCAGTTTCTCAGATCAAAGATCTAAGAGTAATCCTTTATTTCTCTCTTTTCTCACATCCACATCAGTAAATCCTATTGACTGCCTCCACAGTGACTCTTTTCTCTCCATCTGCATTGCTACAACTCTAACTTATCTGCCACCATCTCTTACCCTGATCGCTATAAAATATCAGCTGGTTCAACCTCTTGAAAATTGTTTAGACGCATCTGCTAAATCAGAATAAATCATATCCCACGACCCAGCAGTTCAACTCCTGTATACATACTCAGCAGAAATGCATACATACATCCACTGAAGGACATGAACTAGAATGTCATTATTCAAAATAGCCCCATATTGGAAACTATCCAAATGTCCATCTACAGTAAAATGGATAAATTAACTTATGGTGTAATCACAAAATTTTATACTATACTGCAGTGAAAATGAATAATTCATGACTATGTACAATAATATGGATAAATCCCATAAACACAAGGTCAAGCTAAAGAAAATTGACAATAATGAGAATATACAATATGATTACATACATGTATAGTACAAAATATGGAAAACTAAGTTATGCTTTTAAAAGTCAGGATATCCTTGAAAAGTGTGTGTGTGTGGGGGGGTGGTAAGAAGAAAGAATTCCAGGGTACCGATGACGTGACATGTCTTGATTTGGGTGCTAGTTACATTGGAATGTTCCATTTGTGAAAATTTATCAACCTGAATACTCCTGTGCATTTTCTGTAGGTGTATTATATTTTAATTAAAACTTAAACATTTTTCCCCCAAAATAATTCACAGACATAAATGTAAGACATAAAGCTATAAGATTCTTAGAGGAAAACATAGACATATATCTTCATGACCTTGGATTAGACAATAGTTTTTTAAATATGACACCAAAAGCACAGGCACACAAGAGAAAAATACAGATAAATTAGATTTAATCAAAACTTTAAAAATTTGTGCTTTAAAAGACACAATTATAAAGTGAGAAGACAATCCATAGAATGGGAGAAAATATTTGCAACTCATATACCTGATCAGAGACTTACATCAGTATATAAAGGATGTGTACTACTCAACAGTAAAAACAAATAATCCAATTTAAAAATGGACAAAGGATTTGAATAAATCTTTCTCAAAGAATATATACAAATGGCCAATAAACACATAAAAGATGTTCAACATTATTCATTAGGAAAATGCAAATCAAAACATAATGAGATACAACTTCACACCACAGATGGTTATAGAGTAAAAAATATAATATTGTATAACGATGAAATAACAAGTATTGGTGAGGATTTGGATGAATTAGAACATTGCTGGTGAGAATGTAAGATGGTGCAGTCACTTTGGAAACCAGTTTGGCTGCTCATCAAAAAGTTAAACACATGACCCAGCAATTCCACTCCTGAGTATATATGCAAGGTAATTGAAAACATATGCCCACACAAAATCTTGTGCAAAAATGTTCATAGTAGGATTATTCATAATAACCAAAAATGCAAATAACCCAAATGTCCATTCAATGATGAATGAATAAATAAAATGTGGTATGTCCATACAATGAAATATCATTCAGTCATAAAAAGAAATGAAGTACTTATACATGCAACAACATGGATAAGCCTTGAAAACATTATGCCAAGTGAAAGAAGCCAGATGAAAGAATAAATATTGTATGATCCCATTTATGTGAAATGCACAAATAGGTAAGTCTATAGAAATAGAAAGTGGTTGCCAGAGGGTAGAGAGAAAAGAGTATGGGGAGTGACTCTTGGTACAGGATTTACTTTGGGTGGGTAATGAAAATGTTCTGAAATTAGTGGTGATAGTTTCCCAACTCTGAGTTTATTTTGCATCAAATATGTTATTTTTAAAATATCCCATGAGATATATTCCTTTGGGTGAATAAATTATCAATTAGAAAAAGAAAGATAATAACCAGGGCTGACAAAGACGTGGTGAAACAGTCATTCTTACATGTTGCTTCTTGGAGTTCTGTAGAGTATTTTTCCACATGTATCAATAACAATAAAAATATTATGCGCTCTCATACAGTATTTGTATATGATATTCTATGTAAATGATCAAATGGTTAGACCCCCTCATGCCACATTTTGTCTAAGTGTGTTCATCGAAAAATTGAAAATAATATGTATGATTTTTTGGATGAAAATTGGCAAAGTAACTTTTCATATGCTTCTAAGGTAGAGCTCTATGTGATCATTAAAATCAAATGGTTGAAGAATATTTAATGACTTAGTAAAGTGCTTGTAAAGTAATGTTAAGTGAGAAAAAAAGCAGCATACAGAAAGTTTCTGATTCTTATTTGTAAGAGAGATAGAGATAGAGATGTGTGTGTTTGCGAGAAAGAGAGAGAGAAAGAGAAAAGTGAAACTGATACAAAGTACTTAAAGGAGACTTCTAGTCACCCCAGAACTGATCAATGCATCTCAATATATGAAACTGAAAAATGGGCAAAATAAAGAAAATACTCTAGGCATAGTCTGTGTAACACAATAAAGAAGAGCTGTTAGATGCTGTGTTTTATACTTCATATTCCACTACGGTGCCTATTATTGGATTTCTTTCCCCAACTTCATTCAATTCAGTTCAATTAAACAAATATGTACTAAGTACCTACTAAATGGAAGACCTTGATCTGGGTGCCATAGCAAAAGTAAAGACGAATATGTAAGTCAGTAAGAGAAGCACTGACCACTGGTCCAAGCAATGTAAGAAGACGGATAAGAGGATAAGAAGGGGGATAAAGGGTGAAGCTGAGGTTGAAGTGCAGGTGCAGTTGTTGTGAAAAAAAGGAAGAAAGGAAAGATGGTTGTAGCTTCAGTCCTTTGGAACATTTCTGAGGGTTGATGAGACTGTCGTTATGGCCTGCCCATTTCCCAAAATAGAGAAATAGCTGATAGAGCAGAGGAGGTGAAGGCACTTTTAGAACACTGCACTTGGATGCTGAAGTCATGGGGATGAAAACAGATGAATTAGGAAGGAAGGATGTGAACTTGCTGTGGAAATATAAGCACCTGACATGTAGTAGGTATTTAATAGATACCTGCTGGGTGAATGAATGAACTGCAAGTGTAGAAAAGGATAGATAAAATTGGGGAGAAATTATAAATAGATCACATGGACCTTCTAGAGCAGGGGTCTGCAACCCCCAGGCCACAGATCAGGCTGCATGGCAGGAGGTGAGCGGTGGGCAAGTGAGTGAAGCTTCATCTGTATTTATAGCCGCTCCCCATCACTTGCATTACCACCATAGCTCCACTTCCTGTCAGTGTTATGGTGAGTTGTATAATTATTTCCTTGTATATTACAATGTAATAATAATAGAAATAAAGTGCACCGTAAATGTAATGCGCTTGAATCATCCTGAAACTATCCCCCATCGCAGCCCATGGAAAAATTTTCTTACATGAAACCGGTTCCTGGTGTCAAAAATGTTGGGGACTGCTGTCCTAGAGGGAGGTTTGTTGAGGGACAGTGAGAGTCCAAAGGGTTTGGAGCTAGATGCATCCTAACTCCTGTGGGTCTGAAGAAGGAGGAGAAACAACTTTTCCCACCAGAAAGGTTTGTCAGGGACTGGTGGAGTCAGGGGTTGGTTAAGGTGAGGAAGTTGGGAAGAACCTTAGAGAAGAAAGTGAAGATGGAGAGCTGTCATGGGGATCCCAGGAAGGACCTTATTCCAGGGTGATCTAGAGTAAAGATGGAGGTGAATAACCACATGGGGGTGTGGTGAGAGGATGGGGGGAGATAAAGGGAAGGAACTGGGGAAACTAGCATGAAAGAAACAAAGCTGGAAGCTAAGCCTGGAAGTAGGCAGAGGGTCAAATAAGAAGAACTAAAATCAATTCTCACATCTCTTGATCTACCTCCTGAGAGCTTGTTTGGTTGTATAAGGCCTTGTAACATCTCCATTGGGAATGGAATGGGATGACCCATCATGATGCCTTTTTTCTAAGAAGTTGGGCATGTGCTTCGAAACAATAACAATAAAAGTATAGCTTATCTCATGACCCCCCTTTACTTGTGCTGCCCACCCCCAACCCCCCTCCCCTTTGGCAACCCCCAATCTGGTCTCTGTATCTATGAGTTTTGTTTGTTCATTTGTTTTGGTTTTTAGATTTCACATATAAGTGATATCATACGGTATTTGTCTTTGACTTATTTCACTTAGCATAATACTCTCAAGTCCATCCATGTTGTTGTCAATGGCAAGATTTCATTCTTTTTTATGGCTGAGTAGAATTCCTTTATATATATATATATATATATATATATATATATATATATATATATATATATATATATATATATATATATATAGTCTTCACTTATTCATCCATTGATGGACACAGGTTGTTTCTACATGGTGACTATAGTCAATAACACTGTACTGCATATTTGAAAGTTGCTAAGAGAGTAAATCTTAAAAGTTCTTATCGAGAAAAAAATTTTTGTAACTTTGTATGGTGACATATGGTAACTAGACTCATAGTGGTGATCATTTCTCAGTGTATACAAATATTGAATCACTGTGTTGCACACCTAAAGCTAATATAATATTAAATGTCAATTATACCTTAATTTAAAAAAGTATAGCTTATACTTGCAAAGCATTTTCTCAGTGTCAGACACTGTTCTAACATGTTACATATGTTAATTCATTTAATCTTCTCAATAATTCCACTGAGGTAGATACTATCAACAGCCTCATTTTGTAGATGAGATTACACAGATAGGTTAACAGTTTGCCCAAGATTCTACAGCTGGAAAATGGAGGAGTTGAGAATTTAACTTGGCCACTCTGGTGCTAGAATCTATGCTCTCATTTCTCTGTTATTCGGCCTCTCCAAGGTTATGTAGAAGTATTATTATCCTGTGACAATCTTTCATATATCAGCAAATCAATGGGCTCTAAAGATATCACTAAGTAGCTGCAGTGATATTCCTGAGCTCACTGTGTGGTTTATTTATTTGTCACAGAAAAAAATTGAACTGATTTACCTAGTAAGTATTTTTCCCAATGTCCGTTTAGAATCAGAAAATTAGAGGGTAATGGATGAAGGTTGGAGATGAGCACCATTGCAATAGCAAGAAATGACGATTAAAGGCAAAATAGAAGACACGAAAAATGAAGAAGTAAAAACTACAAACACTTGAAAATTTCCTGAATAAATTACATGAAATGCAAAGTGAGGCCCTGGTGATGGGTTGGAAGGAGACAAAGAACATAGCTCAGTGCTCTCTAAGAAATCAGTAGGTGGCTGTGGTGGGTTGAGCCGTGAAAGAGGGCCTAGCAAAGAGCTTGGAACAGGATGAACCAGGACAGAGAGGCAGAAGAAATTCTTAAGAAGGTCTAACATCCGATTCTGATTGATAGGCTTTCTGTAATGTTAAGCTCCTCTGTGGACTCAAACCTTCAGTAAAGTCTAATACATACACTAGAGCCTGTGTGATTACATTTTAAGCCGATGACTTGGAGAACATTCAAGGGAAGCTAAACCCAATGAGATCAAGAATTCAGTGGAAGCAGAATGTTGGCACCAAGAGTGGGTGAACATGAGAATTTGCAGACTCCGTAATTTCACAGAAATCTTAGTTAGGGCATTCGTTTTGCATAGAACGTGGGATACGCGGCTTAAGTTAATTTTCCAGAGATCTGAAAGAACAAGGAGATCTTGGCTCCATCTGACTTGTCCTCCTTGGTCTTTATTAGATTAGTTTTGACTGTGGTCATCCGTGCTGGTGAGTGGAAGTACAGTGAGGGATAGGGACAGTATATAAGATTAGGAAAAGTAATCATAGGCCACATTCTGTAAGGTCTTGTTCATGACAAAGGGTATGAGATTTGCTTTTTCGCTAAGTACAGGGGGAAGCTATTGGAGGCTTTCTGGCAGAGGAGAGACACTACTTATGCTATGTTTTAAGAGGATCACTCAGGCTGCCTTGTGGAGGTGTTCAGGAGTGGAATCAGGAAGACTGGTTAGGAGGGTATTATAGTCAATCAAGTGAGAGAAGGTGGGGAACTTGGAGTAAGGTGCTGGCAGAGAAGGTGGTCTGATTCAGGGTATATTTTGGATTTGGACTCAATAGGATCCACTGATGGACTAGAAATTGTAATAAAGAGAAAGAGAGATGATGCCTAGATTGTTGACTTTAGCAAGTGGGTCGAGAGAGGCTGCATTTGCTATGAATGGAAAACCAGGAGAAGAGGAGGCTTTGTTAAAAAAAAATGCGTTTTATTCATGGTAAGAGGTCAGGCTACTTTTCCAATCTGGGTGTGAGCTAAGGACTTGGGAATAGAGTGGAGACCAAAAGAACAATAAAAGAATGGATTAGAGAGACCTCCTCAAAAGAAAGAATGGAAGAGACTAGAGGGTGAGTAATGTGAGGGAGTGCCATGGAGGGAAGGGAAGGGAGTCACACTCAACTATCCACAGTGACTTCGTGGGCCAAACTCTTTTGCCTGAAGAAGGATCTGGGCTTAGAGAGGTTAAAGGATTTGTCTAAGACCAGCTAGTCAGGGCAGACTTGACACTGGAACCCACGTGTCCTGACTCCCTCTGTTAGGCAGCGGGAGTTGATATCTACTGAAGACCCACTGGTGTTGGTGTTGAGCGCTGGGCTTCACAGCCTTTGGTAATTCAATACATGTTAACAACCCTAGGCCCCGAGAGTGCTATCATCTATCTCACTTTTTAGATAAGGAAACTGAGTCTTAGAGAGATAGGTAACTTGTTCCTTGTGCAAACACATGCAATAAGTGAAATGTCTAGATGAAGAGTCAAATAATTTCAGACCTTAGAGATGTCAGCTCCCTCATTATAGATCAGGAATCCAGTCCCCAGAGAGGTAAAGTAACTTGCCTATGATTCCTCAACAGTAGAGCTAGGATTTGAACCTAGGTGTCATAACTCTCTGCTCAGTGTTTAAAATCATTGGATTTCTAAATAGAATTTTTCCAGATATTTGTTTAAAGGGTCATGTTGGAGGGAATTGAACATATTATTAAAGCCAAGATTGCATTTCCTAATTTCCCTAAGTTTACTGTATTTTATACCATCATAGGAGGAGACTTTAATAATTTTTATAATATCACAGTGCTTACTACCTAATAACCCGGTCCTAGTCTATGTGTTGAAAAATTGATTTTGTGATGATTCTTTCCTGTGTCTAATCAGGTCAATAAATTAAACGTATAGGTCTGTTATTCTAGGTCATTCTTTTTCCCTCCCCTACAAAGAGCTTTAGCCATTGCCCCTTTCCATATATTACTCTGAAGCTTTCGTTCGCCTATTCAGAATCTAACATCTGAAGCTCTTTGCTGCACACCAATGACCTCCCTTCCACAACCCCACTCACTATGATTGCCTTTATTGTTTCCAAAGACAATGTGCTATGATAACTATTTCCTTTTAGATGCTGCTTCTGATCTCTGATTGACAAAATGCGATATTTGAGAATTCCAAAATATCCTGATCAGATTCCTAATCCTGGGCCACATTTGCAGTTTGGAGAACTATATTAAATATGCCAGAAAAGCGCATTCTTCCAATGATTTCCAAATTTACTCCAGAGTTATCTAGGATAAAAACAAAGTTTTCAGACCATGCACATCCAAGATGAAACATTATTATTTAGAACATGTGTTTGGTTCTTTAAAATAAATAAATTGGGGGTGATTTGAGTACAAATCCTGCTACCGTGGTTTCCTATTTAAACTAAGCACATTAACTTCCCTTTTCAAACATACCACTCAATTTCAGCCTTGCTCCGATCATAAGAAACGGGGAAAAGAAGTATCTACCTTTTAAAATACGTGCCAATCATACCCTTGGCAACTTGACATGCTGTTTCCATATACTGTTACTTCACCTTTGAGCTGTTATCAGCACCAGTGATTAATTAATGGATTATTTACTAAAGTTAGTTTCCTTTCTTCTCTCCTGCAAAAGATGCAGGAGACAAGTGAAGAAAAGCCAGACATGTGTATTCCATTTGAAAACCATGATTAAAAAGTTTAAAAATTCAAACAAACAGAAAAAACTGTTTTATTTTAACACTCTGGAAGGTTTCAGTGAACTCCATTATTTTCACTCACTATTTGCTTGAATAATTTAGGCAAGAAAGCTAAATTATACATAAAGTGTACAGTTAGAAGAAAAAGTTCATGCACAGCCCTAGGCTATAGCCTCCCCTAATGATGTCTGAAGTCAGTGAAAAGAACTCGTTAGACTGAGAGTAATTTCTCAGGGTTTAATTTTTTTTTCTTAAAGCAATAATGTTCTTATAAAAATCTGACAAATAATACACTAAAAGAAAAGCCACAAAAGAGAGTTTCCAGTTAAGTCCTTAGCCCCTGTATATTTTCATTTAATTTCATGTAAAAGTTGGCTTTCCACACACCACAATAGATGATCATTGGCAGCCTTGAGTGATTTGATCCAACAAAGAAAATACACGCCTTGATTCAACAGAGTTGCTATTTGGCCTCATCAGAATTCTGAAGTTACAGAGTTAAAAGGAGATGCTTCAGGCTGAGAGACAAGCTTGAAATCTTCTGTAGAAAGGGGATCGGCACCCACTCAGTGTACCATCATTTGAGCAAGTAGTTGTCACTTGCTAGGGTATTGTACTTGAGGAGCAATCTGTATCATTAAACATTTACAGATTCACTAAAATGTTCACATCCCCTTTAAGTGTAACAAAGAGTATCCGACGGCTGTAAGATGACGGGAATATCAAAATGATACTGTAGTCACCTTTGATTTCTGAGCTGCCTTTGTTTCTTTTCCTAAAGTTACACAATTGTAGAATTTGAAGAATCCATTTCAGTCCCTTCATTTTACAGATGAGGAACCTGAGACCCAGAGAGGGGAAGTGATGAGCTCAAGGCTATGCAGCTAAGGCATTTGTTCATTCATTCCCCAATGTTTATACACTTGGAGAGAGAGAAAGGAATTCCAAACAGAGAGACCAGCCATATGTAAAGGTAAAAAGGTGGGAACCAGCATGATTCCTTGGGGAAAAAGAGGTGCCAATTATTGTCTGGGCATCTCTTCCCCCACCCCTACTTCTAAGAAAATTTGCACCCTGGCCATATAAGCTGGTGGGGAAGGGCACAGAGAGTCTGGAGTCAGATTGCTTGAGATTTACCCTGACTGTGCCTTGTAATAGCTGTAAGACTGTAGGCAGTTCACTTACCTCTCTCTGATTTATTTTCTCCAACAGTAAAATGATGATGGTAACAATAGAACCTACTTCTTAGGGTTGTTTTGAATGGATAGTAATGCATATAAAGGGTTTATAGACAATGTCTAGCAGTAAGAGTTCTATAAATATTAGTTATTCTCATTAATATATTAATAGAACATAAATTCTTCCACATGTATGTTGTCTCCGGGTCATAGCTGGCCAGAAAAGGGGTGGTGGGCAGTTGACTCAGGTGGAGCATCTGTCAAGCAGCCAATGTCCTATTACTCGTGTGGCCTGCTTTTGAAGCGATAAACTGGACTATTAAGGAATTATGAAATGGGCAACCAAAGATCTGGGCTAGTTAACCAAAAGGCTGAGAAAAAGATGATTGAGAAGACTAAGGGCCAGGACAGGAGTTATGGTCCCAAGTGAAAACAGCTCTTACAAAGTTTTGAGGAAGCCAATTGGTTGGAGAGGAGGAAGGGGCCTGTGCACACACTTGTGCACACTGTCCCCCCCCCAAACCTCAGTTCCTAAAAACTTTATATGTCTAGTCCAATTCCATGGGTAAGCAATGCTCACAAGACCCTCATTTCTTAGAGGTAAGTGGAGTGAGTCTCAGGTCCTTACAATTAGAAGAAACTACCAAATACTTACAGACAGTTCTTCAAGGAAGACGCCCAATACTGGGATACAGACAGAGGCCAATTGTGAAAAGCTGGGTGTGCCAAAGTGAGTTTAAACTATCTCTTGAAAACCACTAGAAGTTACTGAAGGATTGTAATGGGTGTCATGTACGCTCAAATTTGTCATCAGCTCTGTAAGATCATGCATGCAACAGTGCAGAAGGTAAATTTGAAGGACAAAAAAAGACTAGAGAGGGGAAGCTAGTTAAAAGGCTTTGGGTATAATCTAGGTTAGAAGTGATCAGGACCTGAACTAAGGGAATAGTGGTAGAAATGGAAAGAAAATACAGATAAGGAAGATAATAAAGAGCCTGATGACTTATTGTGGGGCACAGAAAGGCTCTCAGAGTTGAGGAAAAATTTCTGACTTGAGCGTTTGGATAGATAAACTTGGAAACATAGTTTGGGGCATAGAAATTGAGAGATATGCCTTTGCACATGCTGATTTTGAGGCCTCTATGGGAAATCCAAGTGAAGATGTTTCATTGCATTTGGATAGGTGGTTATGGAGCTCAGCAAAGAATCTGGGATGATAGATTTAGGAGTCTACAGGATAATAATGATAGTTGAAACTAGTGATCTGGTTATGACTTTCAAGGTAAGTATAGATCATGGGAAGAGATGTATAGTCTGGGGAACACCCATATGTAAGATGTGAGTGAGCAGAGGGGCCTGTGCAAGGGTCCAAGAAAGGATAGATGGAGAGATGGAAGAAACCCAGGATGAAGTGGGAGAGGGAGGCTTAGGAACCAAGAGGGGAGGACGTTTCAAGGTGAAGAAAGTGATCAGCAATGTCAAGTGCAGAAAAAGTTTCTTGTGAGCTAAGGGCACAAAATGATCCATTGAACATAGCAGCATGGGAAGTTTTCTGAGACCAAAGCTAAAGGAGGGAGAGGAAAATAAAGATGACAGTGGATTGAGGGATGAAGTGGGGGGGGGAAACTAAAGGAGGAAAGCAAGTATACTCCAGCTGTAAAAGAAAGAAAGGTGAAAAGGATGAAAGGGATTAAATAAGGATTATTTGTTTGTTTAGTACAGAATAGACTTGACATGTTGCTGAACTGAGTCAGAAAGGAGGAGTTAGTGATAGAGGAAAAAAGAGGTCTGACAGAGCAAGGTTCCTCCTGAGGAGGTAGGAGACTGCAAGATCAAGGTGGATGGATTAGCCTTGGATAGGATGAGGGACAATGCTTCCATGGAAACAGGAGGGAAAGAGGAAAAGATGGAGGCCAGTAAATTTAAGCTTGTATTTGTTGATTCAGCAAGTTAAAGGAGCTTTGTGTTTGAGAGAGTTGTTTTTCTTAGGAAAGTAGGAAGCAAGAACATTTGCTGAGAACAAGAGGAAAAACTATGATGCAAGGAGTTTGAAGAGAAAAGGGAATGTTAGAACAAACCACCGCAAGGACCAGGAGAAGGGCCGAAGAGGAATTTATAGAACTGTAGAGCCATTTAAGAGCCCAGCTGAGTCTGAAGGCCATGGGTGTATGAGACATCAATCCATGTGGTGATTTGATTTCTGCAACAGTAGTCCACATTCCAGAGGTAGGAGGAGGTGCAGGATAGGTTTGACGGTAAAGCAAGAAGACAAGGAAGTCCACAGTGATGATAAAGGAAAGGTGGGCTAATTTAAGCTTCCAAAGGACAGAAATGACTCAGGAGGGAGGGGTCAGCTGGGGAGGAAAGAGAGAGAGGTTTGAATTGGAAGCTTTGGGTGGTCAAAAACGGGGAATCATGAGAAGAGTGGTGGCACACAGGACAGGAGTTTGTTATCAGTGTGTGGGATACCAGAGTTGAAGATTTCAGAAATGTCAGTGAATCGTTGCCCAAACCAAGACCAAAGGCAGGTCCCCTAATTTAGTCACAGATTTTCTTTTCCTGGAATGCCTCTGGCTTCTCTGAAAAGTCCTAGAGCCATAATGAGAAGGCCAAACTTGTGATAGCCTGGCAAGAACATTTGCCAAGGTAATTTATCCTCTTTTGTCACTGGAGTTCCAACTGAGGCTGGGAAAGATTGACAAAGTTTAATCACAGTGTTCTTCGGAGTCCGTTGCAAGGCATTAATAACTTGCTGTGATATTAGCAGTTTTACATCTTACACTGGCATCGTTTTGTCACATTAGTGTAATATTGCCATCATGTAGCTTAGTATTAATGTGACACAAAGTAAAATTACATGTGCACTTTTCATATTGTTGTGTTGAAATCCAGTATGTATGTGACACTAATACCACTCAAATTCCATAAAATATACAGTTCCGAATACAAAGACATTTTAATGTTATGTTAGAATAAGAATGCAGATCATTACACTTTTAGAACCATGCAGAGGAGGAAGAAGAACTAAGGGGCTTAACATTTGTGAGCTCGGGGAAAACAATCCAAGGATGGTTCCCACGCAGGACAACCCCACCCTTGCCTTCCTTGGCAGTCGGGGCAGTGCTCATTGCCCACTTGCATTAGAGCAAGAGTCGGAAAACTTTTTTTTTAAAGGCATCAGCAACTAAATATTTTTGGTTTCATGGACTATATATATAGTGACAACTACCATGGTTCACCCTGGTGGTGCAAAAACAACCCTGGGCAATATGTAAATGAATAAGTGTGGCTGTGTTTTGATAAACGTTTATTTATAGACACTGAAATGTGAATTTCATATACTTTTCACACGTCATGAAATAGTATTTTACTTTTGATTTCCTTTTCAGCTGTTTCAAAATGCAAAAACCACTCTTAGCTTGGGGGCCAAACAAACGCAGGTGGAGGACCAGATGCGGCCCTCGGGCCATAGTTAGCTGACCCCTGTGTTAAAAGATGATGAATCCAGGGTTCCCTGGTAAGCATGCTTGGAGCCAAGCTCTCTTGCAGAGCTTATATACGTGAGCACGAACATTCCCATCCTGGCCTTGAAGGGGGGTAGACACATTGTTTTCTTTCCGTGTTTTCTATTTCCTCTCTTCTCACCCCAGAGAGCTGGCGCTGCCTGTCACAGTAACATGTACTCTGAATGCCTGGCCAGAGCACTGAAGGAGGTGTGCCACGACCTTGTTTGTCAAAAATGAAAGGATCTAATTCTTCAACTTAGACCAAGCCTTCGGATGCCCTATCCTTTCTATTTTTTAAAAAAAAAATTATTTATTTATTTATTTATTTTTGGCTGCGTTGGGTCTTTGTTGCTGTGCATGGGGTTTCTCTAGTTGCGGCGAGTGGGGGCTACTCTTCATTGCAGTGCGTGGGCTTATCACTGTAGTGGCTTCTCTTTGTTGCGGAGCACAGGCTCTAGGCGTGTGGTCTTCAGTAGTTGTGGCTCGTGGGCTCTAGAGTGCAGGCTCCGTAGTTGTGGCACACAGGCTTCGTTGCTCCGCAGCATGTGGGATCTTCCCGGACCAGGGCTTGAACCCGTGTCCCCTGTATTAGCAGGTGGATTCTAAACCACTGCGCCACCAGGGAAGTCCCTCCCTTTCTATTTAGTAGTAAAATATTTCCCAAGTGGAAGACCAAAATTATGCTAGTAAACGCAATACATTGTTTTCGAGCTTTTATGTATATATATACATATTCATACATATATATATACATATGGATGTATACATACTTTTAAAATTTTTATTCACTTTTAGTTAGATGTCATGTCAGGTAGCAGGCTTCAAATGAAATCTGAGACCCTTTGAACCCATTTTGAAGTAACTGTAAAACTCACCTATGATCTATGGGAGAAATAAACTACTTCCCTCACCTTCGTGTTCTTTGATTTAGATCCAAGAGAGTAAGACAGAGATAATCCTAATAGATTGTTGAATAACCAAAAGGACCTAAGAAAGGCTCAGTCACACTTCCACTTAGACTGGACTTAGTCTGGACTTAGACTATCTGGAACATTTCATCAATGGAGGAAAAAAGAAAACTACGGTCCATGGATACTGAAGGGTGAGGGACCATGTAGTGGAGATGAGGGGATGAGGGAGGGAGGAAAAAGTCACGTGGTTCACCTTATCCCCCTGCAGCTCTTTTTCTTATTTTTCTTTCTCTTTCTCCAGTCCAGCCATCACAGACCTGGCCCTGTGCTCTTCTCGTGATGAAGCTGAGGAGGCAGAGGAGGTACAAGGAATGCCATGGTGGTACAGGGGCTAAGCAACTGGGGAAGCCAATCATAGGAGCAACATGATTACAGACTGATGTTCTACCTCTAGAGGTGGATATTTTTTTGCTTAGGCCTCAACCCAGAGACAAGGATTTATTACCATCTCACATCCCCTGGACATACAGTAGGGAAAAAGAGTAAGACCCCTATTCAAAGAAGGGAGTTAAGCTTTGGTTTCTGATTGTTTCAGAAGAGGGTGGATGGAATGCTACTACCATCCTGTAGGTCCGCGGGACCCTGAATACTTCTTGTCCAATCTGGGAGAAGAATATATTTCGGTAGTGGGTTTCAGTAGGTGTGAGGTAGACTTGGCACCATACCTTGTTGCCCCAAGCTTTCCTGGAGAAATGGGCATTGGGGCCATTCTCTCTGGAACCAGTTGGGTGTGGTCCTGATTCTTGTTGAAGGTGGCCAAGCTTAAGAGGGGAGGTTCCCCAGTTACAAAGAATCTACTCATCCTTTGAAAACATACATCTAACAGAATAGGCTGAGTATAGGACCCTGTTTACCTGGGACAATCCCAGGCATTTATATTCTGACTAGTTATTAATGGTACCCCTTCCTTTTAACTATGGTATTGGGTAATAAATTATATGGTCACTCTAACTGAAAGTTATTCTATTACAAGTCTAGCTTTCTGTGTCATAATCAAATCACAATCGCTAGCTTATAAATGACTCACTTTATATTGAAAACTTATGATCTTTAGCTACTTTTGGGGATAGTCTATTCAAAAGTGACATTTTGGGGGGCAGCAACCAGTGTGAGGAGGGCCAGAGTATCTGAGGAACAAAGTTGAGTGGACCATAGGGAAAGGTATGTTCAACTCTGTTGGGGTCAAGGGACAGAAAAGACTTCACAAAGAAAACATTTTGAGGAAAGGGGGAAAGGTGTTGCAGGCAGAGGGGACAGCGGAGCAAAGGCTCAGAAGTGAGGAACAGCATTGAAACCACTGCAGAATTGAAAGATGATGAGAATGGCCAAAGTGCAAGGAGCAAGCTAGGTGGATAAGCCATGAGGAAAGAGACTGGAGGGAAAGGTGTGTTCTGGACCACACAGGGCCCTTGGTACCTTTTTGGGGGTCTTCAACTGAATCTTGTAGTCACTGGAACTCACATCTGGCTCGTCTTCTGGAAACCTGGAAAACATTTAAAATGAAGATTTATTCCAAGCCAAACACACACAAGATTTTTTTTATAAAATTAAGGAAATGTAAATATGAAATGAGTATTGATTATGTTAAAGAACGATCATTACATTTGCCATTTTGCAAAAAAATGAAACGCTTTAAATTTTTCCTTTGTGAGGTGTATTACGAAGTATAAGGGATCAAATGATGTAATGTCTGGGATTTGTCTTGAAATACTCCTGCAGAAAAAAAGGGGAGAGTGGGGATCTTGAAAAAAATAGGATTGGGTATAGGGAAACAGTGTTGGTTGAAGTTGAGGGACAGGGCTAGGCATAAGGGAATAGATTTCTTGAATTTTCCACTTTTGAGTGTGTTTATATAGTCTCATAACAAGAAGTTGAAAAAATAAAATGCATATTTCCTGGGTCTCAGCCCAGATCTACTGATTAGGATCTTTGGGTAAGAGGATCAGATGCAGGTGTTGGATTAAGGGGCGAGTGGGGGATGGGCAGGAGGCAGGGGCCCCATCTGGAAAGCCAAAGCAATGGAGGGTTGACTCTCAGCTGTGGAGCTGGGGAGAGGAAGATGGGTATGAGATGTCTGTTGTAGTTTACTAGACAAGACCTAGTTTCTGATTAGAGGGAGAAGGTGAAGTTGAAGGTGACTCTTGAGAGACTGAATGAATGGTACCATTACTGAGATGGGCAGTAGAGAAGAAGCAGATATGAACAATGAAACCTAGAGCAGTCACAGTTTCGAGTATTCCAAGTATTAAAAATATTTGAGTCTCTTTGGTTAACACCATTTCAATATTCTTGCCATATTTCTTATTCCTTAAAATCACTTAAAGACTTGAATTATATGCAAATAATAGTTTCTCTGCTCCATCTTCCAGGAATATGTCTTTAATCGGGGTTTCCAGCAGGTCTGCCTTTGAATTAATGTGACCTGATTCATCAAAGGCGCATACCCTCCACCTTCCAGTGTCCACAAGTTTTATTTGTTTTTCCTCTCTGCCTTTGTCCACTGTCCTACTGGTCTTGTCCTTAGAAAATAGGAAGCAGCTCAGGGATTGTTGGTACACAAAGTACAGTGTCCTCTCTTCCCTTTAATCCTCCAGAAACTATGGAGATATGTATAAACACACCCAGAAGCTCTGAGACCCCAAGGTCAGCCGCATCAGTGTTCTTGGAATTTTTGTCTTTTTCCCAGTCACTTCCTATTTTCAGTTGTAAGAACCTAAGCCTGAAATGTGACATCTTTTAGGAAATCCAGTTAAACCCCACACTTTCAAATAACTAGGTTTCGATTTGCCCAAGGGACATGAGGAAGTGGCCTGCAAGCTCCTTCTCTGGAGACCTGGTCTTTCCTGTAATCTCCACGGGCTCTTTGCAGAAAGCCATATTTCTTCCAAGTCTTTCTTTTCATCCCTGTCTGAACCTGCCTTCGTCTTCCTAATGGATAATTTAAAAATTAAAACCAAGAGCATTAAATAGTAAACCTCTTCCGTGCTATTCTCTGTTTAATTTCTGAGGCCCCAAGTAAAATGCCTTGAACAGAATTCAAAAGAGCCACCTTTCTGCTTGCAAACTGCCTGATAAACAGCATTCTAGTGGGGAGAGGCCTTTATTCTAATGGGTAACCCTTCTATGCAGGGTCTGCTTGGCCATTATTCACAACTTATTCCAGAAAGACAAAGTTTAGGGGGTTACATTCTCTCCAATATTATGACTTTTCACTTGATTTGTGTGTGTGTGTGTCTGTGTGTGTGTTCCCTCTTCCCTTGGTGCCTGATGTTTCCATTATACCTTGAAACAACTAGGAGTTTTAAAACTCACAATTATTTTTTTCATTGAAGTTAGAAGTCTGAACTTGATGAAAATTCATCCCAGTTCATGATGTGCACTCTTAAGTTGCTGCTTGATTCCCTTTGCAAAGAGAGATCGTGGGAGGCAGTGTCTAAATAATAATCAACATAGTGCTCTATTTGCCTTCATTTATACATTATCTCAACACTTCATTATGGATTTTAATAGGACCAGAATTTAAAAGCTAGAATCAGATAGCAGACTCGGTCTACTTTAGATTGTTCTTCATCAATTGTTTCTTCTTGTGATTATACAGTTTTACTTTATCATCCCTTTGATAACAATTTCTGCATGAAAATTGACTTTATATTTCATTTTTCCCGTCTGTTATCTTTGCGGCATTCATACGCAAACACCCTTTGTGCTGCGCTGGTAATATAACTGATCAGGTGAAGCTGTGCCATAAGAAATCAAAACCATAATAATGTCTTTGGATTTTGCATTTTAAATATTGCATTCATTGTTGCACTGAGGTTTCTGATCCCTTTCCAGACATTACAGAGATTACCTTTGGTAATGCCTATTTCATTGTACTTTGATATAAAATAATGTGTGTCATAAATCATCTGAGTGACTGTCATTAAACAGAAAATCACCTACTTAGGATATGTAACAATTTGCTTTTCTAATTTGAAGAAGATTGAGGCATTTTAATTAAAGAAGGTCTTTGTAAGAGACTGGAATCCAATATAAAATTGTATTCTTTATGGAATTGTAGATTAGAAATAATAAAATCTTTATTCATTAATTTTACATTATTTTTTGCAAGTGTTAAATCAAAACATTCTTGGGAGGGTTTCCTAAATAAAACCCTACACTTTTGTCACCATTACTCTGAGAAAAAGTTGTGTTCACTTATTCAAGAAAAAGGCACAAGAGAATCAGCTGTTATTGCAGGTTAATTTGCAGTTGTAAATTTAAGAAATTGTAACATTGAAAGCTGGGAACGGCATTGTCTAAAAAATTGAGAAAAGACAAAGAGAAGGCATAAAGCGACAAGGGATCGGGGAGGGGCTATTTAAAGTTATTGGTGTGCTTCAGAATTTCAAGATTGCTTCCATTTGGAAGAGGATGGAGGTTTGGTGCCTTCTCAGGGAAGAACAATTTAAAATTATTGGAGCCCTCCTCTTTAAAGGTCATCAGGGTTCTGCACACGGACAACATAGAGAGATTTAAAATTATGAGAGCACCTCACATTGTTTAAAACATTGGTTCTTTATAAAATGTATTTCCACGTTTTATTTCTTCAGTGACTAGGTAATTACAGCAGCCTAGAAACTGAGGTACCTCAGCCTGAAACGAGTATTTTCTCTTTGGATTCTTCCCTTTTCTTTCCTTCTACCTTTTTTTTTTTTTTTTTGCCCCCTTAATAAGTTTTCTAGTTTCCCTTGCTGCCGGGATAGACACATCATTCTTTGTTCTTGCTCATAAATCACCCTGTGACTGAGGAACCAGGAAGTTATTAGGGGTGAGGGGAAGGTCAGGTTGAAAATTCAGATTGATCTAACCTATTCTCACAAAATAGCACTTGGCCTACCTCAAATCCAAAGCGAAGCCCCAGTGCCAGGCTGCCCCGTTATGACTTTTAGTCCTGCTTCGTGAGGGAAGAGGCTTCTGCAGCTTTGATAGTGAATGTTACAGAGAGTCACAGAAACTGCCAGGTTGTCATCAGTAAGTATTTAGTTATAACTACATTGACCTAGACGCATCAGACACTTTTTTCCTTCTTCTCTCCTGTTTGTCCTCTCTCTCTTCCCCTCTTCCTTTGTCTCTCAATATGGCCAGCTAGGAAGGACATTCTAAAGATTCAGTGTGGAGGCTGATCAAAGTGTTGAGGAGGGGGCCTTTTATTTGGGAATTCCAGATGTTTCTCTTCTCGTGTCAGAAATCCGTCTTGTGTACACACAACATACACACACACACACACACACACTATCAGGGGATGTGATGAGGAAATTAATTCAAGGACCCTAGCTGGGATAACAAATATGTTTCTTTCAGTCTTTCTCTCCATTTCTGAAAGAAAATCCCTTCCCTTGCCAGGTCATCTTCCCTGTTGGTTACGTTACTTGGTAAAAGGTGGAAGCAGTGTTCCATGTGTTTTGTAAAAAGCTGTATCAAAGTGAATTGAACATAGTATTAAGTTTTTGTCAGCTTGACACCTGCCACACACAAGGTGTTTTGGCCTTTCGTGCAAATCATAACTTGAGCCTGAATCTAAAGGAACAGGGAGAGCGATGGAGCAAAGGTGTCCAGATGTTGCTCAGTCTGTGTGATTGTACATTTCAAAGTCCCAGTGTTCCATTCAGACTTTAGTGCATTGGGAACTATATGAAAATTCCAAGACATACTGGTTTATTGAAATGTCTGGCCATTTCTATATGAATTTTGGAACAGATGTACTGAGGTAGGCAATAAACTGTGATAATAAGGAACATTTCCACACCAGCTCAGTAAACTACTAATCTCTAATGAGGACCAAAACTCAGCAGCAGAGGAGGGAGATTGGTGATTTCATTATGTTTTTTTTAAACTCAGAACTCAGTGTCAGTTACTCGAATTCATCCCTGACTGTAGTTTTGGTCAAGGTTTCAGGGGGTTTGAGTCTATGTATATATCTAAAATAGTTTGCTTTATTCCAAATAAATTGAAAACTGAATTTCAGTTTTACTTTTTTTTAATCAATGAAAATAATATAGGAACATGCTATAAGACTTTGAGTTTATCTTTATAAAAGTTTGTTATCATTTTATCATTATGTGTGAGACCCAAGAAGCCCAAATCAGGTGCTTGGAGTCCTTTTTGGATTTTGAAGTTTCGGTCTGATTCTCAGTGTCTATGCTGGGAGTAATCACACTCCAAAAGCTGGGAGCTTGTTCTGAGAGTGTCGTGTCTCTGGAGTGACCATTGACTTTACGGTTCACGCCTCTGGATGAAGAAGAAGGTGTACCATCTTGGTAGACTCTACTTGCTGCCTTCTCATTCTTAGCCTCTTCCCAGATCATTGACTCCTCATCTGAGAATGAACAGGACCTTCCAGGATGCAGGCTCAGAAATGGGACCCCTGGGATTGATACTAAACCATTTGTATCCCTTTCAGGGATTTGCAAAGCAGTGCAAGGAGAGTTTTGGAAGGAATGGGGCTCCCCTGAATTCCTGGCCATTTCTCCCGCAGAGACTGGCTGTTGATCAAACAGCTCTTGAAAAGGAAGGAAAAACTAAACAGTTAAACAAAAACAAAAATGAAACACGACTTATTTGATAGTATATGGACTTTAAAAAAATTCTTTGTACTTCTTCAACGAACCTGTGATCATTGGAAATTAGATTTTTAAGAAATGACTCATTTTACTCTCTGATGCTACCAGGAAGACTACAGGAGACTTTGGAAGCAAAGGAAGCAGTCTATGGAAAAAAGAAGGAAGCAGAGACAGGTTCATAAAAGATACAGGCTCTTACTACGTGAGAGTCACCTGAAGGGCTGGGTGGTGGGACAGCTGACAAGCACAGCGTGGACGCGTTTAAAACACACTTACGGAGGCACTGTCCTCCTCAAGCTCTTCTTTATGGTCACATTTGGGAAATATTAAAGCTATTAAAGTCTTATTTGCTCTTCTCTGGAAATTTGAAAACTACTTTTCCTGGCATTACTCAGTTTTCCCAAAGTAGATTTTGTTTGTTTCTTTCTTTCTTTACTGTAACATGGTCCTCACTGGTCACTTCATGTATTTTCCTGTTACTTATTTTGAAAGGGGCCAGCAGCCCTAGGAGAACAAAACAAACAAACAAACAAAATGACAAACAGCAGGAAGAGGTAGTAGAAATAAAAGGAGAAAATGTTAGTGACCTCTATTTACCGAGAAAATCAGCTCCGTTTTCTCTGAGCAGAGTCTAAGAGGCTGAGAGAGACCAGGCCACTTCCCTTTTTTGTTGTTGTTTTTTGTTTCTTTCTTTGTTTTTCTTTGGCCACACTTGGTCTCTTAAAAAGCAAGCATGGTCCAAACAGGGATGAAAAGCTGTGGTGAACCTCACATATTTACATTTAACAAATTACTAATTGCAAAACATACAGAAATTCCATGACCATATGTTTAAATTCATTTAAAGATCAAAAGTCAAAATGTGAGGCTTTCATGAATGTAAGCTGTGGGACAAATGGCTCTTTCCTCACCTCCTTCCCACTGCCCAGCTCCAAACAGGACGTGTGCCTGGCCCTGACTATGTGACCTACATATCATGAGGCAGGTACCTCACTTAGGGCCTGGCCAGCAGTGGAGCTCAAAAAATATGTTTCCTTCTCCTTCCTTCTGCCATTTTTTTCCCTTTTATTTAGACCTGAACCTTGAAGATGGTCTTAGGGTAGTTTGTCAGTGTTTCCATCTTGCCTTGCAAACGCTGGTCAGTGTGCCGGGAAGACGTGGGCTGGTGAGGAAAGGGGGGTTATTTGCATCCATGATAGTTGTAGTCATCTTGGGGAACCGTGGGATTTATTCTGCCACCCTGCTTTCTTCTGTTGTCTTGAAGAGAGTTCTATCTGGGAATCAACAGCAGCGTTGATGCACTTGAATCAGCTTTATTCTTTTTTTTTTAATTAAATTTTTATTATGGAAAATTTCAAATATACACAAAAGGAGAGAGAATACTATAAGGAACCCCCATGTACCCATCAGCAATCTTCCGTGGTGATCAGTGATGTGCTTTGAAACATGTATCTGTGGAAATGGCTGCAGGGAGGTGGAGGTGGGTGTTTTTGCTCCATGATGGTCTTTGGTTTACACCTGTGCATTCCTGCAGCTAAACCTCATCCACCTGCATCCACAGAAGGCTTCATAATTGCTTTTGAATCAGGAAAACTGTATCACTGTCATGGAAAGGGAATTTAAAGCAAACAAGGTTAGAATGACTTACTCCTAAATTGATGCTTTCCTCATTCTTTTTTTTTTTTTTTTTTTTGCGGTACACGGGCCCCCCACTGCTGCGGCCCCTCCCGCCACGGAGCACGGGCTCCGGACGCACAGGCTCAGCGGCCATGACTCACAGGCCCAGCCTCTCCGCGGCACGTGGGATCCCCCCGGACCGGGGCACGAACCCGCATCCCCTGCATCGGCAGGCGGACCCTCAACCACTGCGACACCAGGGAAGCCCCCTCATTCTTAATTTAAGGCATGTAGGTAGTTAAAGATGTTTATTAACAACTAGGGCCAAAAAGAGAAAAACCACTGGATGAAGACTGAATTGTGGTGTCTGCTTAGCTGCTCGCTTTGAGAGAAGCCAGATTTTATGTGTGTGTGTGTGTGTGTTGTGTGTGTTGTGTGTGTGTGTGTGTGTAGAAATGGGAAGAAAAACCAAGATGGAGAAATAGAAATACCTCAAGAAAAGCGAAATTACAGCCATGATAATCCCTAAAATAGGCTCTTGCAAAGCACACCTGGCTTCTGGAAAATGAGGCTTTTCTTACTCTCAGTGATAATGTCAAGTTCAGGACACAATAACGGGGCCATTGATGCATCCCATCACGTAAAGAGAAGTCATACAGCTCTCCACCAAGGTTTTCCTCTGATAATATCATCATGTGATGCTATGGTTTCTAGTTAAAAAACAGTGCCAAAGATGAAGCAGAATTGACCTGGCCCCAGGAGTGTTTATTTATGTGCTGTTAGCAAGTGCCAGGGCTTACTAAATACAAGGACAGGGTTGTAGGCATCTTTGGTGGCCACTGGGAATTGTGATACCCACTTCAGGGCTTCACCACCTGTAGCTGAAGGATTTAGCATTGGGGAAATTAGTTAATCTCTGTGTGTTTCAGCTTACCCACCTGTGAGAGTCTAAAGACAATCCTTGCCTGCTAGATAGGTGGATGCCAAGAATGTTGAGAGGAAAGGTGATGGGTGACTGTGACTCTAAAGTGCTTTGGGATCCTTAAAAAAAAAAAAAAGATACTCTCCCCAATCTGTATGGTGGCCCATCCTACCAAAGGCTCTAGAGGCTGGGCTGTCTTCAATGGGCATGTGACCTGTGCAGACACAAGGGCCCCCGACTTGTCTGATGAGTTGTTGTCACCATCTTGAAATTCTTAACTTTTGAACAAGGGGCCCTGCATCTTCATTTTTCTCTGGGCCCACAAATCCTGTAGTCAGTCCTCCCCAGAGGCCCTTCTGAGACATGGTGAGGCCATCTCACTAACAGGGATTTAGCGCTGCTATTGCTCCTTCATGTCTGGGACTCCCCTTCCAGATGGGAAATAAAGCGAATGCTGGTTTTTAAATTTTCCTCCAGTTTTATTGAGATATAATTGACATACGGCACTGTGTAAGTTTACGGTGTATAGCATGACGATTTGACTTACATACATTATGAAATGATTACCACAATAAGTTTAGTGAACATCTATCATCTCCTATAGATACAAAATAAAAGAAAAGGAAAAAAATGTATTACTTGTGATGAGAACTCTTAGGATTTACTCTTTTAACAGTTTTCATATACAACATACAACAGGGTTAACTATACTTATCATGTTGTACATTACATCTCTAGTACTTATTTATCTTATAACTGGAAGTTTGTACCTTTGACTGTCTTCATCCAGTGTCCCTTGCTGCCACGCTCCACCTCTGGTGACCACAAATCCGATCTCTTTTTCTGAGTTTGTTTGTTTGTTTGTTTGGTTTTTTTAAAAGTATAATTTACCTACAACAGTAGGTTAGTTCCTGGTGCGCCACATAGTGATTTGATATTTCTGCACATTACAAAATGATCACCAGATAAATCTAATTACCACCTGTCACCATACAAAGTTACTACATAACTACTGACTATATAGATTCCCCATCCTATACATGTCATCCCTGTGACTCATTATTTTGTAGCAGGAAGTTTGTACCTCTTACTCTCCCCCCGCCATTTCACACACCCCCCACCTCTCACCCTGCTGGCAACCACCAATTTATTCTCTGTATCTATGACTCTATTTCTGTTTTGTTATGTTTGTTCATTTGTTTTGTTTTTTAGATTCCATACATAAGTGAAATCATACAGTATTTGTCTTTGTCTGACTTATTTCACTTCACGTAATGCCTTCTAGGTCCATCCACATTTTCGAAAATGGCAAGATTTCATTCTTTTTTTTATGGCTGAGTAATATTCCATTGTATATGTATACCACATCTTCTTTAACTGTGACTGTTAGTTTTTAGGAAACTTCTGAGTCCCAAACTGTGTATCAAGAAAGCTAAGATATTCTGAGAGGAAAACTTGAGGTCAGGAGGACCTCAGAGAAGCTTGTGAAGAAACATCTACCCTGAAAAATCAAGCAGATTGCCTATAGATCGTCATTTCCTGATACAACACTGATATTTCCAGGGCTCACCTTTTACCTTCTGTTGCATCGTTTCTCTGTGTCAAGTATTATTCAAGTTCAACAATTTTTACAGTCTTCAAAAACACTCTATTCTATAACACTGGTTATGGGTTTTTTAGTTAGAGTTTAAATACACCTTGCTCTCAATGAGAGGAAATATTTCTTATTTTGTGGTTTCTTCTAAAATTCGGATTTTCACTCCCTTGATTTTCACATGAACAGCACTGTTTGTCTCTTTGTTCATGTTTGCCTGCTAAAAGTTTACAGGCCATTGGGTGGTAACTAAACATTTTAGGTTAATGGAGGTTAAGAAATCATGTGGTTTTAGTTACTTCTGAAAATGGCCAAGGATGGCATACCACTTATCTAAGAAAATTTTTTTTTCTCTTTAAGAAATTTTTTAACAAAACCTTTACATCTCAGTATTCTGAGGAAAAGAGAACACACCCTCAGGAAGACAGCTGCTGAGGAACCTGGGGCTGGGTTAGCAAGATGCGGCAGGAAAGTACTTGGTGGGCCATGGGAGGCTTGCGTGGTGGGTGAGGAAGGACCAGAACCCAGGTCTTCCATGGACCTCACCTCTTTATGAAGGATGGTATCACATCCATTTAGCACACAAGCCTGATAGCTCTCTGCCACATTTCCCCCAGGCTCCAAAATGCTGGGATCTGTAAATTGCAAGCGGGTGTTGATTTATTTCTTGTTGTGTAGGAAGCAGCACCTCAGATATCATAAAACCTCTCTTTAAAGTTTTCCTACTTCAAGAATGGACAGAGTGGGGCTTCCCTCAGCCCACGGTGGTAGATCACTTGATATATGTTACGGTTGGAAGAGGTAAAACATGATCCTCCCTTTTTGGTCCTGCTTCACTTTAGCACCATTGAAAGAGAGGTACAGAAGCCAGACAGATGGAAATTAACGTATCAGCTTTGAGAACGAGGCTTAGGTCCTCAGGCAACTGGGCTTGCTGACATTTTACCTCTGTTAGCATCATACTCACTGGGTCATGGCCAAGGGAGCCTAGGCTGTGGCTGTCTTCTGGACCAGGCACACTTGGCAAGGAGAAAACTCCTCAAGAGAGACCCAGCAGGTGCCGGCCATCCTGCTTAGTTCCTTCTCTCCAACTTAATATGAGAAAAGGATAGACAGAAACCAGGAAAGCAGCTCTACCTGTGGAAATTCCTTCCTCTGAAGACATGGGGAGTAAGGAATAAGAGTTCCCCAACTGTAAATATGAAAAAACAATTATTCCTATTGAGCTTAATGTATGATGATACCAAAAACGTACAATGTCACAAATTCACATTCTAATAATTAAGAAAAAATTTTAAATGTTAAAAATTAAATTCCTTAAAGAACATTGACTAGCTCAAAAAATTCTTCAGTCATTTAAGGCAGGACAAAGATTACTTTCAAGAACTTTTAAACTTACTTTAGTAACATGTAAAACAATGGCTATGTCAATAACATTATTATTTCTTATTTATGAAAATTTCCTTTAGAACATCTACATGATTATACCACAGTAGACTTGTTCAAGGCTCTGTACAATTCTTGGAAGTAGAAACAGACATTTTCTTTTAAAAAGTCTTTAATTCATGATTATGACAGCAATGAATTCAACAAGGTCCCTAGGCCTCCCCATTTGCCTGAATCAGGGATGCTTTATCACGTTAACCATTCCGGGCTGGTGACACAAGGAGAGAAATGTGGCCACCCAAGGACCTTTTATGATTTTTGTCACTGGACTGCCTGTCACCCAGAGAGGTCTGTTTCCACTCCAACCGCTCCTTAATGAAACTATTCATTTGGCTGAGGCGCTGAAGAGGCAGGTGGGCTTGTCAGGGCCAGTCTGAGATGCTGGCCTTTTATGACCAGCTTGCATGGGAGCCCATTCAGGCTAACCTGAAACCCAGCAATGCTAGGAGTAGATTCAGTTCTGGTTTGAGTTAAGCTGGGTCTGAGAGATTCCCTTCCTTTACACAGAACATTTGCAAACATTAAAGAGTGAACTGGGCTTCTTATTTCAGGGGTAAAGCTTTATGGTGTTATGGGACAAAGAGGAAGGTAATTCAGTTAGGGAGTGACACAATCGCCTTTGATAAATTGCATTTTTAGGTCATCTAGGATGCAAAAAGGATAATGGATGGGGGCGGGGTCGTCTCATTGACTAATTTATTCCCAAAGTGTGCCAGTGCTGACAAGGAAGGGTACCCAGCTCTCTGGCTATTAGGTTCTCTCTGTTGGAACACACCCCATTGGAGGGGAATGTTTTGCCCATTTGGATAGGGCAGCAGCCTCTCTTTCGGGTGATTTGTTATAATGATGATGATTATTGTTGGATTACTATAGTCGCCCACTGGCAGGATGATAGTTAAAAATTTGGCAGTGTTTGCATTATAAATGACTACTTTTACAGCTCAGCTATAAAAGTTTACTTAGGTCTGAAATTTGATATACAAGCTCTCCATCCAGGAGTGCTTTCCTTTCAAATGAAATCTTAAAAAATGGTTAATAAAATTGGTCTGTCTAATTTTCCTGAGTTATATGAGTATTTTAGAGAAACAGAAATGTATCATTTGCAAAGGCTTTCTAACACTTTTTCTGAGTTAGCCTTGAGTTTAAACAAGATGCTATAAAATTTAAGTTATTCAAACTGATCTTGGACGGATTGAGACAAAAATGATATTATGCACAGGGCTAGACTGGAGAAAAGGAAATAGGCAGATAGTCTTTATACTTAACCTTAAAAACTCTACCTCTGGCCCAGAAGTGGAAGCTCTTTTGGAACAATTATCACTGTGCATTTTCATTATGCATTTTATACCTCTGAGTACATAATCACCTGCTCATGTCTATCTGATAAATAATGAGGTTTTTATTTCACATTTGCATTGTTAATTACAGTATATTACAGAAGTAAGATACCAGGCATCTGTTATTAATAGAATGTAATTTAAAAAAAAATAACCAGGGCACTTTAAATAGACAAAAAGAAAGCACCCTTTATTAGAGGCCACCCAGATCTGTTGATAGCTTTTTATTTGGACTTTAGGGTAGTCATGGCAGCAATGAAGGAAAAATCCCACATGCACTGAAGCTATCAAGAAAAAATATAATGTGCCTTACAGCCTGGCAAGGGTTTATGTCCTTACCCCTGAGGAAGGAATCATGAGTTTTGTAAATGCAAAAGCAATAAGAATATATTTAATGTTGAGAAGATGAAAAATCCAACCCATGAGTTTCCTCTAAGTGTCTGACAACCTCTGGTGATGACATGAGGGTCCAGTTGGAAAAGTGAATTCTAGGGTCTCAGGATAACTCTCTTCACTACTGAAAGATGGTTCTTCTGAGCGGGGCTCACTTTCTTCCCTGACTTCCGTGACTGGGGTCTTGTTGAGAAGAGGTGTGGTGAGAAAAGCAATAGCCTAAAAATCTAGGAGCCTGGGAATTCTCCATCTGCCTATTTCAATAACCACCCAATGGTTATTGGTCACTTCTGCGTAAATGAGGAGTACTGACATTGCCCTTCCAACCCCAGCAGGCTGTACTAGGCATCCAAGTGCAATGAATACACTGTGAGAAGCAGATGCATGATAAATAAAATGCAAGTGATCAAGTAATGACTGCCCTTTGGGAAAGGCTCTGCACAGGCCAGTGTTGGAAAGTCTAATCTTTTGGGCAATAGATTTTTTTTTTTTTGGCATGCGGGCCTCTCACTGTTGTGGCCTCTCCTGTTGTGGAGCACAGGCTCTGGACGCACAGGCTCAGCAGCCATGGCTCACGGGCCCAGCCACTCCGTGGCATGTGGGATCTTCCCAGACCCGGGCACGAACCTGTGTCCCCTGCATCGGCAGGCGGACTCTCAACCACTGCACCACCAGGGAAGCCCCTGGGCAATAGACTTTATAGCCTTATCAGTCACCACAATCAGGATATAGAACTCTTCTAGCACCATAAAGAAACTCCCTCAAGTTATACCCTAATATCATACCCTCCATCCAACTCCAACCTGATTATTGTCCATTATTATAATTTGGTCATTTTGAGAATGTTATATAAATGGAATCATACAGTATGTAACCATTTGAGATTGGTTTTCCACTCAGCATAAAGTCCTTGATATGCATCAAGTTTTTGCACGTATCAGTAGTTTATTCCTTCATATTGTTGAGTAGCTTTCTACTGTCCTTATGTATGGTTGTCCATCTGTTAACTCATCAAAAGACCTTTGGGTTGTTTTTAGTTTGGGGCTATTATAAATAAAATTGCTGTGAACATTCATCTACAGGTTTTTATATAAATATAAGTTTTCAATTCCTGAAGAGAAATATGCAGAAGTATGATTGCTGGGTTATATGATAACTCTGTTTAACTGTGTAAGAAACTGCCAAACTGTTTTCCAGAATAACTTTGCCATCTTACATTCCTGCTAGCAATGTATGAAAGATCCAGTTGTCCTGCATCCATACTATCATTTGGTGTTATCAGTACTTTTACTCTAGCCATTTTAATAGGTAGGTAGTGGTATATGTCCTTGTAGCTTTAAATCTGCATTTCTCTATTGGTTAATGACATTGGAAAACTCTCCATGTATTATTTGCTGTCCATATATTGTCTTTGGTGAAGTGTTTGTTCAAGTCATTTGCTCATTTTCTAGTAGGGAATGGGGTTTTGAAGAAGTTTTGCTCTTTGTCATGAGCAAACAAAACCTATGGTACCTACACAAGAGGCTGTAGTAATAAATTAAATTTCTTTCCAACTATTGTGAATGCTGGCCATGCTGTGATGGGTCACAAGGCAGCACTCAAGAAAAAACCAGCCTGTCATTTTCTTCTAATATATCTTTCCTTTGTTCCATATTCCAGTCTATATGCTTGGAATGTTTCTTTTTGGTTTTTCACCAGGGACAGGAAAATCTCACTAATTCAGAACGATGAAGGGAAGAGGGAGAGTAGAGCCGGGATGCCTCAAGGAAAATTACAGGCGAAAGATGCTTTTAAAGAAATGCCGTGAGATTAGAAGTCTGCCGCGACTAGAAGGAAATCAAGAAAGTCTGATGAATAAATATTAAGCTTAAATTAAATAGTCAATTTAGGACAGATGAATGGATAAAGAAGATGTGGCACATATATACAATGGACTATTACTCAGTCATAGAAAGAAATGAAACTGAGTTATTTGTAGCGAGGTGGATGGACCTAAAGACTGTCATACAGAGTGAAGTAAGTCAGAAAGAGAAAAACAAATACCGTATGCTAACACATATATATGGAATCTAAAAAAATAAAAAATGGTTCTGAAGAACCTAGGGGAAGGACAGAAATAAAGACGCAGACGTAGAGAATGGACTTGAGGACGGGGGAGGGGGAAGGATAAGCTGGGACGAAGTGAGAGAGTAGCACGGACATATATACACTACCAAATGTAAAATAGATAGCTAGTGGGAAGCAGCCGCATAGCACAGGGAGATCAGTTCAGTGCTTTTTGTCCACCTAGAGGGGTGGGATAGGGAGGGTGGGAGGGAGACGCAAGAGGGAGGAGATACGGGGATGTATGTATATGTATGTATAGTTGATTCACTTTGTTATACAACAGAAACTAACACACCATTGTAAAGCAATTATACTCCAATAAAGATGTTAAATAAATAAATAAATAGTCGATTTAGGGTGTGACTAATGCCATTAAAAAATAGATTGAGGGCTTCCCTGGTGGCGCAGTGGTTGAGAGTCCGCCTGCCGATGTAGGGGACACGGGTTCGTGCTCCGGTCCGGGAAGATCCCACATGCCGTGGAGCGGCTAGGCCCGTGAGCCATGGCCGCTGAGCCTGTGCGTCCGGAGCCTGTGCTCCGCAATGGGAGAGGCCACAGCAGTGAGAGGCCCGCATACCACAAAAACAAACAAACAAACAAAATAGATTGAGAATTGACCTTATAAAAAGAATCTTTCATTCAACTTTTCTGTGCGTTCAAAATATTAGTTGACTTAATATTTTACTTTTCCAGGTCTGGATCGTTTTCTTAAATTAAGATATTTCTGAAAATTCCTAGGAAAGTGAATTTAAAATTTTTTACTGGGCTTCCCTGGTGGCGCAGTGGTTGAGAGTCTGCCTGTCGATGCAGGGGACACAGGTTTATGCCCTGGTCCGGGAAGATCCCACATGCCGCGGAGCGGCTTGGCCCGAGAGCTGTGGCCGCTGACCTGTGCGTCTGGAGCCTGTGCTCCGCAATGGGAGAGGCCACAACATTGAGAGGCCCGCATATCACAAAAAATAAAAAAAAAATTTTTTTTACTGAATCAATACTAAAAAGTAAAGTAATCTAAGTGAAGTGAAATTTATGATAGTCTTACTCTGAAAAGCTAATCAAAGCACAGAGTTCTTTTATTTATGTATTTTTAAAATTTCCTTCTTATTTATTTATTTATTTATTTATTTATTTATTTATTTATTTAGGCTGTGTCAGGTCTTAGTTGTGACATGCAGGATCTTTTGTTGTGGCAGGTGGGCTCTTCGTTGTGATGTGTGGGCTTCTCTCTAGCTGTGGCACACCAGTTTAGTTGCCCCGCAGCATATGGGATCTTAGTTTTTCCCCGACCAGGGATCAAACCCGAATCCTCTGCATTGGAAGGCGGATTCTTAAGCACTGGACCACCAGGGAAGTTCCCAGAGTTCTTTTAAAGAAGAAGAAATTGTGTGACTGAAGAAGTTGAAGGAATATTGAAAGACTCTTAGTATGAGGAATATTTATTTTTGAGAGACTTTTATTTTGGAATTCTTTTACTTTAAAGCCATCTCCTTCGACATGAGCATCCTGCCTTGTGTCCTACATGTTGGAGACCGTGCTTTGGCCCAGTCCATGTGCTTCCCTCCTTCAAGGAGAGGATTCTGAGAAGTTAGTGGAATGCCCACCTGCAGCTTGCCAGGGGTCACTGCATTGCAGGTGTAGCTGTGGACTGAGTTTTTGTCACATGCTGGTGTTTCCCATTCCTGCATGTGAAGCTCTCCCTGTCCAGGATGGAGCCAGAGGTGGGAAGAGATGGGGTCAGGCAGGGGTAGGGGGTAGGAGATGAGAAGCATTTGTACTCTAGCCTCAGGCCCCCAAACACAGGGTTGGGCCTGCTTATATGAGTGACCATGCAAGCTGTCAGAAGAAATACATTTCAAGCTCCAACTCAAAATTCACCTTAACACCACTGAAATACTCCATTTTAAAAAAATTTGTGGGGTGTGTTTCACATCCTAACAGAGAGACTCTTTCTGACAACTCCTATAATACTTAGTCTGTACCGTGGAGTTTAGAACTTAATTCTATTCTGTCATTTACAGTGAGCTGTTGTTTTACCCAAGTTTTATTTTATTTTGTCTCCAACTAGACTGTAAGTCCCTAGAGATAGAAAATAAGACTTGTGCCTTGTGGTAGTTACCTACTATGTCTAGTAGAATTTTGAATATAAAGTAGATAGTAAGTACTTGTTGCTTGATGGATAAACCTATAATGCCTGATAAATATGTTAAACAAGACTTAAGCTAACAGTTTTAAAACCTGAGATGGTTGAGGCAAAAAGTAGTTTCTCAGGTATGAAAGAAAACAATATAAAATTAGTGGAGGGAGAATAAAGAAAAAGAAGTCATTTGAGCATCTGCCTTTGCTTGGGGATTGAACCCGCAAAAGGGGCCCGTGCAGACTGGCTCCCTTCCCCAAGCCCCACCATCACCTCAGGGTCTTTAAAATTGATAGGCAGACCTAGGGAGGGCCTAGTAGACAGGGCTGATTTCAACTGTAAAAACAGTGGTCACAAGGGATTTGAAGAGCTCTGTTGTTTCACAGCAAACAACCTATTTGTGCCCAGATCAACAGTAAATAAACAGAATGGTTTTGTGTGTGATTAAGAGGATTACATGTTAGAGAATCTGCTTTTGCTATTAAGGCACAATCCACAGTAACTCCCTCTGCCTTTCTGCTCTGAAACTACCATGATTTCCCATAAAAATATCAACAAAAGTCGGTTCATTCTTCTCAAAATCGGTTTCTCCTATTTTTCTAATGTCGAGAGCATGGACTTTTCAACAGTTAAAGGCTTTAATTTGCCTTCTAATGTAGCACAGTTTGATTTGGCTGTCTTCAGACTAGACTCGACTCCTTGCCAACTGCCTATACATCCAGGTCCACTCTGAGAATAGGGCCATGCTTCCCATAATGCAGAGGATCTCAGAGTGTGGTCCAGGGACCATGGGGAGCCTGAAGATTCTCAGTAGGCCTGCAGAGACTATACTATTTCTATAATTATACGAGTATGTTACTTGCTTTCTCATCTCATTCTCTCAGGAGCGTACAGTGGAGTTTTCCAGAGACCACATGATGTGATGACATTATCCTCTCTGATGGATAATGGGCTGTATACTTGTGTATTCTGGGGTCTTAAAGATTTTTCAGTCTTAATTTTGCATAAAGCAAATACCTATAGATAGAACCTACATAAACAAAAGCTTTTTGGGGTCCTTAATTTTTAAGAGAGTAAAAAGGGTCCTGAGAGTATGAGTTTGAGAAGCACTGCCTGGAAGACAAAAATAACGACCTATATTTCCAGTTAATTCTTGAGTGGAAAGGAACCAAAATTTAGTGGAAAGTCACAGAGATGATTAAACATTAGAAAGTTGGATTTACAAGAAGAGGTGGAAGGAACTGGGATTTATCAGCTCAGCTCAGAGAAGCTGGAGAGATGCCACAGTAATGATCTTCAGGTATGTGAAGGGTTGATGTACATACAGAACAAGAAGAAATTGGCTTCAACTGCAGTGTGTGAGATTTAAACTAGAGATAAAGAGGGGTTCCCTGACAGGCGCTGTTAAACAGCAGAGTGGGTGACTGACGGGCTTGTGGAATCTCCTGCACTGGAGGTCTTTAAAAACCGGATAGATTTCCATCTGTCTGGGATGATTTAAATGTGGCCTTGCCAGAAAGCCAAGGGGATGGAACAGATGATGTCTTAGGCTCCCCTTCCAGCCCCTTGGTTCTATAATTAACTTGATGAAAGGAGCCGTGGTGATTTGCAGTGAAGGGTTTAGACAGGAATGTGCTTGCTGATCTCGGGATAGGTCATGGGTAGGAAAGCCAGAGGTTTGCTTCATGGCTGGTGGCGATCCCATATCATCCTGTAAAATGACTGACGACCGGAAAAGTCCATTTTGGGTCAGATTTAGGATTGGGCCCTAGGTCCCTGTGGAACCCTTGTCTAGGAACAGTGGGAAAAGGAATTTGGTAGGTTGATTGTAGTCAACTCAGGTGGGACCTGGAAAATTTCAAATATTAGATGTAGGTATTTGGGCATGGAATGATGCCCATGATTCTAAAGGAAAAAAAGAATGCAATCCTAAATTTTATAGAAGGATGGTATCAGAAAATCTGAATGCAAAGTGTAAGAAGAATGCTCTTCACAGGCACACTCTTTCAATTTTACTGTGTGTGGGTGCTTTATTTTTTTCTTTCAGAATTGGTGGAATTTCATTACTTCCAGTTTTCAAAGATTTTGCATTTTAGAGATTAGAGTTTGAAGTTTCCCTGAACTGGGTCAGAGATCCAGAGAATCAACCAGATTCTAAGGTAGTTTGTTTCTTTTGCTTATCACTTGAATTTCTGTGAACAAGAGGAAGGAAAGAATGCAAATTTGCTGTGGTTATTGTTGGATCCTCACATTAGGGACAACACAGTAGAAATCAGTAGAACCATCTGTGATAATGAGCTGGATTAGAGAATATAAATGAGATTTTATCTAAATGTAGACCCAATCACCATGGCCTATGTTGACACTTAAAAAATATTTGGATCATGCATTATCTTGGCTTGGGTTGATTGACAGAAAGCAGAGAAAGAAGACAGAGCTGGGAAGACTCCCTTGGGTACTTTTAGAGACTGCAGTGTAGTTTGATCAGATATCTTTCAGGAAAACAACCCTGGCAGATAGCAGATAACCCCACTGTGGGCAATGATTACCAGGCTCTATCTATCTCCAAAAGATTCTAAGAGGCTACTGACCTTTCCTTTGACAAAGCCTTCTAGTGTTGAATGAGATGGGAAGACCAAGCCTGTGGCAACATGGTAAATATGCATTCTGTCCAGAGAAGAGGAAAGTGGGAGAATATTATAAAAGCTATAAGACAATAAGCCTCTTTGATTGTTAAGACCCATATCATGCAAATACTCAATTAAAAGAAGGTATCTTCCAACCTTCTTTTGTGTCTCACCTTCATGTCCCTTGATGTTGAAAAGTGGGGGGGTGGAGAGGGAAGGGAAGGAGGAAAGGAATTCCTGTTTTTAGAGAGCATAGAATAAACCTAGGAGAAGTGTTATTCCAAAAGATATTTATTAATAGTTAAATACCACAGATGGGATTTTTAAATGAGCTTGAAAATGTCCTCATTTCTTCTAACCACCTTTGCAGCTAAGTTAGCTAAAATAAAGAAGGTAAGGACCACTGGATAAAAGTGTATCATCTTTGTGGAGTAAGAAAGAAAATTTTTCTTTTCAAACCCGGAAAACCTGTGCCCATGAAGGTCTGAATTAAGGTTTTGTGGTTAGAAAAGGGAAACATCACTGCTTTGCTTTTTTTTTTTTAAGCCCCATTCTAAGGCAGTCAAAGACAGCCTCGCTAAAGGCTGTGAGTGTGCCTTTGGTGCATCACAGTTTGGTGCTTTGACCTTCCCTTCATTTATCCAAATTGTTCTTCAAGCAGTTACTTCTGCCTGCTGTGCTCTTCACTCTGCTTCCCCCAGTAGTCTTCCAGCCAAAGTTATACTCATTTTCCTAGACTCGGTTCTCAATCTACCATGGCCTCCATACATTCCTAGAGCCCCAGAGTGCCCCCCACTCTGACATAACCCTATCCTAAGACTTACTACTATTCACTTTACACTAGAGTTATTCGTGTGCACGTCCATGTTTGTCACTGAAGTGTGTGCTCCCACAAGCGGGAGCCAAGTTATTTTTTTCAGATCTGAGTCTTACACCTAGTAGTTGCTCAATTAATGTTTACTACTGAGTCAAATTTGACTGAACACATCTTTTCCAGAAAAAAAAAAAAAAAAACCAAGATCCAGATGCTACCAATAAGGCATTTCACTTCTGGAAGTATATTTGTTAGACCTTTCAGCAAAACAACATAACTTAAACATGCAAAAACAGAAGTAATGGGAAAACCTATTTCTACATGCATATTCATTCAGTGTATTGAATTCAATACGATAGTGACTGAAAGAATGCATGTACATGTATGCACGTGTATGTATATATATTTATATATGAAAGCAAACAATTTATTTCTACATCTTAGTTTTTCAGCCATAAACCACATAAAATCAAGAAGGACTAGAATTGAATAAAACATTTAAAATGTCAGATTAAAATCCTTGGTGAATAATATTCTGATTTTCTTATGGAAAACAAGATGAGGAAGAGCAGAAAAACAAGTAAAATTACCACTCTGTATCTTCCTAACAGAACTTTCTTATTTTTGTAAAAATACTGTGCTTTGAAAGGCTGATATATTTTCTAAAATTTTATACTAATAGTCATCTACTGAAAAAATATGTAAAGATGACATCTGAAAAGTAATATAGTCACTGTTTTTATTTTTCCTCTGTCCTTTACATAGGGAAGGTTACAAATTATTTTCAAGGGAAGAACATGACATTTCTACATATGCTAACTTTCTAGCACAAATGCAAACTACAGAGCAAATAACCTCTTTTTTTTCCCCATGGAAAATGGTCTCTGTAGTTGTACAAAGCATACTTTAAAATGATAAGAAACATAAAAGATGTGAATAATTATTGTTGGAAGAGATATAATTGTGTTTAAATTTCTGCATTACTCGTGTATTTATTCTCTCCCTTTGTTTCCTCCACCAAATTTCTTTTTCAAATCAGGTTTCAAACTTGAATTAATTTCTGCCTGGTGTGAATGTAGATGTGCGAGAGGGTGTGCAAGTGTATTTTACACCCGATTTTTTTCAAGCTTCCTTTGAGATATTTGTTTTTGTTAAGTTCACTATACTTGATTGCATAGATTTTTTTTTTCTTGTTAGAGGCAGAAATCAGCCATTCCAAATGCTATGCTTTAATATATGGAGCCAGAAACCCAAATTGGGTCCTACAGCCTGGCTGTGACAGAAGTTGGACTGAATCTTGGAGTTATTTCCTACATTCCAGTTTAAAAAATTGACACTGATTTGCTTATTTTTCAGCAAAATCATGTCCCTTGTAGAAATCATATTGATCACAATATTAGTGAAAAGTGCAGAATCTGTGATCTAAAGAACATAGGCTCTAGAAAGATTGGCTTGAAAGGATTTCGGTTTGATCCTTCGGTTCTCCAGAAGGTCTTGGGGAGAAGCACTTTCAACCTTGATATGAGCAGGATTCTCAATGTAGAATGGATTCCAAGTTTGGTTAGACCACAAGGAATTGTGTTGAAAGCCATTAGCAATTAAGAGCATGGCTCTGTGCTGATTTGCTTTATGGTATATTTCATGCTGCTCATGCACAGTAGGTAATACACATGGACTCAGCATAAATTTAATTTTGCACATTAAGTAAAGTGCAACAGATACATTATGCCTGAAGAAGAGCCACCAGCTGCTATAGCCACTTCAACTAACGTACCCCAGAGGTGCATGAACACGTCAGTTGTGTCGAACCACTAATGCATCCTGGATATCTGCATGGATACATTTGCTGTGTGGAGCCAGGAGCAGCCTCCTGTCTCTCAGGGAGAGGCCAGGGAAGGGAACTGATCCAGCTTCCTGCGGCTGAGCTGCCCCCCTGCCCTCACACCGGGCTCTTGAGCATGCTTTGCCATACCTGGCCTCATTCAAGGGCTCGGTGGAAGGGCCTGAGACAGGATTTTCCCATGACCTGGGGAAGTGAGAAGGGGCAGGAAGGACCCCAAGCATCCCTCCCTTGGCTTAGCTGAAGGACCTAGAGTCACATGAAATGGGCATTCCACCGAGGATTCAGAAATCGGAAAGGACACATTACTGCAAAGATGGCGGGATTAGAGCTGCTGGGGGAACACTTACTTTTGAATTTCTTGGCATCCTTGGACCTCATTTCTCAACCTTAATGTTCACTTTATGGTTATTATTATTATTTTTTTGTATTTAATATATCTACATCCCATACAGGGAATTGCAGCAGAACACTCTGAGGGCTTTAAGGAAGAAAACAGATCTCCAGGCTGCGGCAGGATTCATTCCTGGGGCCGCGAGTGGCGATGACATGTTTTAAGTTATTTGAGATGAGTAAGCAATTACAAGTTCCACTGGAATTGTGGCTCTGATGGTTTTCAGCCAAACCCTGATAATGGAAGTTTCATCCTCTTGGCCATCCCCTCCTGGGGCCCCCGTGACTGCACCTGTTCCAGGCTTTTGCTCTTTCCCACAAGGTGGGGAGGAATGCCTCGCAGGCGCCTGTCATCGTGCCCTTTTGCCCATTGAAAGCACTCTGCTAGGACCGGCTTTCTCTTAAAAGTCTTTTTACCGGACCCCTTTCTGGGGTGAAGGGACTCTATCGGCTGCTCCTGCATCTTAGAAAAGGAAACCCAAACACACGGAGCCCCGTGACAAGGGCCGACCAGACCATCAAAGAGAAGTGACAGGAACAGCTTACCCCAAGTCCGACCCCAGACTAAGCCCTTTACCTGCATCACCTGAGTTCTCACGGAAACCCTCTTATTATTTTCATTTTGCAGAGAAACAACAACCTGAGGTTTTGAAACTTAAGTTACTTGCCCAAGGGCAGAGACTACAGGTAAAAAGCAGAGCCAGCATCGAAACCCAGAATGCTGGATTTGGGAGCTGTGTACTTTAAGCACTTGAGGCACTTTGGTACACCGCCTTCGAGCAGTGATTTTTTTTTTTTTCCTGCAAAGTAGCATAGATTTTCTTCAACTTGTTTTTTTACAGACAAAGTAGCTCACTCTGCCTTTAAGTGGAAACTTTCTCTTGAAAAGAAACTAAAGATGTTCTTCATATAGGATGTCTATTCATGATGAATGGTTTCATGTTCCAGAGGAAAAGTCTGAGACAGGTAAACAGAGAGACTCCTATTACCCATGAGTTAGTCGACTGATTCGCAGAGATCAACCTCACTTTGGGGGTTTCCACGGCTCCTTCTAGTAGAAGAACATAAGTCACAAGAGTAATGGATCGCTGGAACTTCTTTGAGGTCCTTCCTTGGGCCCAGCTGGAGGAGAGGGACCTAGGAGGGACCCTTCTGCTTCCCACTAGGGTCCTTGGACTCTTTAATCAATAGAAATTCACGAGGCCAGATGAGGAATGCAAGCAAAGCTTTAATGGGACTCGTACTATAGCACGAGGGAGTGAAAACAAGAAACAGGTTCCCTTGCTCACTCCCTGAGGTGGGGCGACCTGGTTCCTTAAACGGAATGGGCCGGTGGGAGCCGGAGGTGTGGCTTAGGTGGCCTGGCCACCCCCTTGGTGGTGCTGTGTGCAGGGATCATGCGTGGTACCCTGCTTTTGCTCCTGGAGCCTCAGAAGTGGCTGTTGGTTTCTGGCTCTTTTGTATCTTATTGTTCATAATTGCCCCCACTGGGCATGTGTACAGTTATTTCTAGTCCTTTATAGTTTCTTTTTATTCTGTTGTGTGAGGAGACGTTTGTCTCGGAGCAAGTCCAAGCACTCCGGTAGAGGGTCCCAAGTCCCAGCCCATCTCACTTCTAGTGGTGCACTGGAGCCTATGTGCACCAGCTTGCAGAATCCTGTGTGCATTCTCTTCCCAATTCCACGGGCAGTGGCATTCCATTGGTAGCTTGAAATTGCTCATGGTAGGAGTCTTTATACCACAGAAATTTGTAAGCACTACAGATAAGGGCTTTTTCTTTTTTAGAGAGTGAGTTGTGACACATTTACCAGGACACCACTGGGCACATTCCCATGGCCTTGGGGGACTTTGGGACTGTTCTGAATACCTGGTAGTTCTTGTTCCACTAGTTCTTCAGTCCAGAGCTCTTAAGGGGAGAAACAATTTTCATCAGCAGCACAAAACTCTTTATAACATATAAAGCATTATTCATGTGTTGGGTTTTAGCAATGTTGAATTTGGGCATTATTTACTAGGACAAACAGAAGGTGTTATAATATTAATAACAATGCTACATCTAACCCTGAAAGTGGGTATATGGTAGTAGAGTGCTCCAAAAGTTTGCCTAAATACACCCATGTCCTACACAGGAAAGAGAAGATACTAAGAGCTTTAATGAAGAAAGAGGATCTATATTCTTTGGTAGAGATTATTGCTGTGGACAGAGATGCTCTTCACCAGTGACTATTTCTACTTTGGATCCAGTTTGCACTGAGTAGGATCACAATGGCTGTAAACTGGGTATTAGATTCTCAGTGTTCCACTTAACTTTACCCAAAATTACCTCATGAGGCCCAGCCACATTATTCAATCCATCTGCATTTGAGTTGCCTGTCCTACCTGTACTTCATTTAGTGTTCTGTAGTTGTAGGCAACCGTTGCTAATTTAAGCAGGGAAGAAAATTACTGGAGGATCTTTATTTTATTTTTATAAATTTATTTATTTATTTATTTATTTAGGCTGTGTTGTGTCTTCACTGCTGCGCACCAGCTCTCATTGCAGCAAGCGGGGGCTACTCTTCGTTGTGGTACACGGGCTTCTCATTGCGGTGGCTTCTCTTGTTGCGGAGCACTGGCTCTAGGCACGTGGGCTTCAGTAGTTGCGGCTCGCGGGCTCAGTAGTTGTGGCTCGCGGGCTCTAGAGTGCAGCCTCAGTAGCTGTGGTGCACGGGCTTAGTTGCTCCGCGGCATGTGGGATCTTCCTCGACCAGGGCTCGAACCCGTGTCCCCTGCATTGGCAGGCGGATTCTTAACCACTGTACCACCAGGGAAGCCCCACTGGAGGATCTTTAAATGGCTCAAAGAACTGATGGGGATTTGGGAGAACCAGGCTATGAGAAGAATTGGAACAAGGCATTACTATGAACCAGTCACTTCCTTGGTAGCACACTCCCACTGGGAAGGAATCATCCACAGCCACTTCCCTCTTCTATTTTTTTTTTTTTTTTTTTTTTTTTTTTGTGGTACGCAGGCCTCTCACTGTTGTGGCCTCTCCTGTTGCGGAGCACAGGCTTCAGACGTGCAGGCTCAGTGGCCATGGCTCACGGGCCCAGCCGCTCTGCAGCATGTGGAATCTTCCCGGACTGGGGCTCGAACCCGGGTCCCCTGCATCGGCAGGCGGACTCTCAACCACTGCGCCACCAGGGAAGCCCTCCCTCTTCTATTATTGCCAATCTGCATAAGAGCCAATGTTGCTGGGAACTAGGAGGGCCAGGGACAGAGCACCTTCCCACAAACAGGGGAGAGGCAATTCCCCAGAAAACAACCAGGATGTGTTAGCAAAGCACTGAGAACCAGATGCAGTGTGGTCAACCTTTGCCTCCCTAGTGATCACACAGCACTCAGTGGAGGAGACTAGAAACCATTGTCTACTTCACAAACGAATCATTTATAAAATGTTTTAAACTTCCATGATAAAGTTTTAAGGACCTCCTATTCATGAGTCATTTAATTTTGAGCAGGTTTTTGTTTTTACCTTGAAACTTAAGAGTGTAAGAGTCAAATCTGTGCTTCATTTGTAGAAGTTCACTAGATTATATTCGATCCATTCCTGGCTCCATTTATGTCTTTACCCTAGTGTTTTCTCTTTTGCTTTATGCTTACTTCTAATTTATGCTCTGTAGCTATTTTTTATATATGCTCCTAAGCTGCTGAGACGACTTTTTGCAACAAGGTAGTGTATAAATAAGTAGATACATGCAGTCATCTCCTAGGATTCTTTTCTAATTTTAATACCCTACTGTTCTCATTCAGAAAATTGGATATTCAAGTGAACAGAATATGTTCACTGAAATTCAAGTATATCAGAGTCACCTTGTCTTGACTGATACTTAAAACACAGAGTTGCTTTTTAAATCTCTTACTTAAATTCACATGCAGAGGAAAGCAATACCATCGAAGTAAGACGAATGGTAATTATTTCCCTGGAGAACAATAATTTTGCAATAAATTTCAAAAACAGCACGATTTAGCAAATTAAGTTTAGAGCCAAGGATATTAAATAGAGTTAACTTTGTAGAAATAAATTCTGATACCACAGGCTTCAAACATTACTTTAAATCTGTTCATCTTGAAAACAGTTAGTGAAGGGGCCCTTAAGGTTTTGGTTTGGGATGTTGGATTTTGGTTTTAAAGGCTGGAGGAGTGAACTTTTCTCATGCCAGGAAGGATATAATGAATATATGTCTATATGTGCACTGTATTTTGATATTGCTAGACTGCTGAGTAAGCAATATTGATAGCAACGTCCCCTTCAAAGGAAACTTGTACTTGCAGCCATGCTTCTGTGCTTTGGCAACTCCACACGGAAACAGTATTTCTTTGATCCTATATTTAGTGCTGATATTGTTTATGTTTAAATGTTAAAAATAACTCTTTAAAGCCACATGCCCTATGGTTAATAATAAAAGCACATTATCACCTTTTAGAAGAGTTTACGAGAAGTCTTGGGCCACCTTCTGTAGCCGTATACTAAGCTACAACGTCTGCGAGGGCTTGCATTGAGTGACAATTTGTTATGACAACCTCCCCTTTTAACTCTCTCCTCAATATATGTTCCCTAGCCCACTGAATGGCTACTTGGACTTTCTTTTTTTCTTGGACCAGTCTTTGCTGAAGAGAATCAAAGCATCCATCTTTAATAAAAAAAAAAAAAAGAAAAAGAAGAAAAAAGCCATACAACAGACAGCACATACATACCCTATCTATCTATCTATCTATCATCTATCTAACAATCTATCTAATAGATGCTGTCTTTCTCTCTGCTTTCATCTGAAGGAACAGTTCATAAATGGAAAGACAGAAGTTCAGCCTTTCTTGCTCGAGTTAGAAGCATTCCTCCCAAAGTGCTGATGCCGATCTATTGTCAGACTACACTGCACTCTCTCATTAATCTTAACCCTTTCCTCTGAAGGGTCTTACTCTTTGACTCACTCTGTTTTAGGAAGCCATTGTTTTTATGTGGTTGCTAAGTCACCATCAAAGAATTCTAAGATCTGTGAAGCACGAACATACAGGAAATGGACCTTATCAGTTCCTGGGTCTTGGCAGGTAGTGTGAAGTAATTTTTGAAAGATGTGGAGAAACTGTGGTTGGGTACTTCTAAGTTGAAATACATTCTACCCTAGAAATTAAATGCACTTTGCTGAAGGATTAACCACACTGTTATCAATGTTGCCGTGCTACAGTACATACAGGTCATTACTACTGAAGCCTTGTGTATCTGTGTGCATGTGTGTGCGCGTGTGTGCATGAGTGGATAAAAATAACACATGTTCTAGTTATAGCTAAGATATTTTTGTAGAAGGAAACAGACTATATGTGGCCACCTCACTCTAATCAATTTGAGTATTTAAGTTTCTTCTCAATCTATTTTCTCATTGATAGGCTAGTTGGCTGCAGGTGGGGAAGGAAAAGCCTCTCACTGTTTAGTTTTTGTTTTGTTTTGTTTTGTTCTTCGGTGAAGTCGAAAAGGTGACTGTGTAGCTTAGTAATCGGAGATGAAATATGCATGACAGTGTCTGGTCGAATGCTTTCTTTGATTGCTACTGATGAATCAAATCTCTTTAGTCTAACCTTGGCTTCCAAACCCCAAATCACTCCAAACTTGCTTCTACAATGCCACGTGGGGCAAATCTGTGATCTTGCCAAACCACCTGAAAAGAATTATTTTCCTTGCACACACCAAAAATAATCATCAGTTCTTTAAAGTTCAGATTGTAGAGGTTTCGAGTAATTAAAACCTTTTCTATACCTCAGTAGCACTCCCAAAGGTTAAATACGTTTCTGTTCTTGCATCTACAGAATAATTGTGGGAAAGCAAATGAGTTTCTTCTCTGAAAAGACATGGAAACCAAGTAGTTATTTGTGCCTGCAAATCCTTTTGGGTAAAGAACCAGCGAGATAATAAATTGTTTTGCTAAAAACAGGAAGTTTGGCAAAGATGCAAAAGTACAGCTAAACTTTGGCCAGGCAACCCAAAACATTGTGTTCTTCTTTGAAAGTATTTCCAGCAAGAAAAAAAAAGTGGAGTGCCTTGAATACATAGTTTAAGAAACAGTGAAGGCATCTGGCAACATGAACTTCTTGCCAAGCTTGTGGTTGTGCTGTGCTTGCTAATGGGAAGATGTGCCAGTTTTCAATGACTTATGTCATGCACAGCTGGAAACCCACGCATAAATAAGACCTCGAATGCTGTGAAGTCCAAAAACATTCAAGAAAATATCCCCTCTTTTCACTCCCTTCATCCAAACTGTAGAAAATATTAAATAGAAAGGGAATTACTTGGAGTTTTGATAGGAAAAAGCCAACTTCAGATTTCTTGAGGAAACCTGTTTCAAGGCAGGAGCATTCAATCAGTCGAGACATTCTGGAAGTTGTTAGTTTTTTTTTTTTTTCTCTCCCCCTCCCCTTCCTCAGATTCTTCATACCCACGCTTGCCAGCTTTATTAATATGATTGTGATTATGTGGCATCTGTTTTGGACAGACCCGATAGGATTGTAATTTCCACTTCAGTCCACAGGCTGGAAAGACTTCAAAATGTGGGCCAGAAAAAATAAAGAAATTAACCCAAGACGTCTGGAAAGAAGAGCATTGTGCTTCTGTCAGTTCAAGCTGCAGGGAACCCTGGGACATCTTGATTGGAGGAGAATGTGCTGCAGAAACGGTGCTCCCCGGGCTGGTGGGGCCCCTTCCAGCTGGCAACAGCAATGGGACTCTTTTTGTTCTCCTTCTACACTGAGCGATTTGGCTTGCAGTTTTGATTTTAGGATTCAAAGAGAGGAACTCCCAATTTTAGTTCTTACCACTTATTTGGGACTGGAGGCAGTGGTCCATCTCCCTGAGTTTCTTATTTGGGCAGAAGAAGCAGGAGGCAGAGGGTCCCATAAAGTTCAGCAAAGAGAGTCAGCAGCTCTGGCTCCCACTCTGGGGACATCTGTGCTGGGCAGATAGGAGCAAGCACTGAGAAAAACAGCTCCTTCCTTTTTTCTTGCGAGATGGGCTTTCTCTGGTCGCTGTTTTCTCTCTGCCTACTCTGTGAGTGTTGGTTTTTACCTCTGAGGCACCTCGATTTTAATTGCAAACTGTTTTCTCTTGCGGGAAACACTGAGGTGGCCAGCAGCCTAGTGTAGCCCATGGAGCAGGGATATGGGCCTCTGGCCCTGGCTCTGCAGCTGGTGACCAAGACGATCCTGTCTCTCTAAACAGTGGTTTCTTCATCTGTGGATGTCATTATAATGGTACCTGCCTTGAAGACGTGTGGAGACGAAGGAATAGGTAAATGTAAGCATTGCATGGACTGCCAGCCTGGGTTGCACTGATCTATACGTGATCAACAAATGTCGGCTGCTTTGGGGATGGACGGAGCCCACCATGTGACCCCTCCACCCAGGAGCCAGGTGGAAATGCTTTTGGCTTTCTCAGCATGACTTTCAGCATTTAGACTGTTATATTTAAAAAATACATAAACATACAGACTTCGTTGATTGGATGTTTATTTTAGATTTTGTAGAGAGACAAAGAAACAAATAAAAATACCCTTTAATTGACCACTTAGAAATAACCATTATTTGAATGTGGACATAACTCCTTTCAGTCTTTTTTCTATAGTTTTGTTTGGAATTATTAAATTGGGACACTATTATACAAGCCTTTTACCATATATTATTTTTAAACATTTCCCCACTTCATTAAGTATAATTTTTTAAATGCCTTAAAATGTTATTTTAAAGGGCTTCATAACATTCCACTATATGGTTATTCTTATTGGAGTTAGGGTTTTTGCTTTTGTTTTTTTTAAACATCATGATGAATATCTTTGCATTTGTATTTCCTTAGGATAGAATTATTGGATTAAGAAAAGTCTTTTCAAGAACTCTTAATAGGTGTTGGTTATTCTTTGAAATTATGAGGGGTAAGAGTGGAGGGAGAGATCTTTACCCCGCATGAAGCAGGGAATCCTGGCCAAACACACTGGGAGTTTAAGTGGCTTCTTGCAGAATCGGTGAGCCAGAGCCTCTGCTTTCCCTATAAACAAACAAATAAAATAAACACACACACACTATATATACACTATCTATATCTATATATACTATATAGACATATATGTATATAGCGTGTGTATTTGTATATGTTTACGTATACATGTTATTGAACAAGGAGAAAGAGGCAGAAAACTCTGCTTCTCGCCAGCCTGCTCACCTCGGATTGCTTTTGAGCTCCAGAGGGGAGGGAGTGCGGCTGGAAGATGGAGGAATTGGCTTTAGGGCAGACGTAGTGACCGTGGGCGCTAGGAACACTGCCTGGGAGAGCGGAGCAGCAGGGCGGGCGGGAGACAGCCTTTCTCCCCACTTCTGCACGGAACCTGGCTCCATGCTGGTCCCTTGAGGACTGACGGCTTAGGCAGCTACAGCAGCAGCACCCTGCCTAGACCTGACTTTTCTAGGTTAACGCTGGCAACAGTGAAAACTGTGAAGCTTCCTCCAGAGGCTTTGCCAGTGGAGTTCCCAAAAGGAAGGGCGCCTGAGCCGTAGGAAGCATGCAGAGCAGATGCCTGCGGTGATACTCTTGGCAGACAGGTTTGTGAATGCTTGCGAGATGCCTCTTGGGGAAGAGAGGGCCCCAGAAACAAAATCTGTTAGGGTGGCTGCGGGGACTGGACTTCCTGTTTGAGCATCAGGAGCTTCTTTTTTTTTTTTTTTTTTTTTTGGCCAGTTGGAGCTGGGTTTAACTGCTCCCGTGACTTTACTTCTGCCCACAGCCTGGCCAAGCCCAGGGGTGCTGGCTTTCATACGTGGAGTGCTCCATTCAATGAGATGAAAAAAAAAAAAAAAAAAAAAAAACAGAGCAGAAACTGATAAAAGAGGGGAAATTGTGATAAAGGGAAAAAATGAAGCTGTGCGAATCTCAAGTTTTAAGAAACTGGAGCCTGGAGCTGAGAAAGGTACTCAGAGTTGCTGAGCATGCGGGCAGGAAGGAACAGAGGTCCTCTGCCATTTCAATGCCCTCATTCTACACAGGAGGCACTGTGGCCCCTGGGGAGTGGTCACTTCCTCCCGGTCACCTGGTGAGTCATCTGAGCCAAAGCAGAGGTCTGCAGGCGCTTCACTCAGAGCCTCTCCTGTGACCTCCCGCTGCCTCTCTGGTCAGGGCCTTGAAGCATGGGGGTGCTATTGACGAGGTGGCTAGTGCTCACCAGTTGTTCCCTGTCATGGTCCATTTGGGCTCCTATAACAGGGCACCACAGACCAGGTAGCTTCAGCAACAGAAGTTTATTTCTCACAGTTCTGGAGGATGGAAGTCCGAGATTAAGTGCCAGCATGGTCTGGTTCTGGTGAGAGCACCCTTCTGGGTTGCAGACTGTCCACTTCTCATTGTGTCCCCCTAGGGCAGAATGAGAGAGAGAAGAAGCAAGCTCTCTCTCCAGTCTTCTTGTAAGGGCACTAATCCCATTCATGAGGGCTCATCCTCATGACCTTATTTAATTCTAATCACCCCCCAAAGGCCCCACCTCCAAACACCATCACTTTGGGGGATAGGGTTTCAACATCTGAATTCATGGGGTGTGCAATCATTCAGTACATAGCATTCCCCCTAGAAAGCACACAGGAACAGGTTCCAGCGTTAGGTCAGTGTTCTCCTGGCTGGTTTTAGAATCCCCTGGGAGCTTCCACAGTCCTGATGCCCAGGCTGAACCTCAGACTGTTGAGATTGGCATCTCTGAGGGTGAGACCCTGGTATCAGTATTGGGTACAGCTTCCCTGGGGATGGCAGCATCTGGGCCCCTGTGTGAGAGGAGTGGCATGTCACTATGTCACCACAGGTCCTGGATCCTGCTGTTCACCTGGCATCAGGGGCTATGTCACTTGCCCCACTGGCCTGTTTATTGCACAGTGATCACAGGATGCAAAGTCAGGGGCTGGACTGGCTGATTTCTGAAGTCCCTCCCAGTTTGAGAACCCGAGAGTCTAAGTAAAAGGAAATAGACCTTGTGTTAGAATAGCCAAAACTAAGCACACCTTTCCATATCTTGTGGTTCTTCTTTGCTCTCTACTTCCTACCACAAAGATTCCCATGAGCTCTTCATCATTTCGGAAAGAAAAAGAAATGGAAACGCATTGGGTTGCCTTGGAATCACTGGCGAGCCTCACGGTGACCTGGTGTTTGCGGTGATGGCTGAGATGGGGACTGAGTCAGGCTGTGTGCTCTTGCTCCCTGCCCGCCCCCCCACCCAGGCCTGTCACACTCCCCACAGCCTCCCGAGACCTGTTGTGGAAACACCAGCGTCAGGTTTATGAGGTCACACCCCGGAGGTTTGGTCTTGGAGCAGTTACAGCTCAAAGAACACAGTCCGTGAAATCAGAAGTAATTTGGAAGTAAATCAGGTCCTCTACTTGCACTTCTCAGATGCCCTGTGTGGGAGGGAAGAGGGCCCCCAACGCAGCCCCACTCTCCCTTCTTCCCCGCATGCTGCCCCCCCAACCCCAGCCCCAGGCTGCAAGGCTTTCCAAACACTCCCCCAAGGCCCTCCGGCCTCTGCTTTGCCCACTTCTGGGGTCCTTTCCTCCTGCTCATTTTGACCCAAATCTCTATCCGGAAGCCCAAGAGTGTCCTCCCAGAAGGCAGGCTGACCTCAGAGAGTAGAAGGAGACGAACAGTAAAGCTCAGAATCATCCTGAGCAGCAAAAAGGCAGGGAGCACTCAGGCGCTGATGCTTGTTACCCGCTGTTCGCACAGAAGTAGTGGGCGAGGCTGTCAGAGCTGGAACGGGTCTGGCTGGGGGTCAGGGGCACCTGCTGCTCAGGGCGTCGAGGATGGAGCGAGGGAGCGCGGGCCTTGGCTGCCTGGAAGCAGAGAGCTGGCTTGGGTGAACTCTTGAGTATCTTCCCTACTGGGAAGTCTTCATCCTCTTTCTTTTCACACACAGAAAGGCTATTTGGCAGCCGCTCGCTCACCTTGAGCCTCTAAGTGGAGTACTGCTGTTTTCAAACACAGCTGGCTGTAAAACCCGAGTTCCGTTAGGTTCACTGACTCCAGTACTTTGTGAGGATGTTAGAAACAGAGGCCGAGTGAACTTGGTTTAATGTTTCCTTGGCGTTCTCCTGAATGCAGGGCATAGAGCTCTCTTTTTTTGGGGGGGGGGCGTTATTTATTGCCCACATTTTCTTTTTATTTTACTGTGGCACTTGAGGTCAAGGCCGAGGGGCTCCAGAGAAAGCTCTATCGACGTGACGTAATTTTAGGGACAGAACATTCCATTCTCCTCCTCTGTGAATGTGGAGGATATCCTGCAGCATGACATGGGGCCAGAAGACGGCTTGGAGCCCTCTTTGCAGTAAGGCAGCCTGGAGGGACCTGTGTGGAGAGTCATCAAACACCCTTTATGTAAAGGGAAGGAAATACTGAACTGTGGGCAGGAGAGTACATGTTAAAACATATCCCATTCTGACATGGAAAAGGGGGAACTGAGCCATTGCTGCCGATGTCATCCATTCTGTGTTTGGACCAGTTTCATGTTGCCCAGGACTTCTTTTCTCCTTGCTCCTCTGACAGCAGCCTCAGCACCAGGGTAGGAATCCGAATGCTTATAAAGCCACTCAGGAGGCCCAAAGCAAGGGACCACGGGGACTTAGGGGAGCAGGAAAAATGTATCCTACAAAAACCTGTTCTCTACTTAGCAAGTCTTTCAGGGAAATGGGGGAAAAGATGGGTTTTGGAGCCAGAATTCTTTGGGCTTACATTCTGCATTAACTTTGTGAGTTCAAGCCTCTAAGTTTTTGCACTGGTACAAAATGCATATGAATAATTGTTCCTACTTTAAGCAGCCATTTGAGGATTAAATGAGATAACACTTGTAGCGGGTCTGGCATGGTGCCCGGCTTCCAGGAGATGCATAATAAATGTCACGTTTCTCTCCTTCCTCAGATGCACCTAGGCACACACCTGGAATAATACTTCAAGGGAGTTTTTTCAAAGGATCGATTACTTTTGTTCTAAAGCACCAGTTCCTAGCAGGCAGGAATAATGAGTGCACAGAGGTGAGTTTTTTTCCAAAATATGCGTGAATGTGTAACCTCTAAGTAAATAACTTGGTGTTAGGTGTCTTCGCTGTGGAGAGCCAAGGATGTGGAAAGCTTGCTCCTGCCCTCCCTGAGTGTACAGTGAAGCTGGAAGGACAAGGTACGTACACTGTCAACATTCCAAGACGAGGAATAAAAAAATGTGCCCTGTCCCTGATGAGTCTGGTTATTAAGGCTCACCCCCAGGTCACCCCCAGGCAGCTAGTTCCCACGCCCCTCTTGCATGGGGCCAAGTGCAGCCTCTCTTTCCCTGCGTGACTCAGCTGCTTCTGGGAACACCATCCCCGGTAGCCCTCCCCCAGACAACCCACACCACCATTGCTGCAGTCTCTTCTCTGGCTCCCCATCTGCCCTGATCTGCAACAGCTGACCTTTGAGGAAGCTGGGGCTGAGGAATCCACCCTGCCTGGGCTCCAGCTGTTCCACTGAGAGCTGCCATGTCTTCCCTGCCCCAAGGAGAAGATTCAACATGGAGCACCTATTTTACCCATCCTTAGACGGTGGTGTTAGTGATTACTAGCTTTGACTTTGGAGTCAGAACGCACGGGTTCAAATTCGACTTCCACCACCTCCTAACTATGACTTTGTCCTAATTAACAATTAAGCCTCAATCTCTATGTGTGGAAAAGTGGGGCTAATAAACTAGTACCCACCTCATTTTGAGGACTAAATGAGATGAATTAAATTTAGCATAGTACATAGCAGTCTACCAGGAAGTGCTTGCTATTATTATCTAATGATGACAGTTTTGGGATGTGAAATGTGTGCTGCATTTACCTTTGTCATATTTCCCCCAAAGGTTGGGCCAGTGGTCCTCTCTCACCTGGTTTTCCTCCCCGACTCTCTCTTTGTGTCCCAGGATGGGACACACAATCTTCAATTCAGCCCTGCAATTGGGAAAGCTGCTTTCTTCTTTCTGGGATCATTTCCTTTCAAACCAAGGTTTGCCATAGTTTTTCAAATCCCTGTGTTAGTTTGAGACTCAATCCTGGCATCTAGTAAAATACTTAAAGTGCTCAGCATCAGTTCTTCCAAATAGCCCAGGGTCTGGGGTCTTTCACACAGCTAGGGAGACAGAAATCTGCCTGACACCTTTGAAGTCCAAGAAAGGAAGAAAAGATCAAGCACACCTGAGATCATCCTTATTAAAACTAACAATGGAAGCCACTTTCACAAGAATGATGCAAATGATAAATGCTCTGTGGCATAGAGAAAGAGCTTTCAACTCTGCGTAAGGTGGGCCCAGTGTAACAATCTAGGCTTTGAACTTCATCAGCCATGGCCTCAGAAGAGTCATTCTTGGCTGTAATTTTCCAACCATAAAATGGAGATGCCTGGGAATGGCTCACACTGACTAGAGAAATCTTCAAACTTGAGCTGCCGGGCAGATTTTTGGACTGAACTCCAGGTGGGGAAGAACAGGGGCTGGGGGTGGGAAGAATTTGGTAATTTCACAGGGGCTGGGAATGTCCATCAGAGAAAGGGCAGAGAGCCCCGGACAAAGAGGACAAAGTGGAGAAGATGAAATGGAAAGCAGAGGAGTAACAGGAGAGGCAAAGGGGAAAGAAACATAGGCAACTATGGTGGCTTTTCAAGGTAGTGAAGAAGGATTACACAACTGCAATCAACTGCAAAGCACAACCAGCATCTTGAAAGCATCTTGGACTTCCGGGTAAGATGGCGGAAGAGTAAGACGCGGAGATCACCGTCCTCCCCACGGATACACCAGAAATACAGCTACACGTGGAACAACTCCTACAGAACACCTACTGAACGCTGGCAGAAGACCCCAGACCTCCCAAAAGGCAAGAAACTCCCCACATACCTCGGTAGGGCAAAGCGGAGAGATTCCCGCACACAGGATCGGTGCCGAGCGGCACTCACCAGCCCGAGAGGCTTGTCTGCTCGCCCGCCAGGGCGGGCGGCGCTGGAAGCTGAGGCTCGGGCTTCGGTCAGAGCGCAGGGAGAGGACTGGGGCTGGCGGCGAGAACTCAGCCTGAAGGGGGCTAATGTGCCACAGCTAGCCAGCAGGGAGTCCAGGAAAACTCTGGAGCTGCCGAAGAGGCAAGAGACTTTTTCTTCCCTCTTGGTTTCCTGGTGCGCGAGGAGAGGGGATTAAGAGCGCTGCTTAAAGGGGCTCCACAGACGAGCGTGAGTCACGACTGAAAGCGCGGAGCCCAGTGACGGGCGTGGGACGCTGGGGCTGCTGCTGCCGCCGCCAAGAAGCCTGTGTGCGAGCGCAGGTCACTGTCCACACCGCCCTTCCGGGAGCCTGTGCAGCCCGCCACTGCCGGGGTCCCGGGATCCAGGGGCGGCTTCCCTGGGAGAACGCACGGCGCGCCTCGGGCTGGTGCAACGTCACGCCGACCTCTGCCGCTGCAGGGTCACCCCGCACTCCGTGCCCCTCCCGCCCGCCCGGCCTGAGTGAGCCAGAGTCCCCGAAGAGGCTGCTCCTTTAACCCTGTCCTGTCTGAGCGAAGAACAGACGCCCTCCGGCGACCTACACGCAGAGGCGGGGCCAAATCCAAAGCTGAGACCCAGGAGCTGTGAGAACAAAGAAGAGAAAGGGAAACCTCTCCCAGCAGCCTCAGAAGCAGCGGATTAAAGCTCCACGATCAACTTGATGTACCCTGCATCTGTGGAATACATGAATAGACAACAAATCATCCCAAATTGAGGAGCCAGGAGTCAGTGCTGTGCCTCTGAGGTGGGAGAGCCAACTTCAGGACACTGGTCCACAAGAGACCTCCCAGCTCCACATAATATCAAACGGCGAAAATCTTCCAGAGATCTCCATCTCAACACCAGCACCCAGCTTCACTCAACGACCAGCAAGCTACAGTGCTGGACACCCTATACCAAACAACTAGCAAGACAGGAACACAACGCCACCCATTAGCAGAGAGGCGGCCTAAAATCATAAAAAGTCCGCAGACACCCCAAAACACACCACCAGACGTGGACCTGCCCACCAGAAAGACAAGATCCAGCCTCATCCACCAGAACACAGGCACTAGTCCCCTCCACCAGGAAGCCTACACAACCCACTGAACCAACCTTAGCCACTGGGGACAGACACCAAAAACAACGGGAACTACGAACCTGCAGCCTGCAAAAAGGAGACCCCAAACACAGTAACATAAGCAAAATGAGAAGACAGAAAAACACACAGCAGGAGAAGGAGCAAGATAAAAACCCACCAGACCTAACAAATGAAGAGGAAATAGGCAGTCTACCTGAAAAAGAATTCAGAATAATGATGGTAAAGATGATCCAAGATTCTATTTCCCAGATCCAAAATCTTGGAAATAGAATAGACAAAATGCAAGAAACAGTTAACAAGGATCTAGAAGAACTAAAGATGAATCAAGCATCGATTAAAAACACAATAAATGAAATAAAAAATACTCTGGATGGGATCAATAGCAGAATAACTGAGGCAGAAGAACGGATAAGTGAGGTGGAAGATAAAATAGTGGAAATAACTGCTGCAGAGCAAAATAAAGAAAAAAGAATGAAAAGAACAGAGGACAGTCTCAGAGACCTCTGGGACAACATTAAACGCACCAACATTCGAATTATAGGGGTTCCAGAAGAAGAAGAGAAAAAGAAAGGGACTGAGAAAATATTTGAAGAGATTATAGTTGAAAACTTCCCTAATATGGGAAAGGAAATAGTTAATCAAGTCCAGGAGGCACAGAGAGTCCCATACAGAATAAATCCAAGGAGAAATACGCCAAGACACATATTAATCAAACTGTCAAAAATTAAACACAAAGAAATCATATTAAAAGCAGCAAGGCAAAAACAACAAATAACACACAAAGGAATCCCCATCAGGATAACAGCTGATCTCTCAGCAGAAACTCTACAAGCCAGAAGGCAGTGGCAGGACATAATTAAAGTGATGAAAGAGAAAAACCTGCAACCAAGATTACTCTACCCAGCAAGGATCTCATTCAGATTTGATGGAGAAATTAAAACGTTTACAGACAAGCAAAAGCTGAGAGAGTTCAGCACCACCAAACCAGCTTTACAACAAATGCTAAAGGAACTTCTCTAGGCAAGAAACACAACGAAGGAAAAGACCTACAATAACGAACCCAAAACAATTAAGAAAATGGGAATAGGAACATACATATCGATAATTACCTTAAATGTAAATGGACTAAATGCTCCCACCAAAAGACACAGATTGGCTGAATGGATACAAAAACAAGACCCATATATATGCTGTCTACAAGAGACCCACTTCAGACCTAGAGACACATACAGACTGAAAGTAAGGGGATGGAAAAAGATATTCCATGCAGATGGAAACCAAAAGAAAGCTGGAGTAGCAATTCTCATATAAGACAAAATAGACTTTAAAATAAAGACTACTAGAAGAGACAAAGAAGGACACTACATAATGATCAAGGGATCAATCCAAGAAGAAGATATAACAATTGTAAATATTTATGCACCAAACATAGGAGCACCTCAATACATAAGGCAAATACTAACAGCCATAAAAGGAGAAATCGACAGTAACACAATCATAGTAGGGGACTTTAACACCCCACTTTCACCAATGGACAGATCTTCCAAAATGAAAATAAATAAGGAAACACAAGCTTTAAATGATCCATTAAACAAGATGGACTTAAATGATATTTATAGGACATTCCATCCAAAAACAACAGAATACACATTTTTCTCAAGTGCTCATGGAACATTCTCCAGGATAGATCATATCTTGGGTCACAAATCAAGCCTTGGTAAATTTAAGAAAATTGAAATTGTAGCAAGTATCTTTTCTGACCACAATGCTATGAGACTAGATATCAATTACAGGAAAAGAGCTGTAAAAAATACAAACACATGGAGGCTAAACAATACACTACTTAATAAGGAAGTGATAACTGAAGAAATCAAAGAGGAAATTAAAAAATACCTAGAAACAAATGACAGTGGAGACACGACGACCCAAAACCTATGGGATGCAGCAAAAGCAGTTCTAAGAGGGAGGTTTATAGCAATACAATCCCACCTTAAGAAACAGGAAACATCTCGAATAAACAACCTAACCTTGCACCTAAAGCAATTAGAGAAAGAAGAACAAAAACATCCCAAAGTTAGCAGAAGGAAAGAAATCATAAAAATCAGATCAGAAATAAATGAAAAAGAAATGAAGGAAACGATAGCAAAGATCAATAAAACTAAAAGCTGGTTCTTTGAGAAGATAAACAAAATTGATAAACCATTAGCCAGACTCATCAAGAAAAGAAGGGAGAAGACTCAAATCAATAGAATTAGAAATGAAAAAGGAGAAGTAACAACTGACACTGCAGAAATACAAAAGATCATGAGAGATTACTACAAGCAACTCTATGCCCATAAAATGGACAACCTGGAAGAGATGGACAAATTCTTAGAAATGCACAACCTGCCGAGACTGAACCAGGAAGAAATAGAAAATATGAACAGACCAATCACAAGCACTGAAATTGAAACTGTGATTAAACATCTTCCATCAAACAAAAGCCCAGGACCAGATGGCTTCACAGGCGAATTCTATCAAACATTTAGAGAAGAGCTAACACCCATCCTTCTCAAACTCTTCCAAACAATATCAGAGGAAGGAACACTCCCAAACTCATTCTACGAGGCCACCATCACCTTGATACCAAAACCAGGCAAGGATGTCACAAAGAAAGAAAACTACAGGCCAATATCACTGATGAACATAGATGCAAAAATCCTCAACAAAATACTAGCCAACAGAATCCAACAGCACATTAAAACAATCATACACCATGATCAAGTGGGGTTTATTCCAGGAATGCAAGGATTCTTCAATATACGCAAATCAATCAATGTGATACACCATATTAACAAGTTGAAGGAGAAAAACCATATGATCATCTCAATAGATGCAGAGAAAGCTTTCGACAAAATTCAACACCCATTTATGATAAAAACCCTCGAGAAAGTAGGCATAGAGGGAACTTTCCTCAACATAATAAAGGCCATATATGACAAACCCACAGCCAACATTGTCCTCAATGGTGAAAAACTGAAACCATTTCCACTAAGATCAGGAACAAGACAAGGCTGCCCACTCTCACCACTCTTATTCAACATAGTTTTGGAAGTTTTAGCCACAGCAATCAGAGAAGAAAAGGAAATAAAAGGAATCCAAATTGGAAAAGAAGAAGTAAAGCTGTCACTGTTTGCAGATGACATGATACTATACATAGAGAATCCTAAAGATGCTACCGAAAAACTACTAGAGCTAATCAATGAATTTGGTAAAGTAGCAGGATACAAAATTAATGTACAGAAATCTCTGGCATTCCTGTACACTAATGATGAAAAATCTGAAAATGAAATCAAGAAAACACTCCCACTTACCATTGCAACAAAAAGAATAAAATATCTAGGAATAAACCTACCTGGGGAGACAAAAGACCTGTATGCAGAAAATTATAAGACACTGATGAAAGAAATTAAAGATGATACAAATAGATGGAGAGATATACCATGCTCCTGGATTGGAAGAATCAATATTGTGAAAATGACTCTACTACCCAAAGCAATCTACAGATTCAATGCAATCCCTATCAAACTACCACTGGCATTTTTCACAGAACTAGAACAAAAAATTTCAAAATTTGTTTGGAAAAACAAAAGACCCCGAATAGCCAAAGCAATCTTGAGAACGAAAGACGGAGCTGGAGGAATCAGGCTCCCTGACTTCAGACTATACTACAAAGCTACAGTAATCAAGACAGTGTGGTACTGGCATAAAAACAGAAAGATAGATCAGTGGTTCAGGATAGAAAGCCCAGAGATAAACTCACGCACATATGGCCAACTTATCTTTGATAAAGGAGGCAGGAATGTACAGTGGAGAAAGGACAGCCTCTTCAGTAAGTGGTGCTGGGAAAACTGGACAGGGACATGTAAAAGTTTGAGATTAGATCACTCCCTAACACCATACACAAAAATAAGCTCAAAATGGATTAAAGACTTAAATGTAAGGCCAGAAACTATCAAACTCTTAGAGGAAAACATAGGTAGAACACTCTATGACATAAATCACAGCAAGATCCTTTTGGACCCACCTCCTAGAGAAATGGAAATAAAAACAAAGATAAACAAATGGGACCTAATGAAACTTCAAAGCTTTTGCACAGCAAAGGAAACCATAAAGAAGACCAAAAGACAACCCTCAGAATGGGAGAAAATATTTGCAAATGAAGCAACTGACAAAGGATTAATCTGAAAAATATGCAAACAGCTCATGCAGCTCAATATCAAAAAAACAAACAACCCAATCCAAAAATGGGCAGAAGACTTAAATAGGCATTTCTCCAAAGAAGATATACAGACTGCCAACAAACACATGAAAGAATGCTCAACATCATTAATCATTAGAGAAATGCAAATCAAAACTACAATGAGATATCATCTCACACCAGTCAGAATGGCCATCATCAAGAAATCTAGAAACAATAAATGCTGGAGAGGGTGTGGAGAAAAGGGAACACTCTTGCACTGCTGGTGGGAATGTGAATTGGTACAGCCACTATGGAGAACAGTATGGAGGTTCCTTAAAAAACTACAAATAGAACTACCATATGACCCAGCAATCCCACTACTAGGCATATACCCTGAGAAAACCATAATTCCAAAAGAGACATGTACCAAAATGTTCATTGCAGCTCTATTCACAATAGCCCGGAGATGGAAACAACCTAAGTGTCCATCATCGGATGAATGGATAAAGAAGGTGTGGCACATATATACAATGGAATATTACTCAGCCATAAAAAGAAACGAAACTGAGCTATTTGTAATGAGGTGGATAGACCTAGAGTCTGTCATACAGAGTGAAGTAAGTCAGAAACAGAAAGACAAATACCGTATGCTAACACATATATATGGAATTTAAAAAAAAATGTCATGAAGAACCTAGGGGTAAAACGGGAATAAAGACACAGACCTACTTGAGAATGGACTTGTGGATATGGGGAGGGGGAAGGGTAAGCTGTGACAAAGCGAAAGAGAGGCATGGACATATATACACTACCAAACGTAAGGTAGATAGATAGTGGGAAGCAGCCGCAGAGCACAGGGAGATCAGCTCGGTGCTTTGTGACCACCTGGAGGGGTGGGATGGGGAGGGTCGGAGGGAGAGAGATGCATGAGGGAAGGGATGTGGGAACAGATGTATATGTATGACTGATTCACTTTGTTATAAAGCAGAAACTAATAAAAAAATAATATTTACCAAAAAAAAAAAAAGAAAGCATCTTGTCTCAAGTGCGTGATGCTTAGAAGTAGAATTTAATGCTAAACAAGAGCACATAGGTAAGATGTTGTGGGACCTGGAAATAACATCACCGGCATCCAGTTTAGACCCTTGCCCTCTGGACATTCAGACTTTAATTTGATGCAAATCAAAGTTTCCTTGATTCTCCACGATGATCTCATCCTTGACCCACAGTGGCACTTTTTGGAATGACTTCCATAGGTTTTCTTCTGCCATATTGTAAGACAAGACTGATTTGCTTAAGGAAAGTGATTTAAAAATGCATCATTGATCTAGGAAAATCTTTTAAGGTCTATGACATTTTGTGGCTCAGCAAGGTCAATTTTTGTTCTAACGTCTCCAAAGCAAAACTCTTCTCTCTAAAGGTTGATTGATTTATTTTAAATAGTAATATCATTCCTTCTTGTACCCTGTAAGCCATCTTGGTTTTTTTTTCTTTTTTTTTTCGGTACGTGGGCCTCTCACTGTTGTGGCCTCTCCCGTTGCGGAGCACAGGCTCTGGAAGCACAGGCTCAGCGGCCATGGCTCACGGGCCCAGCCACTCCGCAGCATGTGGGATCTTCCTGGACCGGGGAACGAACCTGCGTCCCAGGCATCGGCAGGCGGACTCCCAATCACTGCGCCACCAGGAAAGCCCGCCATCATGGTTTTAAATTTAGTTCTTGAAGGTCTCCAAACTCACCGGACTCATAAGAAAGAGCATCAATCTCTCTTCTATAATTCCTTTTGATGGCCTAAATCCTTCAGGTGCTCCCACAGTCCTGTTAAGAAGTAAGGTGGCACTGCCCCAAGGAGTGACTGGGCACTTGCTTGGAGCCCTGTAGAGTAACCTGTACCTTTTGTACTTTTCCAGGTAAGAGAGAAGATAAGAGGCTACCTTGAAACTCAGCCTAGTATCTGGCCTCTGGAATGATGTTAAAGGTAATGTATAAATACTGAATACAAACAACGAAGAAATTGTTATATCACTTGCTTAAGTGACAGCAGATTAGTAAATCAAGGATGTACTAAATGCTAAGTGATGGATTTGATATTCAGAGTTTGACTTCCTTCAGGGCTCCTGGGCCTTTGCCTGTCCAGCCCTCCATGGTCTCTCTACACACTCCCTCATTCTTCTCTGCCCACAACCGGAGCATCTCGAGAGCAGGGGACTCCTCCCAGACTTTTCTACTGCACCAGTTGCATGAGAAACCAAAGCTCCATCCCCTACCATGATAACCTTGTTATGATCTGGATTTACTTAACCCATAATCAGAGCTCCCCCTGCCTAGAAGAGGTAAACCAACACTACCTATTGTTCACGTGATTTAGGATATGTCCTCGAACCCCCAGGGACTCAGTGTTTGTCTGTTTGTTTCTGCGAGTTGAGGTGATTGGGAGGATTTGATGACATCATGTACGAAAGGGCTTCAGAAGTTGTTAAATGCTAAATCAAGTGAAGACCTGCCCCTAAATAGAATGGAGTCTGAGGCAAGAGAACTGCTAGAGGCCCGTACCCCACATATCTAAACGTTGAAAAGTCATAAAAACTGGTTAAGTCAAATGTGCCATCTATCTGCTTTCATAAAGACTAGAGAGACCTAGTTGAAACTGAGAATTTCTGGATTCCTTGGACTTTCTTGACCCCTTCCCACACCTCTCCCCTTTCTTTTCTGCCCTGCCTCTGTCCTACTGCAAAGGACTTTGTGTGAGCATCTTAGTTCACTGGTTCAAGTTCTCAACCTCCCCTCCAAGCAGCTGCTTCTTGGCTAACTTCATGGTCGAGAGGTGTGCCAGGGCTCAGAAGAGGGAATTAAGAGTGTTTCTGTTTATGATGCTCGTGATGAGCCATGGGGCCTTCTCTTTTATTTTTTTCCCTCCCTTCCCCACATCCCTCCCCCCTCCCCTCCTACCCTTTCCTTCATTTTCCTTTGAATATGATCTAAATTTGTCAAAATGCAAGGGCCATTGCTCTGAGTTCCAAGAAGTCAGTTTATTGTGATCATTATCCTTATAACATTTTCCTAGCATTTTCCTAACAGATGACCATATACCAAAAAAATTTAATGGCTGAAGAATGAATTTTGTCTTTGTGATTTTATTTTTTTGTACTTGTGGAATTCCCCAAACAAGTTTATATCCTCTGACCCTTTCCCTCTTTTCCCAGTTTTTGTGTCTATTTTAAACTAGCTGCAGTTGAGTAATACAGCTGAGACCTGCTATAGTCTCAATGCAAAATACTATCCACTGATGTGTGAGTAATAGTACTATTGCTATCAGTTATTATATTGAGTCAATAAAGTGCTCTGAGAATACACACAAGTTTTGGAGCATGAAATTTTAACTTTACCTGGAGACTGCTTATTCCCTTATCGAATATTTAAGTGGCTTCCTATCCACAGTGTGATGGTTTAAGATCCAAAAGGTACAGAAAGACATTAATATAAGAAAGTATTGATCTGATGCAATTGAAACTTTGATTACTACAGAGGAAATTAACACCACAGTTAGCAAGAATTGGGAGACTGGTTTTAAACTAGAGGTCACAACTTAGAAAATGAAAGATCATTTGGAATTGCTGCTTTTAGACGTTTTGCCTTGGTGATATCAATCCCTTGCCTACTTTCACGGTATTTGGATGCTTAACATAAAAATAAGTCTTAACTTGGAATAGCACAGGCCATGGCATGACTCACCAGGTCTCCCATGGAAGTTTTCTGGCAAATTCATGACCATGATTCTGAGGAGGTGAGCATGGAGAATTGTGGGTCTGAGGAGGAGCCTCAGGGGACAAGCTCATCCAGGACTAGAGGAAATCCTGTGTGAGAGCCACTGGATACCCAGCTGTTGACTTTTAAAGGAAGGAGTTGTACTATCTCTCAGCAAATATTGTGGTCCAGCCTTAGAAGAGTCAGAAAAGGCTCCCACCCAACTGATTGATATTAGAAATTCCACCAATAGGGCTCAATCCATTAAGCTTAAGATTGTAATATCTGTTAGTTCCATGTATCTTTTCTGGTCAAAAGTCTGGGAACCAAGGTGGACATTTTGATGCCACTACTTTGTTGCAGCTATTGTGTCATCAAGGACCTCTCATGACACCAATAATTATAGGTAACTCTTGTAGAGTAATTATTATGTTTGGCCCTATGCTAAGTCCTCCACAGGCATGGCCTCGTTTACCTTATAATAACCCTGTGAGATACTATTATATATCCATTACACAAAAGTGAAAATTGAGGCACAGAGATGTTAGATAACTTACCCAAGACCACAGAGCTGTGAGATGGTGAGACCAAGTTTCAAATACAGACAGTGGCGTCAGACAAAACTCCATCATCTTCATCACTCTTAACATCTAATTCACAGAACCTCTTAGTGAGGGCTTTAACTTCATCAGGGTTTGGAGTGTAGATTTGAGCTGATCTCCTGTAGACCCTATGGGATCAGAGACCCAGCTAACATCTGTTTTACACTTGTTAATAAAGAGAAAGAAGAGAGTGAAATTTGATTGATTTCTAGGAGGCAATATAATAGAGTTCTAGCAGCCCTGAGTTTGAGATTCCAGGGAACAAAAGGAACCCCCAAATTGTCTGCAATCCAAAAAGTGCAAGAAAAGGAAATGATTGTCCCATCTGTGCAAGAATTCAGAACGCTGCTCCTGGTCTGGTAAAAGGCAGTGATTGATGCAGGTCGAGCAGCAGAGATGTTTGTCCTTTACCAAAGCCCATGGCTGTTGGTTGCATCAGGGCCTGGAACAGCTCCAGAAGCAGGCTGGTCTCTGGCACTGATCCTCCAGCTCACCCCCACCTCCTCCAGAACCTGGAGCTTTTGGATTGCCTGTTCAAAGAACTGCCGCCATGTTGGTCTGAAGTTTCCAGTTCTACAGATCTGATCTCTCCCCAGGGCTTACCTTGATGTTGATTCCAAGTCTAGTGGACGGGGCTGCTGATGATGTAAGAGATAAATGCTTGAAAATGGAACTTGGATCCTTTTTGGGGCTGTGGCAGAGTCTGAGGGGCTGAGGGGATGGTGGGGTGAAAAGTCAAACCAAGTGTATGCCAGAATCTCTAGGATATGTTCCTGCGAAACTTCAGTGCATGTGTTGCTGCAATGGAGCAGCCTCGGCACCCTTTTCAAGATCACTGTCTAATGCAAAATGTGGGATGATAACCTTAGGTGCTTTGGTGAACCTTAGAGGGACAGTGGTAACAAACAAGTTTGCAAACTCACATTATACGTGACATATTGCAACACTGAGTTTCAAAGAATTAAAATTCATTTAAATGATGTAAGTATAAGTCATTGTATTGCACTTAAAATATTGAAAATAGTTTTTACACTATCCTTTAAAAATGTATGGGGCTTCCCTGGTGGTGCAGTGGTTGGGAATCTGCCTGCCAATGCAGGGGAAACAGGTTCGAGCCCTGGTCTGGGAAGATCCCACATGCCGCGGAGAAACTGGGCCCGTGCGCCACAACTACTGAGCCTGCGTGTCTGGAGCCTGTGCTCCGCAACGAGAGAGGCTGTGATGGTGAGAGGCCCGTGCACCGCGATGAAGAGTGGCCCCCGCTCGCCTCAACTAGAGAAAGCCCTCGCACAGAAGCGAAGACCCAACACAGCCATAAATAAATAAATAAATAAATAATTTTTTTAAATGTATGATTATTATGGTGATACTTATTTTAAATGACCTTTTGTGCACTTTAAGATATTCATGGAATATCTGCCTTGATTCAGCTCTAGCCCAGTGATGCCCAGATTTTGACTTTCACAGGCCAGTAAAATTAAATATGAATAACAACAATAAAACTGAAAACAACAGATATGGTAAATCTTGTAATAATAAGAGGGGACTGACATCAGATTTGGAACTTTAAAGCTTTTAATTTATTTTCTAATTGCATAAGTAGTAGCTAAACATATTCTCCTTATTTAAAAATGTCTAACAATGTGTTTGCTTCAGGTTATAGTAGTGATTAGGTTATTGTAAATCAACTATACTTCAATTTAAAAAAATCAAACAATATAGATAAAGCACAAGTCTCTTGTGACATCCATCTAAATCTCAGAGTCTTCCACAAAGGGAACCACCGTTATCACTTTGCTATGGATTCTTCCAGGTCTTCCTCTATACATTACATACATAAATAGGTCCATATAGAAGTACATATCTTGGATGATTTATATATTATAGATGGCATTATACAGTACATTTATTTTACTTCAGGTTTCTTAACTTTGGTGATTTTTCTATACCAATGCAGCTCTCTTTCATTCTTTTTTTTATTGTTGTACCTAATTCCATAATGGGAATGGACATTCTCCATTTCTTTATCTGTGCCTCTTTTTGCCCCCTGTGTGGGCATGCTAGGGAAATAGTCTCACATATGCATACAGATATGTAGGCAGCTTACCATTTTTTCTAAGTAAAGGTTTTAATAGAAAGCAAATTTCCATTTACTCTCTCCATTATTTCCTAAAATATAAAAGGGCAATCACATACTTTAAAAGAAGCAAAATTACAGGTTTAAAAAAAAAAAAAAGACAATCTTCTTCAAGAAAGGACCAAAGGGACCTCACCATGGTTTCACTATAGATCAGTGAAAATTTCATCAGGGATGAGCCGGGTGCCAGAATCTGATTTGGAGGACCTCTACGTGAGTAACCTCAAAAACAAATGGGCTAGGGCTTCCCCGGTGGCGCAGTGGTTGAGAGTCTGCCTGCCGATGCAGGGGACGCGGGTTCGTGCCCCAGTCCGGGAAGATCCCACATGCCGCGGAGTCTGCCTGCCGATGCAGGGGACGCGGGTTCGTGCCCCAGTCCGGGAAGATCCCACATGCCGCGGAGTCTGCCTGCCGATGCAGGGGACACGGGTTCGTGCCCCAGTCCAGGAAGATCCCACATGCCGCGGAGCGGCTAGGCCCGTGAGCCATGGCCGCTGAGCCTGCGCGTCCGGAGCCTGTGCTCCGCAATGGGAGAGGCCACAACAGTGAGAGGAGTAACTCTTCCAAAGAAAACAGGGGAAGACAACAGCTGGGGATGCCAGGCCATGGTGGCTGATTTCCCTTGCCTGCTGAGTTGTTTGCTGGTCCCGCCACCCCTCCTGTAGGAGACACCGAAGGGGAGAGTGAACGGTGGGCCAGTCTGTGTACATGGCCTGGGAGGGCTTGCTCATACCAGCGAGCTCCGGCCCCTTCCTGCTCTCTGGGACCGTTGGCTTCTAAGTGTGGGGCTGCCTCCTAAGTCATGGTTGTTGTGTCTGGGAGTATGGCAGATGAATTTAGGAGGTGGCAAACAGATAAACCTTCTTCATTACATGTAAATACTATATATCCAATATAACATATATATAATATTCAGGATATAACTTCTTCAATATATAATAACTATATCTTAGTTTGCAGAAAAAACCCAAAAGATACTTAATATCTAATTCAAGACACATGGGTTGACTGGAAGAAAAATATTTGAAACTGTATCTGCATGTACTGACGTTAAAAAAAAAATCACCAAAGTAAAGTAAGTTCTCTCGTAATTTCCTCAGCCTTTTTGAATCCCAGTCTCCTCATCTTTCAGACAGGCTCAGTAATACCTACCTCACTGGAATGTCATGAAGATTAGATGATGTAGGCCTTAGAAAGTGCCTGGCACATACAGGATGTGAGTAAATGAGTCTTGACTCCCCCTTTTTCACTTTCTTCTCCTCTACCCCCAGGATTCCCTTCTCTAGGTCCTAATCTGGAGTCTCATCCTGACAGAATTTTAAAATGTTGTTAATCAGAGTCTAAGGTGTTACCTGTCAACAATTGTATTTGCATTCAAATCGTGCAAGTTCTGAAAACTCTCGCCTCTTCTACATGCAACCGAACGGATCTCTTAGTGACGGAATTTCAGTCCCATAGATGCAATTCTCAAGGAGGGAGATATTTCTATAGACAGAAAAAGGACGCCATGCAGATTATTTGTTAGGTCTGAATGCGGTGCAGAAGAACCCGTGTTTGCCGTATTCCCATGAAGAGTTGTCACTGCCTCTGGGCCAAGGTGTTTACTTTCTGACACACGAGGCTGAGATAAAAATCTATCAGGATCTGCAAAGATATGTTTGTTGGCAAAAAAGGAAACCAGCTATAGCTACTCATCTAGAAATAATCTAAGGGAAGTGAGAGCTCCTGGTTTAGTTTTGAAACTGGGTTTTATTTTCCAGTGGCCTGGAATGCACAAAGAATCCTGGCTTGTAAGAATCTCCCATGGGCCTCCCTGAGACCCTTTGTGAAAATGTAAGTTATACTTATTCACACTCAGAGTGAGAGCGTTGTGTATTGTCTGGAAACAATTAGAGGTATTTTTCCATCTTGATCTGACACCCTCAGACACACAGGCAGTTGGGGGTTGGAGGGTGCGGTAGTTCGAAGTCCAAGTTCTACTGTTAACTATTTAAACAGTTAAAGTATTAAAACTAATTAAGAAAAATATGCTTGGAGCCCCAAAGGGTAGGTGCTGATGGAACAGAGAGGCTCAGAAAGGTTTAAAAGTCACCAGGAAGAAAATCCTTGGAGCTCTGGAAAATATTTTGTCACTGCTAATGATTTTCCAAGACTCTTCAGGAAAATAGTGTGACAATAAAAGGCCATTCAGGGGAATGCCTGAACTGACATCTGAGGCTGCCTGGGGACCTGGGTGACTGCAGGTGAGCCTGGCATCACCTGGTTTAAGGCGTGACACCAGTGCAGCACCCCCTGACCAGGCTGGACAGAGGGATTCCAGAGCAAGAGGCTGCAGAGTGATGTCTTTTGGTCAGGACGTGCCCGTCTCCTGGAGCCTGCATTTGGATTATTAGAAAGAGAAATTATGCTGGTTTACCTATCGTTTTGTTTTGGAAGAAGGCGGGAATAGAAAGAATTCAGGGAGGGGGAAGCCTGAGAAGGAGCTCAGGGGGAAGGGGGCCAGAGGGGGCCAAGAGATACTCAGAACCTGAGGCTGCCTCATCTGGCCAGTTTTGTGAAAAACCTTTTAAACTATTTTAAAACTGAAGTTGGAGGCAAATGTTCCCCCCTTTGTTTGTCAGCAAAGTCCAAATTGCCAAGTGCTGCGGAGGACAATTGTGTCAACAGCACAAGGCTTTGCATCTGCCAAATGGTAATCAGCAAAGAGGCCTCACATTTGTGTAGAGACCTAACACTCTGCAGCGTGTTTTCACAGCTATGGTTTAGTGGATCCTTATGGCAAATTCGGAGGGAAGCGGGAAGGTGTTGCCATTTCAAAGGTGGGAACACGGGGGCTCGGAGAGCAGGAGGACTCATACAATATCGCAGAGTTAGTGAGCAGGGGGGTGAGGATTCACACCTGGTCCTCCCACTGTACTCGGCCCCTGTCCTCACACCAGGTGTGCCTGCAGGGCTGCCTCAGCCGAGAGCTTGGGCTGCACGGTGAGCTCCGGGACGTGGGCTGGGGGGAGGCGGGACTGTATCTCGTTAGGCCACAGCTGTCCAGTTCTTTTCCTGCCTTCCTTCCCCTTCCCCCTTCCTCCTCTGCACGTGTCTGCAGCCTCCAGATGGAAAAGAGCAAGACGGGCATGCCTTCAGCCCTGGAGCAGAGGCAGAATACAAAAGCTATGGTGTGAGATGCCTGGGGTCCTAAGGCTCATCCTGGGTAAAGCAGCACGTCTCAACTGGGATTCAGAATCAACTTTCTAAAGTACAAAGCCAGAAAATCTCAGCAATAAATTGGGAAGGCAGCTCATTTTTCTCCGCTGAGCATCACTTAAGACCTTAAGAATCCTTGAGAATATACCCTCTTCTTTAAAAATATCAGCTTTTTTTTTTACAAGGATAGAATGAATATTTTTCTTATGAAATACAAAGGAAAGTAGCAATAAAGACTCAAAATCTTAATGACATTGATTCTATGCTGAAGAAAGCTGGTCGGTCTTTTCTTAGAAGATGGATTTATGTTTAGGCACAGAATCTCTTAACTTTGATCAGAGATGAACCTTAGAGTTGATAATATTTGTGCCTATGATTCTGAGGTCAAACTGATAATAGACCTGGGCTTTTGCCAACCACGATGCTGGAGGTGGCAGTGCTGCCCATGCTAGCCCCTGGGGAAAGCTGGGCAATGGTAAGCAGTGCAGGCTTCCAAGAAGAGAAATGCAGGAGTGCCCAAGATCAGGTACTGAAGCTCAGGTGACTAGCAGGACTTTTGCCTGACTCTTGATTCTGCATCGCTTTATGTTCATTTTATGTAAACCTTGAATTAATGTGTCTAACACATTTTCTCATTTCCTTGAAAAATTGGGAGGAGGTAAGAGATTGGCCCACAGAAAAGAAGTGAGAATTCAGAGACAGACAACAAAAGCAGCGTTAAGACCCACAAGACACAGGCATGAGAACCACGGATATTCATCATTCCAGGGCCATTTGTCTAGTGGCAAATACTACCACCCACCTCAACAGGCTTTGAAGTCAGCACCACCCTAGCGCCCTGTATAATATTTGAACTTCCAAAGGAGGATCCAGTCAAATCGGACTTGGCACCTACTACCTGAGAAAATAGGAAATGCTTAGTTTTACCGAAAAATTATTTTAATCTAAATGACAATAAATCTGCCAGACTCTATTCTTTTTGTATTGTGAAAAATACATAACATAAAATTTACCATCCAAACCATTTTTATTTCTTTATTTTTTTATAAACTACTGTACTTTTAGTGTCTCCTTTACATTACAATCATTGTTTTGAATCCCTTTAAAAAATATATATTTAGGGGGAGTTCCCTGGTGGCCTAGTGGTTAGGATTCTGGGCTTTCACTGCCATGGCCCGGGCTCAATCCCTGGTCAGGGAACTGAGATCCTACAAGCCGGGTGGTGTGGCAATATATATATATATATATATATATATATATATAATATATAGATATATATAGTAATATAATATATATAATAATATATATAATATAATATATATAATAATATAATATATATGTAATATATATATATATATAAATTATATTATCTATGACTTTTGTTTCTGGATTGAAGGATGGTTGTTATAAGAATAATTGTTTTCATGAGGGCTAGTTGAGTCTAAGATGTTTGAGGTGGTCCCTTTTCCTCACAGGTGATATGGAACAATTTGTTAACGTGGGCCTCCAGTGCTTTGGCCAAAAGCTTTACAAGTTGAAGGAAAAGCCCTCAATCAAAGAGCAAAGAGGAGTTGATGAACTCATATGTAAAGAAGTTGATGGAGGACACCAGTCAGCTGGTCAACGGTACACTTGATGAAATGAGACGTCTTTTGAATATCCTTTGATCAAAGTGATTCCTGGTGTAGAGCTCTCAAACCCATGGAATACTCTGAATTTTGTATGATCACTAGGACTCAGGGTGGAGGAGCTTAGGTAGTTTCACATGAAGAATTTGTATCACTTATGTACAAAAAGTATGTTAAAAACAAAACAAGGGGCTTCCCTGGTGGCACAGTCGTTAAGAATCTGCCTGCCAATGCAGGGGACATGGGTTCGAGCCCTGGTCCGGGAAGATCCCACATGCCACGGAGCAACTAAGCCCATGCGCCACAACTACTGAAGCCCGCGTGCCTAGAGCCCGTGCTCCACAACAAGAGAAGCCACTGCAATGAGAAGCCTACGCACCTCAATGAAGAGTAACCCCCACTTGCCACAACTAGAGAAAGCCCACGCACAGCAAGGAAGACCCAATGCAGCCAAAAAAAAAAAAAAAAAAAAAAAAGATTTAATGTTTAAAAAAACAAAACAAAACAAAACCAGTGACTGGTTTGGGGGTGGACATGTGATGTAATTTGGCCAGTGAGATATGTGGGTACGTCTGCTGGGGGGGGTTTAGGGAAAGGTTTCTCTACTCCTAAAAAGAGACCCAAGGAAGAGATGGCCTCTTTTCTATGTTGGGGCATTGTCTTCTTTTATCATATGCCTGGCTCTCACAGCCATGAGCATCCGAACAATTTTTAAGTATACAGTTCAGTAGTATTAGGTATATTCACATTACCGTGCAACAGACTGTCAGAACCTTTTCATCTTGCACAACTGAAACTCTTACGCCCCTTAAACAACTCCTTTTCCCCTCCCCCAGCCCCAGGTAACCACCACTGTACTTTCTGTCTCTATGATTTGGCTACTCTTGGTACCCCACTTAAATGGAATCATACTGTATTTGTCTTCTGCGACTAGCATTTCACTTAGCAGAATGTCCTCAAGGGAGGTTCATCCACGTTGTAGCGTGTGACAGGATATCCTTCGTTTTTAAGGCTGAATAATATTCCATTGTGTGTATAAACCACATTTTGTTTATCCATTTATCTGCCGATGGACACCTGGGTTGCTTCCACCTCTTGGCTATTGTGAATAGCACTGCTGTGAACGTGGGTGTGCAAGTATCGCTTTGAGACCCTGCTTTTATTGTCTTTTAAAGAGGTCATTCCTCTGCTAGTCAGAAAACATGACTATCAAAATTAACTTTAAAATGTCCCCCTTTATATTTAAATTATTGACAGAGAGCTGAGTTTTCTTTACAATAAATGCTTTTGTGCAGGAGGCTAAGAGTTGAGCTGGGGATATTCCAGGACTGCCCGTCTTCATCTCCGTCTCTGGACAGGGATCTCATTCTCAGCCATAGCTGGCTTATTTTTATTTGCCCCAAAGTTTTGAGCATGAGCACTTCATTCTTTCCTTTCCACGTGCCTCTGCTTCCACCCTATGACCTCCCTTTCCCTAAACAGAGAAAAGTCCTGACCTGTCCAGGGCCCAGCCCCGTCCTTACCTGGAGGGGACCCCACCCCCCCCGCCTCACCTCATTGGTTATCATTATTATGTCATCCAGATCAATCACTGGGCGCTCGCACTGTTGTAACTGTCGCTTTGATCATTCGTTACACTTTGTTAGTCCTCATCAGATCCAGGCCCCACTAATCGGAAACAGCGGCCTTCCGAAAGCCAGGCAACCGGGGGACTAGGGGCAATTACCACATTGTTTGGTTTTTAAATTAGTCCCTTCTTGGTGCTCTGATCACCATCAGGAGGCTGGTGATTCAGAAGCCCAGGGGGTGCCCGCTGCTCGTGCCGCCCGCAGCTGGCTTGGATGCCCGTACACCCTGCCTGTGGTCCCAAGTTGAGGGCGACCCCAGTGAGCTGAAAAACACAGTCCATGACCTAGAGGCACAGCCTCCTCGTGCAAGGGAGTCCTTACTGGGCGTTCCTACCCACTGGAGTTGACGCAGAAGACGATCCCCGCTGCAGTGCACTTCCTCTGTAAGGAGCTGTGGGACCTTTTCACTGGGCCCCAGCCCCACAGCAGCAGAGTCCAGGGCTCAGCGGAAGCCCGTTCTCTTCTGGCCTCCACCCAGGAGGCTGCCAGACCTGAGGATGAGGTGGGCGCAGGCGGATGTCTCTGAGGTTTCCATATAACTGAGTGGGAGCTCCAGCCTCCAGCTCAAATGCCTGGGGCCGGCCCTACAGAAAGGTGTGAGGGGGAGCATTTGGCGGGAAATTAAAGGTCAACCTACGCATCTTCCAGTACATCATTTTCTTTAAGGTCCGTGTTTCCCCAAACTTCAGGCATTTAGGTACTACTTTCATGATTTTTTTTTTGCCATGCACGATCCTCTTTCTTATTTTGAAAGAATTATTTAAAAGGAACTATTTTATACGTTGAATGGAAAGCAAGTATGTCTCATCTTCCTTTCAGCAATGACCTTCGAAGATGTCATTGTCATAAGCACCCCATAAGCACCCAGCCCCACCGGTGAGTCCACAGATGAATATCCCTCTTACCCGTGCTGGTCCAGGTATAGCTTCTGTCATGATGGGTGGGACAGCTTGTTGGCCTCTAAATAGTACAAGTTGGATTTGGCGGATTACTGTTGTTAATGAGCAATTGTAGTGTATTCCTGTTAAGGATTTCTTGTATGTAGGTGTAATAACGCCTTGTCTTAGAGGAGGACTGATGGTTCACTGACAGGCTGTGTGGCATAATAGGAGGGCTGTGGAGGCAGGGCACTGCCTTAGCTCCCCTTGGCTCGTATCAGGCGGTGTCTTATCTTCTCATGCCTGATAGGTACCCACCGGAGCTGATGTCCATCCTGCTCACCCTCTCTCTACAGACTCCGCCCCCTCTCTCCTGGGACATGCATCAGCTCTCATACTTTTATTGTCCAGAAGAGTAGCATTCTTCTGTAACAAAGCTTTTACTCCCAAGGTATCCACTTGAGGACCTGCAAACTGTGTCCCAGCACATCTCAAATTTGCTGTCTTAGATTTCACGTGGTACAAATGTGGCCAAAATTGGAGCATTCTTAAGTTAACTCTGATGACCCCTGAGATGGAGGGGTGTAACAGCGAATTTCACAGGAAGCACATAAGAAGAAATGCATATAGCTCCTGCCTTCCCTCCTCCATCTCAAAAGCCGCAGTTATCAGGAGGAACATAGCTCAAGCATGCCTTTTGATTTAAGGTAAAAAGGAGATATTTTGTTTTTCAGTAAGGCGGAATATATCTTAATGTAGTAATTGAATTTAGTTCTATTTAGTCTAGTTTGATGGGGGTAGATCTAGAGTGGGGAGGGAAGAATTGACATCGTTTAATACTTAACAGATGGATAGAAAACAAAAAGTTGAGGAGATAAGAATGTCAGAAGGTTACCAGCTGCTGTGGGTATATAGTAAAATGGAATGTATTTGAAAGGTTAGTCTTACGTTTATTAATACGTCTCTCTTTCTATTATATTTTAGATTTACAAATTAATCACAGGGAGAGGCGTCATTATGGCTAGATCTTGAGTGGATCGCTGTGTTCCAAAAAGGTATCTTTGCGTTTCATGTGAGCTGTACCTTATCATGCAAGAAGTTTCTGCTCTTGAATGGTGGAGAATTTGGAGTAGAAATTTGTTAGCACGTTAACTTTATGAAGTAGCAGTCTTTGCCTTCTATTCTCAAATCTGGATGTCTGAAGGCCATTAAACAATTATCGGAAGGGGAGTCAACTCCTTGACACGTGCATTAATTTTCACGTCGTGAGACGTGAAATTCTACTTCTGAGAGAGCTTATTAGGCAGGGGCCACCTTTATACTCTGGAAAGGATAAATTCGCCACTGAAAGTGGAGAGAATTATTACTTCATTGAAAGTTTCCTAATAGAAGCCTCTTGGCACCAACTCCTCTTGCATTGGGTCTTGTACCGAATGTGGAGTCAAGTCAAAATGACTGCAGGTGTTGAGGGGTGACGTGAGCCTGACAGGAGGAGCTTGGCCTTTGGGACCTTCACAGAGTCTGAGGCAGTGACTTCCTCAGGGATGGTGGTCAACCCTTAACCCATGGATTCAGCCTCCAACTTCCTGGTGGAGATTCAGTTGCTTAACTATTTAGCAGGGGTTCTTTAAAAAGCAGTGAATTAGTTACTGCTTGAAAATAGGATTGAAGATATACTAGGTACTATTATGGTTAACTTGAGGAAGGCTACTTTTACGCACACCGTCTGTAAAAACCATTAGATAATTCTTTGGGTCAAAAGGACAATGCATTAGGATAAATAAGTAGGAAATAAGAGAAGCCATCGAAAAGAAAGTGGAACTCTTGACAGGAACTCCATGTGTGGTAGGATGGATTGGTTCTAGGGTTACCTGGGATTGCCAAAGGAAAAGAGATTTGTGGGGAGGGCTGTAGGAGTGGGGAGGATGGGTGGGCTACTGAGGAGAAGCTGGCTAAATAATTGAAGCTCCAGGAACTTAAATATAATACCAAACATGATATTTCCTTAAGGCATCAGCTTTTTCTGTCTTGGAAGCAAGTCGTATTCAATCAACAATTATTTGTTGTGTGTCTGCTATCCATTTATTACTATGTTAGCATTTGTGAGAAAAACTAAAGGGTAAGAAATCAGGAGTCCCAGGCCTCAAGGAATTTATAACTCATTAGGGGAGCCAAGGGTTAGATAAAGTAGGAGACTCTAAGAAGGAAATACAATCAAGCAGTGTAATCAAGGGCAAATGCTAAGTTTTGTGGGAAAGGTCCATCAGTGAAGGCCAGGGCTCTTATTAATGGAAACTTGGGGTAATTGCCAAAGGCTTTGCAGGGAGGTAGTGTTTGACCTAGGTCTTGAAGGGTTTTTATTGCTCACCAATTTTAGATGGAAAATTCTTCCACTTCAAGCCATTTACGTTTCAGATTAAGATTGTTATTTCTCACTCTTTCTTTGCAGATTCTTCTACTTCTTCCCCCTTAAATGTTGGTATCTTTCAAGTTCTGTACTTGGTCAAAACTCTTTTTCTACTCACAAAACCAAACACTATCAGTATGATGGGTTGAAAACTCAAATGAGAATAGGAAATTAAAAGGTAACACAAAAATATGAGTCCAGTAGATAGGATACAATAAGGAGTTATAGAGCTTGTGGTAAATGAAGAGTTTTTGCCTGCCTAAAGGCATTCAAATTTAAGTTAAAAAATATATATATATATATCTCCATACTGTTTTTGCTCAATAAATTACCTCTACTAGCTGGAATTTGGTTTGCCAGTAGGTGGGCTATGATCCATCTACTGACTTCTAAACTTTGCTAAACCTGAGCTCTTCTCCTGAGTTTCAGTTTGATTGTTCTGGGTATTAATAGTCCCCTGCATGGAAGTCCCCATGCATGGAATATGTTAAACCAGGGGTTGGCTCCTGTAGGCCAAACCCAACCCATACTCCTACCCCGTTCCACTGGAACACAGCCATGCTCCTTTACGTACTGTCTAGGGCTGCCTTGACCCTACAGAGGCAGAGTTGAACAACAATGACAGAGAGCACCCGGCCAGCAAATCCTAAAATACTTACTATCTGACCCTTTTTAGAAAACGTTTGCCAAACCCTGCCTTAAACCAACATGTTCCCAAATGAACTCATCCTTTTCTCCCCCAAACCCACCATCCATTTACTCTGGAGCCCCTCTGGTTCCTTCCTCTACCTCACCTCCCTCATTGTAGATGTCCCAAGACCTGACATTGCTCATACCTCTACGCCCTCTACATTTCTCCCACCACAGCCCTGACCCAGCCATCCCTATTCTCACCCATCTTAGATCTTGCATCTCTACATGAACATCAGATTACATTTTTATAAAAATGAATCTGATCAGGTCACTTCCCTACCTAGAATCCTCCAGTGATGCCCATTTCCTCCTGGATGAAACACTTCTTCCCATTTAGTCAATGATACAATCCCCTTTCTCATTTATATCCCTTCCTACATGTTTAGCATCATCTCTTCCATTCTCTCACTTGCTCTCTTAAGTCTGTCTTGCTAATGTATTTATCATTGCTTTGAATGAATTATCCTCTCTTTCATGCCTCTGAGAGATGCACATACTGTTCTCCTTTTATCTCTTGGTTTTATATATAAGAAACTTAACTGTCAAAATTCAACTTCAGCATCATTTCCTTTGTAGCACTGTTCCACCCCTGATCTCTCCTCTGCCCTGCAGCCTGGCCCACCAGAGTTAGGGTCCCCTTCTTCTGATTCTGTACAACTTGTTAGAGTACATCTCAAATTACATTTATTTCTAATTATATATAGTTCTCTCTCTCTCTCTACTTCAGGTGCGAACTCCCTGAGGGATCCTATCTTATATACTTATATCCCTAGTAGCGATCATAATGCTTGACAAAGCTTAGGTGCTCAATGAATGTTCAGTGAATTCCTGAAGCTTATTACAAGTCACTAAGTCTTTAATAAACAAGGACTAATCCCTTGTTGGTACACAGAACATTTGCTGGAGGACCACTAACCTTGGGCATAAGTTGTAAATACAGGTCTATGACTGATTAAATGATGGGTTAACTCAGAAGCAGGGAGACCCTTCTGAAATGCAAATCACACCATGTTGTTTCCACCCTTAAAACCTTCCATGGCTTCCCACTGCACTTAGAATAAAGCACAAAATCTTTTTAAATTAATTAATTAATTAATTTTTGGCTGCGTTGTATCTTCACTGCTGCACACAGGCTTTCTCTAGTTGCGGAGAGCGAGGGCTATGCTTCTCACTGTGGTGGCTTCTCTTGCTGTGGAGCACAGGCTCTAGGTGTGCGGGCTTCAGTAGTTGTGGCACACGGGCTTAGTTGCTCCGCGGCATGTGGGATCTTCCCAGACCAGGGCTCCAATTCATGTCCCCTGCATTGGCAGGCGGATTCTTAACCACTGTGCCACCAGGAAAGTCCCTAAAGCTCAAAATCTTTGATTCAGCTGTCCAGCCTCTTACCACCTCCCTCTCGATTCACTACACTCTGGGAACACTGACCTTTCTCCAGTTCCTCAAAAGCACCACTCTGTTCTGCCTTGGGGTTTTGCACCTGCTTTCCATCTTCCAGGAAGACTCCCCTACTCTTCCTCTGACCAAGTCCTATTCATCCTGCCTGTCACAGTCCTAAAGTCACATCCTCTGAGGGGCTTCTCTGACCTAGAGTTTTCTGTTCATAATGCTTGCTCTTTTCCATTAAAGCACTACTATTTATAATAGTGTGTTTGTTTGTTGGATGGTATGTTTAACATTTGTCACTCTTCCGTGTAGATGGAAAACTCATAGAGCAGAGGTCATATCGGGTTTATTCACTACTGGTATTGCCTGGCACAAGTTGGGTGTTGCATAAGGATTTTCCAAATAAACTAATAAATGAAAAAGGGAACATTCTGGATATTTTTGAATAGAGAGGTGATTAAATCCGTCTGCAGTATGTAGGATAGATTGGAGTGAGGAGTAACAGGAGTGGGGAGAAGCATTAGGAAGCCCTTGCGTCTATGTGAGGTAAACGTATTTCAGAACAACTGTGATGAAGTAGGGATGGAAAGGAAGAAGCAAAATGATCACTCTTTTCAGATTCTATTCTACCAGGAAAACTCAGGAGACAAACCTCTAAAGATGAGTAAAAAAGTTAAATAGGTTGGCCATTTTCAAAAATATGTATACTAAAATCATAGCTTTCTTACACACCAATAACAACTAGTTTTAAAAGATATAATGGAAAATAGCAAACAAAATAGCAAACAAAAATTTTAAATTATGAATAAACTAAATAAGAAATATATGAACGACCTTAAAAATCATAGTGAAATTATAAAGAAAACTTTATATATAAAAATTTTGCTTTATAAAGAAAACTTCAATAAATCTTCAAATTACCAAATTCTTTAATGAGAAACCTCAACCTTATTAAAAGTGAATTATACCTATAACTATAAATGTAAGGCAATTCTTTTCAAAGTACTCAGGGGAGTTTTACAAAATTTGAGAAAGGTGATTTTAAAGTTCACCTGAATGAATAAATGAGAATAGCAGAAACACTATTAACAACAATTTTAAGCTATAATAATTAAAACAGTATGGTAATGCAAGAATAGCCAAAGAAACTATTGAACCAAATGGAAAATCCAGAAGTGGATCTAAGTACTTATAAAAGCTTTTAATGTGAGAACCAAGATATTCCAAATCACTAAGACAAGGACTAATTATTCAATAAACAACTTTGATACACTGTAAAAGCAGTGGGAAAATTGAAATGAACTTTCTACCTACACCAAAATTCATTTTTTAAAAGTATTTAAGATGTTATGGAAAAACCCGAATGAACTTTTTGGCCAACCCAATATATTATATCACATATGCTATAAATTATATATACATATGACGTCATTAAGATATTATGAGAAAATATCCATATAAGCTTTTGGGGGAAAGTACCTTCCATAATGACATCAAAGATAGAAATTGCACAGGAAAAGACTAATATGTTTAACTACATAAACATTTAAAATTTCTTTGTTAGAAAATAGTATTAAGGTTAACGTCTTTAAATGGCTAAGTTTCTCAAAAATGGATAATAGGAACCGGCAATTAATATATATACACATACAAATATACAAGAAAAGAAATACAGATGCCTCACAGCATAAGAAAATGTTTAATTTCCCTAGTTATTAAAGAAATGCAAATGATAACAATAGCAAGATGCAATTTTCACCCACCTACCTGACAAAATTAACATTAAATGATAAATTAACATCCATTAATATCCATACTACTGGGGGTGATATAAATTGCCAAAACTTCCTTAGTACATGTCAAAAGACTTAAAAATATATATAAAAAGTATAAGCTTCTTGAATCATAAATCCCATTTTGAGAAAACTTTTCTCCCCAAATTAAAACTACGCTCAGAAAAAGAGATCAGATTTGTGGTTACCAGGGGCGAAGGGTCGGGGAAGGGGGAATTGGATGAAGGCAGTCAAAAGGTACAAACTTCCAGTCATAAGTAAGAACTATGGATGTAGTGTACAACATGATAAATATAATTAACCCTGTTGTATGTTGTATATGAAAACTGTTAAGAGAGTAAAACCTAAGAGTTCCCATCACAAGGAAAAATTTTTTTTCTATTCTTTAGTTTTGTATCTATATAAGATGACAGATGTTCACTAAATTTACTGTGATAATCATTTCATTATGCTGTACACCTTAAACTTAGATATTGCTGTATGACAATTATATCTCAATAAAACTGGAAGAAAAAAATTAAAAACAACTTTACCCAAATCCTTCATGAATAAATCATTTATAACTTTTCATTTATGCTCACAGTGTGGGGAGATGTGGATACAACGCATTAATGGCTGTAGAAATAGACACACTTTCCCACAGTCATGCACAAATTCTCTCTTTCTTCCCCCTTCCAGTCTCAGCCTGTCTCCAACACAGGCTGATCTAATGTGTCTAAGCACACATTAGATTTTTCTCTTTCAATATTCCTTTGCTTTCCTACACCTTCATAGACTAATACATCAAATGTTTTTCAAAAAAGAGATGCACACCAATATTTGAACGTAAATGTTTATAGAAGCTTTATTCATAAATTCCCCAAACTGAAAACAAACCACATGTTCACAAATGGATAAGTGAGTGATACAAATACATCAGTGTATGTATATCCATACGATAGAATTGTACGCATGGATTTAAAGGAATTGGTATGTGAAGCAACATGGATGAGTCTCGAAAGCATTATGCTGAGTGAAAGAAGTCAGACTCAAAGGGTTGGATAGTGTATGATTCTGCCTAGGCGATGTTGCAAAAAGGCAAAACTATGGAACTGCAAAACGGATTAGTTGGGGCTGGGGCTGGGGAGAGGGGAATGACTGCAAAGGAGCATGAGGAAAATTTGGGGGCAATTTAAATACTCTGTATCTCCATTGTTCCATGACTGTATATGCTTCTCAAAATGCAATAACCTGTATATGAAGAAAGAATGCATTTTACTGTATACAAATTAACCTCAATAAGCTGAAAACTTCTGGCAGATTGTTTTTTGTTTTTCTACACACACACACACACACACACACACACACCCCACAATACACACACATACACACACTCACAGAAAGCAAGAGAAGACACAAGGGAAGAGAAGGGGTGAAGAAAAGAAACGAATAAGATGGAAAAGGAAGGGAGATTTTTTGTTCAGATTCTTTGGTAAAGCAATGTAATTCCTAGTTGACCATAAGAGAAGTATGGTGCTTAACTGCCTAAAATTACCAGCAACTTGTCAAGAACATATTAGAGGAAGAAAAGATCTCTCATAAAATTTGAGAGTGTCCCCAAAATAAGTAAATAAAATATATTTCAAATAAAAGTTATATCATTTTAGAATAAAACAAAACATTGATGCCTCTCTCCACTTATGACAGCCCTATTCTGAACAGCTTCCAGGCCAGAAGGCTTGTGTTTATCTCTATAGCTGTCTTAGAATAAAACGGGTATATTCAGGCCATTCCCTGCCCCCATAACCTGAAAGGCAAGGAGTTAGCAGTGGCTAACGGTTTCCAGCACCATCCTCTTCAGAGACACAGCCATTACCCAGTTCAGGTCATGGTCAATTAAATAGAGGGAGTGACTTGGGTTTTTGCCATCTAGAGAGTGTGAATAAAATTAATATACAGGATTACATTTGAAATCCACATTTGGCATTAGATTTATTTTTCAATCAGAATGGGGAGCCCCACTTGCAAAATAGTTGGGCCAGATAGTGTGTGTGAGTCCAAAGACAGCACGGAAAATCTTGGTTTTGAGGCAAATAATGGTAATGTAGCTCACAGAAGGAGGCTGGCTAAATTATGGCAAAAGTGATTTCTGGAAGGCCAAGTCTTACTGCGTAAAATCCATCCCTGCTCAATCCCATCTCCCACCCCCAACCCCAAGCCTCACTTCTGAACACTCACATTAGTGTTCTGCTTTCTTGCCCGAGAACTTGAAAGTGAAAGGATAAAAAGTGAGCTTGATGTTTCTGCTAGGCATAAGTAAGTCTCCTTTCTTCTTCAACACAGGCCCAGGATCTCTGCCGGGGATTAAAGAGTAAGAATCCAGTAGTTTTAATAGAATGATTTGACTGCAGCATCATAAGGATTTAGTGGGAGCCATAAGAATATGGGCCCCCTTTGGTCCTTGGGGTCTGTTTCCCAGACTTTGGCCATGCTGTTTTCACATATGGGAAAATCAGGTAGAGTTTTCTTTCCAATCTTAACATCCTCTGGTTAAACCATATGCTTGCATTTCTCAGCCACTTCTGTCCAAATATGTTTTCCTAATGAGGCATTATATTCCTATGAAATCAAGCTGTTTTCCCTCAAAAAGAATATTTTGTTTTTAAAAACCCCCCACAAACCCTATTAGTGTGTGGACAATAGCATTACATTATTTTAAAAAATAGCCTGTGATGATACTCCCAAATCCTGGCAGATACCAGGTACAATTTATTTGTGTTTCCCAAACATATTTTTGGAACATGTTTCCCCATAGAATTTACTACATGTGATAGGTTTCCAGGCTAGCCCCTACAATTGTGCCTAATTAAATGAAAAAAAAAAGTTTGTAATAATACTGTTGTAATGGTCAAAGAAAAATACAACTGAAAGCTCTAGAAATTCTTAAGATAAAATGACAACACAAAAGAAGAAACAAAGCCCAAAAAGATTACAGAAAAAAACCCAGTAATTAAACACATTAAAACAAACAAAAATCATAGATACAGAGAACAGATTGGTGGTTACCAGAGGGAAGGGGGGGTTAGGCAAAATGGATGAAGGGGATTAAGAAGTACTAACTTCCAGTTGTAAGTAAGTCACAGGGATACGATGAACAGCATGGGGAATATAGTCAAGAACATTGTATTACCTTTGTAAGGTGACACATGGTAACTAACCTTATTGTAGTGACAACGTCACAATGTGTACACACATTGAATCACTATGTTACACACCGGAAACTAAAAATAGTATTGAATGTCAATTATACCTCTATTAAAACAAAACAAAAACAAAAATTCAGAGTCATTTATCTTAAATACGGGTAGTTACGAAAAAGTGAGTAAGTTGGAGAAAACGTTTTTGTGTCGAGTTATAGGGAGATTTTGAGGGGGATTTCCAGGCACTTTTAGGGGTTAAGAAATTAATGGCATGGTTCTTTTTTTTTTTTTTTTTTTTTTGCGGTACGCAGGCCTCTCACTGCTGTGGCCTCTCCTGTTGCGGAGCACAGGCTCCGGACGCGCAGGCTCAGCGGCCATGGCTCACGGGCCCAGCCGCTCCGCGGCATGTGGGATCTTCCCGGACCGGGGCACGAACCCGTGTCCCCTGCATCGGCAGGCGGACTCCCAACCACTGCGCCACCAGGGAAGCCCCGGCATGACTCTTTATTAGATTACATTCCTATCAAAATGAACAGGTTTTCTTTTCCTTGGTGCTGCAAATCGCTACTATTAGGCTTCATTTGGGGGCTCACAAATGTGAAGTTGATAGAAAAAAACTGAAGGGCAGTGGTTTTCCTGAGGCAAGAGGAGACAGTGGGGTTTTTGCAGTCTCCTCTCACTGTATGAGAAACAATGTCCCTCCCCATCCTCTGTACACATCTCCCCCAGGTGGCCGCTTTCTCACCCTTGGAGAGACCTTCAGACCTACCCCATGCCTCCCATCAAGTTGTCCCACAGATTAAATAAGTGATATTTGTCCAACAAGTACACTCACTCCCCTAAGATTTCCTTCCCAATCCCACTCACCCCCAGAAAACAAAAGAAAAAAAGAGCCCTCCTCTTAATGATAGCACCCCTCCCATCACCTCCCCAGTCACCTGGGCCAGAAGTACTAGGGGCGCTTCTCCATGGACCCCATAAGTGATCAGCTCTCACATCCTCTCAAGTGTCCCTACCCAGTGTCTCTCAGCTTTGCTCCCTCAGTCCCACCCCCAGCACCACGGCAAGAATGCAGTTATTACAATAACTGCTCTCACTGCCTGTGGTCTTCCCCGGGCGGTCCGTTTTCCAGACTGCCAATGAAGTGATCATTGCTCTGTTCAAAATCCTTCAAGGTTGCTCAAAGGGAGACCGCCTGCCTCAAAATCAGTGCAGGGTGGTGGGAGGTGGTGTAAGACGGTGCTGGGTAAATGCAGGTTCCTGGGCCCTGCCCTGGGACCAGGGGATCTTGAGTCTTTGGAGGATGGAGAGCTGGTAAGACCTAGAAATTTGCATTTTAACCAAGCCAAGATGATTTTTCAAATACAATTATGTTTGAAAACCATGGATTTAGGAGAAGACATCCACTCCCTGGAACAGGGCGAAAGGGCACCTGTGCTCTTCAGTCTGCCCCCTTTGAAGCCTCATCTCTTCCCCTCCGACACTCCCCTCTCTTCTCCACACAGCGCCGTCTCCCAGACTCCTTTGCAAGTGTCTCTGCCCTGCCTGGAATGCCTCCTCTGGCCCCCATTTCCCTGGTGAGCATGATTCACCTTTCAAATCCCAGCAAAAGCTGGCAAACTGAAGTAGAAGAAAAGTAATAATTTGTCCCAAGGTTTCTGAGGGCACTTATGGCAATTCTTAAGGTACATTTTAATAGCCATTTTCTACATCTCCTTTGGTTACCATTAAAGGTATCAACAGAAATCCTCTCTTCCCCAATCCTCATGTAAGAATAGAACCAACTATCTCATTGGAAAATAGGACATAAAAATAAGCCCACACCTGTCCCAACTGACACTTATACCAGGCCCATGGCTGAGCCACGTGGCAACAGGCATTTTTAAAAAATGGCTTTGTAAAAGGGAAGACCCTCAAAAAGCAAGAATAATCATTATTATTTGTTCTAAAATCCAAATGTATATTTTCCATCCTTTTTATTTACAATATAAAGTGCTTTTCTCAGTAAATCAACAAATATGAGTATTCATGCCACCAAGTGCTGATGATTAAAAATAATTACTTTAATGGTAGCTGGCCCGATGCCAAACAAGATCAGGTTTTGCATTTCAAGCATGATCATGGATAATTTACATCTCCTTTTGCACCAATACCCCACTACTCTTAATGGATTCTCTTTTAGTTTTTATGAATTAATAGAAATTTAGTGCCTAACTCCCTATATTATAGTCCACTGCTTGCTTTTAGAATCCACAGAACTATATATATATATATATATATATATATATATATATATATATATATATATATATATATATATATATATATATATATATATATACATATATATATATATAATTATTTTTTAAAGTAGGATGGCTCAACATCACATAATTCTTCAAGTGACTTATTTAAAATGTTTAGCTGTCTGCTTTCCATGAGTTCTGAATGGAGGCACAGGAATGGAGCAAAACAGAAAGGAAAAACAGAACCAGATCTCATGCCTCCCAGGGGGCCTCTTACTTACTCAGGAGAATCTTTGTGGCCATGGTGGCAGGCAGGCTGTCTCCTTCACAAACAAAGCACAGGACTCCTCAAAAGTCCTAGTCACAGCCTGAGGGGCCTGGAGCCTTAACCACAAGGCGGCTACCTTTCAGTGTCAGAGAAGATGGGGCCATTTCTTTCCCTTTCTTTCTTTTTCTTATTTCTTTGAGGTTTCATAGGTAATGAAGATATGTCAAAACAGGGTTACAAAGAACGGTAGCAAGTTTTTAAATGTTTACATTTAACAAATTAACACTTTTACCAAAAATGTAATATAATTCAGAAGATAATTATAGGATTTATTAACAAGATATGTATTAATATGTGGTACCCTAAAGGCAGTGTGACCCAGTAACAGGAATCTGGTTTCAGTTTGTATAATGTTTTTCAATCCTGTCTATGTATCTCGGTGACACTATATGGACAAATGACAGTACAGAGTCATTTGAAGATAATGTCAAAAGTAAAGATTTGATGTCCCAAGTGAATGCAAGGTCTGGATCAAAGGGCCCTTTGGTCTCCCTGCTGGATAGATTTGTAAATATGTGTCAGGTACATGCACTTTAAAACGTACTCATTGCTGGTAAGATCAGGGGAAAGAGAGATGCATGCCTCAGGAGTTGGCTCAAAAGGTGCGGCTGTAGTAAGCAAAGAAGACTCAGAAATGTCACCAGGTCAAGAGGAGGCTCTACGGGCGCTGGGGAAAGCGAGCAGAGGGCTAAGTGAGCAAAGATGCTCCAGGCATATACAAGCCGGGGGCAACCTATTGGAAACATTCTGGGCATAGCTTGAGTCCCGCTAGCCAATGGCAAGTGTGGAGAAGACACGGCTCTGTTTGCTTATTCTGATTTATGTGTTACTACGCCAGTGTCTTTGACAGTGGGGAAATGTAACTGTAGCTTGGATAATGCCTTCATTTGTAATATCTCCTTTGACCATTCTTATGAAAACTCATGATAACTCCAGAGGAAAGAACACTGGCACCATTTTGCAGGAAGACCTGATTCCAATGCAAAATGTGGGACTGGGCACATATTTTATAGAGTAGGAAGAAATGACTGAAGCTGCTTCATTTGCTTTGGGAAGAAAACCATGGCATGTCAGGTTATTCAGTTGGCCACAAGGGGACGAAGCCCTTTTACACAGTAATTACCAAAAAAAAGTTACCCTATCCCTGAGGATCAGTGGGCTCTCCCACCTTGCCTGGCCTAGAATGTACCTCTTGTATGAAAATGGCCTTGGAGGGTGACACTCCTTATACCCCGGCCTAGCCAAGTTGCAGGGCGGTGACCTCCCTGCAGTTGGACAGTCAGTACATACAAAAGAGCCTTTAGGCATTCGTGATAGTTAAGGTGAGACAGGTGTGGAGTACCAAGCCAAAGCCGGCTACGTGTACCTTCTACCAAGGCATCTGTACCTTCTACGAAAACCTCTCCAGTCTCTGGAAAAGTGACAACACACATACACACACAGAAAAGAAAAGAAAGAGAGATGTGTGTGTGTGTGTGTGTGTGTGTGTGTGTGTGACTTGCTCTCAGAGCCAACTCTGATGCTGGCTACACTCCCCTCCCCACTCCCCATGGGCTGGGAGAGCCCGGAGGTCTGTGGTCCTCAACTCCACCTCCTCAGAGCACCGTTCCCTGACTCACCACGATTCCACTCCACATACCCCAGAGATCTCTGCCTCCTTCTCTCTGCCTTTTGGTCTGGTTGCATCAAAGCTGGGGGCCCATTACTGATCCAGAGGTCAGCTCTCAGGTTAACTGGGGAATGAAAAGAAATAAAGAAAGGAAACCACAAACTGACTTGGTAAGCAAGGCCATTCTGAATACACAGTGGCAGATTAGAGCTGGGTTGTGAGTGTCTTGAAACCTATTATTCAGGTACGTGACTTATGTAGGTCAGTGTCAATAACCTGGGGCATAAAATGGTTAACTTTTATGATGGGTGAGGCACCCAATTTAAGTGGATGGTTCAACATGCTTTATTGCAGTTCAAGCCAATTTTTGATTAAGAAAAAGACATAAAGATTGGGGTAGCAACGGAACCTCATTCCTCCTTGGTATAAAAGAAATCCTTGGGATCACTCAGACTTCCAAGGAGTGCCAATTTTGCCAATTTTGACAGAATTTCAATGTCCCTTTGGGCACTGTGCAACTGGGAGAAGCTGCTTTGGTGCCTTATTTATGTCTTTGTGGTCTGAACAGTCAAGTATATAGAATATATGTTTCATTGGAATAGAACTGATGATGCTTCATTTTTAATAGTCTTACTAACCTATTAGCAACTACAATTATTAATCTCTTTTAAAGTGTATTCAATTAGAATACGATTCAAAGTTATAGTAAGTTCTACTGATTGGTAAGCTATTTGCTAACTGTTTATTCATTGACTCTTATTAATTGTTGTTTGATAATATTGTTGTTTTATATAAACCAGTGTAGAGCATGTCTTTCAACCCATCATTCATATCTAAACAAAATCAAAACCTTTTCCAGAGGTATTTCTCTTAAACTCCAATTGATGGCAATAGCTTCCTGTAAGTTCAGACACTAGTTCCTGATCCTGGTAGTATAAAAAGAATCCAAAGTCCATATATTGTCTTGCTCAGAATCATACTGCATTTAGTGTTGGCTGTTGCCTTGCTTCTATGACTTTCCCTGAACAATTCATACTTGGCTACACCCCCCCCCCATTCCTGTCCCCAGGTATCTCCTGTTTGTGTGACAGTTCCTGACAGGGTCATCTGCTGACCTTTGGCTCAGGTTATTGATCTGGTGTCTGGACCCCTAACCCATCCTGCAGAGAAGGTAACTGATTATTTGAGGGACTCTTGCCATGATCATCTGGATGCTTCTTACATCCTTGATGAATTGTACTCTTTTAAAATTTCCCTTAGGTCATTCTGAAAATTCCAGTTTTCTTGATATATCCACACTGGGTGTGACAGAGATAGAAAAATATAACAAGTGATGTGATGTTACTGATTCTCCACCTGCCCACCTCTCATCTTTGTCCTTGGAAAATTTAACTTAATTATACTGATGAACTTACATTACATGTTCCTGTAGTAATCATCATTTTTACAGCCTTCTCTTGGAAGTTTCTTTACCCTGCTTTAATTTTCTTGATGACATTTACAACTACCTGACACTAAATTTGATATTTGTTTATTATCTGTTCATACCATTAGATGTAAGTCCCATGAGAGTAGGGATTATACCTTTGGTGCTTAGAACAGTGCCTGGCACATAGCTGGCAGGCAATATATATATGTTTGTTCAATAAATGTTGAGTGGATCAATTAGCCATACAAAAGGAGGGTTTGCAATACCAAGGAGATGATATTGCTGATTATCAATATAATATGCCCTCCACAGGAACCTTTAGGACTGATATGTCTAGGATGTTTTGCTATTGTCTTGCCTGATATTAGGAGATGGGTGAGATATTGTGTCATACTGGTTAAGGGCACAGGTTCTGGATTCAGACTGTTGAGGCTTGAATCTGGTTTCAACTCTTACCATCTGTTCAAAATTTCTTGCAAGTTACTTAATTTGTGACTCGATTTTGCCTCTTTAGAATGGGGGAGAGGTGATAACAGTGCCTTTTAAGGGTACTCAAAGGACTGTTGTGAAGATGAAATAAAATAATATATCTGAAGCTCTGGATAGAGTGATTTCCTCATAGTAAGCACACAGTAAGTGTTATGTATTACAAGTTAGAATGTGGTTACAAATAACAGAAGACAGCTCATGTTGACTTAGTTGACTTAAATGATAAAGGTTCATGCAACTGGTTCCTAATTGCTTCAAAGGCAAAATGTGATTCAAGCATGTGATTCAAGATAATGACTCCACTCATATTTTTCTACAATTCACTCCTTCTACCCTTCTCCCTTTAGAGATTTCATTCTTCATGACTGGAAGGTGTTGCAATAATTTTTGACTTTATAAAAACATAGTGCACTACCGAGAGGAAGAGATTCTCTTTAGATAGTGTCTATGGAAGGCTGGGGAAGTTCTTGCCTACAGCAATAACTCTGACATTTCTCTGGGAAAACTGCATCACATGCCCATCTTGACCCAGTTGCTGGGACCTCTGGGATTGGATATATTGACTGACAGAAGCTAATCATGTGTAACTTCTTGGACTGGAGATGGGGTCAGCTTGTATAGAAGGAATAGAAACCCAGACCAAAACTGGGGCACTATTAATTAAAAAAAAGGGAAAATGGATGCCAAAAATAGCCAACATATTATATTGATGAATAATCTATAGAGAACTTCTTCAATCCCACTGATGCTATAAAACAGGCAGAAGGAGAAGAAATTTCATCAACATCACCATCACCTTCACAAAACATTTATCTTGGAGAAATGGTTTACCCAATACACTGTGATGGACAGTTTTCCTCTGTCTGCTAAAAATATTTTTTCACTCCACTCTCTCCCTATTCAACAGTCCCTCCACCAAAAAATACATTCTGTTATCTTATATTTTCTGGAATCTTTTGGATGTCTTTGTGCACAATATGAATGAGAAGCCTTAACCCCTTATGATATTGGATTGTATTCTTAATTGTATAAAATAAAAGCATCTTTTGCAGTCAATTCTCTCATGTAAAGTAAAAAACAATAATAGTGAGTGAATTTAAAGTGGGAAGATGATAAATTTTATGTGATTTTTTTCTTATAAATCTTAACATGTCGATTTGCAGAGGATATTGAAATATAATCCTCATTTTATCATGGTGACAAAGGTTCATGGCACAGTGTCAAGTATCTTGTTTTGGAAATGTTCAGGCCATTTCTTATTCTTGCTTTTTTGTTGCTGTTTTTTTTTAATGTTATGCACGAAAGACACTGCTTTCATTGTAACCTACATAAAACGCTATTATTGACATCTGAGGATTAAGTTTTAATTGAAGTAAGATTTCAAATGGTCTGTTATCTGTGATCCCTATATAATGATCACAAAGACATCTAGAGCAGGCAATGAAACAGATAAATATGTTGAAAAGACAGCTAACAGCTCCATTTAGCTCACCCACGCTTGCCAAACTTGACACACACAATTTATCCCAGCCTGATGGAAAGGGAGCATAAAATATAGCCAGATTGTGATACTGTATGCTTCTCAGATGGTGTTTCCTTGGGCTGAAAATCAGGTGTCTCATATGCCCAGATATGGTATTCAGATAGGTGTAGATGGGCTTTTTGCCCAAACTCATCATATTTTTAATGTTTTAGTTTGGAACTTGCTTGAGAGCAACGTTAATGGTGAGTCTCTCATCTATATAACATCTTGGATGACAAAGAGAGAGTGGAGAATATCCACCAAACACAAAACTAACCCTTAGGGGAGAAGTGAGAAGTGAAGCCAACAAATATTTAACAAACAATAATATTTGAGACCATTATTGTAAATGATAGGAAGTAGAAGGTTTGCTAAAAGTGACTCCAGTGATTTTTTCTTTTTACTCTCTAGGTTTTTAAAGATCTCCAACAAAACTCAACCGCTTTGCCAGGAGAACGTGCCAGAAGGAATCAGCTCTGGGCTGATGAGACTGAATTTGAATCTGTTCTCAAAAGTGATTCAATAACCTGGATTCCAATGGCTTAAAAACAAAACCCAGACAAGCCTTAGACTGCCATTTCATGTAGGGTGGGGACTAGACTACAGCTGCAGTTTTGTCCATTTTTATTAGAAATCACACCCCTCTTCCACATGCATCTCACTTCCAGATCCTTTTTCATCCAGCCACTTGTTTCATCTGGGCTAAACTGAACCCAAAATGTATAGAAAGACTCTACCAGAAAGAAGCCAGTGAGGGAAGCCTCGTGTGGACATGGATTGAACGGGAAATAACCTGCTGCTGCTCAACACCCCCGTCCTTTTTTATTTAGGACACTGGAAACACACAAGAGCTGACAGTATGGATGAGGAGGTCAGAGAACGTGGTGCCTCTTGGCTCTAGTGTGGGTTTTTGTGGAATTGCCCTGGAAGCCACGGATGTTCTTGTTGTCGTCACCCATCCCCTTGCTTCTACCTCTCTTCTGGTCCAAACATTTCATTTTCCACCCTCACCTAGATGAGTCAGGCTGGAGGTAAAATTTGGCATATAAAAAACCCAGCAATTTCCAAACAGCCTCTTCAAGTAAGTAAAAGCAGCGACGAGTCTTGGCTTTTGCTTTCCAAAGGAGGACATGATAAAAAGGGTAATAGACACAGAGATGTTATGAACAGGCAATACACACCATGCTAAAATGGCATGAACCACAGGTGACAAGGAAAACTGACCGTTTGGTATTATTTTCAAAGAGATCTGAATATTTGTTAGGAGAGCTGGCAGCAGGACCAGGATACACCACTTTGCTCAGGGGTGGCAGATTGGGTGTGTAGACATAGGAGCAAAAAAATGTTTTGTTTTCTTTTTCCCATTCGCTTTCATGGAGGAAGCTTACCCGCCCTCTAATGCAATCAGTTTCACCCCTTTCTTGGAAAAACACTGCTGCCTCTCCTGCTCTCTTGGCCAAATGTCCCTTGCTGGGAATGTGGCTCTGCTCTCTAAGCTCTGCAGTGCCCCAGGATGCCCCCAGGAGAGCTCTCTAGGACTGTCAGGTTGACTAGAAGAGTCCATAGCATGCAGCCAAGAGCCAGGGCAGAGGAATAAGAGCAGGCTTCAGCTGAACGGAAGGGAGTGACGCCAGCGTTAGGAAAGACGGCGTCAGGACTGCAAACCAGAGAGGGCGCGTCCTTCAGCCTGGAACCACTTGATCCGTTCTCTACCTGCAAGATGCCCCCTGAGTTGCCTAAACGCAGCTCAAAATCCTACTTCCCTCCTCCCCTCTCCAGACTCTCCCAGTCAGAGGTGATGGCACCTTTTCCCATTACAGCCACTCTCTCTTCCCCTTGCGTTCTTTACCTGCATGCTTTCTCTACCCGGACCGTGCACTTTGGGAGGAAAGAGGTCCTGGCCTATTTATTTGTATGTTCCCCAAACGTGGAATCACAGTGGTACGGATGATGATGATGAAAGCTAACACTCACACAGCACTAACTACGTGCCAGCCATTGTTCTAAGCTGTTCACGTACTTTCACTTATTAACCTTTATAACAATCCTATGAGGCAACGTCTATTAGTCCACTCATTTTACAAACAACAAAACCAAGACCTAGAATGGTTAAATAGCACTCTAAAGATTACTTAAGAGAGACACACAGCCTCTGAGTGTTGGGACTACTGGCAGACAAACTCAACATTTTTTCTTTTTTTCTTTGTTTTTTTCTTTACTGGAGTATAATTGCTTTACAATGGTGGGTTAGTTTCTGCTTTATAACATAGTGAATCAGCTATAAACTCAACATTTTTTCTTTTTCTTTAACTTGTTTTTTTCTTTACTGGAGTATAATTGCTTTACAATGGTGTGTTGGTTTCTGCTTTGTAACAAAGTGAATCAGCTAGAAACTCAACATTTTGACTCTGTCCTGTCTCTACTGCCCGAGCAAATGGTAGGGAGCTGACAATTTTTTCATGAATGAATAAACAGACTGGGGAAGGAACCTGAAACAAATGCCACCTACGAACGGTTTAGATGAATTTCTTTTAGTCCATGAAATACATAAAGACCATATCTTGTTCTCAAATCTTAGTCTAACAAAAATTTGATTTCTTGAATAATGAATTTCTTGAATTTTTTAACGTGTGTCCCCACATCTGATTTTGATGCAGAGGGCCTTTGGCTTGGGCTTCAGGAAACACTGCCTGGAATAAATAAGGTAGGTGGAAACACTGTTTCTGTATATAGCTCATCATTCTTGATCATCAGAGTGAAAGATGTCAACTAAATGGTGACCATTTTTTGTAATGAAGGCCCAGAGTCACACTGGTTGGTCAAACTACTCTGTCACAGCCACAGGGACATGCCCCAAGAAAGCCTACAGGACTGGAGAATCCAGTCCATATGCTTCTGGTACAGGAAAACTTCAACGAATAAAAATATTCGGGGCTTCCCTGGTGGCGCAGTGGTAGAGAGTCGGCCTGCCAATGCAGGGGACACGGGTTTGTGCCCCGGTCTGGGAGGGTCCCACATGCCGTGGAGCGGCTGGGCCTGTGAGCCATGGCCGCTGAGCCTGCGCGTCCAGAGCCTGTGCTCCGCAATGGGAGAGGCCACAACAGTGAGGGGCCCGCGTACCGAAAAAAAAAAAAAAAAAAAAAAAAAAATTCGGAGAACAAACGATGTAGTGGACATATGAATAGCACTTACCATTGAATTTGCTCGGCCGAGGTGCCATTGATCTAGGTTCTGCCTCTTCACAAATGGCATCTTCATAAAATGAAATGGTGCTCTAAGGCTTCTGCCAAATTTGTAGCATTCTTATATTAATCTGAATGGTTAGAAAATCATCCAGCTCCCTTAGGGTCCAGAAGAAAATCAGCTACATTTGAGAATACCCAAGACCCCAGAGTCACAACTCTGTTTTTCCAATCTGTTTTCTTCCCAGAGGATGTGCAGGGAGCACGTCAGAGAGGTCAGTGTTCTCCACTAAGCCCTGGAAATAAACCATCCAGGGGTTACCAGGAAAGATCTGGGAGAACTGGGAAAGGAGGATTGGTGAGATATGTGATCTCTGCATAAGGAAGCTGAGACCAAGGAAGCTTGCAGGTTGGTTTCTTGAGAGGCTGGAAGGTGGGTAGCATAAATATTTCTTAGAAAACCAAGAATCCAATTTGCTTCCAGCTCAAACAGGCAAAAGGCCACTGAGCTCCAGCATGTACTAGGGAAAGCAAACGAGTGGAATGTGACCTTTCTTATTCTTACACCATGTGTGTATCACCAGTGCTCTTGGCCCATCACACATGCTCATATAATTATTCCTAAATGACCCCGTTGTGTTGAAAGCTTGCTAAAGTTCTGGTAAGATGATGAAATGAAATCTGTGCTGCCTAGGGGGAAAACACTAAGGAAACACAAATTTTAAATGTGGATGGTGTGTGTGTACAGTTTCGTGATGACTATGTGTTGGAACAATGTGACTTTTGCTATCTGGATAACTGGCAATGCGCCAGTAATATCTGAGATATAAAATTGCTAAGGGGATTATTGCAAAATGTGCATGCGGGAATCTTTGATAAATGATATGCACATCCACACATCAGCAGAGTTTGTACTCTTTTCACTCCCAACTCCTCAGCGACGAGGCAGGCTGATTGGATATGGTGATAGAGGATCAAAGGAATTTTCAGGGTGGCCATCCTCTGACCTTTCCAAAGCAGACAAACACTCAGGGTTGCACGGAGACATAACAATATACAGTGACATGGAGATTTTTGTAACCAGACACAGACATAAACAACCAAAATTGTGCCCAAATTTGCCCCCTTGATTAGGGGTGGCTTCATCCTTTTTTTTCCCCAAACTAATTGATATTCCTGGGTCTTATGAGAATCAGTAGGCTTCTTAAGAAAGAACTTCCAGGGACTTCCCTGGTGGCGCAGTGGTTACGAATCCATCTGCCAATGCAGGGGACATGGGTTCCAGCCCTGGTCCAGGAAGGTCCCACATGCTGCGGAGCAATGAAGCCCGTGCACCACAACTACTGAGCCCGTGTGCCACAACTACTGAAGCCTATACGCCCTACAGCTGATGTTTTGCAACAAGAGAAGCCACCGCAATGAGAAGCCCGCGCACCGCAATGAAGAGTAGCCCCTGCTGGCCGCAACTAGGGAAAGACTGCATGCAGCAACGAAGACCCAAGACAGCCAAAAAATAAATTAAAAAAAAAATTTCCATATCATTGACATTTTGGGACCATATAGTCCAAGCCCCACAGTGAAGATAGCTAAAAGCTGAGGTTAAGTGGCCTATTCAAAAATCACGTTCAGTTGGTTGACTGCAGAACCAGAAAGTTGAGCATGAGGCTCTAGACTTCTAAATACCTTCTAAATACAATTGGCTCTTGCCCTGCCCATCATCTAATAACAGAAATATGCAGGATTTGTGTCCTCCTGGTTATTTAACCATGACACATTTATTTGGATGATGATATTTCTAACTTGTATCACCTATATCCTCTGGCCTGGAAAAAAGTAAACAGTCAGAAAACACTTCTTATAATATTTGCTGAATGCAACAAATGAACGAATGAGTCATATATCAATGATCTTTTTAGGTTTTCAGTATATTTTTACATCAGTGTATTCTTTTTTAATCTAAACTGTGATTTTTAAAAAATATAAACTGTCATTTACATTTCTGTTTTTTACACACACTGCAATCAACAACAGCATCACCCATGGCACCATGATGGCAACTCATCATTAATGCCAGCAGAGTCTACATTCAAAGCCATTCACCTCCAGTTTTCCATTCCAAGGGTCAGCTTCTCAGGAGGACCAATTACAAATGGCAAATAAAGATAAATACTTACACAGAGACCTTAGAATCCATTTTCTCCAAAGGTAGTCTTTCTGATTGGATTATTACTTGTGGCTGTAGCTAAAATCAACCACAAAAGATGGGAAACCTTCTACCTTTCTCATGCTATACACACACACATACATGCACACACAGCACAAAACATGCCTGTGTTTTCTAACCCTTCTGTTTTCAGTTTTAAAACTGATGCATTATTTGAACAATACATGATTATTTCCTGCTGCTTTTTCGGCTGCCTGTCTAGTGCTCCCGATTGCTGTGTGCCAGTGCAGGCTACCCCATCATCCAGGGCCTGCCTTATTTTCCTCACCAGTGGTTGGGTGTGCAAAGGCACAGTTTTAAGATGGAAAGCTAATGCATGCAGTTTTTCTTCCTTTGAGCTCAGAGAAGCCGGTTCTGAATTGAACTGGAAAGTCTTTAGCTGCCCCAGTAACTCTCCTTTGATTACCTATTGGCCCAGGGCATGGGATGTGCTGCTTCCAACCCAGCGAAATAACACTGTGGAGAAAACTGTATAGAGAGTGGGCCCCTGGAGAGGAAGATTTCCGGTTCCCCCTCCTCCCATCAGCCCATGTGCTACTCTGTATTGGTTGTGTGTATGTGTGTGTGTGTGTGTGTGAGAGAGAGAGAGGGGGGGGGCATTGAAGCAAAAGGGAGGTACACTTGAGCTTATTCTTTATTCATCGATACTTGTTAATACTGCTTTGGCCAGAATTGCATGATTGTTGGAAAGTAATTTTGTAGCCTGAAAGCCCCCTTTACCAAGATGATGCCTTTTATCTAATCTGAGTCAGGTGCACTATCTGAAGATGCCCTTGTAAATCCTCCACGATGTTAATTAGAAAATCCAACAGAAACACAAAACAAAACGAAACCCACAATCCCTATAGATACCAAGAAAAGTAACCCAAGAGTTAGATTTGAAATGCTAAAAATATTTTAAGTTAAACAACTCAGTCTCTGTAACTATATGTAATATACTGTATGATTACAAGTATGTCTGCAACTCTGATAATATATGCTTATCTCAGTGGCGATAGCACATCAGTTTTTACTTATCTGTCGACAACCGAGTGTTCTCCATATCCCAGAGCAGGTTCTGATACAGAAAGCAGAGTGCAGAAAGGGAGAAATATGTGGTCAGGGGCCCTGCAGGTCTGATGTGGTGCAGCTCGGTATGCAGGGGAGCTGAGGCCTAATGAAATCTGAGAGCTGTTTCTACTCAGTTTCCTTGAAGTGCTTTCCTCTGAATCATCTCATGGGGTCCTTGGACCAAAAAGAGATGGTCTTGACTCCCACCTACCTCTGCTTTGAAAATGTAAACCTAAGGGGTCACAGATGGCCCAGCTTTGGGAGCTTGCTTCTGGGTTTCCGTACTTTCTTTTGAGGCCAAGCACGATCAAAGAAATGGTAAAAGGACTCTGGGTTGTTTGATAGGCTAGAACATTCAGGTTGGGACAAGCAGTTTGTGAAATACTCCGCCCGCCCCTCTGAAGTACCAACTCCGCCCTTAGCAGAGGCCGCAGGACAGCTTCAGGTGCACGACTTCAGCTAATTTCCTTGCCGGTCTCACTCCTTCGCCCGGAGAGGATAGATGAGGCAATCGTTGCTCCCTGTCATGATGAGCCAGTGCCCTAGAGAACATTTCCTAATCCAAGCTCCACCCTCCCTGAGGATGAGTTTAACCTAAAAAGTTCTGTGAAGAGGCCCCAAAGGAGTCCTGAAAACCACTCAGAGGGAAGCGATTCCAACCTGCTGATGGAAGGCCACAGGGAAAGGACGGGATGGGGTAGAGACACTCCTTTATCTTGATGGATGACTTAAACACACAGATGCCTTTTTAAAATAAATATACATACTCAGTGCCTCCTTTCCTGCCCCCCTCCCAGGTGCATACACATTTTTTTTCCTGTTTTATACATACACACCCCTCCACTACCATGACCACCCCATTATCACGTGTAGCATGATCAGACAGATCCAAACTGGAATGCTGCTGTGCCTTGTGAGAGTTGGTGGCCCTAGACAGGTTATTTGACCTCACATGCCTCAGTTTCCTCAGATGATAAGAAGAAATACTGACGGCTCCCTTGTCTGGGAAGTTGCTGGGATTGGGAAAGATGACATTGCTCACCGGGAATCTTGCCCAGTGCCTGCAACTCTATAAAGGTAAATATCAGTCCTCCTCCCCGGCTCCCTACCCTCGTTTCTGCTTGAATGACTCCTAGATGCTGTCCTCATAACCTCTCATTTTCAGAGGTCTTCACATTCATAAAACATCCTTCTTTCTTCACGTCGGAAGGGATTTTGCCTTCTGGGACCATAATAGTCACCTACACCCCCTCAAATGTTTCTATACCTGAGAGCCAGATACTTGGGAAGTTTTCCTCTCTTCTCCCCTCCGTCACTTAAAAGATACTTAGATGAAAATGGCACGTAGCTGGAAGCGCTTTCCTCAGCGCAACAGCTTTCCCTCTGGGTCTCTGCGTAGCCATCTAAACAGAGTCTTCACAGATTGAAACTGAGCTCCATCGAGGAGCCCTCCCAGCAACGCTCAGTTGCTTTCCTCTTTGGGGTCTAGGGTCTGTGCTCCCTGAATGAAGATCCCTTTGACTTCCACAAATTGGAATAACACCTACCTCAAATATATTATTTGATGAAAGCGGATGTCAGCAGATACTGCCTATGTAATTGATATTTGATTTATTCAAGATTTATGCATGCTGTGCCTTAGATTTATTAATGATAATCCCCAGCTCTTGTGTTTAATATAGTGGAACCAAAACATAATTTGCTGGGATCAGTCAGAAATGCATCAAAGTGATTAACTCTACATGCAAACCATTACCCAGTGACATCCCTACTGTGCACAGTGCAAAAAGAGGCAATAATAGAGTAATTGGTTTCACTTATGCAAGTGAGATATTTGCCGTGATTGCTAGTAAAATTCGGTCCCTTTTATCTCTAATTCTGCATCTCTATATCCCTTGTCATCCTTTGATGCTCCTTTCCCAGGCAGGATTTGCCTGAAATGAGCAGGAGGGCGCGCGCGCACACACACACACACACACAAACCCACACACATACACGACATCCCACCTCAGCAATTACGTGTGAAGGCAGGTGCAGAATCTTGCTAAAACAGACAGGAGAGTAACTGCCCCTCTCAGGAGGCCCCCTGGTGGGGCACTGCTTCCGGTGGGGACGAGGGACCACCTCCCTCTCCCAGGGGAAAGCCAGCAAATGGGAATCATATCCTGACATCGCTCTTTATCCACATCTGTCACTTTTATCGATACCCAGACAGGCTGCAAAACCACTGCTCTCTTGGAGTGGACATTTGGAACGATGCAAACAATCACTAAGATAACTTTTTTGGGGGGGAAATGCCTACTCATTTATGTTTGTTTTCTGTTTTGTTTCAGCTAATTAAAACTTAATTGGGGGATTCCCTGGTGGCGCAGTGGTTGAGAGTCTGCCTGCCGATGCAGGGGACGCGGGTTCGTGCCCTGGTCCGGGAGGATCCCACATGCCGCAGAGCGGCTAGGCCCGTGAGCCATGGCCGCTGAGCCTGTGCGTCCGGAGCCTGTGCTCCGCAATGGGAGAGGCCACAACAGTGAGAGGCCAGCGTACCGCAAAAAAAAAAAGAAAGAAAAAAAGAAAAAAACTTAATTGGATGGACAACCCTTTATTATAAGACTATGCCCTTCCCACTTTTTGGTTTTAAAATACTTTTTCTATTATGAATTGTTGATGATAGTAGATGAGAGCAGTTTAGATTTTAAGAATTCACAAGCAAAAATAATATACACATGTGGCAAAATATTCAAAGTCTATGAAAATGAGTGAAATGAAACATAGAAATTTCCTTTCTCTGTTCTATCCTCTACCTCCAGTCCTTCTCCCCACTGGTAGTCACTGCCATACCTTCTAGAGTAGCCTTCTAGAAAATGTAAACCTAGTATACCTACATGTATATGCACCATGTGCTTTTCATTTAATACTGTATCTCAGAGATGTTTTCTGGTTTGCACCTGGAGAGCTATCTGATCGTCTTCCATGGATATCTATGATCATTTTTAATTGTTTAAAGTACTGACTGGCCTGGCAGTGCTGTACAGTAAGATTGCTACTTGGAAATCATTTAAATATTCCAGCTTGGGAACTGTGGCTACAATTTAGAACAAGGTAGCATTTTGTGAGGATTTACAGCAAGAGGGAAACACACTGCATCCCGCATTTTACAGCAAAACTTGTAAATAGTCCTTGATTTCTCTGTTGCCTGGAAGGTGCCATCTGTCTTCAGGGCATCTGGTGGAACGGATCAGTACATCAGCCTGGCACCTTGATGGGCAAGGGCATCTCTGACTCCTGCACCTAATGCCAGGTTTAGATAGGATTTTAGTGTATTCAGTAACATGTCAGTAAACACCGCTTATACCATCTACCTCATGGATCTAACGTCATTCACAGCTAATTTAAAATGAAGAAGTCCCAGGGTGCTTATTTTTGGTTCCTTCATGGAACAACACTAATCGTTGTGTATCGGTTTCTCTTTTGCTCCCTAAGCAGTATTAGAGGTATGGTAAGAACATACAGGGACAGAGCAGGTTCTATCAAATAAATTCCTGTGCAGGATACCAATAAATGCAATTGATAAAAGTGCACTGGAGGAGGAGAAGAGAATTCCCCTTGGGACAACTCTGGGATTGGAAACACCCTTGAAAACCACATCTGTTTAATTTAATTTTCACCCAGTAGAAGAGGACTATGAGACAGTGCTATCTGAAAGCATGGTTTCCTGAGCACGGCATCAGCCTCACCTGGGAACTTGTTAGTAATTCAGATTCTCAGGTCCATCCCAGACCTACTGGTGGTGGAGTCCAGGCATTTGTGCTTTTACAATCTTTTGAGATGACTCTGATGCACATTCACTCAAGTTTGAGAACTGGTCCTCTAACAGCCTTTCAGTGAATACTGTAGGCTCATTTAATAAGGTTCAGTTTTAGCAGATGACAAGGCTAGCTCTCTACAAATCTCATTGAGATTCTGGGGTATGCATGCTATCCTGGGAATGGTTTTCTTCCATTCCATGCACTTTAGTAGCATCGCAGAGAACTGTAAGTCTATTGCACTTTGGAAACAACTCAAAGGTGGTTCTTTTAAACAAATGGCTTACCATCAAGAGATGTTGATTCTCATAGGAGATTAATTTAAATGGATTTGACCAGGAGCCCAAACTGTTGCAAGGGGATTATACCCAAATGTATGCTATTCCACAGAAATTATAATTTGTCAGTTATAAAAACTGAGCACACCTTGAATTTAAAGAGTGATTTTTAATTTTCAAGACATGTTTCCCATGTACTATCTTGTTTAATAATGCCCTCTCCTGGCACCCTACAAGTTAGGGGTGAAAAAACGAAGAACAGAGGGGTTAGATAAGCTTTCCTAGGCCACATGCCTCCATAGTGGTACAATAAATATTCAAATTGTGTTCTCCTGATACCTAGTTCATTATTTTTTCTGATGTTCCAGGAAATATATTAGATAATTTCCTAAGATGTGAATTTTCAACCAGATAAGTTTTCCCTATGGGGTTTCACCCTTTTCTCTCTCTTGTTGTTTATAACGGATAGTAATAAACTTCATAAAGGGCCTGAAATTTTGAATCCCTACTTCAGTAATTAGTTAGGGAGCTCTCCGCCCCATCCTGGTGACAGGTGAGATGTGAGGTGTCTTAACCAAGGCAACTATTCCCTTCTGATCCTACTGGTGGGCATCTGTTTCTAGTTGTAACTGACCAAACCCTCCCGGTGCAGGGAAACTAATAACATCTTAACATATGGTCTTGAATCTGGGCCGCCTAATGACCTTGCATGGAGATTAATTGAAGGTGTTAATGGCATCGTTCCCAGCCAGAAATGTCAAAATACTAGCTTGGCCTCCTATGTACATGTTTTAAGAGGATTTGCTATTGATACTGAACTGGATTAACTTTAAATATAAAGAAAAATACTGTAACTTCAGCAAGCACCTGTGAAGCAAGTTTCTGTAGCTAAGGAGTCTGGATTAGTGCTCCAAGCAGAGTGCAGGATAATGAATTTGACATCCCATTTTGACTCCCTGGGAAAAATTCCCAGGATACAATCTTCTTAAGTGGGGGTATTATAGAAAGCAAAATTCTGTTGAGGGTGAAAACTTCATTCTATGACCTTCTATAATACTGTGCATGGAAAATACCATTAGAGATTAGAGTTGATTTATGGGTGTTCTGTGCTATTATCGCCCCCTCCCCCATCTCACCCGGGCAGGAGAAATGGGCAAAAGACCAGTGAAAAGAAACTATAGTTCGAACTATATTTCCTCAAGTATTTACATAGAAATGTATTTAATTTCCAGGAAGCTTCAAGCTTAGTTATCATAATTATCTCATGCGTTGATGCTGGTACAATCGTCCCTTCTATCGGTTCTATTTTCTTTTTTTATTTCTATTTTAACCACCCTAGCACTTGTGTGCTTATGTATGTGTGTTTATTATAATTCACCTTAAAGGCTTCTTCAGGAGTATAAATTATAAAGACATAAAAGTAAACATAGAATAACTTCCTTTCATGCATATATTTACAAACCCATAAACTCTAAGCAAGAGTGAATTGGATTTTAAAAACATTGAGAATTACTTTTACTGGGTTTTTCTTTGCTCAGTTTATTCAGGGATTTTGGCCAAAGGAATCATATAAAATATGTCAAAACCAGATCCTCTTCTGGCTGCACAACTGGTTAGAAAGTAAAAATTACTGACTCAGAGCACCACCAATTCAATCATGCCTGAGGGAACAGACCCTTGATATTACTATTTCACAAGTCTTTTTTGAAGAATTACTCAGTGCCTAGTTCATGGAGTATTCCCTCTCTGTGCTCTTGCAATACTGTACATACAGCTCCCTTACATCATTGTACAGATTTGTGTGTATTTTCTCTCTTCCCTTTTGTCCTGTGAGCTTCCTGAGGGCAGACTTGTGTCTTATTAACTGTTTAAATACCCAGTTTCCAGCAATGACTGACATACAATAGGCACATAATTAGGTACAGATTTTTGTGGATGAATAATTCTGTGAGGTATGCAGAAAGGTCTTAGATACCATCCTGATTGCAAAGAGATTATCATATTTTTGTGGTTTTAGTACTTATTGTTCTGAAACAAGCAGAATGGAATTCATCCATAGTATTACTGACAACATTAAACATATGGTTTCACAAACTCACTGAAGCCAGAGAGGTAGTTTTATTTAGGTCACCCAATAACACACATTTGTGCTTATTGAGAAACATTCTGTAGCATATGAAAAAATTCTAAATGCTTAATTAATCATTCTTACAAACAGCGCATTTTGTGCTCATGTACTTGTGCCAACAAGATTCCACATGTGCATTTTGATTTTCCCCTAAATAAAATTTTCCAAACTCTTTTTAAAAAAAAGCTTAACCCATTATATTCAGATAAAAGCAGTAAAGCATGGAGTGGGCCAGCTTTATCTAATTTTCCAAATTGAATAAAATGAAGGACAAATAAATGGATGATGAAAAGCAATGTATGTCTGATTCATCTGGCTTTCCTGTTGGCCAAGCCACTCAGGGAATTCAGCTGGGCAGGCTGAAATTCCTTGCACATTTGGCTTTCAAGGTCAGGTAGAATGGCACACCATCCACTGGGCAGCCCACAGCAAAGAGAGCCACACAAACCAAAAGGGAAGGAATGCCAAGTTGAACTGTCATTGACCTGCCAGACTCAGGTGTCTGTGAGCTGTGAAACATAAGTAGAGTTATGAAGAGACTATGTGGCCCTGGATATTGCAAATGCACCATAGACTGTTTCCCCTCACTAAAATGAAGTGATGGAGAGATACCTCAGTGGAAAAAGCAATCGGTGGTAGGGAATGAAGTTCCCTACTTTTCTTTCCCCATCCTCTCCCTCCCAATCCTTTCAAATCTCCCTTGGGTCCAATTTGGGAATTCTTGCAAAGGCTAAAGTCCAGCAGTTTAACAGCTGTTAAACACAGTCATAAAGTGAAGATGCAGCCCTCGAGTTGGGCTCTTGGCAGTGTCTGAGGAATATGGCGAGCCATAGAACTCGTCTGCGGACAGGAAATAATGGAAGAGATGAAGGGAGGGGGTGTGGACAAACCAGACTGGGACTTGGAGATGACGACCCATGGAGCATACTAACCCACTCCGGTATTGCTATTTAGTACCTGTGAAGTATAGCATTTATGCATTATTAAATTCATGTATTATTGAATCATGAATCCTTGTCCCCTGATAAGAAATGGAGATGATTTCTTAGTTTAAGTTAAAGCCCTGCCTCCTTATTTAAATAAAACTGCGCTACTGGCTGCCTAGCATGCTAATCAGAAAGCTACATTAAGCAGGTAGGACTCTACGAATTGAAAAATAATGAAACAAGACTTTTCAGCCAGACATTGTTCCCTCGCCTGCTTTTCATGACAGCGGATTTCCTACTTGCAGTTGATAAGACAACGGCAAATGAAGATAACAACATGAGAGGGAAATCATTCACTCTAATGGGCTCCACCTGTGCAGACTTCAGCTCATTTACATGGCTGCAGAAAAATTAGAAATCATGCGGCAATTAGTCTGTTCTAGATTATGCAGTGTGTCAACTGATACCACTCAGGAGAGCACTAGTGCTAAAATGGTTTCAGAAGATAAATCTGCTCTCCTATACAAACAGTTTTAATTACCTGGAAAACGGCATTGCCTATTGAGAAATCTCCACTGTGAACCTGGGCTGCTCTCCCACTATTGGAATCAGATGTCGGGAAATTCCAGTGTTTATGTAATTGACTCATATAATATTTGATGACTTGTTGAAACTGAAATTGGGCCTTTTGGTCGGCTCCCCGATTGTTCATCAAATGCCCCTTTAATGTCTCGGTTATGGTTGGTCAGGGGAAGGGAAGTTAGATTTTTTTAAATGCGTCTGTTTACTGGTACCCTTTGCTTCTCGAAACTTAGCTCTTATAAGTCTATACAAATCTGAGAATTTATCATAAAATAATTTCAAATATGGACCCTGAGTCAACTGATCAAGCAACTATGAACAACTCCTTATGAATAAAATGTTAAGACCATTAAGGTTTTGGATTCTTAAGATAGTGGGATAAATTTTTCTATTCATTTTGGCCTTGAAGTATAACTTTCTTAAAAACCATGGAAGTGTCTAGAGAAATAACAGTCATGAAAATCCAGCTTTTGTGTTTATAAGGGATCATTTAAAGATTTTACTTTGATTTGCTTGTAGAAATGCTTATATATTTACACCCACTTTATTTAGTCATTTTTGTTTTTATAATTGTTTCATTGGATTTGGAAGTAATGCAATAAAGTCGGGGTTAATGGAGGCATCCTTTGAGAGTTTTAGTCCTTGGGTAGGGACAACTTCCTGGGATATTGGTAGAATGTTTGTATTCTGCCTGCACCTTTAGGGAAGACAGGCTCAAGGGTTCTTTTGGAAAATAGCAGGCAAGCACTTAGCATTGTCCACTAGAGTTTGCTTCCAAAGCAAACCTAAAAAATGGCTTCTGGTTGGTGGATGGCAGTAAGAGTGGGGCATGCCTTAAAAGGCAGGCAATGAGCACCTTCAGTGATGAAAGCAGGGCCAATCTTACCTACAGATAAAGAAGGTAATGCCCTCATATAGATGAGCTTTCAGCCAGGAAACCTCTACTGGCCAAGAGATTTCTTCCAAACTTGCTCTCTGAGATTGACTTCAAGATTCTAATCCTGACTAAAGATATAGAATATCCAGGGACACTTCACAAGGAACTTTACTGGTTTCCACTTTTTGTCCCAGAAGCTTTAGTCTAATGAGGGTTCTCGCAACAAAAGACCTGCAAAGACTATCAATTTAACAAAAGTGGCTGTAGCCCCTTCCTAAGTAACAAAATGAATATAGTATGCTAAGGCCCTGAGATGTCCTCCGGTAAAGAAATTTGTTGAACCCAGCATTTTCCAGATTTATCTGAAATAAGTAAAATACTCCTTCCCACCCTTTTGTAATGGAGCACTCATTCACATCCAGTATCCAAGAAAAGAACTTTGGGTCACACCCCTGCAGTCCCAGAGTGAATGGCCAGAGCAGGCTTTGCCTATGGACAGGAGGACACAGGACTTTAGGGCCACAGTTTATGGTGCTAGAGAGCACAGAGGCCAACTTCACTGGCCACATGTATTTCTTTGGCCTATTTCAAAGGCAATTTCCTCCCATCTCAACTCTTACCTGCATAATATATACACAAAGGCACACACACAGACACATACACACACAACCCCAGCCCCATCAGGTCCATCAAAGTTTAACACAATTTTGCAACTGAGGTTCCTTATGTGAGCCACTGAACACAGAAAATGTTTTGAATGACAATGTTCTCATTCTCGCAAGGCTGGTATTTAATCAGTACCATTCTAGATGCCTAGGAGAGGAGCTAATTCATTACACACAATGAATACCTTACGGCATTAGGGTAAAATTCTCTCCTGGAACGAGAGCACAATGACACCTTGGCAATATTTTTAGGATAATCCATATTTTTCTGGCAATACCTTTTCTTACTCCACATTCCCTGAAAGAGAATGTACAGTGCCATATGTTATTGACTCTTTAATCTGGGAGGGACCTTAGAGACGGTGCATTACAGGTGAGGACAGCAAGGCCCAGAGGGATGGCCCAAGTTGCTCTGGGTGACGTACTGAACCAGGACGGAACAGGACTGTCATTCAGGTCTTCAGACCAGAGACTGGAGTTTGTTCTACCACATCCCTGTGCTCTGCCATCACCCGGGGCCCTTCGGGAGAGGAGAGGGCAGGCCCCATTCAAGAGCCCTAGCCACAGACAGGTGAGTTTATCACCACAGAAAAGTAGGTCACTCAGGACCCTGAAATTCAGAGAGACGTGGACAGTACTGAGAATCACAAGCCACAGAAAGTCCTCAGGGGAACTGTGAGTGTCCTGGAGAGAACAGCAATCTGGGTGTAAGGCGAGTGAGTCAGGATGTTCTAGAGTCAGAGTCCTTTCATGGGTGTGAAAACGTGTCCCCTTCCACAGCGCCAACACATCAGGGGTCATTCTGTTTCTAGATGCATGTTAATAAAGAAAGGTCCAGTTGGAGAGGGTGAGAATGCATGGGGTGGGGGAATCTGAGCTCAGGATGGGGACTCCAGCCAGTCCTTCCCATACACAAGGGCTGTCCTCAAGGGGGGATTCAACTTTAAAAAGTAAAAACAACAACACAACTAACTTTCTGCTTCTTGGTGCATCTATTGGATGGAATATGGAATATTCACTAGAAATAATGGTGATTCTTAAAATAAAAACCTAGAAGTAAACTGGATTGAGAAATATTTTAAGCATAAGAACAACGGAAGAAATGAAAAGAAGTATCTATGGATTTGATTACATAAAATGTAAAATATTTGTATGTTAGGAAATGTGATAAAGTCAAAGGCAAGCTGGTAAAGTGCGTTTTCATCAATATAATAGGCATGTGTTTTAACACCTTGTTGGAGGTGGGAGGAAAGGTACACTGTGCTTTTAGAACAGGCAGCACTTGCTGCATCAGCCATACATCATCCTTTGGAAATTTGTTCTTGGCCATCACTGTTCTTTGCTCTTTAAATCTCCTGAGGTCACAAATGTGTCCTCTCACAGTTTCTTTGAGCCACTGTTGATTACAGTTATGAGATGATCCCCACAGGCTGCACTGATATTTATAGCACATTTCATAAGATCAAAGGGTTTCAGCTTTTGCCTGCTAACTTTTATCTTCATTTCCTCAGTCACTTCAGTGAAGGCACTTGTAGTGACCTCATAATTTGCATTTAACACCCGGAATGACATTCTGCCTTTGTTTCTTTGATGCAGGCCCAGTGCCAATACTCGTATCCACCCCCCCTTTTTTTTAGTCATTATAAATCAAAGGGTCTGTAGAATACAATAAATCACAGAAGAGATACAACAGATAAAGCCACACCTTTGCAAACACCCTTGATTTAGTGAGTACTCTTGAGCAGGAGCTGACTGAGGGAGTTCCCAATATGGTTCCCAGAGTATATGGTAGATTCCACCATACCAGCTTCCACTGACTAAGAGCATAGTGGAGCCCTCAGCATATGGGACAAAGTTAACATATGGCCTGTTAGCTCCGAGGCAAGGGAGGCTCAGTCCTTCATCTTCTTCTCTATCTCCACTCACTCCCTTGGTGATCTCACCCTGAATTATGGCTCTAAATACCAGATAGTGTTGACTACTTGGAAATGTATGTCTCCAGCCCAGACTTCTCCCTTGAACTCCAGACTCATATATCCAACTGACTAATTGACATCTCCACTTGGAAGTCTAATAAACATCATAGATTGTCACCTCCCAAATGGAACTCCTGAACTTCTCATGCATGGACCCCTTCCCCATCGCAGAAAATGATAATGTCATTCTTCCACGTGCTCAGTCCTCTCATTTTCTCATCCCCACCTCTGACTGAGCAGGAAATTCTGTTGACTATTATCTTCAAAATATATCTACAGTCTGACCACTTCTCACCACTTGCAGGCAATTCCGCTGGTCCAAGCCCCATCATCAATCACCTCAGTGATTGCAGTGGTTTCTAACTGACCTCTCTATTTTGCCTTTGACATCCACAGCCCAGGCTCATCATAGCAGCCAGAGCCTGTCATGTCAGACCTTTAACAAAGGCTTCCCCTGATTCGGAGGAAAAGCTCAGATCCTCACAATGGCCAGAAGGCCTTACTAGTCTGTCACCCACACCTTACCTCTTTCACACGGTCTTGAAGTCACCTCTATTTAACTCACTCTGTTCAAGCTATACTGGGCTCCTTGAATGTGTTTTTTGAACACACCAGGCATGCGTTTGCCTCGGGGATTTTTAAACATTTGTTTTTTCTTTGGCCTGAATCATTCTTCCTCCAGATATCTTCACAGCTCTCTCATCTCCCTCAGTCTTTGCCTAAATGAGTCCTTCTCAGTGAGGCCTTCACAGACCACACTATTTAAAACTGTAACCCTTATCCTGATATTCCTTATTTCCTTAGTTTATTTTTGTCCATGGCACTTATTCTATATGAAGTTATAACTTTACTTAATTATGTAATGTCAGTTTCTCTGCCCTAAAATATAAACACAGTAAAGGTAAAGGTTTTTGTCTCAGTCTTCCACCGCTATAAACTTAGTGCCTGGAATAGTGCCTGGAACATAGAAGACAAACAACAAATGTTTGTTGAGTGGATGAATAAAGGAAGGAAAAAACATTTACATATTTTTTATTTACACAAGATTGGATATTTGGGAGAGAAATATACTTATGACAAATCAGCGCTGTTTGTGTAAGTAAGGTTGACATCTGTGACATCTCAAAATCTCAATGCATTTATGTAAAAGTTTCTTTTTCATTTGGACAATCTGTTGTGGATTTCCTGATGAGGCAGGTCTCCTGAATGGCTCTCCTATAAGCAGTAACTCAGAGATCTAGGCTATTCCATCTGTCATTATCTGCATCCTCAGAATCCTTGACTTAACACCAAACAGGAAATAGAGGCAGATAGACAGTTATTGCATGAAAGTTTGCATGAGATACTGCATGGGATCAGTTTGCAAATGACCTACATATTTTTGCTCATTTTCCTTTGACCAGCACTCAGGTACATGGTCTCACCTAGACGCAAGGATGATGGGGAAGGAACTGGGAAAAACAGCTTAGCTGCATGTCCAGGAAAGAGTAGAACTAGATATTGGTGAACATTAGCAGTCTTTATGATGTATAATTAGATCATATAAATTGATAAGATAAAGAGTAAGTCCCTAAGAAACCCTAAAGAGGCAACTCGTAGGAGAGAAAATCTAAAATGCTAAGGAACATATAAAAGAAAGTTTAACATCTATGTGCTGATTTTTGTGTAGACATAGTTTTCAAATCCTATAGGGATATACCGAGAAGTGAGATTGCTGGACCATATGGTAAGAGTATGATTAGTTTTAAAAGAAGCTGCCACTGTCTTCCAAACTGGCAGTACCATTTTGCATTCCCAACAGCAATGAATGAAGCTCCACATCCTCACCAGGATATTGTGCTATTAGTGTTCTGGGTTTTGGCCATTCTTTTTCTTTGTTTATTTAATTATTTATTATATATATTTTGATTGGAGCATAGCTGATTTACAATATTATACTACTTTCAGGTGTACAACGTAGTGATTCAATATTTTTATGGATTATATTCCATTTAAAGTTATTATAAAATACTGGCTATATTCCCTGTGCTATACAATATATCCTGGTACCTTATTTATTTTATACATAGTAGTTTGTACCACTTAATCCCTTACCCCTCCCCCCTTCTTTCTTCCCACTGGCAACTGCTAGTTTATTCTCTATATCTGTAAGTCTGTTTTTGCTTGTTATATTCATTCATTTGTTTCATTTATTAGATTTCACATACAAGTGATAGCCTGAAGTATTTGTCTTTCTCTGACTTATTTCACTAAGCATAATACCCTTCAGGTCTATCCATGTTGCTGCAAATGGCAAAATATCATTCCTTTTTATGGCTGAGTAATATTCCATATATGTATAATCACATCTTTTTTTATCAATTCAGCTGTTGATGGACACTTAGGTTGATTCCATGTCTTGGCCATTGTAAAATAATGCTGCTAGGAACATTGTGGTGCATGTATCTTTTCAAATTAGTGTATTTGTTTTCTTTTCTTCAGATATATACCCAGGAGTGGAATTGCTGGATCATATGGTAGCTCAGTTTTCAGTTTTTTGAGAAACCTCCATACGGTTTTCCACAGTGGCTGAACTAAACTTCATTTCCACCAACAGTGTACTAGGGTTCCCTTTTCTCCATCCTTGTCAACGTTTGTTATTTGTGGTCTTTTTAATGATAGTCATTCTGACAGGTGTGAAGTGATATCTCATTGTTGTTTTGATTTGCATTTCCCTGATTAGTGATGTTAAGCATCTTTACATGTGCTTGTTGGCCATCTGTGTCTTCTTTGGAAAAATGTCTATTCAGGATTTTTGCCCTTTTAAAAAATTTAATTAATTAATTAATTAATTTTATTTGGCTGCACTGGGTCTTTGTTGCTGCATGTGGGCTTTCTCTAGTTGCAGTGAGCAGGGGCTACTCATCGTTGCAGTGCGTGGGCTTCTCATTGTGGTGGCTTCTCCTGTTGCGGAGCATGGGCTCTAGGTGCACGGGCTTCAGTAGCTGTGGCATGCGGGCTCAGTAGTTGTGGCTTACAGGCTCTAGAGTGCAGGCTCAGTAGTTGTGGTGCGTGGGCTTAGTTGCTCTGTAGCATGCGGGATCTTCCCAGACCAAGGATCAAACCTTGTCTTCCCTGCATTGGCGGGTGGATTCTTAACCATTGCACCATCAGGGAAGTCCTTTTGCCCATGTTTTAATCAGGTTGTCTGTTTGTTTGTTGTTGATATTGAGTTATATGAGCAGTTTATATATTTTGAATAGTAACCCCTTATTGGATATATAATTTGCAAATATTTTCTCCCACTCAGTAGATTATCTTGTCATCTTATTGATGGTTTCATTTGCTGTGCAAAAGCTTTTATTTTTAATTAGGTCCCATTTGTTTATTTTTAGCTTTTCTTTTCCAGCCTTAGGAGACAGATCCAAAAAAAATATATTGCTATGATTTATGCCAGAGTGTTCCGCCTATGCTTTCTTCTAAGAATTTTATGGTTTCAGGTCCTATATTTAGGTCTTTAATCCATTTTGAGTTCATTTTTGTATAAGCTATGAGAAAATATCCCAGTTTCCTTCTTTTACATGTAGCTGTCCAGTTTTCCCAACACATTTTTTTGAGCAGACTCTCTTTTCCTCACTATACTTTCTTGCCTCCTTTATCATAGGTTAATTGACAATAAATACATGGTGCTCTTTTCTGGGCTCTTCTATTCTAGTTCCATTGATCTGTGTCTTTTTTTGTGCCAGTACTATACTGTTTTGATTACTGTAGCTTTGTAGTATAGTCTGAAGCCAGGGAGGAGGTATCTCCACTTTGTTCTTTTCTCTCAAGATTGCTTTGCCAAGACACAAGGAAGAACACTACATAATGATCAATGGATCAATCCAAGAAGAAGATATAACAGTTATAAATATATATGCACCCAACATAGGAGCACCTCAATACATAAGGCAACTGCCAACAGTTATAAAACAGGAAATCAACAGTAACACAATAATAGTGGGGGACTTTTAACACCTCACTTACACCAGTGGACAGATCATCCAAAATGAAAATAAATACGGAAACAGAAGCTTTAAATGACACAACAGACCAGATAGATTTAATTGATATTTATAGGACATTCCATCCAAAAACAGCAGATTACACTTTCTTCTCAAGTGCGCATGGAACATTCTCCAGGATAGATCGCATCTTGGGTCACAAATTAAGCCTCAGTAAATTTAAGAAAATTGAAATCATTTCCAGCATCTTTTCTGACCACAACACTATGAGATTAGAAATGAATTACAGGGAAAAAAAACGTAGAAAACACAAACACATGGAGACTAAATAATACATTATTAAATAACCAAGAGATCACTGAAGAAATCAAAGAGAAAATTTAAAAATACCTTGCATTCCTATACACTAATGATGAAAAATCTGAAAGAGAAGTTAAGGAAACACTCCCATTTACCACTGCAACAAAAAGAATAAAATACCTAGGAATAAACCTACCTAGGGAGACAAAAGACCTGTATGCAGAAAACTATAGGCATATAGATGAAAGAAAATAAAGAGGATACCAACAGATGGAGAGATATACCATGTTCTTGGATTGGAAGAATCAATATTGTGAAAATGACTATACTACCCAAAGCAATCTACAGATTCAATGCAATCCCTATCAAATTACCAATGGCATTTTTTATGGAACTAAACCAAAAATTCTTAAAATGTATATGGAGACACAAAACACCCCAAATAGCCAAAGCAGTCTTGAGGGAAAAAACTGGAGCAGGAGGAATCAGACACCCTGACTTCAGACTATACTACAAAGCTACAGTAATCAAGACAATATGGTACTGGCACAAAACGAGAAACACAGATAAATGGAACAAGATAGAAAGCCCAGAGATAAACCCACGCACCTATGGTCAACTAATTTATGACAAAGGAGGCAAGGATATACAATGGAGAAAAGACAGTCTCTTCAATAAGTGGTGCTGGGAAAACTGGACAGCGACATGTAAAAGAATAAATTAGAACACTCCCTAGCACCATACACAAAAATAAACTCAAAATGGATTAAGGACCTAAATGGAGGACCGGACACTATAACACTCTTAGAGGAAAACATAGGAGGAACACTCTTTGGCATAATCACAGCAAGATCTTTTTTGATCCACCTCCTAGAGTAATGGAAATACAAACAAAAATAAACAAATGGGACCTAATGAAATGTAAAAGCTTCTGCACAGCAAAGGAAACCATAAACAAGACGAAAAGACAACCCTCAGAATGGGAGAAAATATTTGCAAACAAATCAACAGACAAAGGATTAATCTCCAAAATATATAAACAACTCGTGCAATTCAATATTAAAGAAACAAACAACCCAATCCAAAAATGGGCAGAAGACCTAAATAGACATTTCTCCAAAGAAGACATACAGATGGCCAAGAAGCACATGAAAAGTTGCTCAACATCACTAATAATTAGAGAAATGCAAATCAAAACTACAATGAGGTATCACCTCACACCAGTTAGAATGGGCATCATTAGAAAATCTACAAACAAAAAATGCTGGAGAGGGTGTGGAGAAAAGGGAACCCTCTTGCACTGTTGGTGGGAATGTACATTGATACAGCCACTATGGAGAACAGTATGGAGGTTCCTTAAAAAAGTAAAAATAGAATTACCATATGATCCAGCAATCCCAGTACTGGGCATATACCCTGAGAAAACCATAATTCAAAAAGACACATGCACCCCAATGTTTATTGCAGCACTATTTACAATAGCCAGGTCATGGAAGCGACCTAAATGCCCATCGGCAGATGAATGGATAAAGAAGATGTGGTGCATATATACAATGGAATATTACTCAGCCATAAAAAGGAATGAAATTGGGTCATTTGTTGAGATGTGGATGGATCTAGAGACTGTCATAGAGAGTGAAGTAAATCAGAAAGAGAAAAACAAATATCATATATTAACGCATGTATGTGGAACCTAGAAAAATGGTACAGATGAACCAGTTTGCAGGGCAGAAGTTGAGACACAGATGTAGAGAACAAACTTATGGACACCAAGGGGGGAAAGCCATGGGGGTGGGGAGGATGGTTATGTGATAAATTGGGTGATTGGAATTGACATATATACACTGATGTGTATAAAATTGATGACTAATAAGAACCTGGTGTACAAAAAAATAAAATTAAATTCAAAAATTTAAAAAAAGACAAAAAGAAAGATTGCTTTGCCAATTCAGATCCTTTTCTGGTTCCATATAAATTTTAGAATTGTTTATTCTAGTTCTGTGAAAAATGTCATGAGTATTTTGATAGGGATTGCATTAAATCTGTAGATTGCTTTGAGTAGTATCAACATTTTAACAATATTAATTGTTCCAATCCATGAACATGGAGCATCTTTCCATTTCTTTCTATCATCTTTAATTTCCTTTATCAATGTTTTGTAATTTTCAGAGTATAGGTCTCCCACCTCCTTGTTAAGTTTATTTATTTTTAGGTATTTTATTCTTTTTGATGTGATTTTTAAACAGGATTTTTTTCTTGCTTTCACTTTCTGATAGTTCATTATTAGTGTACAGAAAAGCAACAGATTTCTGTATATTAATCTTGTATCCTTAAAATTTACTGAATTCATTTATTAGTCCTAATTTTTTTTTTTTTTTTGGTGGAGACTCTTAGGTTTTCTATATAAAGTATCACGTCATCTGAAAATAGTGACAGTTTTACTTCTTCTCTTCCAATTTGAATGCTGTTTATTTCCTTTTCTTGTTTCATTCCTGTGGCCAGGACTTGTAATACTATGTTAAGTAGAAGTGGCAAGAGTGGGCATTCTTGTCTTGTTCCTTGAGTATGATGTTAGCTTGTGGATTTAGCATAAGTGGCCTTTATTATGTCGAGATATATTCCCTCTATACCAAATTTGATGAGAGCTTTTTTTTTTATCATGACTTTTATCAAGTGCTTTTTCTGCATCTATCGAGATGATCATGTGATTTTTAGTTTTCCTTTTGTTAATGTGGTGTATCACTTTGATTAATTTATGGATGGTAAACCATCCTTACATCCCTGAAATGAATCCCACTTGATCATAATATATGATCCTTTCAATTTATTTCTGAATTCAGTTTGCTAACATTTTGTTGAGCATTTCTGCATCTATGTTCACCAGGTGCATTGGCCTGTAATTTTCTTTTTTGATAGTGTCTTTGTCTGGTTTCGGTCTCAGGTCTTGTAAAATGAGTTTGGAAGTGTTCCCTCCTCTTCTATGTTTCAGAATAATTTGAGAAGGATAGGTATTAACTCTTCTTTAAATGTTTGGTGTAATTCACCTGGAAAGTCATTTGGTCCTGGACTTTTGTTTTTTGGGAGTTACTAATTCAGCCTCTTTTATTCCCTACATTGGCAGGCGGGCTCTCAACCACTGCACCACCAGGGAAGCCTGATTTGTTCTTTCTTATATTTTCTAAGTCTTTGTTGAAGTTCTGAGTCCCTGCATTCTTTTCCTGAGTTTTATGAGTGCCCTTTTGAACGTTTCTTTGAACTTTTTATCAGGTAAATTACTTATCTCCGTTTCATTAAGGTTTTCTTCTGGGGTTTTATTTCATTCTTTTGTTAGGAACATTTTCCTTTGTCTCATTTTGTTTGACTCTTATATTTTGTTTCTACGAACAGGCTGAAACAGCTATCTCTCCTGGTCTTGAAGGAGTGGGCTTGTGTGAGACCATCCCCTGTGTAGACTGTTTGCACCTAGTGGCTTTGGCAGGCTGGCTGGAGCTGGGGTGTGTGTGAGGCAGGGGCTGTCCCTGGGGAGCACTGCACCCAAGGCTGCCTTTTTAGGGCAGTTGAAGTTAGAATGGGCCTGGGCCAGAGGCAGCCCCTGGGGAGTACTGTGCCAAGGCACCATGGTGGGGTGCCTGGGGCTGGAGTGGACGCTGGCTGGGGGCAGTCCCTGGGCCTAGGCCACCTTGATGGGATGGCTGGAGCTGGAGTGGGCATGGGTCAGGAGGAGTCCCAGGGGGGCTCAAATAATGGCAGTCACAGACACCTCCAACCTTGAAGAGGCCCCCAGCAGTTCTGTTTGGCAGGAGCTCTAGTGTTAGTAAACAGATTGCTTTCCTATATAGTCTAGGTGCCCTTTAAATGGCTGATTTTTTGCTGTGTCCCAGGGCAGGTGAGTCTGCACTTGTGCTTCTTAGCAATATCCCTCCCTAGTTCTGGGTACTGCGTTTGGGTGGGATTCCCATAGGTACTGTGTCTCCATTTTTCCTACCAGTTTCTACGTGGTCCTTCTATGTGCAGTAGTTCTTTTGTCAGCCCTCAGATCTTCAGGAGGAATTGCTCTAAATGAGGTGTAGATTCGGTGTTTCTGTGGGTGGAGGTGAGCCAGGGTCTCCCTATGCCAACATCTTGGAACCCCCTCAAATTTCCTTTCCAAGTAAAATACTCCCCAGGTCTGGTCCAACAATTCTATGTCTAAAATGAATCAGATTCTTCTATATAGAGAGAAACATATGTGTTTTTTGTTTTGTTTTAATAAAGTCTTGTTTTAAAATAACACAGAGAATATTATATGCCTACCTTTAACTTATTCCAACTTGAAATAAACTGAGTATCTGCTAGTTCACAGAAAAAATATCTAATTCTTCTACGGTGTTCTCACTTGTCGTTTATATATGCAAAACTTATATTGTTAGATACAAATATACTCATTGTTGATATATCTTCCTGATTTATTGCTCATTTATCAGTATACAGTATCTCTTTTTGAGATTTCCTTAAGAGCTATTTTGTCCTGATATTGTAATTGATACTTTTCTATCATAAGAAATGTCAAGGTTTATGCTAATTTTTATCTTCACAATAATAAATGCATCATCATTTTAAAGAATCATATAAGTGCATATTATACTTTTCAGATTGCTATTATCTTCTTCATTGTCAAGTTCCTTGTGCAGAGTTTTGAAGAGTCTTTCATATTTCTCAGTGATTTTAGCTTTTCAAATTTCTCTCATATATTTCCTTGATTCAAGCTTATGCTTTCTGGTGAAAAATATCTTTAAAATTATACTTTACAAATGTATATTAAGGATGCCATTAAAATTGCTTATAGTGTCCTCTCCCTTAATTTGGGGGTCCTCTGAGTTACTGGGAAAGTCATTTCCATCCAAATGGGACTAACAGTAGTTAAATGTTGATAAAATATTTGATGAAAGACAAACAGAGAGAGAAGTTGGACAGATTTGTAAAAGCCTGTTTCTGTCTTTCATTAAAAAATTCTAATTCCTAATTGAAAAAACTAGCTCTGCCAGTCTTTACTGTTCACCAAAAAATCCCAATCCACCTCCTTAAACAAACAGACATTCATATATTTCATTTTTTTACCCTGGTTACCATGATTCAGCTATAGCACTAATCCTACTGAGTTCTTCAAGACATAAAAATATGAAATTTTCTTATTAACTACCACATATAAATGTGTTTTACTCTCCTAGCTTTAATGAAAAGATGGTATATATCATAATAATCTCAGAGTGTACGAATAAATAAATTAGAAAAAATCTCCTCTAACATTTCCAGTAAAATTGGTTCTTTGGGAAGATGTGCTGTGTTTAGCATAATGTCATGTAGACACCCTACATGGTTGTATCCATGGGCATATGTGCAAAATAGATGAAGATCATGGAAAATACAGGATGAAATATAAACTCCTTAACTTGCCAAGGATTATCTATCATCATCTGACTGCCATCTACCAAGCCAGCTTTGCTCCCACCACTGCCCTATGTGCATCCTATATGATAGACATTTGAACTACTTGTTAGTCTTTGAATCACCTGTCCCATTTCATACCTCTGTGCCTTTGCCTATGTAGTTCCCTTTGCCTTCAATGCCCTTTAAACGGACTCACTGTCCATCAGGTAAAATCTTATTCACCTTTCAAATCTCTGCTCCACGCATACGTCCTAATGAAAATGTCCCTTATTACGCCAAAAGAAAAAAAGAATTTGTTTTCTACTCATGTTGTTCTTTATACTAAGTCCACAATATGCCAATTATCTCACTGTGTTTTAATAACCACTATTTTTAACAAAATGTATTTTTCATCATTAATCCCCATCACTTATTACCTAGCATGGCACATAGTTATTATCATATAAATATTTGCAGAATGAGGTATTTGAGGTCCAGCCATTTAAAAGACACAGGAAAATACACTCTGAACACTACATTTCTAGGGTTATATTTGGTATTCCTTTAGTGGGACAAAGACTGGGCTTACCGAACTTTATACAGAACGGTTGTGAAAATTCTCAGCCACATCCTGCAAGACCCGCTGAAGTCCCACAGCATCTGTGACTGTTCTTCCTCACTGACCTCTCTCTTCTCTGAACTGTGAACACATGAACCTCTGAAAGAGGCTTCAAAAGCCCAATTTCCCATTGAAAACACCTGGCAGTCATGGGGTAAGAATAAATCTCTCAAAATCTGCATCTTCATTAATTATTAAAATAATACTCTTTTGTGGGTTGGGAAAAATGGAGATGGATATCTATTTCAAATGTTGCATAAATCCAATGACAGCGGTTTTGCTCATCTGCCACATGGTCTGTCTTTTGTCCTCTGTTGAAAGATCAGAAGGTGAAGTGGACCCTGGCAAGGACAGTCTGCAGAAGGACAATAGAGTTAAACCTGGGGAAGGTAATGAGACATACTAAAATACATATATGTAAGAGTGTGTGTGTGTCTGTGTGTGTCTGTGTGTAAGTAGGTTTAAAATGTTTTCCACTTCCTTCGGTGGCATCGTTTTTGGAATAAAACAGACATAAGTTTGCCTGGTGACTCCACCATATATTTGCCTCTTTAGCATGAGCAAGTTAACGTTAAACTCTTTAAGTTTCAACTTTCTCAATTCTAAAAATACCTTCCTATGCAAGGGTATACACACACACACACACACACACACACACACAATTTCTCCCTTGGCTGTGAACATACACAGTAGTCTATAGATGCTCACTGTCTTAAAAATGCATACGGTAAGTCTAAGAGAAATAATTTGGCATTCCCCAAAGAAATTTAGCACACGATTGACTTACTTACTATGGACTGCAAGAGGGAATGAGGCTAGAACCCATCATTTGGTCTCTCCATCTTCCTACCCAAACAGGCCTCTGAGGTATATGAGCAAAGTACTAGCCTAATGCTCTGTATTTCAACTGAGAAAACAGACTCAGACAAGGGGCTTGTGTTTCCCCAAATCACAGAGTCAGAACTAGACCTGAGACTTCTGACTTCTATCACAATGCCCGTTCCACTGAAAACCAGAGCATCTTAAATCTGGTTGCATGATTTGCTCCCGTTTCCCCCCAGATCCACTCTCCACTCTCTTCTGCCCTGTGCTGTCCTGGATGGAGGAGAGCCGAACTTTATGGCTGCTTCAAAAGGCTCCCTTTGCTCCTGGCTCCTAGCTGGGTTCAATTAATGAGGAGCACCAGCCAGAGGCAGAAGAGGGAAGGATAATGTGGCTGTGATAGACCTTCCCTGGCTGGCTTCCTATGGGGTTACCAGTGGTTGGCTGTTTCCCTGTTAGGTGACCCTCTCCACTGGGCTGCCCTCTCTTTGGGTTCTGATAGCTACTCCCACCCTTTTCTCATTCAGACTAGGGGTGAAACAGTACCCCATTGTTCCCAGCCCCAAGGTACTGGAATATCCCTTCTGGTTTCCCTCCACCCTACTGGTACCTCTGTAAGGAGTCCTTTTATTAAACCTTTTTCAAGTTACCCAATTTGAGTGTGTCAGTGATTTCCTGCTGGGATTATAACTGATACACTAGGGAGCTTTTAAGAAGTACAGATGCCTGGGCACTTCCCAAAACTCCCCAGGTGATGCTAGCTGATAGTTGGGATTGCAAACTTCTGCACTAAGTCATGAGGATGATTTTTGTTGTTGTTGTTGAATCACTAGCTGAATCACTAGGACGTACACACATGCACGTGCATACACATTCACATTCAGTGAGAATGGTACAGGAAATCTCGGGAGCTGAGCTGGCTAGATTCTGGTGATCTATGGTTTTTGCAGGCTACGTATGGACTGATAAATGTTCAGACACTTAGGGTGCAGCAGCCTTGTAAACACCTTCAAAATATTTACTTTCATGCTGTTCCTTTCTTCTTCTAACACCCAAATGTCAATTTTAATGGAAGCCACATCTCCCCATATTGATTGGTTCATCTTGATTTTATTAAGGTTCAGTTTGGCTGCCCAGGAAGCTTTTCTAGTGTTTGAAGCATTTATAAAAATGTATTTGGGAGGGGCAGGGAGGGACATGAGGTAGGCAGGGGGCAAAGAAAAAAAATATCACATTTGCCTAAAGTAAAGCACAGTTTATTGCCAAGATTTCATTAATTCAATAAATAAAAATACAAGTAAGCTCCAACTTCAACAAGCTCAAGTTTCCCTCCTAGCTGTGAAACCACAGCACCCCAATGGCTTCTAAATGTGTCAACACATGACCTTCCCATCCCAAACTCACCCGTGGGGAGAACATGATTTATGAGGTTGTCTGACCATCCCTGAAAAGGCTTTAAGTATTTTACTTTCATAATATGTGGAGCTCCTTCATTCAGTGGTAAATGATTGTGGGTTCTTAGAGAAAAGAGTGAGTTTCTGGGGAAAAATAAGATCTAAACTTGGAAGAGATCTGCAAATAGCTCTGTGGCACCTTATGGTGTGTGAGCTAATTACTTGCCCTAAGTTGCCTAGTAAGCCATCTTTGTTTGGGAAGTTTCATCTCTGTCCCAAAAACTCAAGAGCCAGACAGGGAAGGGAAAAAATGATGGTGTCTGTGGTGAGGCTGGCAATGCTGCCCTGCCGGCTGGTTATTTGGAAAGGTTTTAGAAGATGTGTTATGAGGTATGGTAATGTGTGTCATTTTTCATGACTAAAGTCCAAGGATTAAGTGGGTTGAGGCTGAGGACTTGGATTTGGCAGTGGAAAACACCAAATAATGTGTGAGCTTTGCATCCCACTGCTGCCTGGGCTCTCCTACCATCCAAGATAGAGGAAGAGGACGCTATTTTTTGGACTGCCAAATGCAACAGTTAGAAGATGAGAAATTTGACTCCCTCAACTCTAAAGTCATTTTTATATAGAAGAAAAGTGAGTTTTGGTTGTTGAAAAAGTCCGTCTGTTTAGAAGTTGTTAATGGAGAACATGAGTGTTCTTTGAAAAGAATAAAATAAGTCAAAATGGTGGCAATCTCTTATTCTGAGAAAGAGGAAGCGACCCTAAGAGAAACAGAAGATGCAATACCTTTCTCTCAAAGTTTAACTTTTTTTTTTTTTTTTTTTTTTTTTTTTTGCGGTACGCGGGCCTCTCACTGTTGTGGCCTCTCCCGTTGCGGAGCACAGGCTCCGGACGTGCAGGCTCAGCGGCCATGGCTCACGGGCCCAGCCGCTCCGCGGCATGTGGGATCTTCCCAGACCAGGGCACGAACCCGTGTCCCCTGCATCGGCAGGCGGACTCTCAACCACTGTGCCACCAGGGAAGCCCCAAAGTTTAACTTTTGTTCTGGTTTCTTGGAAACGTGTGTTCAAGGGGAACTGAGGATATACTAACTCTTCAAGCCAAAGATCCTTAGTTCCAAGTAATGCAAGCTCACTTGAACGCATGTAAGACAAAAAAAGCGCCATTTCTTATAAGGATACAGGAGTATCCCACGGAACTCAACAGGCCAAATGGAGCTCAGTCATAGGAGAGGCCAGAACAGGAGCCAGAAAGCCAAGAAGAGCCAAGGCACCTGCTCCAGCTGTCCAGCTGTCTGCCTTTCTGGTCTCCTGCTTTACCTTCTCACTCCGTTCTGCTGCTCTCATCTTATCCCAAACTTGATTTCTCTCCTTATTCAGGTCCAAGGCTGAAGAGGACCATTCCACGGTGACGTCTCCCATTCCAAAGTCACTTGCCTCAGGTGACCAGCCAAGATCATGAATTAGCTATCCCTTAGAGAGTGTTACCATGTTCAAGACTCTATCTAAGTAATTTGCATGTTGAATTAACTCATTTAGTCCTCATATTCAACCTATAAGGTTTATCCCCATTTTACAGATAACAAAGTTGAGGCAGAAAAATTAAGTGATTTGGCCAAATTTACATAGCAAATGAGTAGTAGATATGAGTTTCAAATCCAGGCAGCCTAACTCCAGAGCCTGTGCTCTTAACCATGGCTGTTCTGCTCCCTGAGCCCCAATGCCATTCCCCAGAAGAGAGAATGTGTCTAGCATCTTTTGGATTGGGTGGGCATCCCACTCCAATCAGCCCTGGGCAAGGTGGTGATGGACGGACCTCAGCAGGACCACATGGCACAACATGAATTATAGGGCCTGTCTCAGTGCTGGCAAGGAATCAGTTTTCACAGATTGGGGGCTGGGGATTGGACACATACCCCAAAGTCTTCCACATTACTCTGTGAAAATGCTTACGCTCTCTGAGCCAAGTCATGGGACAGTGTAGCAATACAGAATTAAAGGTCATGAAAATATGTCAAGCACAGAGGAGTTTCCTGGATGTGGTTATTTTCAAAGGGGCAACCCTGTATGTGACTGATTATTTTACTTTTTTCTAGTATTCTCTAGAGATGGGAGATTTTACATTTCCTGCATGGCAGTTCAGCCAGGTTCCTGCAGATTGGGAGTTCTTCTCCCAGTCTAACCTAAATGCCTCTAATGGCAGCTGAAACTGATTTCTTTGTGTTGCTTTCAAGGTAAACTGCACACAAAAGGAACATGTGAGGATATTCTGAAGTAAACTGAATGTCACACTGACTTAATTAGAAATTTTTATCAAAAGACTAATAACAAAGGCATAAGAAATTCCTGGAATTATGTGTCTGGAAAGAGTTTCATTAATTTGTGTTTTATATATATATATATATAAATAAATACATAAGTGAGGAAAGCATTCCAAATCTGAGAGAACATTGGCTCCATAACAGAAATGATGGAGAAGATAAAACTGTGAACTAAGAAACAGGCAATTTTTGGTACATATTTCTGACCCTCACCCCATAAATGCCCTAATGTATGAGGCACTGGCCCATGTGGAAATTTTGATGCATTCAACACTTTCCTAATACAAAATTCCATTGAATGTATATAATATTCCACCACAGCAAATGAACTAAGTAAAAAGAAAAATAAAACAAGATACGCTCATTTTGTTCTAAATTGTCCAAAGATGTTTTCAGCTTACTCTCTCCTTCTCAAACTTTCTCGATTTTTGCTTCAAAGAATCTTTTCACCTTTGCAGACCCTCAAATCTTTGAGCAGTCCTCATCTCTCTTCTACTGTGGCCAAAGGATTAGTTGATGGTTTGTCCCCACCCCCTCAATACACACACACACACACGCATGCATGCATGCACGCACACACACCTTTCTTGGGTCTATGCCTTGCCATCTTCCCTGCAACTTGGTTTGGGTCTATTTCACTGCAGGCTCAACCTATAACAACAAGCAGCCTCCTAGTCTTTCTAGGCCTTGTTTCCACTCTCAGAAAACAACAATGGCAGTCAGCTTCCGCAGGTTTCACTTCCGCCATGTATTTTTATCATGGCCTCTCTCACTACCCCGTAGAACTAATGGAGGCTGCAACCCAGCCCTCTGTGACCTCTCCAAGTTCCCCATTTAACTAGAAAATTGCCTCTCACTCCAACCTCCACCTATGACATTACTCCAACTCTGCTGAATAACCTGTTCTCCCTTTCAATTACTCTTGGGAATCCCATCTGACTTCTGAGTGATATGTACCAGGGATGTTCAAATGCACGAGCTAAGAACAAACCCCCATTCTACCCAAAGTGAGAAGAAAAGAGTCTTTAACCACCTATAATCCCACAAAGCGCAGACAAGAAAAGAAAAAGTAATACTTTTTTTCTATGTGGATAATACTTTTAAGTTGTCAGCTCTTACACACAACCTCTCATTTCACAATCAAATAGCATCTCTCTGATACAGGTAGGCTGTGGATTATTTTTGTTGCTATTTGATAGACGAGGAATCTGATGATCTTTTGGTTTCAGGTCCAACCCACACCATATCTCCGGGACTAAGAATCTGTTTCACAGGGCACCAAAGCTTTGGTCAAGTGCTCTAGTGACCAGGCTAGAATGCTTTATTGCTAGAGATGGCTGCACAGGTACACACTACAAACATTTGATTCATTTCTTTAACAAATACTTACTGAGTCCATGTGCCAGCCACCGAGCTAGTACTTTCTTCCAACTTGCTAGAAGTATTTGCTAAAGACCTTTGCAGGAGTTGGGGGCAGAGAACTTCAAGGGTATTGAGCTAGAGGCCACAGCCAACCGCTGACAGGGAAGGTTCCGTGGCCCTGACCATCCGTCTTGCCCGCAGACGCCCCTGGGGTTAGATGACGCCACCAGTTTCTTTAGGATATCTCCTTCGGTGATTCCTTCACTGCCACTTCTATTAGCCAATGTCTCTCCCCCAACACTGCCTTCACCTGCTTTCCCAACTCTCACTAATGCTCAGGGCTCTCCCTGCCCCCAGTCCCTTCCAGTCATGAGGAAAGCTCATCAAACTAGCCAATCTAGAAGCTCTCCTCTTCCAGGAATCTTTTCACAAAGCACAGTGCTTAAAGGGGGGCAATATTTAGTTCATACGAATGAAATAATGGTTGAATTTCAGATACTTCTGGATCAAGATGGGAGGGTTTAGCTACAAGGTAATCTCGGGCTGAAGGAAGCCTTCCTGAGGTGACTCAAAGTACCTCAAAGGGTCCACACCATTCTGCTTACTCCCAAGGCCAGCTCTGAAGGAAAGTTTCACTGTGCTCTACACAAAGAAGGGCCTGGGACTCAAATGACCTGAGCTGTCTGCAAAATTGACTCCCAGGATTTGTTTTAAACCATCATCTGTCTCCCGTCCCAAGTTCTCTGGCATCGGTGGAGAAGCACTTCTCTTTGAGATTTAGGAGGCTTTTGTGAACACATGGGCCTTGACTTTCATTTCACAGACACACTAGTACAGTGTACGAGGGGTTTGGCTGCACAGCTGGTGCCATCCTGTGTGTATGGATTGTGACTTTGGAAAAGACACACTTTCTGGGAATGTGGGGAAGGACCCTATAAAGGAGACGTCGTTCAGGCCAGCTGTGTCGAGTGGTGGGTGCAGCACGTCAGGATGGGAAGTGAAAAGACCAACTTTCAGTCTCTGCTCTCTCCCATCTGGGGCTGACCTTACCAAGGCATTTCCCCTCTCTGTGTCTCAGGTTGCTCATCTGGGGTTGGAGTATCCCAGATCTTTAAGTTTTCTTGCAAAGTCTTAGATTCTGGGATTCCTTGGACTTTGCTCTTAATCCAGTCTTTTATGACTCTGGTTTCACCAGAAACTCTTTGTGAAGAACAAGGCCCAGCTGTGGGAGGTGTCAGTGAGAGACATCAAGTCAAACTGAGGGTGCAGGGAGCAGAAAAGGACCATAAACTGTGTGCCACCAGGGCTCACGATTCTCAATTTTTTAAAGGCCCGGCAGGTGGCGGGTAATATGGGATGTGGTAGATCTATAGCAATAGGAGACTGTGACGCTCGCTTTAAACCAGAGAGGGCACGCCCCACCTAAAGGCACTCAAACTCATGTCTTTTAAGCACAGCACCTGTCGAACAGAACAAATCTGTGGGTTGGCTTATACCCAATGGCAGCAGGTTTGAGACCCCACACCATCTCCAGAATTAGAGAAAATACTTTTCCTGAAGGCAGCCAACTTGTCTGTCACCAGCCAAGTAAGTTTTCTTTTCAGAAAGTCAGATCAGTGGATTCTATTTCTATCAGATGTTTCCCACGGAATGCAAAAGCAGAGACAAACACAGTGGATCAGGCAGGAAAGAGCTTAAAAACTTAGAGCCCATCTGAATTGCACTAGGCCTCAAGCATCAACCTCAAAGCTGGTTCTGTTGTTAAGAAAAGCTTGTCTGCAGCCCAAATGATCCCCAGTTGCCTTCTGAACTGAGCAGAGCCTGGGAGCTGGGCAGAGTCACACAGGAGCGCAGCTTTTCAGATGAGAGAACAGCAGGCAAGAAATGGAGACTTCTTGCTAAGCCCCATTAACGCTTTAATAGAGCTTAAAGCAACGGTTCTCTTTGAAAATGCTTTATTCATAATTGACCAACTGTCATTAGATATAGTTACACTCCGTGGCATCTTATTAGAAGGAGCTTGTTTGAACCCCCCTCCCCAAGCATTCACAGTAAATTCCTAACAGATGATGTCATAACAGGCCGTTACAACCCACAACATGTAGACACCATTAAAGCAATGTGTGTGCCTTTTTGGTACTGAAACAACTAACTTTATTATGAAGTTTGCTATAAAATCTGCTATGATGTATTTAATAATATTAAAGCGTATATTCTTTAATATCAAAGTCACACTGCCCCATGATTCCTGTTATTCCTGCCACAAATGAGAATTGCCAAATCTATCAGCTCAGCTTTTAAACACTTCCTTAAGAGATTTCTTTCTTCCTTCTTTTCTCATCTTCATTACTTTTTTTTTTTTTTGCCATGAAAAAGCAGATGTTCTAAAGCTACAAGTAACTGAAAACCAGCAATATACGCTCAAAGGCTGAAACCTAATATTTACGATAAGCTGATCCAATGAGAAATGTCTCCCCGGTGACCCTGGTCATGAAGTGGGAACCCGTGTGGTCACTGGTCCTGGTGAGACAGTTGTCATTTATCAGAACCCCTGCACTGTGATTCTCAATTAGGGACTTTCCTGACATCAGCAACTCTCCACCTACTTGATACAAAAAGCAAAATAAATATGAAATCCATCCTTACTGCATCACATTCCATTGGCTTTACGATTGCCATATAAAGTAGTTATTATGGATTCCATAATTTATGTAAGGAGATTTGGACTTTTGGGTGGCACTGGGCTCTACTTTTTGTCTCTATCACTATAGCAAACATTAAATTTTCTAATAAATCCTTCAGGTGGAAACCACTGTCATAAATATGTATTTCTAACTGCTAATGAGAACTAGAGATGTTTATATTCAGACCAATGGCAAAAATAAGAGAAAGACTGGTATTCCCTAGAAGAAACCATAAAATTCAGACTGTGGTAGGGACTTGACTAATTGCAGTACTAAATTGCTAACCTTGGACTTTTGGGGAGGAGTCTGCATGTTGTGGAGAAATTAGAGCCTCCCCCAAGAGCTTCTGGTCCAAACATGTTCTGTATATTCCACCACTTGCAGATTAATTTGATATAACAAAGTCCTCTTTTAAAATGCAAACAATCCTTAGAGGGTTAAGCCAGGGGATTATTATTTTTTGGTACACCTCTCCTAACTGTGGTAATCTTCAGACGATTCTCTTTAATTCAATCTACTGAACATTTTAGTGAGTGCCTATTAGGTATAAAATAGAGTGCTATGCCAATTACGGGTAATAGAAACAAATATTGTCCAAATCCTCTTAATGGCGCCTCAGAGGAGATACTGCAGTTTCCCAAAAAGGAGTTTTTTCAAGTAACCCAAGTGAAAGGCTCCTGCTCCTCCTTTTCTTCCAGAACCCTCTGGATCCTTCTTATTGTTCCCATTGAGATACTGGATGTTCAATTTTTTCCCCTAGCCGGCCCTGTCTATGTGGAATTTCTTAATCCCTTGGCTCCACGTGGCTGCTCCCCCTCTTCTAGAACCCTATTTGGGCCAGAGCCCTGGGCTTCCACCTGCCAAGAGGAAATGCTTTCATCTGTTCAGATGGAAAAGACTGTATTTCTGTAGGCCCAGCATGAGTCAGCCTGCAGATTATTGTTGGAGGGAACACTTATTCCCCAGTCTAGTAAATCCATAAGTGGGATTCCAGAAAGACTCACCCCTGTGGTTTCCTCTCACCCCTCATTACTGACCACCCCTGACCCCGCTCCCAGTGGAGTGGTAAATTGACTGTGAGTTGGGAAGAAAAAATGGGCATACATGGCTCAGGGCCCTCTTTTCCTTTCTCTGGACTCACCCGTCTGCAGAAGGATGCATTTATCTGTTCAGGGCCATGAGTAAGGGGTCTGCCGCTGGAGGTGAGACCTGTAATTTAGGAGAGGAGGTCAGATTCAGTTCAGCAGTGTGTTAGAAAGCCCACTTAGCCTCCACCAAAGCCATATTCTGTAATCCACCTTGAATCAGTAAAAAGCCGATGTTTGGATCTCTATGGGTCCACTCTCTGTGCCTACCTCTCATCTGTTCGGAATATGGCAAGGAAGAGGTCTATTTTTCTTTGGGGTCCCCCAAAGCAAGCACTTTTACACCACCTGTGCTACAAGTGGTACTGACTCCACCCTGTGCTCCAGGTCTGTCCCCTGCAGCATGTACGTGGAGACACGTTCCTTAAAAACAGATGCAGGATCATTCCCTGGGCTGTTCTGGAAATCCTGCCTGGTACACTGCCATCCAATCTCATTCTTCATGGGAGAGATGCTTCTTTCTGGATACAAGTAGGCAGAGTGATCCGATTAAATCCTTACTAATGAAATGTTAGGGAAGTAATACCACATTCCCCTTCTCAGAAGTGTTCCTGGTGATTTTAATGGAGGATCACATGAGGAACTAGCTAACAAAAGTGATGTGTAACTGTGGCAGAATCCCAGGCATACCTGAGCCAGATATTTGGGAAGAAATCTAATCACCCTGCACTAAGGATGGAAAGCTTAAGTGCTCACAGGTACCAGGCAGGGAACAGAAATGACTAAAGCTTCTGAGTATAAGAAAACCACCAGCTTAAGCGTGGTGATAACTGGCAGCTGGTATTTGGATTTGACATTAAGAAATAATACAGAGTGGAAGGGATTCAGGCAAGCCCGGTACTGTGGACAACAAATAGCTTCAGGCAGTGTACAGCAAAAGCAGTTCTTTAAATTCTCTATTTAAAAGAAGCAGCCTCTACTCAGTGCCAAAATATTGTCGCCGTGTGGAATGGGGTTAATGGATAGCAGCGTCAAAAATGTGGATTTTTATGTAAAAAGATACCCTCCTTCGATGTTACCAATGAATTCATTAAGAAAACAAGATCAAACAACAACAATAACAATAATCCCCACCCCCACCCGTATTGGCTCTGTGTAGGGGGTGTGAGATTGTCCTCAGGCCCAAGCTGGCCCAGGGGTGCTCTTTGCCCCCTCTGGCCATCACTGAGTCTGCTTTCCCTCTCTCCTCCCTTCCCTCTTATACATTAGTTAGTTAAACTCTGGCATTTCTAATTCTGATTTTTAAGATCACCATGGAAACCTTCAAGGAGATGAGTGTAGACTCATTTTCAATAGAATGAACTCTGGCTAGCTAAAAAAAAGGCTTGTTTTTCAGCCATGAGGAGCTGCTAATACCACCCTGAACGTACGATATAACTGGTGTCTTCTGACATTACTTAAAAAGTTGAATTATACCGGGGGACAAAATGATGGAATTATTATAAAATTCAGGCTTCTTCAAAGCACACTATTTTCCACCATGGACTCTAACATCTTTAAAGGCTAAAACACCTGAATAAATCTGGGAGTAAGAATATATCTTTTAAGCTACAGCCTTTATCAGCATTCCTGGTGTCTCTCTCTTCAGCCTCCTTCAGGGTTTCACCTTGAAACTTAGCAACTTTATCCTCCTTACAACAACTTGTTCCTCCAAGATGAAATGGGCTCAGGAACGTGGTCCAACTGAACTTGAAGGATGTTAATCTTAACAAACCAACATTAAGAAAAGGCAAATTCTCCCACTCCATTGGGTACCTGATGACAAGGCCCTCTAGGTTTTAGAGAACCTTAAGGAAATGTGGTCTGAGTACTGAAAAGAAGCCATGTGTGTACAAGGGAAGCAGGCAGTACTCTATTGGGATCTCACTGCGTTAAGAGCCTGGTCAGCCCCACAGCATGGGAGGGGTCCCCACTGCAGAGGGCGATGGAGTGTGATGAAAACAAAAGGACAGTGATGACTTTCTCCTCAAAATCCCTACCAGAGAGGAGAGCTGTATGGAGACTGGGTCCTAAATATACTAAGTTTATGGAGACAAAACAAGCAGTTTGGGGTGTAAGAATCAGACACATTCAGTGAAATGACTGGGGATCAGGGCCAAAGGAGGGGCTCCAACAAGAAGTATTTTTTCACTGACTTAAGCTGGTTCCTCATTTGACCCTTCAGAAGACAAGTTGTTTGGCTTAATGCACCTGCCTATTGGTGTCTGGGTGTGTATTTCTGTCCTCAGAACCACCAGTTAGTTGACATAATTTAGCTCTTACGGAGAGCTGTGCTGCTTTAAAATGCATTTAAAATGATCAGTTCTTCAGAGGCATTTGTTTGTTTCAGAAATTGGTTTCCGGATACAGAAGCCATCAAACTTCCTCCCGGGTGAAGGAAGATGGGCTTATAACCCAGTTGCATCTGGGCAGATTAACGTCTGTCTACCCACAAACCCAGAACAAGACATGGTGGGGAAGGGGAGGGACTTAAGTGTTGTTCAATTCAGTTCAACAAAGACTTATTCAGAGATTCGTGTCTTAAAGGAGTTGATAGCTCAGAAGGTAGCCATGACACACTGAGTTTGGTGGTTAGAGTGCTCATGCGGCCAGGCTTGCTTGGAATGGTCCTAGTTCCCACCTTTAGCCCCAGTGCACTGGTTACTCAGGAAAGTGTATCTGAAGGGGAAACAAATGAGATTTACTCCTTGGCTCTGACTGTCTTTCCAAGTAAGATGCAACAGCAATGTTGTTGATGTTGCCAAGAAATTTCTTCAAAGCCCTTTAGAAATGGCTCCAGTGTTCATGCCACCCCGGCCCCCAAAGGAACACAGCAGCTTTGTTCTGCAAGGTGTAAACCTGCCCCACCTCCACGATTCTCCTTGCGCGCATCAGAATAGGGATGTCAGATTCAGCAAAATCTTAAAATAAAGGACACCCAGTGGAATTTGGATTCCAGAGAAACAATGAATACGTTTTTAGCATAACCTGTGTGTCCGTGGCTATGCTCCATGGACACCCATCCTGCCCACGGGCTTCCTTCCTCCTGGCCTGGACGTCACAGGGAGCCCAAGGGGAGTCCCTGCCTTCCCTACCCTCTTCCTCCCAGAGTCAAAACATTTTCTTTTCCTGGGTGGAAGATGAGGGCTGCCCAGGGAGGCCTGCCCCTGGAGGATAGGGAAGTGAGATGATGATTTTCCGGGAAGATGGAGAAATACAGCCCTCTGCAAGAATGAGCAGCAGGGGATTCTAGGGCACATGCAGGAAAACATACACACCGTTACTCACCAAACACATTTCATACCTTGGGTACAGTTTGGGAGGGGAGAGAGGCGGGGAGCAGCGGGGGTGGGGGAAGGAGGGAGAGAGGAGGAGGGAGGAGAAGAGGGACAGTGCATGGGGAGGAAGGAGGAGGCTGCTTCAACTTAGCTGTTTCTCCACTCATGCCTCCTGTGATTTAGTAATGTTTTTGATCTGCTGAAGCTGTCTTCCCTCTGAAACTGAATTCTGAGCAGGCAAACTAGTGGACTTTATTTTGATGAGATCTATATTCAAAGATTATAAAGGTGAAGCTAGGGAGGCTGAGACCATTACTTGTCTAGGGCTCCTGGCCCCAGAGGGACTTGCTGAAGTTGTTCCTCTTCTCGAGCGTGGTAGGGGAGTGCTGAGGAGGGACTGGGTGTGTGAGTCTAAGGGCAGGTCACTGTTTTCAAATTGAAGGGATCTGCCTAGCAGTGGGTTAGGACATAAATGGAGTGGTTACAGTCACCATTAAATCAGTGAAACAGAATAAAATATAATAAAAAGAAAAGACTACAATACACATAGTAAGGATCCATATTGTTTTGTAATCTCTCTCTCTCTCTCTCTCGATGTGTGTATATCATACGTACATACAGGGCCATGATATAAAATACACTTATGTATTTCTTATGATGGGTTATAGTTTAAAATTTTTGAAAGCTCTTGGAGTAGGTACCTTTTTAATAGGGGCATGAATGAATACACGTGCGTGGGATGATGGACCCTGCTCCCAAGGTCTCCTAGCAGCTGGCAAAGACTAGGAAAGAGCAGAGACTGTGAGGAAAAAATGAGAGAGAGAGAGAGAGAGAGAGAGAGAGAGAGTGTGTGTGTGTGTGATAGTTTATTTTACAGACTTCTCGAGGAATTAAGTGTGTACCAAGGAGTCCAATAGACAAATACACAATGCACATACATATATAATGTGAAAGTAACAGCACATATATGCTTCTGTAGAACTCAATTAACCAAAGATTATATGACAACAACTTCAAAGGCAGAGGTCAACAAACTATAGCTCAGGGACCAAATCCATCCCACTGTCTGTTTTTGTAAATAAAGTTTTCTTGTAACACGATCAAGCCTGTTCATTTACGGATGCTATGGTGCTTCTGCCCCATAGTGGCAGAGTTGAGTAGACACAGTAGAGACCGTAGGGCCCACAGAACCTAAAATATTTACTTTCTGGCCCTTAATAAGGCTGACGCTTCCTCCATGGCAATGCCTAATAATTCAGAATCACAGAGGTATTTAGACCAGCTGACACCCACTAGCAGTCTTCAGTCCTGCTGAGGCTCTTGGCAACACAGCCAGGGAAGGCCCAGACTGCCTCCTGATTGCAGAATCTCTGTCTGCAGGTACCAGGTTCCCTTGGGTCTACCTCACAGTTCTAATCAGCCCTCTTTTCTAGACAGACATCAATGTATATTTTCTCACATAGTTACAGTGCAGGGAGAATAGGTAAAGCATGACTTTCTGAGGCTCAGAGATGGACCTACTAACGAGGCCAATTAAAGCTGGGAGTGTGAATGCAATTACTCCTGGGAGAGCATTGTGTCAAGAACCAAAGGGGCTATGGTGAATTTGACCCACATCTACCCATCTCTTGCCCTTCCCCAAGGGAAAGCACTGCCAGAAAAGAGATGGGGAGGGTGGAAAGAGGGAGAGCTAGTGTACCCACGAGGCAAGTTGCCTTCAAGTCTGGCTGTGAATTGAATAGACTCTGAAGCCTCCCATACCTGGACATACCTTCTGGGTTCCAAAGTGCAATGGAATGTCCTAGACTTTGTAGTTCAGCCCTCATTTCATACATTTTTATTCCTTTCACCAAAGTGATTTGTTGAATCTGTCACTTGGTGGGGTTGGGTTATTATTGCTTTGCAAGACTTTTTAGATTAGAAAGCTCACAAATCAGGAAGATCCTGTCAGACCGTGTGTTGAAATTGCTGGTTCACAAAGTTTTGTCATCAGCTCTAGAAACTAGAAATAGGACCTGCCTCTGGCAAAATTATGATGTGAATAAAAAATTTGCTTCCCAAGTCCCCAGCCTGGCCCTTCTCTCTTCTTCTGGAACAGCTTTTTTCTCGCCATTCTGACCACCATGGCTCCAGCATCATTACAGGTTCACTGGCACAGGTGTTTGAGGCTAGTCATGGGGTTCCCTTATGGTGTTGAACTTGGGGATGTTGGAGGTAAACCTCATTCTAACAATAGGAGGGTATGTTGCTCCATGGAGAAAGTGGTGAAAGAAACTGGGGGCAGGGAGGTCCATGTCACCATGAGAAGTCACAACATGCAGTTGGTATTCATTCTATCGATGGTTGGGAGGGGCCTGAGAACCCTGGCTGAAGGCAGACTAATTTGAAACTGGAACCTTCAATTAGTAATGAAGGGCAAATTCTTTGCTTGATTCTTGAGTTTAGTCTCAGAATGGTTCAGAGAACTTTTTTTTTTAGACTCTCAGTTTCCACTTCTGTGACACAGAACTGGTTACCACTGAGGGGTGAGGAAGGCTATCAGTGGGAGATGCTTATTATTCTATTCTTTGCAACTCCAGACCAGAGCCATGTGATAACCAAGATGGGGAATCTGGGTATATGCCCAGAATAATGGGAGAGTTTCTCTCTAGCACCTGTGTCTCTTGCTTGCAATTTCAGTCTAAAGTGGTTTAGGAGAAAGTGACCCAGGGATGGGGCTGACCCCAGAATGGTGGTATCCATCAGAAAGGCCTTGAGGTGCAAACACACCTGGCCCAGCTTCTACTCTTGGGCTTCCTCCACTGGGCCCTGTGCCGGCCAGAGATTTCTGCCAGCATCATGGTTGCAGAAAGCCAGCTCGCTGCGTGTCAGCCTTACAACCCCTTGAGCCCATAGGTCCTCTTTGTACCTGACAGACACTTTTAATAATTCCAGCCATTTTCAAGGTCTAGCCCCTCCCAATACAGCACTCCAGGTTGGCTCTCCTATAATTCATGCTGCAAGCCTAGAATTTTTCTCCTTTTGGCACTTCTAAGGGAAGAGGTGTTGAAAAGAACCCAGAACAGATGGAAATGGGATTCCATTACTTGGTAAATATCTGAATGGCATTTCTTTTTTAATTCGATATGAGAGTTTTAGCACATTTAAAAATTTCCCTACCCTAATTATAAAACCCATTTTATTAAAGGTGCACATGCCTTGCTTGTAGCTGGTGAAATTTTGGCTCTGAGGTGGGTTGCTGTGTGAGAATTCCACCTCAGGCGCTGTTTTAAGTCTGTTAGTAACTGGTTTAGCACTTGCCAGTTCCCCTCCCTGGGTAATGACAGAGATGCTAACACAATAGCAAAGCTGTTAATCCCAAACACGTTACTAATAAGGCAAGCTGCCTTGCTTGAGGTTGCAGAGAGGATGGGAGATGGATGTGGAAATGCTAATACTCGAGCTCACACTCTCTCTCATACCCATGGATTTGCGGATAATGAGGAACGTACTGCTTTTCTCAAAACATCACAACTCAGAGCTTTCTCACTAATCATGGCTTTCTCACGCCACCAACTGATGTTTAGTATTTAGGAGGCAGTGAAGGTGAACAGTCAGTGTGGATGTGTTCACCCCGTGGATGGTGTGTTCACCTCATGGATGGTCTGTTCATCCCATGGAGGGCACTCAAAAGATTCTTGTGGGGCTTCCCTGGTGGCACAGTGGTTGAGAGCCTGCCTGCCGATGCAGGGGACACGGGTTTGTGCCCCGGTCCGGGAAGATCCCACATGCTGCAGAGCGGCTGGGCCCGTGAGCCATGGCCGCTGAGCCTGCGCGTCCGGAGCCTGTGCTCCACAGCGGGAGAGGCCACAACAGTGAGAGGCCCAGGTACCACAAAAAAAAAGATTCTTGTGGTACAAAACTTTCTTTATCATTTTTGACATGCTTCTCTATGTGATTTATTGACCCTTTGGACATGTGGTAGATTCTGTAGATATTTAGTTGTGAAAAAGAAAATCAATAAATATGTTAACAAAAGCAAATCCCTCTCAAACTGGGCTAGTTTCAGAAAAGAGCAAAATCAGGGAGGCTGGATATTGTATGCTTTGGGTCGAATGTGGTTTTGGAAGCATGATGTGGCCAAGTTCAAGAACTCTGAGGAGGTGGGAAGAAGGAGAGAAGTCATGGAAACGGATTCTTTCCTTTCCCTATAGAACAGGTGCAAGTAGCTGTGGGGGAACCACACAAACTTCAACTTGGATTTGGAAATAAAAAATGCACTGTGGAATCTAATCTTTACACAGCCTCAGTCCTAGCTCAGAATCTCCTTGTCCTGGACATGCTTAATATTTGGTAGGTTTCACCCCATGATAGGTTTGGTGGTGGTGGAGGGGTAGCCACTGACCAAAATGATATATCTGGCTTGATACATAGTTCTGGAAAGCCATAAGGAATTCCTCAATGTAGTCATAAATTAGAATAATTTTTGGAAGCTTTCAAATAATATCAGTGCCTGAGTTCACCTCTGTAGACTGGGTTTCAATCAGTTTAGTGCAGGCTCCTGAGAACTATAGTTTCCAAAACTTTCCAGGTGATTCTGATGCTCTACCACATTTGAGAAGAATTTCTGTGTTTTCCAGACTTACATTTTTTTTAAAGAAGATTGGCTTAGAGTTGTCAACACTTTACCAAGTAAGGAAAAGGAAACTGTTATCACCATCATTTCAGCAAAAAGACAGATGAACACTGAGGAAAGAATTGGAAGGACAGATCTTTAAACACATTTAACTTTATAAAGACTCACTAAATTGCCACACCCATGTTTATAGCAGCATAATTCACGAATGGTACCAAAAAGCGGAAGTAATCCAAATGTCTGCTGATGGAATGGACAAACAAAATGTGGTACGTCCGTATAATGGTATATTTTTTGGCCTCAAAGAGGAAGAAAATTCTGACACATGCTACAACATGGATGAACCTGGTGGATACTGTGCTAAGTGAAATAAGCCAGTCACAAAAGGGCAAATACTATTTCATTCTATTTACATGAGATGCCTAGAGTAGTCAAGTTCATACAGACAGAAAGTAGAATGATGGATTCCAGGGTCTGGGGGTTGGGGAGTTATTATTTAATGGGTATGGACTTTCAGTTGGAGAAGATGAAAACGTTCTAGAAATGGATGGTGGTGATGGTTGCACAACAATTTGAATGTACTTAATGTTATTGAACTGTACACTTAAAATTGTTAAAATGGTGAAATTCGTGTTACATATATTTTATTCCAATTTTTAAAATTCACAAAATTGCCTTTATTGCTCTCATTTTGTGTGCTAACTGGCATTTGAAAGCCACTGCCCAGGATAAAGGAATCTCCCACAGCTTAGAGAGAGGAAGCACTACTGTGAGTGCAGCCCAAATGGCCAAATCCATTTACCCAGGAGCCATTCACAGTCGGAAAGCCTTGCCTCCAGATAGGCTGCAGCAACCCAACCCAGGCTGGGTGATGGAGAGGCACTTCTAGATTGTAAAACACACTGGCCATGCCCCTGGAGAAACTAAACAATCTCCTCAAACACGCAAGTGCCCTAGGCCAGGGTCAACTTGTCCTTAAAAGTATTTGGTATGTTTTATGGGCAGAGATACCTAGAGGATGATGGACGCAAGAAAGTTTTCAAGAAACCAGAGATTTGGCCCTAATGTTAGTTTAAGTAGGCAACAACAGCTGGTGACACCTCATTTTTTCTTCACAAAGCAATAGAGCGAAGTGGAAAAGGACTGCACAGAGGTTATAAGCAAAGCAATTCAAGACCCACAGAAAGCCATTTACAGACAAGATGTTCTCTGGACAGTTAACTATTTGTGAAATTACAGGATTACATGAAGAGCAATATTGTTCTTTATTATAGTAGTTGCTTATTAACATATATGTATGTAATATACATATATATGCATATAGGTACATAAATACACATATGAAATGGAGGTTTATTATGACTGGTTAGTAACCTTTTTAAAATTCAGATTAATCTGTTCTTAGCAACACCGACCCTGAGAGCCTAAAAGGCAGGCCATATAACTGGAATTTATAATCATGAAATTTTTGTACGGCATTAAGAATCTCTGTGGGTGATAATAGAGCACTAAAATAGCTAGCATTGCATTGATGTTTCTCACTCTCTACATTTGTTTAATTTCTCTGCCAGAGACACATACTTGTCTTGGTAGATTTTTGTAATGTGCCTTTCAAATGGAAAACTGTATTCAAGCATTCCAATTTTATCAAGTAGCAAAAACACCCAGGCTGTTGGCCAAAATTTGCATGTTTGTCACTGCATTCCATACCCAGATATTTCAGGGCTGAAGAATAAAAACAATTTTCTAAAATATTATTGGATCCATAATTCTGGCAGCAGGTTAATTCACTTAGCCATTTCCATTAAAGCAATAATTATTGGCACTAAATCTTAGGAATCACCATGCATAGTGATAATCAATTCCAGTTGAAATAGCCTTTTTAGCTCAACAAATGCTTGTTAAGTAACTACTATGTGTAATGCTCTATAATCTCTTACCTTTATCTGGCACTTCAGAATTGTGCAAATCATGTTCATTATCTCATTCGATTCCGACAGAACCCTGTGAGGAGGATAAGCAGGTTAACATATAAGGAAACTGAGGTACAGAGAGATTAAACGCTCTGCTCAAGATCTTGGACCTAGTAAGTGATGTAGTCACAATAAAATCAAGATTTTCTCAAGCCTATTCCAGTCTTTTCTGGGCTGCCCCACATTACTCCTCCTCATTGTCACCACTCATTGCTGGTGTTTATCTGAAATTATCCTCTGCTAGTCCTCTGAGTAAACTTTTTGTGCCAATTTGGCTTTTTTTTTTTTTTTTTCTAAAATGCTCTGCAATCTCACTAAGCAACATGCCATGTGACTCAGATGGTCTTCTCATAGCTCAGCTAACTTGCCTACCAGTAAATGCCATTCAATTTGCCTACTTTCCCTAACACTAATGATAGCTTTGCATGCCTCTTTCTTCCAGTGGGAGAAATGAGAGGGGAAGCTTCGCCTTTGCCCCAGTGTAGGTGGTGTGACATGATGTGCAGAGGAGTCTGAGAGTCAAGAGACCTGAGCTCTGGTCTTGGGTCTGCTACTGACTAGACATGAGATGTTGGACAAGGCATTATGCCACCACAGCCTTAGTTTCCCACCGAATAGGAATTGTGATGCCTTTTATGACCTTCTCAGAAGGATGAGATTGACAATGAATATGTGAAGAATTTGAAGGTAAACTCTATATTAATGTAAATATTGCCAAGTCTTTTTAGTGTTCTGACTACCCTTAAATGTGGGGGGATAAAGAAACTTCCTAATGACTGTCCTGAGTCATATATTTATACGGAATGAACTAAAAAGGATCCTGATTTACAATCTCTACTTCCTGTTCATTAAGGAACTAGTGATAACCTTTAACAAACGTGACTAGGGGAACCATCTTTTAGCCTTTTCTCCCTGTCCCAGATCTTATTGTTTCAAACCTTCAGCATTAAGATGGTTGTTTTTTTTACTACAAGTCCCTTGTTAGTCACAGAAAAAATAATGGTCTTTCTATGTGCATTTGCCACTTTTTAAGAACTAAAACTTTACCAATTTACACCTATGAAAAATTCTTTCAACACATTCTGCAAATGATTAGTGACAGCTTGACTACTTGTCAATAAAATGGGGGCATGATCCTTTAGCCCTGTGTCTCTCAAACCCCAGCTTTTTTTAAACCTGCCTTCTTTCTACCTTATTCAGTGTCTTCTCTGCTATGAGGTATTGGGAAGAACATTTTAAGTCTCTTTTCATGGAAAGAGTTATTTGCTGCTTGAAGTACCAGCTGAAAAAGATCACCCACTGCACTGCACCATATCACCTCCTGTGTTACACTTTAAACTCACCCCTGGCACTCATCACTCAGAATTAGTGCAGGGAAATAATGATTTAATTATCTCCTGTTCAATATTGTGAAGTTCCTGCTATTTCTCTCAGGATAGAACTGCACCATAAGAAGAAAGCCCTTTGATGGCCTGGGGTTTCCTTGGGTTGAGAATCATGTAAAATATTGGCCAAGAGTTTTCCTAATCTCCTCCCTTCTTTCTGTAGCTTAGTTTGGAAAGCACATTCTCTCTGCCCCACAGCTTGAGACTGAGGAAATTTGTCTCCAGTATTTGGATTATGAACAGTTTAATTATCTGCAACTGATTGCACTTGTCTTCATGAAGGTCTGTGGGTAATAGGAGCATTGCTTTTTCTCTGCCCATCAGACCATGACTGAAGAGTTGTTCAATAACTCATCCTTTCTGGTCACTTCCAAACAAAGGATTCTCTCAGGAAGAAAAATTCCTAAACAAAGTCTCCCTCAAGAAAAAATTCAAGACTGTATGATTTGACCTCTGGGTCTGAGACCAAGATTGTGTAACTCTAGGAAAGGCAGCCATGAGCAGTCTGTCTGCCACACATTTGTCTCTTCAAAAACAGAAAGGCCTACAATGTGATGGGGAAGGCCCACACTCCATTGGCTGAGTTCTTCCTCAAGCTGGCTCACAGTTACTCGCTCAGGGAGAAAGGATCAAAATATTAAACAATTTGACACTTTTCTGTGATGTACTACCTTGGGGTCCTTGTGTCCTTGGAGGCAGATTCCAGAGGGCCAGACAAACAGAAAACAACCTAAAATGGGCATCATCAGGATTGTAAACTAATAAAAGATGATCCAAGCCCTCAGTGAGCTGCTGTCATGCAGCCATGTGGAGAGTTGGTCACACTGACTTGTCATCACGGCTCTGGAGCTGTGGGTCTCCAGGACTGTGAGGTCACGAATAGGGGCTGTGTCAGAGGGACTTAAAGGTGGACCTAATATCTACTTTATATCAGGTCATCTCCTGGAGTTTCAGAACTTTCCACTGTAATTAAAATGATCTGATAGACTCTAGTGATTTTAAGAATCTTGTGTCCGACCAAGTTCATGAGGCATAGAAGAATTATTAACCCTTTTTGCAGAGAAGTGTTCATGGAAAATTCCTCTGCGGGAAGAAGGCGGTCGGTGCTCCAGATACCCAATAGACAAAGCAACTAGATGTGCTGTTTTTCCATGGATGCTTGAGGTCTACACTTACTGCTCTGACTCAATAATGCTTCCTCTTTAATACTGAAAAGGGTCACAGTTTGGTAGGTGAGTTATATGGTCACCCTAGCTAAGTGATATTTGGATATTATTCTCCCAAAGGAATGGGTTCATTGACCTTGCACATGGTTCGTCAGGCAAACCGCCTGTTTGTATAAAAAGAGCTATAAGTGAAGCCTTCTGTTAAAGCAGCGCTGGCTACAAAATTTAAAAGAGAAATTCTCACCCAGCTAATCAAACCCCAATGTGTGAAGCCCCAAGGGAATGGATGCGCAAGGTTTCTGAGATGAAATTTGTTCAACTCACTTTTCGCTTCTCTTTACAACATGAACATAGAGCCAGGGAATTCTGATAAAAGGGATAGCTGAAGAGCCATTCATTACCTATTATCTCTAGACCAGGAACAATACACAGGTCTAAGAGTAAATGGGAAGAATTGGGAACACCACAGATTTGTGGAAAAATGAATTCCATTGTTTGAATACCCAAATCCATAATTGTTGCCCCTGTGCTGTTTCTAGCCAAATTAATGAAAGAAATGCCGTTTGGTGCCATATCCAATCCCCTATCCCCACCCCACCCCAGAACGCCCACTGATGCAAGTACATAAAGGTCTTGTAACAGAACTTTCCTGTCTGAAGATGACTGGCATCAGCTGAGAGTTTCTTATTTCAAAATATATTTTGAGTTGATACATCATAAATTTTTATCATTGGACACAATTCTCCATTTTATTGGTTATTGCACTGATATTAAATAAATAACAGGTTAATATCACTAGCATAAAAGGAATCTAACTTTGATCTCAAAGTAAAATATGAATTTTTTATAAGACTAACTCTAAAAAAAAATTCAGGGAAGGGAGGGGTGAATGTCCTACAGCAAGAAATTAAAATTGGATACAATGATGTTTAAAAACAAGGTTTTATTAACTTTAGATTAAACAGACATGAGGTATTCAATTAAAATGATTTCTGAGGTTTTAAAACCCTCATGTTCTGTGATTAATATGGTAAATGTATGTTTGATTGAAATATTAAGCAGAAGGGAAATAAATAACAGAGTTTTAAAAATATATATTCTCATTAGTAATGCAGGTCTGAAGTAAAAAGTCCAGTAAAAATATGGCTTGCTTCTAAGAGATGAATAATATTATTTACAGAACTCTTTTGAACAAGTCAGGATGTTCTCATTTGCATATGTAGCCTGATTGGTGAATTATGACCCAGGATTCCAAATCATTGTTCTCTAAACTTGAGCCCAGAAACATACCATGTAGGCCAATCTCCTTTTTACTGCCTGTTTCTCTCACTCTCTCTACTATGAAGTCTGGACTTGGGGGTGGGGGTGGGGGTGGGGGACATCTGGATGGAGTAAAGATTACAGGTTCATCATGTGAAAACAACTGGGTGAAAAGCAAAGGCATTTGTCAACTGAGTATTTGGTGCCAGGTAGGGTTTTAAATTATTTTTAAAGTCCTGTCCGACTGGATTTAATCCATCAATCCATTTGAGGTTTTTTATTATTATTTTTGACTATGTAAGTGAAGACCACAACTAATGTGGGGAAACAAACACTAGGAAGAGAAAAAGCAATGGTCCAGTTCAAGAGGAGAGCCAAAGGGAGGAGCAGCAATCAACTTATAGCTGTAAACTTGACTCTGAATAGGCCATACAATCTCCAAATAATATGTAATACACATATAACTTTAAATGTCCTTCTCTAACACCAAGCAGCCATTTAACTCTGAACAAGTCCATATGATCTCTTCAGTTTTTGGTGACCCGACCCACAAAATAAGGGCATTCATGCACTTTTCATTCAACCCATATTCTCTGAGCACTCACTGTGGGTCAGGAACTGTACAAGGCCCTAGGAATTGAGTGCTGAGCAAAAAAATGGGCACAGCCTTGTCCTCATGGAGTGACCCCTCTAAAGGAAGATATGGTCGACTGTGAAACAAGCACACAGACAACTGCAAAAACTGCCACCGATCCAAGTGCTACTGCACAGAGGAACAGGTGCTGTGAGAGTCTACAGTGGGAGAACCGGCCTCATCAGGGAGGTTAGGAAGAGGCGTTGAGGTGAGATCTAAAGGCTTAACTAGGTAAAGTGGAGGTGGAGGGTACAATTGCAGGATAGCGAATAGCATGTGCAAAGGCCCTGTGGTGGGAGGAAGCAAAATAAATATGAGGGACTGAAACCAGGCCAGCGTGACTGGAGCCCAGAGAGCAAAGTCGAGTAGGATGGAGAGGAAGCTGGAAAGGTCAAGTAGGGGTCAGGCCATGCACAGCTTTGAAGACCATGTTACACAGTTTGGATGTTTCCTAAGAGCCACTGGAAGGTCATTGAGGAGTTTTAGACAAAAGGATGATAAAATCGGAATTGAAACATTCACTGTGCCGCACAAATTCCCCTTCAAAAATGAAGAATCTGTTACCCCAGTTGCTGAAAGTACCGCCAAGCAGTCCTCAGCTGTCAAATCCCTTTGGAAATTGCCTGAACCGCAGAGCCACGGTGACCAAGGTTATGTCCTTTTCACCACCGACCCCTTCCAGCCTGATCAGTGCAGGGGTATAAAGACGAGGCCTGTTGCTCTCAGCTTGGGGCAGCTCTGAAGGGTCATCCCATCTTCAGAAGTCCCCACAGTGTTGGCTGAGGCTTCAGCTGAAGCTTCACTGCAGCACCAACTTCTCCCTCCGTCCAAACTCACTCCTTTCCTGTCCACAAGAAACAGTACCTAATCAACTTCTTGCATCCTAGTCTCCATTCCAAGTCAGCTTTTTAGGAAACCCAACTTGTGACTGTCTGGAAGTAACAGGAGAATGATCCGGAGAGGGGTTGGTGGTGGAAGTGGCAGCCCAAGTAGATAACTAAAGATGGTGGTAGCTGGGTATAGGCTGATGGAGAGAGTCAGAGGGAAAGTGGGCAGATCTAGGAGACATTTAGGAAGGATTTGGTGATGAAGTGGAGGTGGGGAAGAGTGATGGTGGAGAGTGAGAAAGCAAGGGTGATGCCTTGCTCTCTAGTGTGTATAGCTGGGAACACTAAAAAAAATCTGGTGTGAGTGAAAGAGTACAAGTTTCCTCTTGGCACTTGTGGAGCTGAGACATTCCAGTAGAGTTTGGAAGAAGGTCATTGACTATAGACTCTAGATCACTGGAATATGCATCTAGATCATAAAGGCAGCCATGAATGTGGATAGAGGGAACCATTTAGAGAAAGAGGATATACTGCAAAGAGAAAAGAACATGGCTCTAGGCCTATGGGATTAATCTCAATGTCCTTTCCAGTTTCAATAGTCTCTATTTCCACACCTCCATGAGCTCTAGAAGCAGATTTCATAACTTTTTAGAAGTCATCACCTGTTTGAGAATTGTGCACAATTTCAGGGTGTCCTACACCTCTAAGCTTATCCCTAGACCCCTTAGTAATTCACAGTCTCCAGGTCATAAGTTCACACACTAGAGGAAGCCTCTGCTTTTGTAATCCTATCATTTCCTCAGTGTTTTATACAAACTGTGTTTTGATGTTTTAAGGCTCTAGCTGAGAGCCATCTTGATGGTCCAACAAGGACTTTTAAGCAACACCAAGTACATGAAATACCTGCATTTCCACGTCATAAGGCAGAGGTGACACCTATGCTTATTGACAGTCATATTCAGGGCTGCCCTGGTGCAGAGGAAGAGTAGTGGGTTTATGCCACAGAACAGGGATTGGCAAAAATTTTCTGCAAAGGTCCAGATAGTAATTATTTTAGGCTTGTGGGACACATATGCTCTCTGTCGTGTATATTACTTCTTTCTTTAAAATACCCCTTTCAAAATGTACAATAAAATCCACTCTTAGCTAATGGGGCATAAATAGACTGTGGGCCACCACTGTAGTTCGTTGACTCCTGCCATAGAAGACAACCAACTCTGCAGTGAGACCAATTAAAACTGCACCTCTCCTACCTTGAGCATCCTAGCATTTGAACTTGGAGATAAATAGTCTTTAATCTTTTGAAACCTCTATTTTCTCATCTGTAAAATATATAACATCTACCTCTTTGGGTTGTTGTAAAGCCTAGAAATAAAGAATATTCAGTATCTATCCATATACCCGGCATGAGGAAATTATCTCATTAATGAGTATAATGGGAAAGACTACCTTGTTTCTAAAATTTTCTTCTGCATTAGAATATGCTGATAATAACAGATTTCCCCCCCCCACTCAGGTTACACCTGGAGACATGTTTTTCTGGAACACATTAGTTATCTGCTTACCCTGCTTGCCAATGGCAGAAAAATCCAGCTCCTTCCAGATCCTATCCACTGCTGACATGGGAGTGGAGGGGAGACCTGGAAAAATGTCACACATGCTGTCACTCCTTGTTTTTGTGCCTTCGCCTGATGACTGCAGCCATATCTAACTGACCTGGTCCACCATGTTGCTGCTCTTGCCAAAAAAAAGTCATGTGTCCCATACTATTAGCCCCACACTGGCTCTAGTATTTGTTGCTCAAAAATTCCACCCATCAAGGCAGAAGGCTCCTCTCCAACCTACACTGCATGAAGTTACTTATCTTCATAGATCTGGGCACAATGAAGAGGGATTGTCCCATGTCGTATCACATGGAATCTTCCCAGCTTCCACTTAAGGCCATAGGAGTCCAAAATCTCTTCCCTCCTTCCTATCCCAAGGGGAGTGGTCTTAACAAGCCTCCCAGGCTTGTTTCACCCTCTGGGGAAGCTTCATTTCCCTTCCTCCTTTCCCCATCAACAAATTCTACTATATGTCCTTTCACTTCACTGGGCTACAAATATTACAGCAGCTGTCCTGCCTGCTCCTTTAGATCTAGATCATATTAGGTAAAACTCGTAACTGCATACTTTGGAAGGGCAAATCCTCCTAAAGATTTCTGTGAATTCCTAGGAGTAGGGAAACCAGATTTTTATTCTCAGGGTCACTTCAGTCTGTGAGTTCTTGCTTTTGCATGTACCTCATCGATGAAACTGTGAAACTCTTTTTTTTTCTCTTTACACACAGATACACAAATATACTCACAAAGCATATTTGTGTGTCTAGTGGATGTAAATGAAGGTCTGGAGAAAAAGAGTTTTCACTGCAATAATGAGCATGATCATGATTTTAAGTGAAATATTAGACACTCTCATTCTTCAAATGTGCTTTGCCCCCTTCCCATGTAGAAATCTCACCAGCTCTTTATCTCACAAAGAACTCAGGTTCTGGTAGCATCCTCTTCCCTCCACCACACTTCTCTACCCATCTATTCTCATCTCTCCCTTTTCTCTCAGGAATAAAACACAAGTCTCTCATGCAGAGCACTTCAAGGACCTTTTTTAACATTTAGGCTCCCTTTGAAACTGTTGCCCTCAGAGTCTCATCTTCTACCCCAAACAGCTTGATAAATTATTTTCCGCAAACAATGAGTTTCCTCTCTGAGTGTTTATGCCAGTAGCTAAAATAATAAAAATTGTCACTCTCTTACACTTACGTTGTCTGGCTGCATTACACCTTTAGTTTTCATTTTCAGCCATTAATACTTTAGTTTAAATCAGTTAATAAGATGAATTGAAAAGAGCAAGAAACAAGAAAACAGAACTAAGAAAAAGTGCATTTTCTCCGAGGGAAGAAGGCTAGGGAGAAAGCACAGAGGGGAAGGTCTTTGGAAGTGCGAGGGTATAGATCAGACAAAACTCAACAGGAATGTACTGTGGGGGGCAGGTGGGGAAAGAAAAGCAAAACTATATACAAGAAGATGGGAGAGCACAGAAAAGGAAATGTATCTATTTTGCCTGGGGCAGGACCTCAGTTTAGGTATTGCGTAAGTACAGTAAAAACCTTTGGTAGAACACACATTCATGAGGACAGGGGAGTTCCTCCTTTGATGTGGAAACAACTACTGAGAAAATCCATGACTCCCCTGCACAAATCTCCTGATGTCACAGCTGCTCTGCAAGCCTGTTTTGGCTCTGCCCTGCAAGGGTGTGAGGACCCAGGCGATGAGGGTTGGAATGTGATTGATTACTGAGGCTATAAGTTGTACAACTCTAATGACACACCATTGGGGTACAGGGGGCTGGGGGATAAGGCGGAGGCCATTTTTTGTTGTTATTTTCTGGAGCCTGCTTTGGAATTTTCCCATATTCCTCTCTATTGAACAATAGACATTATCATTTTCATATGTCCTGAAAGTTGAAGCAAGATGTGGAAGATTCAATTGTTGAAGAACAGTATTCTCTAGCTGTACTCTTCAGAGATTTCCAGCACTTTTGGAAAATGTGCATCAACCAAGAGTTTAGTCATTGGTGGTGTTTTATTTCTAGGGATGGCCTGATTTCCAATGCACTCTCCCACCCCAGTGGATCTGCTTGGCTGGGGAAGCTCCCACTGGCTTCAAATGGTACAGAGAGTAATGCCAATATATGGAAGGATGAAGTCAGATTGATGATGAGTTTTTATCATCTTCCCTAGGTCTGTGTCATCACTGCAGAAAGTGAGCTGCTTCTGGGAAGCTGATATACTAAGAACTGTTCAAAAGACCTAGGAGCTGGATCTGGAATTTTTACTGGAAGGGGTGTTTCATAGCTAAACATGGTGTCCAGTCAGCTCTCATCTATTTTCTGAGACAGTACTGACTTCAGTTACCACGTGTTCTATTGCAGCTTTGCAGTTCCCTTCCCAACACTAAACCACACATACTAGTTAGCAGTTTGGCTCAGAACAAAAATCAAATTCACCCTTACCATAACCTTATGTAAAAACTTCTATCTTCTCTATTATTATAAAGCGAGGTTTGGGGAAACCCTTATTTCTCAAGCACTGAATGTCTTTTTTTTTGGACTCCGAAGATTTTTGCAGACAGCAATGCCTGTCATGTGGCCCAACAGACCATGCTCCATTCAGATGTTGCTGACTCACTGATCTCACACATCCAAGATTAGTAGATGGAATGTAGGAAAATGCCTACAGCGGCAGCCAGACCCTTGCTAATGAAACCATGGCAGTGACTGCATGAGTAGAAAACCAAAAGTTCATTTATTTTCATGAAGCTTTTCTCAGACATTTAGCAGAGAATCTGGGGTGAGAGAAGGGAATGAACTGAAAAAATAGGCAACGTGATGCCCAGACAAGATTCCTAGCTGGGATCCAGCAGAGCTCATGGGCCTGATGCATTCAAATTGACCATTGACTGAGATGTCAGAAGGGCTTCAATTTTATGGAGCAATTGGTGTTATGCTAGATGGAAATCAATACCTGCAATCTAAATTTTGCATTCTGCGTGTTGCCAGTTGAAGTTAGATGTCTGTTTCTCTTTCTTGGACTGATTTTCTTTCTGCAATCAACATAATGAAAAAGAAAATAATGCTTATAAATGAAGTCAGCATATAGCACTGGCTGAGCTGGAGGAAGTTGGCAGCTGCAGAAATTCTGTTTTCAGTTTACATTAAGCGGCATTAATTGTACTGCTATGCAACTCAGTATAACTACAGAGTCGTGGATCAAAATTCTGTTCTTGTTTAAGGGGCGCTGGGGTCTAAGAGGGTGGCTATTGGGTGCGGAGGCCAGGCCCTCTTGGTCATCTCTCAGCAAGGGCTGTATCTTTTAGCCCTAGGACCTTATTCTAGGCCAGAAGTGTTGAAGTTCATCCCCTTGGCCAAGAAGCAAACCAAGTCGGGAACAGCCCAGGGGCACCTGGTCTACCAGGTAAGCCAAAGCCATTTCCTCTCTAACCCAAAGAGTGAGGTGTGTGGATTGTGTCTTAAGCCAGAAACCTTTCCTGTAGGTCTTAGGGCTGGCTTTGAAAATGAGGTCACTACCAAGTTGAGATTTTCTGATTTTCCTGTTAAGTCTAGTAGCATTACAGGCCAATGCAACATCTAACAAGAATGGCCAGTGTGTGGTTCCACTTGTGAATAAGGTGAGACAGGCTCTAATAACTCCTGGCCAGGTAATGGGAATTTCTCAGCATATCCCTGCTAACCAAGATGTCTTGATGAGAGAGAAAGAGTGGTATTTTAGCCTCCTTGCTACCATTAAGCAGCTATGGGGCCTCGGACAAGGTAAACTGTTAACTCTCTGACCCTCTCACGGGTGTTTTGTAAAGTGGAGATAGCTTAGCTGACAAAAAGTAAGGGCCTAACTTAGTAGAACTCTAAGTTCTTCTCAGCTCAAAATCTGGGATCCAGGTATATTTTTGGTATGTTTCTGAGGGTGGAGACCTCGATTTTGTTTCATTATCCTCAGTACTTGGGACATGGCAAGAACTCGTTCATGAGGGATTGAATAAATAATTAAACAAGTATAATTATAATGTTCAAGAAAACTATATTCTTGCAAATAACCCGCAGTGAAACTACCCAATTTAACATATGTTTTGGCAAAGAATGAGATTCAGCCAGACGGTTCTGCATACCAAGGGGCCCAGCCAAGGGCAGAGTTTTCAGAAGCAATGAGGAAAAAGAGAACAGATGGGGACACTCCTACCTTTCACAGAGCTTGCGAGCCTGGGAATACAGGCAAGTATGCAGTTCCTCCCAGAAAAGCCAGGCTGTCTTGTTTGTGCAGATTAGTGAAGGCTTAAGGCTATCAGAAATGATCATTTTGTAGGTATGAACTTGCCTCCTCCCTCTTCAAACCCCTTGAAACAATGGTCCTATGACATCAGAAGAAAGATACATTAATTCATTCCAAGATTATGGGCAATTCTGTGTGATGTGGGTACAAGACCAGCAAGGATAGATGGAGACCCCTCCCTGATGCTCAGAGGCAGTGCAGGTCCTTGGAGCTATGATCTGACCTGTGGACAGAGGAGGGGATCCTGTCCCAGGGAGCACTCAGGAGGCTTGACCATCAACTGAGAAGCTACACAGGGTCCAGAGAAGTCTAAGGCAGTAGGGTCCTGTCAGGGGAAATGAGCTTCAGCAGATGAAGGCAAGACATCAAGGTGTATTTCAACCTATTAGTGACAGCTCAGTCTAAGGCAGTAGGGTCCTGTCAGGGGAAATGAGCTTCAGCAGATGAAGGCAAGACATCAAGGTGTATTTCAACCTATTAGTGACAGCTCAGTTATTTTGAGGCTTCCTTGGGGACCCATTTTATCAGCTTCCTACCACAACTGTATTTGGGGTTATGTGCTTCCTGTGTTAATAGTCAGACATGCCAAGTCAAGATGGCTGTAGACAGGCCTGCTGCATACAGGTTACTCTGACGCCAGGGCACCTGGCCTAGGAGGTGAGTGGGGACTGAAATCCAGGCTGGTCTCCACTCACTGCATCATAGGACGCAGTACTGGGTATGTGTTCCTCGGTGGGATACCGTGGCTAAGCCACTTATCCTTGGAGCTGCATCTGCCCAGAGGAAATGTTTCCTGATTTGTCAGCTCAGGGAGTTATGTGCTGATTAATCCCCACTTCCTCCTCTCCAACCAGACCCATTCATTGATCTTCTCTGCCCTGTTCTGTGCCCCACATGGTGGCCCCTACACAATGCATCTGAGACTTTCTTACCTTCTGGCTGCCAGTGGGGTTTGGCCAACTGGAATCACCAGTAGGAGATGAGACACCCTCCCTTGCACATGCTCCCTGCCTGACCCGCCGTGGTTCTGACAGTGTTTGTGATCCTGCTGGGCAACCTCTCCCATACAGCTCTAGCTCTCATTGGGCTCTAGCAATGCTATTTCCTCCCTTGTTCTTTTAGGCCTGTGGGTAATAAAGGCCTTCACTGTTGCTAGTCCCTGGGTGCCTCACCAACCCTTGTGGGTTCCCTTCTCCCTGGCCACACCTCTGTAAAAGGTCCTTTTATTCAATTCTGTTCAATTAAATCCTTTTGCCTCCATCTTCTCTTTCTGGTTGGAACACTGACTGATAGAGGGGACCTTTTTCTAATCTGCACAGATGGACCATATAGGCTAGCAGAGACCACAGGTGCAAATAGCACTTTGAAATTCAAAACAAATAATTGCCATGTCACCTATGTAAAATGGTAGTAATTATCATAATACTTATTTGATAGGGTTATTGTGAAGATTAAACGAGACATACAGAATGGTTTGCATAGTGCCTGGCACAAAATAAGTGCTCAATAATTGGCAGTTATTTTTCTTAACTTGTGATCATTGGAAATCCCATGTAGCCTTCAGTGTTCACTTAGCTCTCCCTTCATGCACGAAGCATCTACTGAGCACTGTAGTTCCCACAATGACTGCCTTTCTCTAAATTTCTATCCTATTAATTGTCTATATAATTAATTTGGCTTCATATATTTTCACCCACAGTTTTTTTAATATCTACTATGTGCAAAGTACATAATTCAAGATATGTTTCCTTCCACCAATGAGAACATGGGCATAGAGAAAAACATTTATTGAGTATACATGGTGTGTCAAACACTGTTAGGCACTTTCCATGTCCTTTAAATTTCATAACAATTCTATGAAGTAAATACTGTTAGTCCAATAAAATGTCCAAGTCTCCTGGGCAATAAGTGGTAGGGAAGGGTTCAAATATGTGTCTTTTTGCTGCAAAGCACTAAGAACTCTTCAGTCTATTAGACGAGATGACATATAACCAAGTAACTACAATTCGAGATAGTTATATGCTACCTTATCATTAGGAAAATTGTGTGCTAGAGATGGACAGAGAAGATGGGCATTAACTCCCTGCCAGGTGTTTATCCAATACTATTAAAAGATAGAGGCCAAGCCCTGGGATGTGGAAAGAAACACAACCAATCCTTGTTTGGAGGGAATTAGATTCTAATAACTGAGCCAGACCCGTGGAAAGATAACCTTAACATAATCTGGAAAACAGTGAAACTATGATTGGGTTTGGAGAAAGCTTCCTGGAAGAAAGAGGATTTAAGCTATATCTTAAAAGATGATTCAAGTTAGTTTGTTGAAGAAATAAGGACAATACGTTCAGGTAAAGGGAAAAGCATGAGCAAAAGCTCTACCTATACAGTTAAGTACGCTCAGTCATCTGTGCACATGTATTTGACGTGTTGTTATTGTCAGTGACCTGAGGATAAGAGCTATGCCTCCTTTCCAACCTTGTCCTAACACCCCATTCAACTCAAGGCTGAGGGCATAGGAGGAACTCGACAAAATCTTTTGTTTGAATGGATGAATGCCTTACTCTCCTCTGGGAGATACAGAAGGAATAAGTGGTACCGCTGTCTCCCTGATTTCAAGGCCAATGCCAAGTTCCTTCCAGACATCAGAGTTGAAGCATATAGCCAAAGACAGGCAATATTTTTAAGTGGCAGAGCTCATCATTGGTGTAACTGGAAATGGAGTCCAGGTTGGCTGGTGTTGTATTGACGTTAGCACACTATTTCTCAAGATCCAGCAGCCCTGGTGTCTAAAGTAGCCTCAAAGCTAACTCCAACACATTCAGGAGACAATTTCAACAGAACCTATGAAGGACATGAATGCACTTCCCTAATTTCAACAGGAGCAAACCAGAAACACATGGAAAAACATTATGTTCAGATGACTTATTTATAAATCTTCTCTTTCCTCCCATGAATATATCCAGTTATCATGGCCTTTGATCATTTGGAGTATTAAATAACCTCAGTCATTAGAAACTAACTTTAAATTGTACTTGAAAATTTCTTTGACTTTAGGGGGAATTTCATTTTATAATTGTGCGTTGTTCTTATTTCTGATGCTTTAACAGATGAAAACTGTCCATAGGAGATAATTCAGCAAGTTAGTTATCCTACTGCCAAGAAAAACTAAAGTCCATATCAGCTGTGAGAAGATAATTCAATTTGCCTAAAAATGTCATTTTCAGAATGGCTTATATCACATATCAAAATTATTTTAAAATCTTAACTAAGACACTGTGGGAACCTGTATAAGTGATGTGCAGCTGATCTGCAGTTCTGAAAACTGAAGCTATTTTCTAATGTTATGCATTTTTAAACTAAAGTACTAAGTATCTCATTCAAGTGGCAATAGGTGGTTAATCCTCTACAAAAGTTCTTGGATGTATTCCTTGTAAATGCTAATTATTAAGAAGAAAATGTTATAGGGTTTCTTAGGAAATCAATACTTTATTATGTAATAATTGCATCTGCAAGTTTAATGTTCTCCATAAGCCTCAGCAAAATGAAAGAGGTCACTGGGTGAGATGGTGCAAATGGTCCTTGCCTGACCTGGAAAATCTTTGAGAATTTGAGGCCTAGTAAAGTGCTGAGATGTCATTAAAATATTTTCACAAGTACAACATTTATTATGGAAACCAAATTGCAAGAACATCTGTGTGGATGACACTTTGGCCCAAAGTTGGACCTAAACCTGGTAACAGTTATAATTGAAACTGTGGCTTCATTTTTCTCCCCAGATCTTTGATTTTTCCTTTGCCTCACAGAGCAATTTATTTCTCAAAGCTACAGCAGTTAACTTTTGTTTTCCTAAGCCTTCCTGGGCAAAAATCCCAGCTCTTCCAGTTTTCAACCAAGAAGTTATGGAAGGCAGGAAGGCAGGGAAGGAGCCCTCGAGGAGACAGAAGAGAGCTCAAAATCACTCTTCCAAGAATTTCTGGGTCACTGTCTAATTGATACGCCTATTGGCAAGCCTCAGATTTAAGTTTCTTCTGACTTCACAGGCAGTTCTTATTCTGCACCCAGCCATGTGTGAGGACTCAAGGCATTGAACATGGAACCCAAAAAAACCCAGCCAGTTCCACTTAAAGCACTCAGGCTGGGGAACTATACCATAGCAAAATACCCCAAACAATTGTTTTCCCATTATGATCTTCAGCCTAGCATTTATTATCATTTTTTATTGCACAGTTTTAAAGGCAATGGTCCATTTTACTTAGATCATTAATTTGCAAAAATCATGAGATATGAGCAGAGATGGTGTTTTTTATGAGCCATGCTACACCTCTATAGGACCCCAAAGGAAATGAGGTGTGGGTTTCCACACATTATAGGAAGAGGCCCTGGGACCACAAGCTCCATATTCTTTAAGAAATAGAAAAGACCAAAGTACTTGCACAGGAATGATACAGCTGGGTGAATGGAGAGATGCATGAATAATGGACAGCCTGAATAAATGAATGGAGAAAGAAGCAATAGAGGGAAACTATGACCAGCAGTGGGGTGTAGGCGGAAGACCCCTGGATGCAGAGTCTAGAGATCCTGGGTCCACGTATGGCCAGTCACTTACCAGCTATTTGACTGCTGTCAGTGAACTTCTCAGAATGTACCTCACCTTTGCACCTGCAAAATAATAATAATAATACCTATTTCATAAGACTGGCAGGCAATGGAGCCCCAAGAAGTCAGGTCATGGGCTGCAGAGCCAGACTGCCATGGTTTAAATCTGAACTTCTCTCCCTTGTTTGCTCTGTGAACTTAGGCATCTTATCCCCTCTATATTTGTGTTTCCTCATCCAAAGAATGGGGATAATGTGCTAAACTCCTGGGGATGGGGGTGAGCATTGGATAAATTAATACCCATAAAGTGCCTACAAGAGTTTCTGGTACATAATAGGCTAGATGCATTACAATAATATTACTATTTTTGCATATATAATAGTGTTACATAGATACACTTTACATTATGTTAGTTATCATTATTATTATTGTTATTATTATAGTTAGGATTATATAAATTATGATTCTCAGTCTCAATCGAGAGAATCAAGCCTAGCCAATTTAAGTAGAAAAGGATATTAGAGGATATTAAGAAGGTCATAGAGAATCTCCTGGATAGTCAGGAGCCCAGGCTTGTTTATTATATAGTCAGAACAAAACAGTAATAAGATCCAACTATATCCCAAAACTGTTATAGTGAAACACCACTGCCTATATCTCCAGGCATTGACTACCCTTGAGATTTGAATCCAAGAGCTTTGCTACTGCTATCTGCGCTTTGCTATCTGCTATCTTCATACCCAGAAGATCCAATTTCTTTTTGCATAGAAACAACCTCTTATTTCTCCAAGTCACAAATAGGATGTCTCTAATCGGTGGAATCAAGGCTATTTTTCTCTATCCTAGCTGCAAGGGAGTCTGGCAAATGTAGTCATTAGCTTTCCAACCTGCACAGTAGAGAAAAAACTAAGAAAAACTAAGGAAAGCTAAAAGAAAGTTGGAGTGAGCCAACCTAAAATGTCTGCTATAAGGATTTTTAAATAAAAGATAGGGCTGGTAGCTACTTTTGATCAAATAAGGTAGAGGTGGAAGATCTTTGATTTGTTTTTCCAAGATTAATTAGGAGTTTCCAAAGATAACTAATAATTATACTTGTAACACTATTGTGTTACATAGGCATAGGCAAGTGGAACTAACCTAATGCTTGGCCCCATACCTGTGACTTGGGGAGGAGAGGAGGTTCCTCCTCTAACATCATTCTTGCCCTGTATAGACCAATGAGACAGTCCTTCCTGTATCTTCACTCTCCAGAGGAGTAGATGCAGACTGCATGATCTGGAAGGGCCTGGGATGAGCTTTCTCCTAGAGAAGTGACTCTGGAAACTTTAAAGGTACTTTCAAATTACAAGGATCTATGAAGTACTGGTTGCTTGAGGTTATGAGGATTCAGCAAGCAAGGACCACTATGGACCATTAATGTAATTAATCATATATTGAATCAACAGCATGGTAATTACCTACAAGGCCTGTTTTAGAAATTGTCTGAATATGGGTGAATATAGAGGGTCAGGAAACGTGGCTTCTAGTTCTCTCCTACCACTGCTGCATATGTGAACTTCCACAAGTTATTTCAGCTCTCTGGGCCTCAATTTCCTCATTTAAACTCTGATCTCCTGTAAAGTATTAGTTTTACCTTCTAGAATGAAATGAATGAAAATCAAGCTGGTCCAACCACAAAGTCCTCAACAAACTGCTTAACAACAACAATAAACTGCTTCTAATTATAACTATTATCTTTGCAAAACACTTTCATATTGGTTTCCTCATTTGAGCTAGTCAACAATCCTGAGTAGATGGACTAATTCTTATGCTAATTTTCTAGTTGGACAACTGAGTCACCAGGAGATTAGCCCAGCAGATTAACCTATCTGGATGTCAGAATCTCCAGTGGCTTAGCATGTGATCTATCCTGGAGAATGTTCCATGTGCACTTGGAAAGAATGTATTCTGCTGCTTTTGGATGGAATGTTCTATTATATATCAATTAAGTCCATCTGATCTAATGTGCCATTTAAGGCCAGCGTTTCATTATTGATTTTCTGTCTGGATGATCTGTCCATTGCTGTAAGTGGAGTGTTAAAGTCCCTTATGATTATTGTGTTACTGTTGATTTCTCCTTTTATGTCCATTAATATCTGCCTTAAATATTTAGGTGTTCCTATTTTGGGTGCATATATATTTACAATTGTTGTATCTTCTAGGATTGATCCCTTGATCGTTATGTAGCGTCCTTCTTTGTCTCTTATAACAGTCCTTTTTTTAAAGTCTATTTTGTCTGCTATAATTATTGCTACTCTGATTTTCTTTTGATTTCCATTTGCATGGAATACCTTTTCCCATCCCCTTACTTTTACTCTGTGTGTGTCTCTAGATCTGAAGTGAGTCTCTTTCAGGCAGCATACATACGCATCTTGTTTCTATACCCATTCAATCACTCTATGTGTGTTGGTTGGAGCATTTAGTCTATTTACACTTAAGGTAATTATCAATATGTATGTTCTTCTTGCCATTCTGTTAACTGTTTTGAATTTGTTCTTGTAGGTCTTTTTTTTTCTTTCTTCAAAGATATGTGCAAATGATATGACCAATAAGGGGTTAATATCCAAAATATATAAAACAGCTCATACAACTCAACATCAAAAGAACAAACAACCTGATTAAAAAATGGGCAGAAGTACTGAATAGACATTTTTCCAAAGAGGAAATGCAGATGGCCAACAGGCACATGAAAAGATGCTTAACATGTCTATCATCAGGGAAATGCAAATCAAAACCACAATGAGATATCACCTCACACTGTCAGAGTGGCTATCATCAAAAAAGAACACAAATAACAAATGTTGGTGAGGATATGGAGAAAAGGGAACCCTGGTACACTGTTAGTGGGAATATAAATTGGTGTAGCCACTGTGGAGAACAATATGGAGGTTTCTCAAAAACCTAAAAATAGAACTACCATATGACCCAGTAATTCCGCTCCTGGGTAAATATCAAAAAAAAAAAAAAAACCCAAACCACTAATTTGAAAAAATACATGCACCCCAATGTTCATAGCAGCACTATTTACAATTGCCAAGGTCTGGAAGCAATCCAAGAGTCCATCAACAGATAAATGGATACGGAAGATGTGGTAAATATATACAATGGAATACTACTCAGCCATAAAAAATAATGAAAATTTTGCCATTTGCAGCAACACAGATGGACTTGGAGGGCATTATGCTAAATGAAGTAAGTCAGACAAAGAAAGACAAATACTGTATGATATCACTTATATGCGGAATCTAAAAAATACAACAAACTAGTGAATAAAATAAAAAAAAGAAGAAGACTCACAGATATTGAGAACAAACTAGTGGTTACCAGAGGGGAGAGGAAAGGCAGGAGGGGCAATATAGGGGTAGAGGGGGAAAAAGGGTTATTATGGGATTATATGGAATCAGGTGTGCAAATCTTTTGAAAATTGTAAAGCACTATAGAATTTAAAGACTCTTTCATTCAATAAAAAAGAATAAAACAATAAAAATTTTTTTTAAAAAGGAATCTCCAGTGGAGTTTTGTAAAGCTATAGGTTCCTAGTCCCTCCTCCAAAACATATTAAGTCAAAATATCTAAGAATGGAGCCCTCGAGTCACCGTTTTTCAAAAACTCACCCAGTTGATTCTCAGGCAGCTGTACTGGGCATCCCTAGATCAGGGGTTCTCAAAGTGTGGGTTCCCCAGCAGCAGCAGCAGCAGCAGCATTATTTGTCAGAAATGGAAATTCTCAGGCCCCCTATCCCAAATGTACTGAATCCAAATCTGAGAGGAATCCAGAGAACCAGATGTACACTATGGTCTCAGAATCACTGGTCTAGATTAAAACAGGTGACATAGCAATGAAGACAACAGACTCTCAAGCCCTCCAATTTAAACTGAATCCCGTCTCTGCTGCTTCCTGGTTGTGGGATCTTAGGCCATCTGCCTACTGTCCCTGGCCTTGGTTTATATTTGTAAAATGGAGATGAAGCTAGTTTTCTCTTCATAGGGTTATTATGAGGAATAAGTTTGCTAGAATTAGTTAAAAACTAACAATAGTGTCTTACACAGAGTAAGAACTTAAATAAAAGTTAAGGTTCTTGCCCAGGAATAAAGCTATGAATGGAAAGAAAGAAGAGTGGAGAAGCAGCTCAGGAAATGAAATCTTGGGGAGAAGCAGCATTGGGGGCTTCTATCTAGAACATGAGGCCAATGATCCTGCTCGCATATTCTAAATGACTGCGGGGGTTGGGGGAGAATGTGAAGAACAGCTTGAACAAGCAACCCACCAGGAGTCTGGAACAGCCCCTCACTTGTAGGAGCCTTCATGGGGTGCTGAGAAGAGCACAGGCCTGTGTCGGCCCACTCTGGGCTGCAGCTTCCTCACTCAAACAACTGAGCTAAAAACAACGACTTGACTTTCTCCATGGAATTGTTGAGAATCGAGCAGAGCTATTAGATGTTGTTATATATGTGAAGAGGCAAAGGTCTTAGGCAAGTGTTCAGGATTACCAGCACAGTGTCCTCTCCTAGGCTAAGCTCTTTGGACACTGCACTGGCTCTTTCTGGTCTCTTTCCACTGAGACAGTCCAGCGTGAGAAGGTGAAGAACAGTGACCGGGAATTCCGAATTTCACACTAGGAAGTCTGTTAGCTCCCAATCCCAAAGCTGCAGAACCTAGCCATCAGCCTGGGCTGGGCCAGGCCAGGGTGTTTACCTGGTGCAGCTGTTTGGCCTAGGATATAGATAAACATATGGAACACTTAAGATGCATTTCTTAGAATCTTTAAAAGCCAGATAAGTTGGAATAACAGCCCCAAAGGGAAGCCTCACTTGTAAATATCTATTTGGGGACCTTAAAAAAATATCGATCCAGGTCCTGAGACTGTGTCATAGCTGAGATCCTCTTCCGACCCAAGGCTGGCTGTGTGACTTTTCTGGGACAGAGCAGGCAGAGCAAAGCCCAGGGAGGCTAGCTGCTGCCACAAACATTTGCTCTCTCCATAAAGATGATGACAAGCACTCTTGCTATCCACAGCCTCTGGAGCTGTGAAGCTTCCTCCGGCACACTGGCCTCCTCCTCTCTCTGGCGAAACTGCAGATCCTGTGGTCCTTCCTTCAAGTCCTTCATCTGGCCCTTCGAGCTATTGCTGGGTACCCAGCGTTTCGCTTTACCTGCACTCAACCATGGTCTGATCTTTCTGCTTGGATGACTCCATGCTCCAGAGAGCTTGAGAACTTATCACCAGAGACACAGCTGGTTTCTTCACATGCTGACTCCGGGAGCTTGGGCAGGAGAAGTACCTGCTGGCGGTTTGCTTCAATGCTTCTTGGCCTTGCCTGTGTGGCCCACAGGCCTGCGACTGGAACATCTCCCCATCCTCCACTGCATGGCCTGTGCCCGCAGTCGGTTTCTCCAACCAGCCCTCGACAGTGCAAAGACCATCACGTTCTGGGGAGAGCAGGTCCCACCACAGGTTGGCAAACACCTGTCGGTATCGTAACTCAGCTTGCACCAGGCTTCAATGACCTCCTCTAGGATCATTTCCTAGTTTCCTTCCTTGACCCGGGGGCCAGGCTAAAGTCCCTGTTTACAGAGGAAGCCAGAGCCTCTGTAAACAGGAACCATCTGTCTGCTTCTCCAATCTGAATGAAGTTTTAAATTTGCTGCCTTGTAGATTATTCAGGAATCCAGTCTGATTAGACTTTTACCCAATGGAAATCATTTTCAATACCTGAAACACTCATTAAGTTTCTGTGCTCATGGAAACCATGAGGGGCTGATAGTAATGACAGACCCTGCCCAGCTCCCGCCTATCCTATCTGGCCCCTCCTTAGGCCACTGGACCCATGACTGCACCCTCAGCTTCATGGGACCCAAAGGAACACCTCTGATCCTGGAAAAGTTGAATTTAAGCAGTTCTAACTCAGGACTCTGATGACCTCAAATCACTTGCTTCCACTCTGGTTCCCAACTTGTGTCCCTGTGCTGCCAAGGCAGGATATTTTTCTTACTTCTGAGACCCAGGCCCCTCTGTGCCCTACATCACGTGACTGGGCCTCTGCCTGAAGTTGTTCCCCAGGCCCTTAGGCCCTGCCCACTACTGCTGGGCTCTCTTCTTCCTTTCAGTGAAGTCTTGCTCTTGACCTGAGTCTATAGCTGGGGCCCTAGTTGCTAAAAGACTTCCCTGGATTATGGGGCCTTCTCCACTCGACACCTTGCCGGATCAATCATGACCTGCTGTTGCCACGTTCTTCTGATGCCATATATTACCCACAAGCCTGGAGTTCCTAGCACTTGATCTATTCCAGTAGGCAGATCAAAGTTCAGTCCTGGTCTCTTCCAGGCCGCACTATCTGATTGCAGTAAAAAACAAACAAACAAAAAAATACCCCATCATACCCTAAAGTAGGACAGTAGATTATAGGCTTGCATAGTATACCTCCTGAGCAATCACAGACAGAGATTCATTTTGAAGACATTTGCTGAGACACAAAGTAGGCACTGAAGAGACGTTGGAGGAACAGATGAATAAATGGAGCTTGTCTGCCCATGAGAGATTCGTGATCACTCAAGGAAGAAAGCTCAGATGTTACCTTGTGTCCCAAAGGAAGGAATCCTTTAACTTGCATTATGCAGAAGAGGGTGCTGGGATAAGGACAGGAATCGTAATGCTCAGGCTGCTCAATCAGCCTCAGACTGCAGGTGTCCTTGGAGACAGCCCACCTAACAGGCAGTGGACACAAGGACCCAGAGATGAGGACAAAATAAGTAGGGAGATGGAGAAATAAAGACAAAACTCACCCTCACCCGATGACCCGATGAGCAGGGTTAGAGAGACAGGAAAGCCAGGGACTCTTTTTCTTAAAGACAAGAAAGGCATTAACCAGAAAAATAATAGCTCCTACCACTGGTGTCAGAAAGTTTCTCCTCCAGTTGCTCTCCCTCTTTCTGTCGAGCTACAGAATGATGGGCATGAGATTGGGACAAGAGAAAGCAAGCAGAACAATTTTCATGTGTCCAGGAGCCTCCAAGGCTGTGGGGAAGGAAGAAGAAAAGGAATCGAATGCTTCCAGAACACTAAATGCTAATCCTGGTGAGAAGCAGGCGCGTGAGAGAAGAGGGTTCCAAAGGCTGCTCTGCTTTCAACTCTCACCTGCTGAGAGTGTGGGCAGCAGAAGGAAAGGGAAGCCGGGTTCTTTCTGCTCTCTGGCCAGAGACAACTTTATTCAGGTGTTCTGAGGGGGCCATTGGGCAAGGAGTTAGGAACAGCTAAAGTGCTAAGAGGCTCCTTTCCCCTCACTGTTCATGGGCATGCCACATTCTGAGAGATTCCCCATAGCAGAGAGCTGCCAGATAAAATACAGGATATCCAGTTAAAATGTGAATTTCAGATGAACAACGCATAATTTTTAAGTATGAATATGTTCCATGCAATATTTGGGACATACTTATTCTTTACAAAATTGTATTGTTGATATAAAATTCAAAGTTCACTGGGTACTCTATACTTTTATTTGCTAAACCTGGCAACGACCCACAAACAGATTCCTCACCCAGCCGCAGAGGTGTTTGATGATGTGACCAGCGTGGAAAACAGGACTCTGGGCTATGGGGGAGGGGGTGAAATCAGGAAAGTTTATGCTTCTGAGGTTATACACTTGCTGAATCTGCTCCCATTTTCTTTCTACTAATCCAACCCTCTCCATTCCTCACTCCCTAGTTCATACGCCACCATCCTTGACTACCTCTCCCACAGGAAGACATACTACCTAACTTCCCCTGGGGTAAGATACCAGATTGTAATTTTTCTCCAGTGATATCACATGTGCACATTTTGATTGGGACTCTTCCTTCTATGTCTACTTCCTTCCACCCACCATGTTCCCCTAAACACACACATCACACAGCTCGAGGGTCAGGCACACCGTGAGGGTTAAATTTTACATTCAGGAGTGTTCCGAAGCAAAGGAATCTCAGAGATCACCTAGTCTCACTCCCTAAATTTGCCAACAGGGAGAACCTGAGACCAGAGAACGGAAAGGACTTATCTAGGAGCATGATGCTTATCAAGCAGAGAGGGGAGCACACAAATTCTGAGTCACTGGCTTCACTCTAGAACTTTTTACTATATCAGTGCTTTGTACAATACTGAGTAAATACAGGCATTCTCAGTAAATATTTAAGCAAACTAATGAATTCATAAATGAATAAACTATGAAATCAATGTTTTATGATTGATTTGCTAACTGTATGGTGGCTCTATCCTCAGGGAGCTTCTTGGCCCCTGAAATGGTAAATGTAAGCAATGAAATCCAGCCATGTTTCCAGAAGCAATGTTCTGTGTTTACAGGAAATAGGTAGCATGAGTGACACTTCCTTCCACAGGACAAGGCTGGGTAAGTCTGGGCTGAGTTGGGTAGTAGCAAAAAGCAGCCTCCTCACTGGGCAAAGGCTACTCTAAATTGCTGCATGTATAACTACAGAAACTCTAAGGAAAAAAAATTTTTTTTAATATTTTAGCTAGCTATGTGACCTTTAACAAGGTAATAACTGCCCCAACCTTTGGATTTCTCATCTGTAAAACACATAAATAAAAGAAAAAATTACCAAGATAAAATAAATATCATTTCACTCTGCCAGGCATGTTCTCCTATAGATACTCAATAAGTGTCCATTGATTTTTTTTCCTTTCCTTAAAGAGTAAACCTATTTTCTTAGCCAATAGTTTTTTAAAAATGTTCTCCTTCTGTGTTTTCATAAGCCAATGATTTTCAAAATTTGGTCCCCAGTAGCAGCAACAGCAGCAGCATCTGAAAACTTGTTAAAAATGCAAATTCTTGGGCTTCAAGGCAAACTTACTGAATTAGAAACTCTGGGGGCTGGACCTAGTAATCAGTGTTGTAACAAACCCACTGCATGCTTCTGATGCACACTCAAGTTTCAGAACCACTGTGCTAGGCTGATGTTTCCAGCAGTATGGTCCATGTACCTCACACATCAAAACACTCCTATTAAAACTGCTAATTTCTAGGCCCTACCCCAGACTTGCTAAATGAAAAGCTCTTGTGGGGAAGCAAAGGAGTCTCCTTTTTAACATGTTACCCAGGTGATTTTGATGCACTTAAAGGTCAAGAACAACTTGGCAAATTGGTGTCAAAATAGCAAGTGATGGCATTTCAGCATTTGTGGAGGTCAGATCAGAATTCCTTTTTCCCCTTCTTTGTGACCCCAGAGACTCAGCAGGAGATATAGCTGCATAATCCATGCCAATTGGCTCTACAGGAGTGGGCTAATGGCTGTGTGGTACCCCATCCCCTTGGGAGAAATATATTTATCAGTGATCGATGGGAACACACCTCACCATCCAACCTGCTCTCCTAACCTGGAATGGCTCAGACCCAGTCACTTGTTCCAAGTGGCAGAGCCCAGCTTGCTCTGACAAATCAGTGGTTTTTTAACAATGCACACACAAAGTCAAAACAATATCCTGGAAATGTTTTTCCTGGTTGTGTAACTCCTCGTCTTACCTGGTGAGAGCTAGTCAAGGGAAGACATAATATACGCCCTCAGTGTTAATTCAACAAAACTCTTCCCTTTCATGGACCCTGAAAGTGCACGCTGGGTGACAGGAAACGAGGCAAAAATTTTGGTCAGTTTTTCTCTACTTTGAGAATTAACTGTTGAAACAGCTTTACTTTTTTCCCTTCAAACTGGCCATCTTCTTGAGGGTGATGAAGTATGGTGATGACAACTCAGGTGAGGTTCCTATCTACAAATGCCCTCAGCACAATGACAAAAATGCAAATGTATTGTTAGTGAAAGTCTTTTCTAGTTTCAATGTGATAGAACTAGGAGTTCCTTAAGCCATTTTGTGAAGGAACGGTTTTCCCTAGTACAGCTTGAACATTTTATGTGGATACTGAAGTAGATTTCTTAGTCATTTCTCCTAAGTCTATAAGATCAAACATTGTGTCAATTCCAGTTAAAGACAGATGTAACTAAGCTAAAGTTTACTTATGATCAAGGGACCCTCAACCATCCAGTACATGGTGATGATAATTAAAAAGGCAAGATTTCTTTCAGGGCAAGAACACCAAAACAAAATGAAATAAAACAAAACAAAAGCAAAAACCTACCATAGAGGTTAACTCATAAAATCATCATTACAGAGACATTTGTGAGACACTGATTTGATTCCTGCAAGAACAAAAAGGGCTTCTTTATTCCTTTTTCACACAGCTCCCCTTTGTAAATGACATTCTGAGTAGTAAGCAACCAGGCTCCAATGCTATCTTCCACTTGGGGCCTACACTGAACTCTCACCCCTAAAGGGGTAAGAACGAGGGATTCGGGCTTGCTATAATGCAGTACCACAGACTCAGAAGTCAATACTCACTTGACATTCCAGGTAGTGCTCTCCTACTGGCAAGGACAGCATCTGGAACTTACTGTCATTTGGTTTTTAGTAGTCTGTGGAGTGGTTGCATTTTGTACATGAAAACACAAGATGGAAACTCTCACTCTAGGAAAACCTTGGAGCTCTTGATGTTCTTTGAAATAAATCTACCATGATTAGTACTTACCTTTCTCTGGGAATGAGAAATGACAGGAGCATGGGATTAGGAATAGCAACAGAGGTAATATTAGTGATTTGATGGAGCATTTACTGACTAATCCTGATGCCAAGTGTGGAACACTGGTCATGTCACTTCACCTTCAGGACAATACTTAAGGTCGGTATTATAGATGCACAGAAAAGTCTCAAGGAAGTTAGATGATGTGGGAGTGGGAAATGTGGGAGTTGAACCCCAATGCTCTGTTAACACTCCTTTGATTCATTACACCCTGTTGTGGGCTGAATGTTTATGTCTACTCAAAATTCATTATGAAGTCCTAGCCCCCAGTGTGGTGGTATTTGGAGGTGGTGCCCTTGGTAGGTAATCAGGTTTAGGTTATGTCATGAGGGTGGGACCCTCATGATGGTATTAGTGTCCTCTAAGAAGAGAAAGAGAGAGATCTCTCTCCCCATAAGCAAGCACTGAGGAAAGGCCATGTGACCACATGGTGAGATGGTGGCTGTCTACAAGCCAGAAAGTGGACCTTCACTAGACACTGAATATCCAGCACCTTGATCTTGGACTTCCCAACCTCCAGAATTGTGAGAAATAAATTTCTGTTGTTTAAGCTACCCAGTCTATGGTACTTTGTTACAGCAGCTTGAGCAGACTAAGACATACCCCCCATTCCTTTTTTTGGACTACTGGTGCTATAACATGATAGAGGATTTGCTAATACTGTTTTCTTGTTGTTTTATTTTTGGGGTTTTTTTTTGCGGCACACGGGCCGCTCACTGCTGGGGCCTCTCCCGTTGCGGAGCACAGGCTCCGGACACACAGGCTCAGAGGCCACGGCCCACGGGCCTAGCCACTCCGTGGCATGCGGGATCCTCCCGGACCGGGTCATGAACCCGCGTCCCCCGCATCGGCAGGCAGACCCTCAACAACTGCGCCACCAGGGAAGCCCCTAATACTGTTTTTTAAGTCTTTTCACCATTAAATCCAAAATCACAGCATTCATTCCATTCATTCGCTCACTGGGCCTTTCATGTTGCCTTAGAAACCTGGCTCAGGGTGAGCCTGAAGTCACTCAGAGGCTCCCATCACAATTTGATGTCCACACCTGTAGCATTGTTGCTGCCAATTGCTGGTTTGGGGGTTTCCAATCACATGTTATGTCAGTGAGTAAGTACATCAAAGATCTCTTATTTAAATACAAAGCTTCAGGATATAAACACCACTAAGCAGCCACTAGGTACCCAATTCCTTATTGCTGAGGCCAAGCAGAGAACAAGAATTCTTCTTGCTCAGAGAAGTCAAAGCATAAATGCCTATGAAGGACGAGCTCCCCTAAGCACTATTTCTCCAGTCATTCTTTCCTATATCTGACCCAATGAATTGTGATTGGTTCTGAAAGTTTTTCCCCCTCTGGTCACCAACCTCCTAAACGGTAAAGTTATTCAATGCAGACTTATTTTAGTGGAAGTAACAAGGTTAAGTCGCGTGAGTGTAGAAGTCATTTCCATTTAAATGAAAACTAACTGTTAAACTTGTGTTGGTGGGAGACTTTTATAAGGGACTCAAAATAATGTGGGCAAAGGTGCATGTGGTTCCTGGTTTTCGTGCATCACAAATGCTAACCATTCAGTAACAACACACAGGCTTTTATCTGGCTTGGTATGGAGGATCCCTACAAATTAGCTCCTGTCAATCCCATCGAATAGGGAAAGGAGATAGATAACTTAAAAAACTTCAAGAGCACAGGGTAAAAAGCACAATACTAAGATAATTCCAGAGATACCCTTTCCTTCCTGTCTAGAAAGTTCAAAACTGGAGTCAAAAAATAGTTTGTCTTGATGGGTACAAAAGCCAGAGGACAGAGGAAAAGACTCGTTCCTTCCCTTGTGGTCAGTGTCTCTATGCAAGACATGGCATAGCAAGAGAATGTGGGATCCGAGCTGGCTTCTTCCCGTCTCCTCAGTTCACAGCAGCAGTTTTCTCCCCCCAGGAATCTGTCAGATGGCTGGTGCTGGGGGTTGTCTGGGCGACGTGGTTGTTCAACAGAAACAGAAGTAAGAGCATCCTCCCCTGAAGTTTGTGGTCTCCCAGCCCCTGTGGCCATGTCCCTACCTTCTGCTGCCTGCCCCCCCATCTCCACTCCATTCTGTCCCCACTCCCAGTGAATCACAAAGGGATTGACTCAAGTGAACATTTACAGATCTTGTTTTCTTGGTAATTTGAAAAAGCTCCTTAGGTGACTATGACATGCTTCTGTCCTCCTGTCCCCATATAAGAACTATTGACCTAGCTTCTACCCCCAACCCCATGGAGAGATGAAGAAAGTTACCCAAGATCACACAGCTAAGTGCAGGGCAAGGGGAAACCAGGACCCCCATTCTCCAGTTCTGTGCTTTTTCTACTAAAGCATTCCTCTCATTTTAAGAGAGGGCCTTTTAAGCGATGCCAAATAGAGAGTAAAGTGTGTAAAAAGAGAGGATCCTGCAGGCTTCCAAAAGAGGAAAACAAAGAAACAAAACAGATTAGATTTACCTTCCCCTACCTCTGGAGCAACTGCATCTGCTTATAAAGACTCTCAGAATGTAAGTAGTGGGACTATGGGAGGAACGTGGTCTAAGTGTCCTCTGGATGAAGAAATGGACAAAGCAGAGAGCCCCTGGGGCTCCAGGCTTGAGAAGTCTCAGCCGCTGGGCCAGGAAGCAAGGCCTCCAGATCCTGAGCCTCACCCAGTCCTCCAAAAGTTCTGACCCACTTCCTGCTCCCTCCCTGCCACAGTTGTGTATGTCCTGGTTGGAAAGAAATGCATCAAAATATCAGGGAGTACAGCTAGAGATGATTTTCATGTTTTAAAATATTTCTTGTATTTTCCAAATTTTCTTGAATTTATATTGTTTTTATAATAAAAAACAAATTACTCTTTCAAAAAACGGAAGTTAATGGCTTTTGGCATAGTTCCTTATGAAATGAGACACTCTCTAGTTCTCAACGTTTTCCCGAGCTCCTCCTGTGCTTCACAATGGCTGAGTGATTAATGCCTCATCCAATGTAAAGTGAAGGAGATGCAGGACTGTGGGTGGATCTAAAGAGACATGGGAAGTCTTCTTTGTTGCTAGTCTGGTTTCCTTCCAGAAGATTCTTTTGAGGCTTTCATCCATCTATCTATCTACCTATCTATCCATCTATCTATCCATCTTCTATGTGTTGTCCATCATCTATCTATTCCCTTCTCTGCACTGAAACCATGTGACCCACTCTACACTGCCAGGTTGATGTCTGAGAAGAATCAGTTAGCTTCTGTTTTGTTTTGTTTTTTAATAATTATATAATTATTTTAAGAAGGCAAACCTGTGAGTCTTCAAATTGCATGGAATGTGAAACAGATGCCACAGCTAAAGACTAGCCCTTCCTTGCAATCTGGCCCTCAAAACAATTTTAACCCTCCCTTTTTCAAAACTAAAAGCTGAAGTGAAGGGACATAAACACACAAGGAGGTGAAACCTTAGCAGCTATTTTCAATCTGAGTTAATTGTTTCTTGAGGTCCTGCAAGTGATTTATGTCATTTATAAGCACGTTCAACTGCCACTTAGCCCCATGGGGGCAGAGATGGATCCAATTTCATGGAGGGGGTGGCTTTTGTTGTATGCTAGTTCCCTCCTGGAGCCTGTGTTGATGCTCTTTGCCTGGGATTTCCGACCCAGCCTGTGGCAGTCAGTGTATAGCAGGGGAGGGCTGAGCCATCCAGAGGGACGTATGTGAGACTTGAGAGGACCCTACCATCCCCACCCAGATCTGCAGAAGAGCCTCCTAAGGGACGAGATCATGTCCTTGGTATCTGAGGACATCTGATCTGAAACCAGAGGGATCAATGTGGGTTCTTTAAGTCTGTAGTCATCTAGACCTAGTCTCTATCTGGATTTAAATGAAAGGTCTAGCTCTGTGTACACCTTGCCCAATTCAGAAGAAGGGAGAACGACTTCCTAGCTTTTAATTCGATACAGCTTTGCAGGGGGTTTAGGAAGGGGTGCTGGGTCTGGGATTTATGAACATAAATCAATCATCAAATGAATGGCCCATAAGAATAAGAATAGAAAACAGCCATTATGGCAGGAAGCAGGAGGCTTGGGATATGAATTCTTTTGCTTTGTCCCTCTAGGCACAGCCTACACGTAGCAGAATATGTTCCCTCTTGGAGTCTGCCCTAATTTAAATTTCTGAATTGTCTGTTGATGAAATACCAAAGGGCAGAGTTTTAAAACTATCCCTTGGAGTGAACCTCGTAACTAATAATACCACTTCTCTACACCTGGCATGCACAGTGTGCCAGGCATTATTGGACATGCTTAGGAACTTATCTAACTTACCTATCTTATTTATTCCTTTGACATAGGTATGAGTCTCACCTTATAGATGGGAAAACAGAAGCTTCCACAAAGAAACTTCACACAGCGAAAAAGCTACAGAGCTCCTGCTCTTTAAACTGCCCCCACTTGCCTAATTCCATCAGCCTAGACAGGAAAATTAACTGTTGTTTTCATCAGCTCTTTGAGAAGGCACCATGTTCGGTGTCCTGGTGATGGTGGGTCCCAGTCCTCTGTGTAGGGCACCCATCATTTATCTCTAGTAAAACTGTTTTCTCACTTGACCATGATTCCTACTCTCCGTAATACCTGCGGTCATTTCCATCTGAACAAGGACACTGGAGTGGCAAGCTGCAGCCTAACTAGGAACCAATAGAGCACTAATTTTAATGTGTGCTTAATGCAAGTGGAGTATGTGCTCAGAATGGACTCTATTGCTTTTCTGGGAAATACCCTTCCACGGCAATTGTTTTTAAGTGTTATTTCTGATTAATTATGTGCTATTTTCTCTCTCCCTCCGTTCCTCCCTCCCTTTCTCTCTTTCTTTCTCTCCCTCATTCCTTCCTCCTTCTTCATTAAAGGGACCATAGATAACCTTCCACCTCTCTCTCCCTGTATCTTAACACTTCAGTGTGTCTACTGTGGAAAACAATAAGGAAATGTGAACAAATAGGTGGTTAAAATGGTCTAAAACCCTCCCTGAGCTGGGAAGATGCATCACCACCTGTGTTCCAGCTTTTGGCACGTGCTTGGCAGCAAACTGCAAGACCAGGAGGTCATAATCAGGAAAACAGAAACGCATTACATTTTAATAATCACCTACCTTTCCAATAGCTTTGAGCTTTCAGATGTCACCTCCAGTTACAGGGAACTAAAATCAACCTGCAAGCCCTCTCCCTTTCCTCTCAGAGGAAAGAACTGTAGATGATTGGTGACAATTGTCAAAGGGAAAGGACCCATAAATATGAGTTGCCTGATAGAAGCAATTCAGCAAAATCAAGCTCGTCAACTTCCCAGCATGGATTTTATTTTATTCTAAATCAGATACTCATTAATGGGGAACATTCTTTGAATCATCATTTTATTTACACTAGAGAAATGCAAGACACATTGTCTGGCGAGGGAATGAAGTGGCTCTCTCACTGCTCAGTTGTAGGTAGTTCCTTCTGTAGCCTCCTGAATTTTCATGCTAATGGAAAACACCCAAGCCAGAGGCTCGCTAGTAACAAGTTAAAATGGCACTGGAAAGTAAACGATTTTCTTTGATTTAAAAAAACAAAGAGCATAAAGAACACATGGGATGACAGGGAAAAAAGTAAAATATCTTACCTGCCTTAGATGTTAGAATCAAGCCATCGAGACTCTGCTACTTAAGGAGAAGCACAGAACAGCACCCTGTAGGGATTGTGGGAGAGGCACATTATACCCTGGTTTCAGACAGTGCCTGCCTTCTTGTCACCCTACTAGGAAATGCTGCCCATGGGGGCTCCTGTCCTCCTTCATAGCTCTGTTTTCCCAACTCCCATCTACAGATCAATACATACTAGGTGCTCAATAAATATTTGTTAAGTGAACATCTGAATTCTGGGAGATGGCCTATCTTTACTAAATGTTCATAATATTTTAATTCAATTTTAAGCAACACCAAGCTAGTCTCTAAGCAAAAAAGTAAAGTCCCCCCAGCTCTGATCTGATGTGGGTATCAAGTCAAGTGAGATCCTGTTCATCCATTCCACCATCACTCAGCTGCTTCTCTAGTTTTTTCCGTGGCTGGGCAGAAACCTCAGAGCTGTGGGTGCTGGCCCCCTTCCAGCCATTCACACTTATGGGGAGCCCTTCCCATCTTCAAGGGGCCTTGGGAGGTGCTCCTCTGAGGATGGTGGAAGGCTGGGTGCTACGCAGTGAATCACAGATACATTGTTGGATCTTAGTGAGTTTATTTTTTTAGATCCTAGAGCCACTCAGATTTGGTGTCCACCCTCAGAGGGAGCTGTATCCCTGCTCTGTATTTTCTATGGAGTTATAAAGAGGAAAGCAGATCCAGAGACCTCTGGCAAATCAGTTCACAGAATATCGTACAACATGCCAATATCCATTATCCACTTTTTCAGGATGCTGTGGTGTTTTCAGGGTTTTGAACAGCCTCTCTTCATCCTATGTTATATTTTTACAGCATTTTCCTATTCATGAAGTGTTAACCATAATTACCTCATGTTACCCTGACATCAACCCAGTGAGTTAGGTAATATTAGTATCCTTCCAGAAGAGGAAACTTCTTTAAAATCATTGCCTTTCTCAAGAGTAAGAAGTGGCTTTCTTTCCACAGCAGCGTGGCTTTCACAGAGATACCTTTGACCTAATAAATTGACCCCTCTCCTCCTGCCCTCCAGAGCTGCCCTGCCTTGTCCATCCTCTCTGTGGCCAAGATGCTTTCTTGGTAGGTGGACTCCGTTTTTGTTTTTTCATGTGACACTTTGACCTAATCAGAGAAAGCACTCTGAATCTCTAAAAATAAATAAACATCTGACAAGAAAGAAAAAACAGAAGGGGAGGAGAAATATTGTAGAACTTGAGGATTTTGGAGTACAACCCACGTACAGATGGTATTTAACATTCTCCAAACACCAAGTGCTGGTTTCCAGGCCTGGCTTCTTGTGGTTATTTCCTGGTCACTTTGAACTGACTTATCAAACTGAATAGATCCTTTGATACATATGTTGGTATTTTAAGTCCTGGTAGGAACAAGGTCTCCCATTTGTTTCATTTTATTCTTAAGAGATGTTTTTTTAAAAACCTTGCTCAGAGAAGGAATCTCAGTCAAAACCCACTACGACTTTGGTCTTCACCCATTTCAGCAAAGGATGCCAACCACTGGGCTTCTTATTAAGAACAATTCCAGCTGGCTCCATACTCCACAGGGAAGTTAGTTTAGATCCACAAAGGTGCCAGCCAACGGATGGCTGGTAATATAAGCTTAAGTAGAATGTTGAGCCTTGGGGTGCAAGGGCACAAATTAAGTAACACCCGTCTTCTTCACCCAAGTTCTTGAATTAAATGAAATAAGAAAAATGAGTTAGCATAATGAGTCCAAACCACCATCTTTATTTGAGATAAGATCCAGGGGAAGGACACTGATTGGGGCGAGAAGCCAGCAGACCTGGGAACTTCCCGCATGCCCCCTTTTCTCTCCTATCTAGGCCTTGTTACAGCTGGCCCATGGGGAGTTCTAGTCTGCGGAGCAGACACTTCTACCCACATCACTGTCTTGGACTGGTCCCGATGGAAAGGGAAGAAGGAAAATGGACAAACTGAGCTCCATCCAGCCAAGAAACAAAAATCAATGCCTGCTGCCCACCAGCCTGGAAATCCTTCTTCTTCTGTGTGAGAAAACCACTTGACCTTTCCAGGCCTCGATATCCTCAGCTCTAAAAGGAATGGGTTGCGCTGGGGGCGGGGGGCAGGGGACATGGCCGGGACCCAATCTAGCTCTGAAATCCATGCTTAGCCCCATCAGTGACTCTGATGGGGCCAAGGCCAAGCCGTGCTTTCATGCTATGCTCTCTCCCTCAAGACATCAGTTCCCTTTGCTGAGGTCCATGGTCAAAGATCACACCCCTGAGACTCACCAATCATCTCTCAGATGATGGTGACTGTGACGGTGACTCAGGGCACATCTGTCCCCACCACCAGAAAAATCATTCTAAGTGCACAGGTCAGTGGGAGCATCTCAGTCCACGGACGGCACTTTATCATCCACATGAGTCCCTGGGAGTATACAGGCCTATTTCCTAATGATCCCAATACAAGACTCAAGAACATTATTACGAAGATTGTGATGCAACACAGTGGTAGAAAAAAGATGAAATAAACAGGGATTTGGGGTCCTGTATCCTAACTTTGGCTCAGCACCAACAAGCCACGTGACTTTCATACCTCTGAGCTTCTTTAGTCATGTACAAGGTGATGGAATCCAAAGTTTTCAAACTTATTTTCCCCTCTTTTAAAATATAACATCTTACATGGAATATGAATACAGAGCATGATTAAAAATAAATCTGGGTCTTCCCTGGTGGCGCAGTGGTTGAGAGACCGCCTGCCGATGCAGGGGACACGGGTTCGTGCCCTGGTCTGAGAGGATCCCACATGCTGCGGAGCGGCTGGGCCCGTGAGCCATGGCCGCTGAGCCTGCACGTCCGGAGCCTGTGCTCCGCAACGGGAGAGGCCACAACAGTGAGAGGCCTGCGTACCGCAATAAATAAATAAATAAATAAATAAATCCACTCTGATAGAAGTGTGGGGAGAGTCTCAGAACCATCCCACTTGATTGCTCCCTTCCCTCTGAAGATTATCCCCACCCCCAAACTTGGTAGGCCCTGAGGTCGCAAGGATCATTTGCTCGAGAATAATTTCCTCAGTGTCGGGCTGCATTGGGGGCCAATGCTGTGTTCTGATGTCACATCCATTTGACAGCCCACCCCCATTCTCCTGAAGCTACATCCCTGATATTTCTCAGCAACCGTTAAAGAAAACTGAAGGGTATGTCTAACAGTGATTTGGGCCAGAGTTAGAGCATAAAAACCACAGACAAAATATACTTGAGTTTCCACCGCAAGAGTAAGTTTTAGCTCAACAGGGAGAGAGAACAGGGCAGAGCCTAAAGGCAGAGTGTTATTATAAAATAATTTACTTTAAAAGATATTCTTCTCACTACTCTCTTGCACAACCCAGACTCACGGCATGAGATCTTGACCATAAAATCGTGTGAGGAGGGTCAGTTTCTGCTCCTGAGAGAAAGTGCTTCTGTCTCACAGGAAACATGAAGTCGTTTGGGCCTTCAGAAGAGCTGGCCCCATCCTCCAGTCACCCAGACCCCTCATATATCTCCTCTGCATGTGTTAATTCTTTTGAAGGTGATGGGGGTTCTTCGCACGGAAGATATATGCAGCTCGATGGCGGGAAGTGAGATCCTAATTATCTGCAGCTGACAACCTTTCAGGGCCCATTATAAAAGAAATGTCCACACCAGGCACTCCGAACCCTCTCTCCCAGCTCCAGGGAGGTTGCGGGAGCAGCAAGGAGTGATTCCGAGAGCCTGATTTATCAGGAAAGATTAGAAGAGTTACATCTATGGTCTGGGGAAACAATGACAGAGAGGGAGCAGGCTAATGGGTGACAAAGGGGCAGGAGGGAGAGAAGAGATTTATGTAGCCTGGTACGAGGGTGAGCAACTGGAGGAATGGAATGAAATGAAGACAGGAAAGAAAGTCCCAAGTAAATATCAGGGAAACTTTCCTCACTGATTTATTAGACAGATGAGCAAATCTTCCAAATGAAGCTTCTTTCTCACCGAGAAAGAGTGAGTGAGTCTACATAAATGTGTCATGGCCATTTGTCTCTGTCACTGGGGGACCCGAAGTGATATCTAGCAGGGCGTTCCATCTTTCTCTTGAAGATTGTCTTTAAGAGTCAGAATCTACCTTTTTCTCTCCGGGACACTGGGAGGCTCTTAAGGGGCATGTGCCTCTTAAGGCACAATTCTAGGCATAGCCACTTGCTAAGCATCACCACTTGCTAAGCATCACCAAGACTTACTGTCTACTTTATAATTTGTAGGGGAGCAGAGTGTACTTATCCATGGTCCCCAGCCCAGAATCTCCCTGGGGAGAGGAGAGCTTATGCTTCAGACACAAGCCAGGAAAACACTTCGAAATTCAATTGAGGTCCTCTCAGCAGGGGCACATGGAAATGTCCTGGTGAATCTGACTGCCTACAGAGTACCCTTATCTGACCTGAATCGAGACCCTCTTATGTGCCACTTAAGATCCCCTCAGAGTCTCCTTGTTCCCGATGCCACCATAGCATCCAGCTCTGCGTGAGCTTTGACTGACATCACACAGGCTCCATCTGACCTGCCCCACCTCGAGCCCTGGGGATTCCCTGTTGCCACAAAGATGCAGGATGTCTCAAAAGCCCACCATGCACCCACCCAAATGCAACTGGGAGTGATCAGTGGGGAAAACGTTTGACCCATAAAAGATGGAAGCTGGCAGATAAAGTCTCTTTCCTTTCTCCTCTCTGATGGACTGTACAATTGTGCACGATGGCTTTCAGAGGGACAGTCCTGCAAGATCAAGCAATCAGTAGGATGTAGTAGCAGCCAGTAGGATAAATCATCCTCATCCTGCCTCTCCCTACCTCACTCTCCTGTCACCTCCCTGCTCTCCCTGGGGTTGTGTCCCCTAACAGGATAATAGCACAGAAACCTTTGCCTCAAGTTCTGCTTTCTAGGGGGAACCCAGGTTAAGATATGACCAAATCATCAGGGCACAAGATGATCCAGACTAAATTGTCTGGATAATGGCATAAACTTCTTTAATCATTTGGCCTGAACATCTGGTCCATTTATTCTAGGCATTCCACAAAATTGTCCCCTTCCAACCTCAGCCCCCTGACAGTGCCTCCAGACACAGCAAGGATCCTTGTATGGATACCATCTTATATGTCAGTGTCCACTGGCTTAATCTACTGGACAGGGCTGGGAAGCTGGAGGACTTGAGCTCAGTCACGTTGGTGTTTCCTACTGTGCCCCCATAGGAGCTGGGTACTGGGGGAGGTGATGATCAGCTCCTTGGAGGTAACCTGAGAGGTCATTGACTAGCCTGTAGCCTTTCCATCCAGCTGTGAGGTCTCTCTGCCACAACTACTTCTAACTCTATTCTTTGTGTTACAGGCAATACAATTCCAGTCAAGCATCAGTAAATTGAGAATCCTAAAATGATCACTCAATATTGCCAAAAACTCAGTCTTGGTGCTCCAAAGAGAAACCCCGCAACTCCATGTTATCTGTAAATGCTGCAAGCTTTCATTGTTGTTTTTGTTTTGTTTTTAGTGTACGTTTTAAGTTCAACTATTTTTATGTTCCCACCAAAAAAAAAAAAAAAAATTTCCTTTGTAACCCATTATGGGTTAGTGAATTCCCAACCGTTCAAAAATACTTTAAAGTTCTTTTGGGACATAGCCAGATACTTAATATTGTATTACATTTTATAGTTGTCACTTAATCAAGCTATTTAATATTATAGTACATTTTAAAACTGTCACTTAATCACATTTTCTTGACCCTTTTATGGGAATTAAAGATCACTGTAGATAAAAAATGGCATGCTTTAGTTTAAATAGATTCAGTATGTCCAGTATGACAGTTACTTCTGAGACATTAAAAGAATTTTCTGTGATTAATGTGACCCACACACGTTAAATGGTGTAATGTTCCATTTCTTCAGCCATTAGCGGAAACAGCATCAGACAGAAGGAGCCAGAATGTAGCCAACTGCATGTAAAGCCAGCGATGGGGGTGGTGGGGGGTGGAGTTTAAAGATAATACAGAGTTGGGCAGGCTGAGATAAGAGAGAGATTTCTACTGATTTAATATTTGCTTTCTCTGGGCATCTTGAGAGCAAAGTCTGAGAAGCCCAAAGGTCAGGCCCTGGTAATGGAGTGAATGCCAGTCCAGAGATGCAAGCACTCTGAGGGGAGAACTCTCCGCAAGAGGGGGGGAATCTCGGGCGGTCAGAGGAGTGGAGTTATTCGGTGCTTATTATAAATGATTGATGAACACTGCTTCTAAATTTAGAAAAGCTCTCTAAATGGACATTTACTCACAAGGAAAAAAAAAAAAAAAAACTCTGAAAGGTCCATCCCTGGAATGGTTTTGTTTATGGCGCTACGATAGTTCTGGGCAATTAATCCAGAATTGCGTCACTGAAAGATTTTATATTCTTAAGTGTTCACTCATGTAGTTAAAGTAAATTATGTCCTTTTCCAAACATGTTTCAAAGAATTGTACTAGGTTTTAAAAATCCTGGTCCCTAAATCCTACTTGTTTGTTTAATTAATCTGAAAATAACTGTTCCTTCTTTGTTTCTTAATCACAGATCACATACACTGTATTTGTTAGCAGCTGTGAATGAAAGCATGTCCCAGTGTGTTTTTCTTGATTGTTTAATAAGAGTTGAATAATACCCTATTTAATCCATCAAGTAGGACATTACAATAACATTGATCTTTTGTTTGACAGCAAATTTGTTTGATAACAGAATAGAATATAATGTAACCAAATCAGTGTCAGCAATGCATTTCAGAGAATCCAGTTACAAACACCGGTGCACACTCCAGACACTGAGCAGTAGGGCAAAGGGACCAGGCACAGCAAGACACACTGAGCAGGAGGGTATGAAGGGAAAATCTAGCCTTGCAAAATGCCCAGAGCTTACCCAGAAGATCAACACAAGCACACCCTAGAAAGGTGGTCATTCTGGCTGAGGAGCGCCAACCTACTCCAAGCTCAGAATGGACAGACCGATGACCCCCATTGTGTTCTTCCTTTGTTGGCTCAAATACTGTAATTCTTGGGGCCAAAGACCCCAGATCCTACCATCACTTAACAGCACCCCTTCTTTCACCTCCTGCTACCACACAGTAAGGGCTCTTGAAGGATGCTATTGTTCACAGGCCAGCATCCTTCTCTGGTTTCAAACCTGTATATAAGAGACCATTTCTTTTTAGCATCTTCTATCTCCAGGGAGGAATGGGAATTGGTTCAAAGGATTGTGCGAGACCCGATCTTTATGGACTTCATTTAGGAGGACAAGTGTCAGCCCTGGTATTTATTCACATATGTGTTTATTAGATGTTTTACAATTGGACACTTTCCTTCCCTTCAAAACCCAGCACAGAGCTGTAACAAAGCCTCTCTCTAGACACCAAAACCAGATAACAGAGGAGAAAAGAATGTGTAGCAACAAACAAAAATTCCCAAAGTACTCAGTTTTCAGAGTTGTGTATCTTGTCCTGAAAGTTGAATCGGTTGTCTTTCATTCAAAACTATCTGTAACACCACACACACCCTCCACATACCTTTGGAAAAGAATTACTGAGGTCAACCAGCTCTGTACAAAATAGCCGGTTGCTTGAATAAATTAAAACTTTTCTTTCTCCAGGATGACTTATGTGCAGACGCTGACCAGATTCAACGTGCTGTCCTCACAGAGAACGTGCAAGTGCAGAGACCCAGTAAGCAGTGGAGGGGATGCAGATGATTCACTTCGTGTCACTGGGGAGAGGGAGGAAGGCAGTTGTATCTGAAAAATCTCTAAGAAAACAAATACCATTGGAAACACCTGCACTCTCTTTAGGAGCTTTTTATCAATTTTCCTTGGATAATACAAACCTCACCTTCTAACGAAGGCAGAATGAGTGCTCACAAAGGTAGGTTCAAACCTTTACTGGTGACTGTAAGCTGAGAAAGCAAAAGAATAAGTGTCATCAAATTTCCCAAATTGACACTAATGCTGTGCTGATGGTTCTCTGCTAATCCAGACCTCAGGAGAAATTTAATTGTTGTTCCACTTTGAAAACATCTCCATCTAAAACCCAAATTTCCCTGTCACTCACACTTTGTCTTCACCTCGTCACAGAGGGGAAAGATCCAGGATGATCTCGTGGATCTAAAAAGTTAAGGAGTCTTTGCTTTAATCCCTCCCTAGTTTTTCCTCGCCAGTCTCCCATTCTCACATTATTACAGTTCCTTCCCTCTCTCCATGGCTGCCTCCTTCCTTATTCTTTTGTTCTCTAACCTTCCCCTTTTGTATTAATGAAGTCCTTTGTAATTTTCTTCAAATCTTCAGGTTTGAAGATTTGTGACTTCTGTTTTGTTTATCTGATAGGGCTTTTTAAAAAACCCATGAAAATTACTAATATTTCCATCCTTTCTGGCACTGTACCACGGGCCTTAAAACATTCTATTACATTTCTCATCTGAAACGGCTTTCTCTTGACCCAGAAGTATTGGCAAATTACAGACCCCAAGCCAGTCTTTTATGGAGAAGGTCTGAGTGCAAGTGGTGGCCTTTCAAGCACTTAACCAGAGAGTCATAATCTTTATGACAAATAGCCTCTCGCTTTGCGGTTATGGCTAGTTTACTATGCACATGGCTGACAGAGGGGCCCGTAAAGTAGTCAGGGACTTTTTCTCAAGCCCCCTCCCAGGTGTCACATCACTCCTTTTCACTGATCTTGTTGGAGGGGCAGCATTAGCCCCACAGATCATCCAAGCTTCCTGACCAGCTGCCAGGCTGTAAAGCACAAGGAACTGGTGATCCAAAGACATCAACTTGTCACTCCTGATCATTCATCTGCAACAGAAATAGCCCATGGTGCCTGGGAGATCGATGTGGAGACCACCGCTCTTCAACATTATTGCCACTAATTATTAAGATGAATGCGGTGATTAATGGCAGCCATGCTGCTTCACTTTATGCAAATGGTGAGCTCATGCATATACATGGCAGAGGAGGCTCACCAACCTGGTGCCTGGAATGTCGCCGTTCAGCCCCCTTATTCAGCTGTCACTGTGACCCAGGTGCAACGACTTAGAGTGAGTGTTAAAAAGAAATGCTAAAAATGAATTGTTGATCAGCAGCCTCAGGCAGCTTTTTGGAAATTCCCTTCTATGAGGGCTGTGCTTTGATTAGGGAACGCTCAATCAAGGCAATAACTAGGGTTATTAGGCTGCTGCATTAGCCTGTGGGCCTTTGCGTTCCTGTTTTCTGGAGGAAAGAGCTGCTGAGGATGGAGAAAATGCAGCTTTGGCCATGATGATGTGGTAAACTGAGGCAAGGCAGCCTCTCTGGGTCTAGTTTTTCTCCTTAGTAAAAATCTAGGGTTCCAATTAAATGACATAAAGCCCTTTTTAACCTTACAATTATATGAGCCTTTAAGGCAGGCCTTTTGTCTTCTACCCAAAATGAACACTTTGTCACAATAATCCTTGGTAGAGCATGTCTTTCATTATTTGTTTTATTCCGTAGGCATATATTTCATTCATTCCACAAACATTTCACTGAGCATCTATCCTTTGCACGATACAGAACTCTCTTTCCTCCATGAGAACCCTACATAAGAACGTAATGCTAACCACAGTGTATCCCACTTATTCGCTGTGTCTTAGATGTAAGCTCTCTAATGACTGGAGCCAAACCTTATTCTGCTTCACAAACCCAGTGCCTGACACATGGTTGGCACTCAGTAAATATTTGTTAAATTAATGAATGGTAGGCACTGGAGAAAAATGATTATACAAGGAGTTAAGAAATGACCCCTGCCCTCCAGTACCTTAGGATCAATGTGAAGCCAAAAGTACACTCAGGTAAGGAGCCAGCAAAATGTTACAAAGAATGAGGTAGTTCTGTGTAGCCACTGGTGGCTCTTGAACAAAAAGTGTCACAGTGAAGAGGTGTTTAGGAAGAGTAAAACTTTACTACGGGATTTCAGGAATGGGAGGCTTTTATAAGACAAATTCTAGAACTGGAAGGGAATGTGCGTGCCTGACCCCATGCCTCTAGTCTGGTGTTCCACGCCTTCTTAAAGACCTGAAGGGAGAGGTTCTACATTCTCCATTGGCTACCCAGACCAGCCCGCTGCTCAAGAAGTCCTTCCCATCATCCACTCAAAGCCTCTCCTTCCACGTGGACTGAATCTAGATGGATGGTGGCCACGTGCTTTTCTGATGCCTGATGCTGTTATGTCACTGAAGGGCCAGCAGGGACAGTTAATCTGATGGGTGACTCTAGAGACCACTTGTGCCACTCAGGGAGGCTGATGGCTTGATCTGCATCCTTCTGGAAACAGACTCCCTGGAGAAGTAAATCACAACCACAAGTGACCAACGAGCCATTTTCTTTCCTTCTCAGATATCCTACAGCTAGAATTTCAAGTGGGTCCACCACTATAAGCCTGAACTCTGGTGATCTCATCCTCTGCTCTTATTTCCATCTTTTTTTCTCTACATGAATGCCAGAATTCAAGGTTGGCGTAGTTGTATATGATGGCTGGAGCAAGTGTCCTGTAGGCGGGCCAGCATCTGGGTCCTGGTCCTGCCCCTGACTAGCTGTGGGAGAAACCTTCTGTATTCTGAACTGCCAGCTAGAGAGAGTAACAGTATATATACCTTACAGAGTAATTTGGGGGGATAAAGGAAAAAAAATGGGGTGAAGTGACTGGTGCACAGTAAGCCCTAGATAAATGAAACAGGTAAAATAGCATTTTTCCTTCTGTCTGCACTGGCTGGCCTAATGAATAGGGTTGAATGCTTAAATCATCATCCTTAAAGGGAACGCAGGATATCTTCTGGTTCGGTTCATGCTTTTCAGCAGGCAGGGCCTCTCCTTTGTGTGATCACAGTGATACAAAGGCTGTATTGGTCATTCCTGCTCAGGTGTTAGTCTTCTCATTGTACCAACGTTTTGTCCTGACTTTCAGATTTCTGGATGGACAACCGAACTTGAGAGAACATCAGTATAAACTCTACTGGAATATGCTGCACAAAGTTTGCATTTCAGATGATACTAACCCAGCTGCTGCTACATCCCATCCCTGAATGTGCTCACCTCCCACAGCCTGGATCCCAGGGCATGCCATCTAATGCACACTGACGGCGAGGGCTCATCAGGATGTTGAAACCACTACTGGTTGAATGTACAAAGGGTGTAGAATTGGAAAACCTTGAAGGAGGAATGGCAAATTATTCACTGTCAGAATAGCTGTGAAGGACAAAGTGAGAAGCAACCTGGGATTTCATAGTCAGGTTCGGTCCCTACAGACATCTGGCCTCTCAACAGACACCGAGGCTCAGCTATTACTCCACATACTATACAGTAGGAGGCCTATTCCGGGCTTCCATTGTCAATATGCATTAACATGCATTTGCCATTATTTAAAGGTAGCTTTTAAGGAGGTATTTGTGCATATGATGGATGCCTCTCCAAGGACCTCCTCCTGTATTCTTCCTGTAGGCAAAGCCCCTGCTGGTCACAGCTGCATTTGTCATGAGAGACCCTGCTTTCGTCAGCCTCTCCAGCTCATTTCAATTCCTGATACAGTCAGTGCTTCTCAAAAGACCTTGTCTCCCAGGCCTCTGTCAGAGAATTTAGCTAAGTCCTGCATCCTGTGCTTGGCTTTGCTCCTGGTAGACTAACTTAGCCATGTCGCTAAACCTGGCTGCTCCAAGAGATGTTTAACAAATGCTTTCTTTCTTAGCATCTCTGGGGCAAGGCAGGGAAAAAATAATCAGATCCTTTTTCCCTTTTCTGTGAAAATCTGGAGTGTGAAGCCCTAACTTTAAACCCATTACGTCTACAAAGAGGCCGTCAGAATCATGGCAAGTTGCCGCCTCTGGAGGAGAACATAAAAGACTTCTGATCTATCACCTCAATCCAGATCTGAGCATGGTAAGGCTCAGAGAGGGAGGTTTTCCGGGTCCCAGGCTGGTGGGTGGTAGAGCCAGGAGGACCACTGGGTCAGGCCACCCTTCACTTCCACAGCCAGGGCCTCTCCGAGTGGAGAAAGGACTCATCCATGCCCACTTCTTCCTTCTCCCCTACCTTCCTCCCTTCCTGTCTTTTTTTGGGGGGTGGGGGGAGGAGAGGCTTGGAATACATTAAATAAAGCAGTAAGTTTACAAAAATTTCATGTATCTTATAGGTTTGTATTTAAATTAAATTGTGCTCTTTGAAAGATAATCAGGGATTTAAAAAAATTAAGGTACAGCAAACTCCAGGCAGGATGGTTCAGTCGTGACTTCTTTCAATCCTTGCGTGTCTCTCTGAGGATCTCGTTTAGAGATAACGTCTGAGTTTGAGCCTTATGGGGATGTGAGGTCAGCACATGACCTTGAAAGCCTGCCTCCCTCTCAGCCCACCTGGGATGGGCTTTAACTGGACCAGAGTTTTCCATTTTGAACAGAGGGGGAAGTTGGAGACATAATAGAAGGTGAAGACAAAGGGAGTAGAAAACAAGAAAGTGAAGTGGAAAGAAGAAAATGAAACAGAAATACCCACTTGCTTTGCTACTTTTCTCATTCATTTTAAGATTCCCAGATCAAGTACTAAAGGGGGAACCACACAGGAAAAGGGAAGCAGGATTGGACAAATGTTCTGCAGAGATGTGTACCCCTCAAACACGTGCAAACAAGAATTCCAGCCAAGCACAAGACACCGCACACTAGTCCCCCACTGCCTGGTCCGCAGCCTGGAGCTGCGGAGTGGTGAGCCAAGCATGTGTGGTCACAGAGCTCGGGATCCTTAGCTCTTTATTTACTCCCAAAGGCAGCCTTTCACTGCACAGGCACTTCTTTATGAATAGGCAATACGGGCTCGTTATATTGTTATAGATAATTGTTGGATCAAAAGTGAAATGAACTGGTAAATGCATTAAGTGCTTCAGTATATTTTACTTTTTAAGAAAAGTTATTTTCCCCACTACTAGGTATATACCCAGAGAAAACTTTAACTCAAAAAGACACATGCACCCCAATGTTCACTGCGGCACTATTTACAATAGCCAGGACATGGAAGCAACCTAAATGCCCACTGACAGAAGAATGGATAAAGAAGATGTGGTACATATATACAGTGGAATATTACTCAGCCATAAAAAGGAATGAAATGGGGTCATTTATAGAGACGTGGATGGACCTAGAGACTGTCACAGAGAGTGAAGTAAGTCAAAAAGAGAAAAACAAATATCATATATTAACACATATATGTGGAATCTAGGAAAATGGTACAGATGAACCTAGTTGCAAGGCAGAAATAGAGACACAGATGTAGAGAACAAACATACGAACACCAAGGGGGGAAAGGGGGAGTGGGATGAATTAGGAGATTGGGATTGACATATATACACTAATATGTATAAAATAGATAACTAATGAGAACCTGCTGTATAGCACAGGGAACTCTACTTCACTTTGCTGTACAGTAGAAACTAATACAACATTGTCAAACAACTATACCCCAATAAAAATAAATAAATTTTTAAAAAATTTAAAAAGAAAAGTTATTTTCAAAAGAAATCAGAGCTCTAGCTATACCTAAGAAACCACAGGAAAACTCAAGAGAATTTTTGAGAGAGGGACAGCTTTGCTGATGCTTCATCCCACATTTAAGAGAGTTGGCTGGCTGTTCAGATGGTGGGATGCTCATGGAGATAGGGAGCCAGGAGGGACCATGGAAGGAGTCCTCATCTCCAGAAAGGGCTATGGGATGCACAGCAGCAGTCAGGCTTTGCTGTCACAGAAACTCTGGGACAAGGGAAAGGATTTTTATGATCTGCAAGGAAAGACATGGAGCCATCCACTAAGCAAGAGCTAAGAACAGAAGAATGTGTACAAGTAATTGAAATGGGAATGCAATCAACACATCTTACAGTGGCAGGGCGGGGGAGGATTGATACGAACTTGAAATTGCTGCAGTATTTGAAGTCTTTGAAAAAAGCAACAATAACAAACAGAACCACAACTTGGGAAAAAATCTAGAAGGGACAATCCGTCTGGGAGGAGCTTCTTTTCTTCTGTGGAACATACTTATGCTAACTGGGTGGCATATTTGGATCTGAATATCTAAGCCCAGCAGTTGATACAGAATTCTGTAGTTTCCAACAGGGCAGTTTTTCCTTCACTATGGTTTGTGACCATCCTACTGACTTTGCCTAGAAAATAAAAGCATTTTTGACTGAAGCTAGAAAAGTGATCTTTTTTCTCCCAAAGAACAGGAGTTGATATCCAGCATCCCTTCTGACTCTCAACTCCATGATCTTTGAAATTCTACTACTTGTCCTGATCCACCATTATAAGCAGAGGCTGGGACAGGAGGAGTTTGTTGACATCATAAATACTAAAACAGCACTGGTCTTCTGCATACCAATAGCATAAACAGTACAACCTGAGAATCACGCAAAGCACATTTTGCAAGTCTACACAGATGTGCAGGAGTATGTAAACTACTTTCTCTATTTCTGGAAGCTAAAGAAATCTCGTTTGTAAAACAGTTTTCTTTCCCTGCCCTTCTCTTAGCACAACACCGCCCCCAAACTTCAACTGCTGTTCCTCTTAACACAAATGCAGTATTCTGTTGTTTCTTCCCTGCTGTAAAATGTCAAACTTATCCCTATCTCCTTTTTCTATGACACAGTCTGCATTTGATGAAATTAAAAAGTTACTTTTTAAACTGAGGTCTAGTTAAATTATAAGAAAGCTATTTCTATTTCCCCTGGATATAGTTGTTAAATGATTCCCCCATGTTGGCCAAATTTTTGGAAAAACTATAATTGGAATCCCAAAAGTGTTTTGGGAAGACCCCAAGAAAGGTGTCGAGACCTTATATCTAGATTAGATATGCACAGTCAATAGCAAGCCTACTATGTCCTTGGGTTCCATCAAAAGACAGGGAATTCGTGGACACTGACTACTGAGTGTAATTATCCAGGTTGTGAATTATTAAGAGCATCTTGCTTCTTTCATTTCCTCTCAGCTGACCTCCCCCTACTTCAGGTTCAACAAACATTTTTGAGCAACTACTGTATATTACAGGTACTTGTTAGGACCTGGCTCTTTTTTCTTCTCCAAGTCTTTGGGCTCTAAAAGTCAGGCTCTTTCCATTGTGTCACAGCAACCCCCATCCCAGGGGGTCAGAAGAAAGGAAGACGATGACCCTCACATGAGTTTATGTGAAAAATTCTGGTAAAAGGTATAGTTCTGGTAAAAGACTTGAAGAAGCAGAAAGCTAAACTAAACTTTATGGGTAAATAGAGGTTTCCAGATTAACTATGCTTAAGTTGTTCACCCATAATGGGGAAACAGAAAGGAGATTATGGTTGCTCACTTAATAGAGGGGAGATTCTCTGCAGAGATCACTCTCCATGGCCAGTCATTTTTAAAAGCAGTCAGTCTTCTGAGAAAGAGCTTTAAATAGCTAAGCTCTCTAAAATTCATATCATACATTGATGAAACCAATACTAATGTATGGGAAAGGGACTAGAGCATTGTTTAAAAAAGTTTAAGAATAGTTGGCAAAAAATTATAGTTTATTAGTTTCCATAGTTTAAGAATAAATATGAAAACCTACAATACCTCCTCACCAACCTCACCTGGCACAGCAGGAGACTTCCTGCTCCAGTGCTATGGCCAGCATCCACGCAATGATGGTTGGTAAATATTTTTAACATTACCTCCATATAGCACATGACTCACACATCTATCCTGGCTTAACATTCTTGGGTCCTAGTCATTTGATCGTCAACATCACTGGTGACATGTTACACCTATAACAATATTTAGCATTTTCAGTAAAAGAATAATCACTAATTCAATCAGAGTCAAAAATCAAACTTATGAATTTGAAAGAAACTTCTGTAAGTGAGTTAATCACTTGCCTACCACCAGAAAGACCCTTTCCAGTGTTTTAAGCATTGGGAGAAATTTGGAGATTCCCTTGTAGGCACAGCTATAGAGCTCTTAAAAACTGATGGGATTGAATTATGAATTAAAGAAGAGATCACTCCACCACATCCCTGAAAACACGTTTTCTATACTTACAACATATTTATACAAATACACACACACACACACACACACACACACACAGAAGTTGAGTATCTGCCTGTTAGAATACACAGGATGACACTTCCATGGTGACCGTCCTATAGTAAGCTGGCTATTTTAACTCTGAAAATGGCCCTAGTTTCCAGCCTAAAAGATAATAGAGAGGTATCTCAGCAGAAGATAAAGAACAGGGATATTACCAAACCAGTCAACAAATATTTATTTTTAGAGTGTCCATGTGTATCCACTTTTCCAGATCAGGCTTCCCTGCCCTTAAACAGTTTATATTCTAGAGAATAAAACATAAACAAATCAATCAATAAACTAATTTTACATTCTAGAAAGTTCTACGTAGAAGACATATTAAGCTAAAGTGAGAGAAAGTAACTGAGAGTGATCAGGGAAGAATCTGATGGGACATTTGAACTGAGACCTGAATGCTGATAAAATGCAGCCATGTGAAGAATAGAGGAAGGAGCCTTTTAAGGAAAACAAATAGGGGGTGAAAAGGCTCTGAGACAGCTGTGAGCTTTATATGATGAGTTAAAGAAAGAAGACCAATGTGGGGAGATGAGGTCGCAGAGTTGGGTAGGGAATTTTGCTTCCAGCAGTGTGGCAGATCAGCTACTCTGGAAATCCTCCTGCTGCAGAACCTCTAGTGCTAAATCAATTACAAGATATTTTTTAATGCACAGCTGAAACTGCATGAAAGTAAGGTAGACCCACATGGGCAGAAAGCTGCTTAGTGAACTGAAACCAGAGTGGTGAGTTAATGGGGAAGCTGGGTCTGCCCTGGGGCAATGTTATTAGGAGTCTAGAGTTTTGGGGATTAATGATCACATGGAGACTAGACTAGCCAAACACAAGATGGGGAGATGATGATGAGGCCCCCACTCCTCAGTGAAAGGCTAGGAAAAAAAGGTTAGAAAAAGCAGTCATAGTGGAAACTTGTATCTCTCAATTGCAATTCCATTTGGAGAAAAGAATAGTCGGGGGTTCAAATTTATTCTATCTTGGATGGTAAGGAAACCTCAATGAGAACTTAAAATGGCCCTTGGATATTGGTAAAAGGAAATAGAAATTGCCTTAGAGGAATGTACCTGCTATCCAGGTCCCTCATGATCCTGCTTCAGTGAAATAGTGAAATTTTTATTGAAAATTACTAAATTCATAAGGAACCAAGCTACTATAAGAGCCACAGGAAACAAACGTTTAGACTTCCAAGAACTTCAGGTGATGGAATTCCTAAATAGAGAACATAAAATAACTGTGTATAAAATATTTAAATAAGTTAAAAAATGGAACAGAAAAACATGAGCAAAAAATAAGCATTTCAAATAACCAATTTGGAAAAAACCCAGAATCTATGGAGATAAAAAAAATAATAGTTAACATTAGAAAGTCAATGGATGATTTCTTATTAACAGATAGCCTGCATTATTCAAAAAAAGGTAAATATTACAAAAAACAATAAAGGATAGAGCATTGTTTTAGATTAAGAGTCTAAAAAGATAATAATCAAATATAATTTGTGAACCTTGATTGGACCTCGGTTTTAAAAAATACTATAAAAGATATTTTACTGACAATTGAGGAAATATGAATATGGACTATGAATTAGAATCATAAATTATTATTAATGTTCTTATTAGAAAGACATAAGGCTAGAGGCTAGGGAAAAAGAGGGAGAATTTTATTAAAATGTAACTGACATATAAATTCACCAATATAAAGTGTATAAGTAATGTTTTTTGGTATGTTCACAGATATATGCAACCATCACAGTCAACTTTAGAACATTTTCTTCACTTGAAAAAGAAACTCCATACTCTTTACCTATCCTCTCCCTATGCCCCCCCCCACTCCACCCCTAGCCCTAAGCAACCATTAATGTACTTTGTCTCTAAAGACTAGTATATCATGTGTCAGTATTTCATTCCTTTTTATGGCCAAATTATATGCCATTGTTTGGATATATCACGTTTTATTTATCTGTTCATCAGTTGATGGGCATTTTGGTTGTTTTTACTTTTGGGCTATTCTGAATAATGCTGCTATAAGTAGTCAGGTACAAGCTTTCCATTTCTCTTGGATATATAATTAGGAGTAGAATTGCTGAGTCATGCAGTAACTCTGTTCAATCATTTGAGTCATGCAGTAACTCTGTTCAGTCAATTGCCTGTTTCTCAAAGTGGCTGCACCATTTTACATTCCCACCAGCAGTGTATGAGGGTTACAACTGCTCCATGTCCTTGCCAATATTATTATTATTAGACTTTTTGATTATAGCCATCCTAGTGAGTGTGAGGAAATAAGTTTTTGAAGAGAGAATTTTCTAGGATAGATGGCAGAAGTGAATCCTTAAGTATAAGAAGCAGAGTAAATATTCAAGTGAACATGAAACATTTCACCAAGGTAGACCATATCCTGGGCATTAAAACGAACCTCAACAAATTTAATTGTACAACTGAAACTGTATAACGTATGTTCTCTGACCAAAACAAAATTAAACTAAAAACCAATAGAACAAATATATTTGGAAAATTCCCAAACATTTGGACTTTGAACAATATATTTCTAAATAATTCATGCTTCAAAGTGGAAGTCACAGGGATATTAGAAAATATTCAGAACTGAATTAAATGAAATCATAATATATCAAAATTTGAGAGTTGCACTTTACCAGAAAAGATACTAAGATGGCCATTAACACAAGAAAAGATGCTGAATATCACTAACCATCAGAGACATGCAAATTAAAACTGTAATGAAATATACTACTCATCTATTAGCATGATGAAAAAATAAAGCCTTGAAAGTACTGAGTGCTGACAAGGATGCAGAGCTCTGGGACCTCTCACTCATTGAGAGTGGAAATGCAAAACAATACAGCCACTTTGGAAAACAGTTTAGGAGTTTCTTAGAAGCTTAAATATGTATTTACTATACAACCCAGCAGTCTTACTCCTAGGTACTTACCCAAGAGAAATAAAAAACATATGTATACATGTAAATGGAGTATATGAATCACTATACTGTACACTTGTAACTTATGTAATACATCAACTATACTTCAATAAAAAATGTATGCATATGCAAATATTGTATGCAAATATTTATATCAGTTTTTCCCATTATCATCAAAAACTGGAGACAACCTAAACGTCCATCAGCTGGTGAGTGGATAAACAACAGTAGTATATCTATACAATGGACTACTACCCAGCAATAAAAGAAAAAAAAAAACTACCGATACATGCACCAACACACATGAATCACAAATGTATTATACTTAAGTGAAAGAAGCCAGATTCAAAAGGGAACATTCTCTATGATTCCATGTAAGTGGCATTTTGAAATAGGCAAAATTATAAGTACAGGAAACAGATAAGTTGAAGTTCGGGGGTGGACATGCATCAGAGAATTGACTACAAAAGGTCATGTGCTAAGTTTTGGGGATGATGGAAATATTCTACATCTTGATGTGGTGGTGGTTACATGACTGTTTACATTTATCAAAATTAACAGAATTGTATACCTAATAGGGGAGAATTTTACCTTAGTAAATCTTACTTTTAAAACATGTTAATGTGACTACACATAGAATAGATAGCTTCCAAACAAGAAAAGGAGAAGAAATGAAACAAACAAACAAAACAAACAAAAAAACAACTCAATCGATCTAAGAAGGATAATATGCCTAGAATTTGGACAGATAAAAAGCAAAATGTAAGATTGTAGAAATTAATCCAAATATATTTATAATGGCAAGGAATATAATAAACTAAATCAGTTTTAATAGAGTTTAGCAGATTGAATTAAAAAATAAAGGACAAAATCCAGTTATATGCCATTTTGAAGACACTCACCTGAAATAAAATGGCATAAAAACATCATAAGTAGAAGAACACAAAAAGTCTTTCTAGACAAATACCCTAGAAAGACAAAACAAAAGTCAAGAGGTTAACCCAAATCAGGTTATGTAAAGACTTATAAATCATGGCAAGGAGTTTGGATTGTACAGAGCTTAAGGCCATGGGAAGACATAGAAGGGTTCTAAGGAAAGGAGTGATGTGACCTGATTTATGTTTTAGAAGACCCCTCTGGCTGCCCTGTGAAAGGAGGAAAGGGAAGCAGAAGGCAAAGTTAGAAGCAGGGAAACCAATTAAGAAGTTATCGCAATTATTTAAGCAGAAGGTGCCTTGGACCAGGATTGTGACAGTGGAGATGATGAGACATGTCTTGAGGTGGAGCTGCTGGGACTCACTGATGGAAGGTATGAGAGAGAAAAGGAATTAATGGAGATTTTAGGCCCAGGCAGCTAGGAGTCTGGTAGTCCAATAAGCAAAGATGGAAAAGACCAGGGGTGAGGGTGGGGGAGTAGCTTCAGAATTGAGAGGAAACAAGAGTTCTTTCTCGGCCATATTAATTTTGAGATGCCTCAGAGCTATCCAAATGGAGGTATTGAGTAGGCCATTAGATACGGGGCTTCATTTTGAAATGTTTGGATTTATACTCCAGGGACTTGAGGAGATCCCCAAAGAGATGGTGAAAGGAGAAAAAGGCTAAGGACAAAGACCTCAGGTATTTGAATTTAGAGGTTTGGAATCTGGGAGGAACGAAGAGAACAGACCAGCGAGGCTGAAGGAAAACCAGGTGAATGTGGGATTAGAGCACCAGGGTACTCTACCGAAGAGAAGATTTCAAGAAAGTGCGTGTGGCCCACCGTGTCAAAAAACTGTTAAAAGTAAAATGAGGACAGACCGTCATTGATTACTAACAAAAAGTAAGTCATCATTGACCCCCAAACAGCCATTTCAGTGTTGTGGTGGAATGCTTGAGAAGAAAGAATGGGAGGTAAGAAAATAATGTTAAGAAGTATGTTTAGGAAGTTTTGAAGTGTAGAGACGTTTTACTGTTGTTTTTTAAAGCAATAATATCAAGGTTTTTTTATATGCTAATAGGAAAAATCTAACAGGCAAAAATCGAGGCTTGGGAGAGAATGGTAATGACTCCAGAACTGAAGTCTCTGAGAAGGTGAGTGATAAGTGGAGCATGAGAGAAGCTGGCCTTAGATGAGGCCAGGCACGTGAGAGGGAAGCGACCAGTGTTTCTGTGAAGCGTCCGCCGCGGCTGTGGGTGAACGCCAGTGTGGCGGGGCACCTGGGGCAGCGCATCCACAGCACCCCCTCACACAGCTCCTGCCAAGGCCGGCAACCCGCAGTTGTGGCTCAGTCTTGCTTGTGTCTCTCCAGGCACCAGTTCCCCTTCGAGGTCCAGCTCAGCACTGGGTCCTTTTCAGGGTGGGTCTCAATTAGACCAAACCTGCCGAGCAAATTACTTTGCCCGTCTTTGGGGAAACTCCCCAGTGCCCCTTTCTCCTCAAGCTGTTTACATTCCTCCCAGGGCCTAGCTTGCAAACAAGTTCATTCCAGCCCCCCACCCCCACCCCCAGGCTATTACCCCTTCCAGGGGGGTGTGTGTGGAGAATGAGATGCTGAATCCAGTCAGTTTGCTTCCTCCTAGCGTACACAATAGTCTCGTGACTGGTAGGGCACTTGTGGCACAGGCTCGGGCTGACCACCATATCTGGCCAGGAGGCATTTAAGTACCTACCTTCCCTATTCTGCATGAACTCAAAACCTAACCCACCCAAAGAGACCAGCTGCGATTGTAAGGTCAAGGCCCCCAGTTTTGAATGCTACCCCATCGGAGCACCAGCCTATGATGCCCTTGTCTTGGCTATTTTCTGGAGGATGGAGGCCAGACTGTCAGACAGAAAGGCAGGGCTCCAGGGGGTTCAGCTAGTCCATCAAGCAGCAGCTGAAACCTTGCCTTCATCTCACTCACAAAGCATCCCTCTTGCACCAAGAGCCCTTTCTTATTTAGTATCACAATCTAAATTTAAGTCCAAGCTTTCTTCACATTAGGGATGAAAGAAATGTTTGGACACATTCTTGGCCATTTGCAGCCATGCTTAGTATCACAATGACATGTGACTTTTCATAACCTGTGCTCACCACTTGGACCTCTGCCTTCTCAGGGTCAGCATGATTGTGAGGCATACAGAATGAAGCCAGGATTTCACCCCTGCATTTTCAACTTGGGTAAAGTGACAGTTTTGACGTGCCACTAGATATGAAACAACATCTCTGCAACACAGTCAGGAAGCTTTCTTTGCTAAGAGTCCCACTCAACTCACAACCAGCCTCTCAGAGCTTAGAAGTCTACGATCTCTTCTAAGACATGGGGGCAATTTCTCCTGCTCTACATGGCCTGATGTGTACCCAAGTACTGCGCTTCACTGTTCCGTAACTGCAGGATCATTGTGAAGATATTTTAACACACTGATTCTCAAACTTTGCAGCATGTTAGAATCATCTGGGGAGAACAGTTGCCTCAGAATCTCTGGGTCTGGAACCCAGGCATTGATATTTTTTTAGATTTCCAGATGAATTCAATGTGCTACCGGGTGTTTTATGAAAGTATTAGTGAACAAATGTGTGAACAAATTTGACCCCCATGTGGTGCTACCAATGCAGATAACTGAGGTGACAAATGGATAAACAAGTTCTACCAACCACAAATTTCACATATATTCAGACAACAACCCATATGTCACAATTTACTCATCTGCTCAGTAGCTGTACAACTTTTTGGATGCGATGGCCATACATCAATTTCGGAAAAGTTAAAATGTGAAGAAACATGTGGCTCAGAATTTGGGAAACGCAGTCACATTGTCGGTAACCAGAGGGAAGTGTACCTGGAAGCTTTTCAGCCATAAGGTCCTTATTTTTCACTCTGAGTTCAAAGGCCTCATCACTCAGTGGGGTCTGAGGATCAGTAATATCAGCATCACCTGGGATCTTGTTAGAAATGCAGAATCCTGCCCCTCCCACAACTGCTGACTCCGAATCCATAGTTTAAATACAACCCTGGGTGACTCATACTTTTAAATTTGAGAGACTCTGATTTAAGGCGCTACAGAATGAAGAAAAGGTGGGCAAACAAAACCAAGTGTTAAAAGTTAACAGTTCGGGCTATTGTAAATAGAGCTGCAATGAACATTTTGGTACATGACTCTTTTGGAATTATGGTTTCCTCAGGGTATATGTCCAGTAGTGGGATTGCTATTCCCACTATAGCGTGGTAGTTCTATTTGTAGTTTTTAAAGGAACCTCCATACTGTTCTCCATAGTTGCTGTACCAATTCACATTCCCACCAGCAGTGCAAGAGTGTTCCCTTTTCTCCACACCCTCTCCAGCATTTATTGTTTCTAGATTTCTTGATGATGGCCATTCTGACTGGTGTGAGATGATATCTCACTGTAGTTTTGATTTGCATTTCTCTAATGATTAATGATGTTGAGCATTCTTTCATGTGTTTGTTGGCAGTCTGTATATCTTTGGAGAAATGTCTATTTAGGTCTTCTGCCCAGGGGGAAGGGTAAGCTGTGACAAAGCGAGAGAGAGGTATGGACATATATACACTACCAAACGTAATGTAGATAGCTAGTGGGAAGCAGCCGCATAGCACAGCAAGATCAGCTCTGTGCTTTGTGACCGCCTGGAGGGGTGGGATAGGGAGGGTGGGAGGGAGGGAGACGCAAGAGGGAAGAGATATGGGGACATATGTATATGTATAACTGATTCACTTTGTTATAAAGCAGAAACTAATACACCATTGTGAAGCAATTATACTCCAATAAAGTTGTAAAAAAAACAAAAGTTAACAGTTCAAGAGGCTTAGTATTCCACCGACTCACTAATCAGACCCTGTAAAGCAGAGTGTTTGGATTCTGCTGCTCAAAAAAGGAAAGATCATTTTGTTGTGGTTTCCTCTTCTATCTCTTACCACCTGTGTTAACAAGACACAAATCCTTCATGGAAAGCTTTGAGAAGGGTCATGTCAAGTAACACAGGGGAGGCTGATGTGCCGTAGTCTTTACATTCTCTCTCCTTCTGTGGTTTCAGTTACTGAGAACGTTTACTTGATGATAGGGTCTTTGTCATTTAGAAGTCCACCTGAAGTTACTGTGCTCAGCTTGTGACATCATGATTGTCTCCAGGGCAACTGATTTTGATTTCACAAACTCAGAATGAGGAACAGGAGCTGATGTGTTCATAAGTAGCAAAGCTCCCGTGTTCATGTAAATAACCCTAGCAAACAGGCAAACGTAAGCACTAAGCATTATATATATATACACACACACAGACAGAGCTGGGGGTGGCGGGAGACAGAGTTTGAGATCATCATGATTCAACAGGGCAGTTTTCCAAACTTGCAAACTGTCTTTAATGCCTCAAGGCTCATAAAGCTCCTAAAACAATGAGAGGACATATCATTCCTTTGTTCATGATTATACCAAACCCTACTTTTGGCTCTCTCTGGCTTTGGGGGACTGTAGCATTTAAGCCAAATACATACAGTCATAGGGTCTTCAGAAGGAAAAACAGGCCAAATTGCCAGAAGAATTGGATTTTTTTCAATACTCTGGAACAGATGGAGCATATCTTCCTCTCCAAGGACCAAAACACACATGCATGACTGCGTACTTGTGCCTTCATATATAACATCTCCCTAAATATTGAGATGTTTTATTCAATTCAACAAATATTCCTTGGACACCTATTCCTGAAAGGCACTCTGCAGGGCTCTTCAGGGAGCACCCAGATGAATCACAGACAACACTCACTGATATCTCATAGCCCATTACATTATCATGGTACCTGCCACATTCAATAAAATCCTTTGAGCTTCAAAAAACACTGTGAAGGAGAAAGAGGATAATAATAATAACAGCAGGTAATATATCTCTATCTATATTGAGGGCATGACTTTCATGTATTTTGAATTAGATTTTGCCTCATGACTAATACTGCAGGTACTGTTTTCATCTTCTAATTCTGTAGGTTCTATTTGGGATGAGGAAACTGAAACACAGAGAAATTAAACAACTTGCCCAAGGATTCACAAAGAGAAATTGTCAGAGCCGGCACCCAGACCCAATCCTCAGGTTCTGCCCATGATACCCAGAAGTTATAACCCAGAGAGTGACCATAAAGGCTAAAAACATAGATGATGTGATCTTATCATATATATTAACATAATATCAATAAACCACTTACTATTATTTCCCTGTCACCCTGTAGAGTGTGTGTGTTGGTGCATGGGGGGCAGGTATCAGAGTAAGGTAAGTGCTGTGAGGAAAGAGAACCAGCAAGACTTTCCACGCTGGGACACTTTTATGAAAGAGGTGGCATTTGAGCTAGTCCTTCACAAAAGCTGAGGTTTTAATGGCCAAAACAGAGGGAAGTAATCCAGATGAGGAGAGAACATAGCCAGCCAACAGGGAACCTACTGGGTTAATATGGTGAATTGCATATACATCTGATTTCAACCCCTCCAGAAACCCCTAAAACCATAGTAAAGGGATTTCTTTGGCAAAAGACATCAAGGAAGAGGAGACAACAACAACTAACCTTTGAAATCTGGAAAGCAGGTAAGTAGCGAGCAGACGTAAAACCGGCAGTGGGAAATCTGAGGACACTATTTATACTGCAGAATCCTCAAAAGATTCAGCACCAGATCCCTCTGGAACTGGGGATGAAGGGGGGATTAAAGGAAAAAATAATAAGAAAAGCTATTTGATGGATACTTTTGTTTTTATTTTTTGACTTGTATTATAATCCCTAAATTTTTCCTACATTCCAAGATGCTATGAGGCTTCCCCTCCCCAGTCGAGTGAGAAGACTGGAGGAATTTTCTCTGAAGAAGGTGTAACAGAAGGTCTCTGGATTAGGGGACGCCATCATAGCTGAGGGTACGGGAACTGTGCCAAAAGAACCATATGTACACTGATGCTCAGACCCCCAGTCTTCATCTCCCACTGGATCCCAGAACGTTGGCAGCCAAACTCTCGTCTTCCATGGAGGAGATCAGAAAATCTTCTCCAAGGAATCTGATTGGCTCAAGAAGAAAGGTGTACAGATACTGACTTCAGGTCTTTCCCAAGAAACAGGCAAAATTACTCTACTGTGATGCTCAAACTGGGCAAGCCACACACACACACCCAGAATTTCTATCATCTGCTTAGTTCCCCAGTCTTAGGCATGAGTATACAGGCAAGAATGACCAGATAGATATCTAATGAAAGCTTTCAACATAAAAGATGGACACCAACACACACACACACACACACACACACACACACACACACACACACTGGAGAAACTTAAAAAAAATCAATAATATCCTCAGATATAAGACAATATATCTATGAACCAAAACTAGAAAGCTATAAAAATGGGAATATTTAGAAAATGAAAAAGAGCTCCTGGAATTAAAAATATATAAGCAGAAAAATTTTTTTTTTACTTTTTCTTTCTTTTTTTTAACATCTTTATTGGAGTATGATTGCTTTACAATGGTATGTTAGTTTCCGCTGCATAACAAAGGGAATCAGCTATATATATACATATATCCCCATATCTCCTCCTTCTTGTGTCTCCCTCCCACCTTCCCTATCCCACCCCTCTAGGTGGTCACAAAGCACCAAGCTGAGTTCCCTGTGCTATGCGGCTGCTTCCCACTAGCTATCTATTTTACGTTTGGTAGTATATATAAGCAGACATTTTTAAAACTCAAAGTAAAGCCTGGAGTATAAAGTTGAAATCTTTCTGAAAATAGAGCAAGAAAAAAAGAAAGAATTGGAAAACAAATGAAAAGACAATCACCAGCCAAATCAGGGATTTGATCATGTCAACAATGAGAGTTTCAGAAAGAGAGAAGTAATAAAATAGAAACAAAATAAGACAAAAACACCAATATTTTATAATAACTATAAGTGGAGTATAACCTTTAAAATTGTGAATCACTTACACACCTGAAACATACATAATATTGTACATAAACTATATATTGATAAAAAAATAATTAACTGGTATAGGGCTTCCCTGGTGGCGCAGTGGTTGAGAGTCCGCCTGCCAATGCAGGGGGACACGGGTTCGTGCCCCGGTCCGGGAAGATCCCACATGCCGCGGAGCGGCTGGGCCCATGAGCCATGGCCGCTGAGCCTGTGCATCCGGAGCCTGTGCTCCGCAACGGGAGAGGCCACAACAGTGAGAGGCCCGCGTACCGCAAAAAAATAATAATAATAATAATTAACTGGTATAATAAAGCTTTAAGTCTATATGATGAAGAAAGACATTGTAAAAGAAAAAGAAGTCGATAACTACAGGATGTAAGTTGTTAGGCTAAAATGTTCACTAGGTACCTGGCACATAGGGTGAAAATACACCCACAGCACTAGAAAATTTTAGAATACCAGGGACAGGAAGTGGATCCCACAAGCTTCCAACAAAAAACTTCAGGAGGATTTCAAAAGCAGAATCCCAGAATAACAGCTAAACACTAGACGTAGAGGCAACCAGTCCAGATAGGAGCAGTCCAACTCAAGAAAAAATACCTATTAAGGGCTTTCATCACCAAGATCTCCAATACCTCTGTACTGTCCTTGTAACCCAGGGACAGAGTGCCCAGGCCTACCTTGCCCAGATTCTTATTAGTACTTGGTTTGTTTTTATTTTGTTCAGGTCAAGTTTCTTTTCTCTGTAGAAGACCTGCTCCTGGGAGCTGGAGGTGAGATAGAACACAGAGAGCATCCACTTCCACATCAATCTGCTCGGGCCACTGTAACAAAATTCCACAGACTGTGAGCCTTCAACAATAGAAACGTATCTTCCCATAGTTCTGGAGGCTGGAAGCCCAGGATCCAGGTGTTGGCAGGTTTTTTCTGGGGCCTCTCTCTTTGGCTTGCAGATGGAAGTCTTCTTGCTGTGTCCTCACATGATCTTTCCTCTGTGCATGCACATTCCTGCTTTCTCTTGATGTACCCAAATTTCCTCTTATAAAGACAGTCAGGGGGCTTCCCTGGTGGCGCAGTGGTTGAGAGTCTGCCTGCTAACGCAGGGGACACGGGTTCAAGCCCTGGTCTGGGAGGATCCCACATGCCGCGGAGCAACTAGGCCCATGAGCCACAACTACTGAGCCTGCGCGTCTGGAGCCTGTGCTCCGCAACAAGAGAGGCTGCAATAGTGAGAGGCCCACACACCACGATGAAGAGTGGCCCCTGCTTGCCACAACTAGAGAAAGCCCTCGCACAGAAACGAAGACCCAACACAGCAAAAATAAATAAATTAATTAATAAACTCCTACCCCCAACATCTTTAAAAAAAAAAAAAGACACAGGTTCGATTAGGGTCTCCTCTAAAGGCCTCATTTTAACTTAATCACCTTTAAAAGGCCCTGTCTCCAAATACAGTTACATTCTGAGGTATTGGGGTTTAGGGCTTCAACATATTAATTTGGGGGGATACAATTCAGCCCATAACAACTTCTGTTAATTTTATCAATCTTTAAGCTGTACATATACCTTTTATACATCTAAATTTAAAATTAAAATAGAGAAGAGAGTAGGGTTTGAAGGCTAAGGAGTGTGGAGTACCCTGAAAGAACAATGAGTAATTCTCTTTACCTTGAACACAGGGAATGAGTTGAGGAACATGTGTTAAAAAAAAAAAAAAGCTGGAAAGCTAAGGCAAAGTTACAGTGTGCAAGTATTTGAATCTTAACAGGAGGAACAAAGTCTGCAGGCAGTCTGCAAAGCCATTGATAGCTTTTGAACAGGAGAGAGATATAATTGGACTTGTGTTTTAGTAGTGTGTATCTGGTAGCAGTGTAGAGGCTGGAGAACGTTGTCCACTGGTTTCACTTGGCTGTTTCCAGCCATTGTCCTGGTTGAGCTGGGTCAAACTCCATGGTGCCGGCTAAGCCAAATTTTCAGCATGCCAATGGAGTCAGGCCCTTTCCTTCCCTCTCCTCACCTTGCATTTCATTATTAAGTAGCCCTGCATGTTATGTAGAAGGATCTCACTGCCTACATGTTCTGGCCAAGGACCGATGGAAGGGGGTGCTGAGGGCAATGCTTGTGAAAGACATCAGTAGGTCTTCGCAAATGTGGCATAGCAGGCAGACGTGGGAAGAATGCAAGGGAGCCCTTTTGCAGGTGTAGAGGTCATGGCTTTCCCCAGCTACCCAAAGGACCCACCTGGCAGTGACCCGGCTATGATCTTAGCTGTGCCTAAGCCCAATAAGTCTCATGATGTAACATTAAGAGCGATCATTGAGTGAACTCCCTAACATACCACATGCTTGACATGGGCTCTCTCACTACATCAGCTTTTCATGATGAGCTCATTAAGCAGGCATCATCATACCTCATCTCACATACAAGGAAACTGAGGACTGGGGAGTTACATAATTTACCTGGATTCACACAACTTTTCATGATGGATTCAGGAGTTAAACTCCCCTGTGACTCCAAAGCCCTTGCTTTTCCTACTATGCCACCTGACATAGTAGAGATTTTATCCTTCCACTTACCATCTTCAGCCATAGCCTCTTCACATCATGGAGATATGAGGAAACTCAGAGGTCAGCTGGTCGTTTACACCGTGCAGCAAGCCCATGTACAGCATGCCTGAGCAACAGCCATCCCACACTGCTTGTCACCCATCAGGGGTGGTGGTTCATTCCATTAAGCGGGGCAGCTTTGACAAAAAGTTCATTGCTGTGCTTTGATCTACCCTTCTGTACGTTCATTTAACTGGTCTTTGTTCTGTGCTCAAGAACAAGTCAGAGCTGGTCATCCATCTTCCTTGTGATATCCTCGGATACTTTGAGGCAGGCACCACCTTCAGTTCACGTGGGCTTCCTTCCTCCCTGCTCAACACACCTATTTTCTCAGAGAGTGTATCCTCTGGATGTCCTCTTACATGTCAGTGACCCTCTGAATATGGCACAGGAAGAACAGACCACAGTACTGCAGGTGTAAGCTGGCCACATGCCAAATACCATGAATCGCTAATTAAGTCCTGGGGGATGTATTCTGTCCCTCACCAGATTCTGAAAGAACAGTGAGCATGACTCACTGCCCTTTTTATCTCCAGTGCTTTGCAAGTAGAAGGTGTTCAGTAGTGTTTCTTGACCCCCTGACTCATTTGTTCAGTGATATGCTTTTCTTATCACTCCTTGGGGCCCTTCATATGCTCTCTATTTTCCAGAAAACTGGCCTCAGGAGTTGAGATCGGCACAGTAGAGCTGCTCCTTACAAGCCACATGCATCTGGGGACCTCTTTGGGGCAGTGATAAATGTGACAAGGTCTATGAAATACTTGTCAATAATGGACATAAAACTATTTTATGTCAGCGTTCTTTGTACTTCAGTGATAATCTATCTGGAACGCACTGTCTGAAATGCCGATCAGAATCAAATCCCTTTTGTATTAGTTATCTATTGCTGCATAACAAATTATCCTAAAGTTTAGTGACTTAAAACACCAATAATTATTTTTCTGGGCATCCCTCAGTTCCTGTGTGTCAGGAATGCAGATGTGGCTTGGCTGAGCTGTTCTGGCTCAGGGTCCCTCTTGAGGTTGCATCAGATGTCAACTTCGGCTGCTGTCATCTGAAAGCTTAACTGGGGCTGGAGGATTTTATTCCAAGTAACTCACTTACATGGCTGGCAAGTGATGCTGGCTATTGGCAGAAGGCCTCCATTCCTCTCCCCATGGGCTTCTCCACAGAGCTGCATGGATATCTTCACAGCAGGGCAGCTGCCTTCCCCTGGAGCAAGCCACCCAAGAGACTAACACATAAGCTGCAATATGTACATGTTTTCAGCTGAGCCTTGGAAGTCATACACTGTCCCTTCTGTTGTGTTCTACTGGTCACACAGACCAGCTCTGATTCAAAGTGACAGGGGTTACAAGGATCATTGAAGATCTTCTTGGAGGCTTTCCTGGGTGTTTTATATGTAGACCTTGGCTCCAATTCCCATTGTGAGGCAGTGTATTTTCTTCACCCAGAGATCTGATTACCCAAGACTAGGGATTAGCTAGAAGAGCCCAAGCCACTTAAATTCACAAGGTTTTGTGATCCTAATGAGATCCTAGAAGTCTACAGTTCATCATTCATTTCACTAAATACTTATTGAGCACTTATTATATGCAAGGCACATTTGTAGGTGCTTGCAATATATCAGCAAAACTAAACAGTAAGCAAATATATTCATTCACCATCTGTCTTCTTTCTAGACTTTTAAAAGGAGAGATTGACATCTTTTGATTTCTGGGCTTAAAAGTCATTCTGTTAATTCTAGAACCTGGCATTCATACATGTGAAACCAAAACAGCAATAACAACTATTATTATTATATAAATAAGATTCATAAGACATCTATTATGTGCCAGATGTGTGCTGAGCAGTTTACATTTATCATATCATTTGATACTCTTAACAGCTCTGTGAAGTAAGTACTAATTACCATCAGCATTTTATTTGCAAATGAGGAACCCAGAGCCTAGGTAAATAACTTGTCCAAAGTCATACAGTTAGTGAATGGAAGATCTGGGACTCAACCTAAAACTCTTGCATCAGATCTGTGTTCTTAAAGTTGATGAATCATTCCCTAGCAGAAGCTGAAACTCAAATGCCTCCAGAGACCAGGTAAGTGATGTAAGGGGAGAGAGCTAACGGGACAATAGGAAGTAGTGAAGACATTGGTGAGCCATCAACTCATGTCTGTCTCAAGGCATGAAAGTTCACATTTTTCTAAAACACCACACTGGCCAAATAAAATACATCCCAGAGCCACATTCAGCTAGCAAGACCCAGGTTCAAAGTTTAGGTATCATATGTTAAAGTTAATTAATTCCTCAGCCACAAGAATCTTTAACAATCTTGTACGGCTTGGTTTTCATCCCAAGTTTGTATTTAAAAGATTGGTTTCTCATGATGAATAAGACAGTGGAGGATAGAAAATGACTAAAACTTCTCTCTATTTCATTCTTCACTTATTCATTCAACAAATATTTATTGAGAGGCTTCTATATGCTAAGCCCTGGGATTAAAGCAGATAACATAACAGATGTCATTCCTGCCTTCTTCGAACTTAGGTCTAGTTAGCAAACTTTGCACTAATGCTCAAGAGAGGATGCACAATGTTTCTCAAACTTATTTTAATATTTTGCAAGACCTAAGTGTTCCAAGGAAAAGACTTTGGGAAGTACTTTGCCTTAAACCGGGAGATGCAAGACGACAGCACATCAGCTGAGCAGATATGCTTGGTTTGGCCAGCACAGTGATTTATAAAGCGTTTGGAAATGTCTTTAGGAAGGGCCTGCACTCTGCTGTTGGACACAGACTCCACCATCATCTGTTGGACTCACCTGTCCTGTTTCAAACATTTATATTGCCTATTGGCTCCTGAATGTGGTTGCATTTATAGCCCCCTTTCACAGCAAAGAATCCCTGCTGCTCTGAAGTCCTACTGGCATCTCAGGAAAAACTAAGAAAGAACGAAATGTGGCGATGTAAATATGCCAGGTGGAGATAAATCCTGGGCGATGACTGGAAATCAAGAAAGCACGTGCCAAAATAGGAAAACAGCAGAGACTGTAGGCATCTCTGTGGAATAGTAGGGAGCAGAAATGTTGTCATGGGAAAATGACTTGGGAGACAAACCCACAGGCAATAAAATAAGATACATGCCATCCTGGAGCGCAGTCGAAACAGAACTCCTCAAGGATAAGACTGCCAGATAAAATACAGAATTTCCAGATAAATCTGAATTTCAGATGAACAGCGAATACTTTTTTTTAGCATACATATGTCCCAAATATTGCACAGGGCATACTTATATTAAAAAATTGTTTGGTGTTTATCTGAAATTCAAATTTAACTGGATGTTATGCGTTTTTATTTGCTAAATCTGGCAACCCTACTCAAGGGACAACTAGCCAGTGGCTTGGTGGCAACTTGTAGATTTTATTTTTTTTTCTAATGTGAAGAAAAGGAACTAGTGGGCATCTCCCATGTCTAGACACTCCTCTCAGTGGCCTGTTTCGGATTATAAAGGCTGTGGGATACTGCAACTATCAGAAATGCAGGGAGGCTGAAGTTCAGCTGTTTTAGAACAGAATCAGTGGCTTTGGGCCTGGGAGGGGACCTTACAAGCTATCTAGTCCCACTCCCTGCAGCAATCTTAAAGAAATAGCCAAAGTAGTGGCTTCATTATAACCAGATTGAAAAATATCACCACACAGGGGGTTGGACATAGGTCCCTGGACTTGCATCTTGAGAAATATCCAGAGGCTGGCTCTACAGAATACCATGCCAAATTCTGGCCAACAGTCAGAGGAAGAAAACTGTCAGGGAGCTTTCATTTTCAACATCACCTAATGTTTGCTATACTTTTCTTCTAGATGCTTTGGGCAAAAAAGCATTTTTTTCATGATTAAGTTTTATTATAAAAGTATATCTAATTCCACAGATATGTATGTGTCTTCAAAAACACAATCTTGGTCATTTCTTAGACCAAGGTTTTCTGCCCACTGGAATGAGGATCATTGTTGCACTTTAAAATTAACTTGGACTTCTTTGAAGAGAATTCTCATCATGGTGATCCATCATCCTCAAGGACTTTCATAAACAAAAGGGAGTATCACTGTGCAAAGGTTTCTTTTCTCAACATAGTGATATTTGAGCTGCCACAGTTTTTAAAAAAATCAGACTTTTTCCTTAGGAAATTCTAACAGGAAAGAGAGAAGGTTGTGGAGAATTTTCAGGGTCAAGTTTTTCCATTTCTTATCCAGAAAGAGGAAACATATAGGACACAAGGAGCTGTGTATATTTAATTTCCTTTCTTTACTAATTGCTTTTGCCCTGACGCTCATTTGTGCTTTTACGTGGATGTACTTGGGATGCACAGAGCTGTATGTGCATGTATGTGTGTGTACATGTGGATGAGTGTCCACAGATGGGTGTGTGAGGAATACATGTTGTTCTATGATTTTGTGTGATATTGAAACTTAACTCTTCCTTTGCACCCCAGTTCTTTTGGTATTCAGGGAAACAAAAACAAATATAAATATTCTCATACTTGGGTTTTCTGATGGTTAATTATATGTGTCAACTTGGCTGGGACACAGTACCTAAATATTTGGTCAAACACCACTTGGAGGTCACTGTGAAGGTATTTGTTAGATGAGATAAACATTTAGATCAGTGGACTTTGAGTAAAGAAGATTACTCTATATAATGTGGATGGGCCTTGTCCAATCAGTTGAAGACCTTAAAGGAAACAGGTCTGTTTGGGGCTTCCCTGGTGGCGCAGTGGTTAAGAATCCACCTGCCAAAGCAGGGGACATGGGTTCGAGGCCTGGTCCGGGAGGATCCCACATGCTGCAGAGCAACTAAGCCTGTGTGCCACAACTACTAAGCCTGTGCTCTAGAGCCCGTGAGCCACAACCACTGAGCCCACGTGCCACAACTATTGAAGCCCGCACGCCTAGACCCCGTGCTCTGCAACGATAAGCCACCGCAATGAGAAGCCCGTGCACCGCAATGAAGAATAGCCCCCGTTCGCCGTAACTAGAGAAAGACCAGGTGCAGCAACGAAGACCCAAGACAGCCAAAATTAAATAAATAAAGTAAACAAATTTATTTTTTAAAAAAAGAAAGAAAGAAAAGAAACGAAACAGGTCTGTTGAGGAAGAGGGCATTTTGCCAGCAGACTGCTTTCAGACTTGGGCTACATTATCTTCTCTTCCCTGGGTCTCTAGCCTACTGGTCTACCCTGCAGACTTCAGACGTGCCAGCCTCCATAATCATGTAAGCCTACCTGTTAAAATAAAGCTCTTAATAAATCTCTAGTTAGACACATACACACACACACATTCAAGTCTTTTACCCAAAATTTTATCCAATAAGATGACTAAATTCTATTTTACATTATGTAATCAGTTCTTGAAATCCTTCTGGAATCTTCTCTGAGTTCTGTATGGCTTTCTGAGCTGTCTTGACTTATAGGATGCATGCAGAAGCCCACTGTTACACTCAGCCTTGGCCAGAGATCTCAAGAAGCTGAACAGGCCCCCTCCCTTCTCTTTTTTCCACTTCACTCGGGAAGGATGAATTCACATAGAACCACGCACTCTCCCCCACAGCCTGGAGGTTGGGTTTTAGCATCAGAGACAGGGCGGTGAGTTTATCTGAAAAGCCATCCAGGAGGCCAGTGTTGCTACTCTCACTGTCTGTGTGAAATTTCTGCACAGCAACAGCAGGCTTCAAGTGAGCCTCTGTGTGAGGGAGAGGAGCAGCAGGCTGGATCCCAAGCTCTCCAGAAGCTTCAGGGACATGAATCAGAATTCAGTTCTCAGTGCTGAATCGAAGACCCTCCGTGAGGACCATGGAGCCAGACTAGGGGATGAATGAGAGTCTGTGAGCAGGCCTCCTTGGATGACATCCCTGTTACCCAGATGGCATTAAACAGTTACGCTCAGTTTCAAGCGAACGCGGAATCACGTGTGTCCTGGGTGTGTTAAAAATCCACCAGTGAGGTTAGCCCAAACACTTACATTCTGCTTTCCTATGCACGGGTATCAAAGTTAGTGCAGGCCCCTTGACACCATAATCCATTATCAAAAACTGAAAGCAGCTGGTTGGATTTCTAAACTTTCTACACAGAGAAACGCATCTGGTCCCAGTTTGCTGAAAAGAAGTCAGTTTTGTTCTTTTTTCACAGCTCGGCTACAGAAAGCATTGGGGCATCCTGGTTCCCCCAAATAAAGGAACGTCGTGCTGGTCTTAAGGCTTCATTCATGCTGGGAAATTTGCTGCCCATCCCCACTGCCAATGCCTTTCTACCTCCAGCCTGGGGGCGTCAGCCAAGCAGGGACTCTGAAACCCCACCAGTTCAGAACAAGGAGGCTGGGAATTAGCAAAGCAGCTCAGTCCCTCAGAGAAATCTCTGCACAGATCATGCACACAGAAGGGAAAAAAAAATCATTTGTAATGGATTGTCTCAGAACCATTTCCTCAGGATCGTGCAAAGTTGAAGTATCGACTAACTTTTCAGTTAATTTCAAAGGCAGGGCTCGGCCATAATTTATCCCTTTGATTCCACTGACCATCAGCAGTTGTGGCCATTTTCTGCCCGGCTATGGAGAACAGTTAAATGATGATGTCCTTAGACCCCTTTGACTTCTCTTCCAGCCTGTTTCAGCAGCCTCACCCAGGCACTTCCTGTCTCCCCAGCTCCACTGTCTGGCACTTATTTCAGACAAGTCAATATGTTTAAATTATATCTGAACTCAAGGTAATTAATCATAAAGCTTTATGCTTTGTAATGCGTTTTTGGTTTTTTTTTTTTTTAACTTCTGGTTGGCATTCCATTGAATCACAATTAAACAGAAAAAGCTATCTGAGATGCATTGTGAATATCACATAAATGCTCAGGCTGGGAATCCTTTCTAACACAAGGAGCACATTGAAAACCTCCACTCTTTTAGGGATCTAAATAAGAGGGTCAAGATGGCATTTCAAGAAATGTTAAGCAGATCAAAAGAAAGACCCATATGAGCTGGCTGGATCCCAGTGTACAGAAACAATCTAATTTGAAAACATGAAAGTCAGGTGATGAGTTGTCTCTTTAATGCATTTTGCAAACATAGCAAAGGCTTTGAAGCTCACCGCATAATTATGCCATGGGACTGTACTGGATACACGTTACTGAAGATTGATAGGTGCTTGCTTCAAACGAATTGCAGTCTCCTCCGGTTTTAATGGCAGCCTTGTAGCACATGACCTTAGTATTCAGTTTCATCATTTGTATCTAGTCCAAGGCTGGAATGCATAGCATGTAATGGTTCCTGACTCCCTCGAGGGTGGACTGGCATTAAGGCTCCCATCCTTCCGTGAAGATTTCCCCATCTAGGGAGTGGACCATGATTACCATTCAAGACACTTCAAAGAGGACGAGGAAAAGCTAAACCTAGGTTTCAGATAAACTGAGCTGGAGCTCATGTAGAGATATAACCTTCCAAAAAGATAATTAATTTAGGCACATTTCAGAATTTATAAAAAATATATACATTGTTGTTATCAGTCAGAATTCAGTGTAGGAAACAGAAGCTTCAGGTATTTTAAGCAGGAAGAGGCTTATTTAACACAGAGAATCAGGTGCTTTCAAAATCACTGGATGGGCTGAAGGGCTGGGTCTTATGGAATGACTTCCAGAACCATCTAATGATGGTTAGATGTGGCTATTATAGATCTGTAACCCACCTCTTTCAAAAGCATCTCAGAGTAGGATTTGTCTTACTAGCCTAAGTACCATCTTCATGTCATGTAGGCCTCAATATAACTACAAAAACAAAGACAAAAATAAAAACAAAAACCAACCAAATAAAAAAATTTCAGCAAAATTCTCCAAGGCCAATTTTTCTCTATGATTCTTGCTTTCCTGAGGCTGGCATTCTAACACACGTACACAACTGCTTATCTAATGTCAAAGATAGCATAAGGAGGTAACAGTATGTATTTATTTGGGTGGATCCCAAAGGAAGCTCTACATTTTAAAGTTTAAAATAGGTCTACATTTTAATCACAGCACTAGAGTGAGAATTAGCAAACAAACATTGGTTACTCTCAAGCCAATAAATTAACTGCATCCATGATCATCTTTTGAGACATGAAGGAATATTAAGTGTATTCTAGGATAGGCATGGACAAACTATCACCATGCTTATTTTTGTCAAACACAGCTACGTCTGTTTATTTGTTATTAAAGCCTGCTTTTCCACACCAATAGCTGAACTGACTAGTTGCAACAGGGGTAGTATAGCCTCACAAAACCTAAAATATTTACTATCAGCTCCTTTTAGGGGAAAGCTCTGTAACTTCTGGTTTAGGGTAGCAGGGACCATATAAAAGATTCATAGATGCTAGTTCTCAGTATCAGTACAGATTGCTACCAATTAGTTGCTCCCATACCATTCAAACACTGAGTCACAATGCAGAATCATTTCCACATGAAACAAGCTATCTGGTATTTTCCTGTTTGGCAATACAGACTTGCTTTTCTATTATCTTCTGGACTGAGCAGGATGCTTTTAAAAATGCTGGCTAGCAAAGAAAGGCAGACCCCAAAGAGCAAGAAGCTTTCTAAATTCAGTAGAATGTTCTGCAATAATAGAAAGGTTTTATATCTATGCTGCCTAATACACTTGAATTAAAATTTTAATTTTATTAAATTTTAATTTAAAGTCACATTATTTCTAGTAGTTACCGTATTGGACAGTGCAGTTGTAAATCATAACCTATGTTCTCCTGGTTGTTTTATCATCACTAATACCTTGTTTAAAGATAAACGATTTTAATGTAGATGATAGGGATGTGGACAGACTCACAAATCAATAAAGATTTGAAAAATATTTTATAAAAAGGCATCTGAGTAAGTCTTGTACAAATAATCGACACATGGAAAATGCCCTCTTATTAGCAGCACATAAAATTCAAATTGTGAAGGCAGTAAAAGCTGGTAGAGGGAATGGGTGCCCTTAGGCCTCAGTGTTGAAAATATTTTCATCCTTCTGAAGACTCTGGTTTCTAGGGCTGTGGATCTCCTTTCCATGGACTGGAGTTCAAGCCTTTAACTTAGTTCATAAAGAAATCTTTTCAATCACTGATCTATTCAAAATATTCATGTTTACTACCCACATTTTCCTTTCTGGCTCACATCATATGTATGAGTTAGGTTTCAGTTCTCCTGTTCATTTAGATGCTGTTTTTCTCATTTGCACAGTCGATAATTTGGGGAAAGTTACTTCAAATCTGTTTTTCACCACTGACCATTATTCCAATAGGAAAATCATTTCTGGGTTGGAACAGACAATTCATTTCATTTTTCACGACTGTATCTTTCTGGATGTGAAAGAAACAGATTGGAAAGTCCCAACAAACCCGCTCATGACCAACTCAAAGGAATACGAGGAGTGACAACTCAGCTGCCAACTTCCCTTGTCCCAGACTTACACGTCTGTCAGACATACAGGATACAGCTGGACGTCTTGGCTTTGCAGCTGCCACATGGACCCTGTGTGGCTAGGAATGTCAGCTTAAATCTGAGATTGAGTCAAGGAAAGAAGAAATGGCAGGAGTCTGTGTGGTACCTGAGACACCTCCTATGATCACCTTTACCTTGTACGTATGTCAAATCTCAAAGGATATAATATGCTCCAGAGCCATCACTATGTCACAAAATGCCAAGTTGCCATGTTTGGGAAGTAAACAACAAAAAGTTTCCCCTGTGGCATTGAAAAAGTTCTGTGGCTCTAGCCAATTTTAAGGTCATTTGTTCCCATTGAAAATTAAAATCTAAGAAAGGAAAACATGACTTTGGGTCTGTTTGATTATGTCTGATACCCTTTCTTTTTCAAGGAAGGAATGCTGACAAGGTGAACTAGATTGAACATGGCAGTGCTGAATTATACAGTTTCTCAAACTTTAGTTAACAGTTATTACAGCACTCTCCTTCCAGGATAAAGACTTCTCAAGGAAATCTCCTGTTTAAGCCTAAGAACAATGGAGAAATCTAGAAAGCTCTAGAACGGAACTACAGAAGGGTGCTCCCCAGCAACAGTGCCCACCAATGTTAGAACATGAGAGGTCTCTTTTTCCACCACCTCAGTTAGAAATCTAAGTGGCACCTACCAAGCCCATCACTGATAATCTTATTTAGAGAGTAAACCATGACTTGAATGCCCTCAAAGGGATGGTTTCACTACACAGCAGCCTAGAACTCTTGTCTTAGGTGTAATAGTAGCTGTGGAAAGTCAAAACCACCAGTCCATTCAGGTTCCAATAACAAACACAATGTATGTGTGATGGAGGTGATTTTGGACTGTGGCCACTTCTACATTCGCCACAGCAGTGAAAGTTTCCAGAACTATTGTTGGCTGGAATTTTGGTCTAAACCCATCAGTCATGGTCCTGAAAGTCACTGTAATCAGAGTAACAAACACTCCTGTGTTTCTGCCAATTGCGCTACTGTGTATCCAAACCATGAATAAGACTGGCTTAGTTGCAATTGGAATAGTCTATATTGCCACATGCAAAAGGCCTTCTAGTTTTTGTCAAGGCAGAGATGCCTGCTAAATTCCAGTGCTACTGTATCTGACCATGTTTCCTCTGGACTGTCACCCAAGGAAAGGCCCTCAGTGTGGTTAACTGTGGTATGAAAAAGATCACTTGAAGTCAGAGGACCTACAACCCACAAGTCTATTAACCTGTCTGTGCCTCAGTTTCCTTATTCATAAAAAACTCCCTTACAAGTTGTTTTAGGAATCAAAAAAGATAACATAAATGTTCCTGTTGCATGGTGAGCAACTGAAAAGTATCAGCTATAAAAATGGCATGATTTTATGATTGAATCGGAAGAGGTTATATGATGTCAATCAAGAATTGACACCAAGACAAATTTTTTAAACATCTTTGCTATCTGGAGGTAAAACTTCCTACCTTCAAGAATTTCTTAAGCCATATAAGCAATATTCTTTCTGGCTTCCCCATCTTAAAGTGTGTGTATAAAGTCAGCCTTAATACTTTAGGGATGAGACTTGTCCCTATAGCTCACTAGAAACTTATTTCCTGCTGTTATTGCAGTAACCATTTGTCCCAAAGGGGCTATGATATACAGGAAGTCACTATGTAGCTAAATCAGCCTGCAGCTAACATAAACAAAATCCTCAGAAGAACACTCAAATTCCAATCCATTATACTGTTACTTCTCCAACCAGTATCATACCCACTTGCCCTGTGTTAGTGGTTGAATTTCATTCCCCGCGCCATTCATATGTTGAAGTTCTAACTCCCAGTACCTCAGAATGTTAGGAGATCGGGTCTTTACAGAGGTTATCAAGTTAAAATGCGATCACTTGGGTGGGCCCTAATTCAATGACTCCTTATTAGAAGGGGAAATTTGGAGACAGATACACAGGGAGAACGCCATGTGAAGATGAAGGCAGAATTGGGGTGATGCTTCTTCAAGCCAATGAATGCCAAGGATTGCCAGAAAACTAGGGGAGATGCATGCAACTTCCTCACAGCCTAGAAGAAACCAACCCTGTTGACAACTCAATTTCTAGCCTCTAAAACTTTGTTACGGCTACCCTAGCAAACTAATACATTCTGGAAGGGTTAACCTCTAACAGAGAGATGGAAAAGGAATGAGGAGAAAGAGCTAACACTTCTTGAGGATATACTTTATTTCAGGAATTTTACATTATTATGTTATGTCATTTAATCCTCATCATAACCCTACAGAGCAGCTATCACCTCTCCATTTTACAGATTGAGCAACTGAAGCTCAGAGAATTTCAGTAACTTACATAATATCCTGCAGGTAGCAAATAGCAAACCTAAGCTATGGAGCCATGGCTGACTCTGAAGACCCATGCTGTCCCCACTTCCTAACTTTGCCATCTGACCCTTGAAAAGGAGTCTCACATCATCTCTAGACATTTCAGAATTCTTGCTCTCTTGTATCTTCCTGGTAGAAATTAAATTTCCTGATCAAACTGCTCCTTACATTTACACCACCTGGAAGCTAAACCAACTACAAAAGAGAAGATGATGGTTTCAGTTTGACATTATTTACTGGTTGCATGACCATTTCCCAGTCAGATCAACCGTAATCAGTTTTCTTTCTCAAAGAAACCAAGACTGAGTACTTTCTAATTTTTCTCAGAGTTTGAGACATAGATAATAAAGTTGTCATTATGATGGCAAAATGGCTAGACCATGAGAAGAGAGTTGAAATCCAGTTTCTGACTGGCTAGAATAGCACAATGCAATCTGAAGATCTTTTATATTAAACCCAGTGTCAGAATTCACCCAGTCTCCACTTGGAACTTCAAGTTCGTTTTGTACTTGGAATCCAGAGAAACATGTGTGCTGTGTTCTTGCTCTCACTCTTATGTGTTAATTTTTGGGGAGTTGGATGTAGTGGATGCGAAGAATATATTATTGGCTTTGTTTCTCATAAATACAATAAGAGTTTCTATGGAGACCTGTTGGAAGCCAACCCAGAGAGAACATAAGACTCCTTTCTACTATATACCAAAGTTTGTGCAACTTAGGCTGCATGGCCCAACATCAGGAAGAAAGACATGGAAGAAGAAGAAAGCTACAAAGACGCCTGTCTTAAGTGGTGGTGCTCCAGTGGGGAGCTGCATGGAAAATGAGGTGGGGTGGTAAAGTAGTCCAGAACATGGACTTTTGATGTCAAAACTGGGTTCAGTTCCAACACCTTCTTTATTTTCTGCAGGGGAAATATTTAACTTCACCAAGATTTAATTGACTTATCTTTTTCAAAACAAAAAGTGCATAGGAGGGAAATGTTCTCAATTCAAACTCCATAGGATGGGCAAAAATATTAATTTAAATGATATTTTAATATTGGGTTGGCCAAAAGTTTTGTTCAGTTTTTTCTGTAAGATGGCTCTAGTAGCACTTAGTTGTCTTTAACTTCATTCGATACAATTTTGTGAGATCGTATGTGACACTCTCATATGAGTGTGCATTTAAAAAAAAGACATCAAATTCGTGAATTTTTGTGTAGCCATTTTAATACTGAAGATAGAAGAAAAAAGAAACATTTTTGGCCTATTATGCTTTATTATTTCAAGAAAGGTAAAAATGTAACCGAAACACACAAAAAAAGATTTGTGCAGTGTATGGAGAAGGTGTTGTGACTGATGGAACGTGGCAAAAGTGGTTTGCAAAGCTTCGTGAAGGAGATTTCTCACTGGATGATGCTCCACGGTTGGGTAGACCAGTTGAAGTTGATAGTGATCAAATTGAGACATTAATTGAGAACAATCAATGTTATACCATGCGGGAGAGAGCCGACATACTCAAAATATCCAAATCAAGTGTTAAAAATCATTTGCACCAGCTTGGTTATGTCCATCACTTTGATGTTTGGGCTCCACATAAGTTAAGTGAAAAAAACCTTGATCGTATTTCCACATGCGACTCTCTACTGAAACGTAATGAAAACGTTCCATTTTTAAAACAAAGTGTGACAGGCGATGAAAAGTGGATACTGTACAAATAATGTGGAACGGAAGAGATCATGGGGCAAGAGAAATGAACCACCACCAACCACACCAAAGGCTGGTCTTCATCCAAAGAAGGTGATGTTGTGTATATGGTGGGATTGGAAGCGAATCCTCTATTAAGAGCTCCTTCTGGAAAACCAAATGATTAATTCTAACAAGTACTGCTCCCAGTTAGACCAACTGAAAGCAGCACTCAAAAAGCACATGATAAGTGTCCAGAATTAGTCAACAGAAAATGCATAAGCTTCCATCAGGATAACGCAAGACCACATGTTTCTTTGATGATCAGGCAAAAACTGTTACAGCTTGGCTGGGAAGTTCTGATTCAACCACCGTATTCACCAGACATTGCACCTTAGGATTTCCATGTATTCAGGTCTTTACAAAATTCTCTTAATGGAAAAAATCTCAATTCCTTGGAAGACTGTAAAAGGCACCTGGAACAGTTCTTTGCTCAAAAAGATAAAAAGTTTTGGGAAGACGGGATTATGAAGTTGCCTGAAAAATGGCAGAGGGTAGCAGAACAAAAGGGTGAATACACTATTCAATTGGTGAAAATGAAAATGAAAAATGTGCCTTTTATTTTTACTTAAAAACCGAAGGCACTTTTTGGCCAACCCAATATGTAAGGGGCATGGCATGCAGTAGATGCTCAAAAAGGGCAGGTCCCATGATGATGAGGTTAGAGTGTGTTCCTTGGCCTCCTCTCAGGACTGAGTCAATGTGGTTACATTCCCTCTTTGTACCACGTGTCCTCACAACTTGCTTAAACCATGCTAGCTGCTGTAGGATGCCCTTGGAGGAAGCCCTGGGTGAATTTCTGCCTTTGTCATCTCCATTCTGTGAATTTCTGCAGCAGCGTGCAATAAAGCAAGTCGGAGCCCTGCTGGCAAGGACTGCAGCCCACAGAAGGAGGCATGAGCTGGAGCTAGACCCCAGCCTTTCCAGCACTCAGGCAGCCAGTGCCTTTGGCCCTTTGCTCTGGGGTGCTGAGTTCCTTTGGGGCTAACAGTTGCAAAGTACGCCAAAGCTTTCAGAAATCTCTCTAACCTCCACATCCTACCCAACCTGCACATACACACATAAAACTCCAGGGGCCGGAGCACAACCACCACTCCTGAGAGGGCAAACTGAGAAGTCTCAGAGATGCAGGGAGTTGGCCTGGAGCTACAGAGCAAGCTGTTGAGAGAGTTCTGGAATGGAGCTCACAGCTCACGATTGGGGAGTCTTGGGAAGGGTCTTCCTTTTAGGGGGTGGCTGAAACCTGCAAACGGATCACTCCCAAGCAGGCCTTTTCAGCCCTGAGTAAACTTCTTTAAGCCTCAGTTACACTTGGTCCCATCAGGGTTTCCTATGACCGTCAGGATCTTTAGGGACTTGGGCCTGGAGATCAACTCCCTGGGCATTGCCTAGGATGAGTATGTGTCACTGCAACACAGACAAAAGGGGAGGTTCACCAGATACAGTGTGAACAGGTGCCATTCAGACAGCCAGGAAAACAAAGGAAATAATTATGACAACCCAACCTGAATGGTATGATTTGATTTCTAGATTGAGATGATTTAGAAAAAATTTATCAACTCTTCAATGTCCAAGCATTTCATTTATTTGTTCAACAAATGTTTTTATGTACTTAAAATACATCAGGCCTTGTGCTAGACACTGGAGATACAAAGGTGAATGATACAGGTATGTCCCTGACCCCATGCAGACTACAGTCTAGGAGATAAGAGAGGTAAGTGGAATCTTGGTAGAGTAGAAGGTGACAAATAATATTTATTCTGGTTTCCCCTGTAGAGACTTCTCAGTGATGGGCCCAGAGCAAGAACTCAATAAATGATGAATGAATAAATGAATGAAAATAATTAATATCTACTGAGTGTGCACTATGCACCAGGCATGATTTTAAGCATGTAAATGTATTAACTCATTTTATATATGCAATGAATTTAATGAATTGACACACAATTAAATATATAGCAAATGAAAGTAGTAAATGAACAAATGATGTACACTCAGCCTCCAAAGCTTCTATCCTGAATGTGTTTTACATCTGGAGAAGAAAGAACAAGAATAAACAATAATGGCGGATAAGCTTTGGGTTAGGCATCAAGAAATCTATACAAACGTGGAAAGAAAATGGGTTTTGCCGTAGCCATAGAAATAAGCTGAGTTCACATCCTAACTTCACCTCAAGGCTGGGTGATCTTACGCAAATAGTTCAACCTCTCAAGCCTTGAAATCCGAATTGGTAAACTGGATTTAATACACCCACCTCAGGGGGCTCTTGTGAGGGTTAGTCATATCCATTAGGTTCCATATGAGAAAGTGCCCCTGAACTGGGAGGCACCCTCAAGATACTAGTTGCTATGGATTTAGGACTTAGTAAGAGGCAGCAGAGCACAGTGGGAATTTAAACTTAGAATCAAAGGCCCCAGTTCTAAATCTGGGCTCCATTAGCCAATTGAAATACGTAGACAGAGGGTTTAATTGAGATGATGTGGGTTAAGATGTTTTAGTACAGAGCTACTGTTGTAGAATAGGAGGAGGGAAAAAAGCAAGCCCTTCCTGGAGAGTGAGTCACCAAAGACTTTCTAAGAGCCTCTGGATAATCTTTCTGAGCTAGTTTAAATGGACAGAATGAACTGGTGAACTCCCAGGACCCTCCTCTCCTGAGAGCCTATGATAATTTCCACGTGGGTGTCAGAATCATGTGATTGACTCTGACTATGGGATCAACAAGACCCACATACACAGGAATCCCTAGGGTCACCTGTGTCTAACGGAGGAGTTGCTGCTAAGCAAGGAAGAGAGTATCAGGGCAAGAGAGAAGGCAAGTAGGAATGGCCCTCCTCCATGCTCAGCCAGGGCGTCTGCAGGCAGGGCAGGTCTGGGGGCAGCCCTCTGGAAGGAACAACTTCTGTTTGTACAGCAATGTCAGGCCATTTGGGGCAAATTTCACAAAATATTCCAGCTTTCAACACAGAGTATCTTCCTTGAATAAATTTGCGCAAGGCGTAGGCACAGTGGGTTAAAAGATGATATGGACAGTATTTCATAGACTGTACAATAAATTCTTTCTTGTCCTTGGCCCACTGAACGAGACACATTGCATGTATGTTAATTATTTCTAATTTTTACAAAAATTGAGTACAGAGTCAATATAGCCTCAAATGCATGAATTAATTAGGTGTCTTTGACCCTTCACTCTGAATGCACGTGTACGCCAAGGGAACTATGGTACATCTGTGGTTGATTGGTTAAAAATTAATTCATTAAGACCCTGTTCAGAAAGAGTTAGTTGATATCAAGAGCCATCTCCTTAGACTCTCAGCTGCTTTTGCAAATAGCCTTGACACCACAAGAATTTCAAGTTTTTGGTTCAAAACTCTAAACCTGTAAGGTTATAAATTTGGCAAAATCTGTTCTGCCTTTGCTGTTACTGTAATACCTGTTATTTTGAAAACGAAATCCACACAGATCAATTTATGACCCCTTAGGTTAAATGTTAGAAAAGGTATAAAAACTGGAAAATATGTGTAGCAAGTAATTATTTGATTTACAGGGGAAAATTGTCAAGGTGCTCATTTGCCTAGTGTCTCAGAAAGTGTTTTTGTTTGTTTGTTTATGAACCCTGGTCCTACTGTCCTGGTCAGGTGAGAAGAATCCTTAAAGCTGTTCATATGGGATCAATGTAATGAATCACCTAGGCTGACTTTCAGTCTGTGATGCTAAAATTAACACCAAAACTACACGTATTCCAAGGCACCTCTGTGTGCTACACGGCCCTTCCTCACTTATACTGATATACTGTCTTACAAATTTTATCTAATCAACTGACATTTTTAAGGATCAGAGAATTCAACAAGAATAAAAATGTGGCGAAAATTTAGTCTCTCCCCCCCTTCATAAAAACACCATCTTCTATTTGGTCTCCACTCAGGTCAAGACATTTCACTAATTTGCTAGTCATTAAAAAGATATTTTTATACCCAGCCTGTAATATTATCCTCTTCAGTGATTATGAGAGCTCCCAACAGAATTCCAGACTCGAAAATGAAGGCTGGGAAGCTGAACTGCAATTATGATACTTTAAATAATTCCACAAAAGTAGAGCCGCTGTTAAATAATTTATGGTCTTTGATCTTGTCACAGATCAACTGAAATCTTCACATCACTCAGCTAAACATTTTCAAACAGAAAAGGGATGGTTACTTTCCCCTCTACCACCCACTCGCCCCGGCTGAAGATACATCAATAAAGCTTCCAGATGTTTGTCTTGTTGAGAAGTTGGACCCCAGGAGGGGCATTGCTGCCAGCCTGAGGAGACCTGCCAGCATCAAATGCTTTGTCTGGCATTTGACTCCCTGTGCCCGGTTTGTACAGCTCTAAAAGTAGACCTGGGAGGAGGTGAGTGAATACATAAATTTCGATTAAATTTATCTGAATCTGTACAAGAATTCGACCTGTGGCTCTCAAACCTCAGCATGTGTCAGAACCACCTGCAGGGCTACTTAAAGCAGACTGTCTGGCTCCAGCCCGAGAGAGTTCCTGATTCTGGAGATCTCGGGTGGGGACCAGGAATTTACCTAACAAGTTCCCAGGTGATACTGATGTCACTGGTCGGGGCACTGCATTTAGAGAACCCATGAGCTAAATCCATAGCTTCTGTTTCCTTAGACACAGTTAAATCGTGACCTGAAGGATGCTGAGTTCTTAGATTCTATCAGAGCTGTCTTGAGAAATAAGTGTGAGGGAGGAAAGGGGCAGGCCTAGGTCCCTCCGAGGCCACACCTAGAGCTCATTTCAAGGGAGCAATCCCCTGCTAGAGGGGCCTCTGTCGTCACAGCCCTCAACCCACAATGAGGGGAGGGATAGTGTTCTTCACTGAGAAGGGAGGCAGCCTGGGGACTCAGAAGTTTTAGCATCTGGGAGCAAAGGCACCAATTGTCAAAGTCACCATATTCATGGGGAAAAATCTCATTTCACTTGAAAAGCAAAGGGAAAGAAATAGAAAAAAACAGCTCATAACAGTATGGCTTTTCCTTCTTCTGGGACCAAGTCTTTTAACCTTAAACAACAACTTTTTTTTTCTTAAACAACTTCTTAACTGCCATATATTTCAGCTATTTAACATTTACAAATGACAGGTTTCCAAATCAGTTTGGGTTGTCTTCATTTGCAAATTTAGGCCAGACCCTGTTTGGTAAATCACGTAACAGCAATGGTTGTGAGAAATTTGTTTACTGGATTTGCTTTCTTTAAATAAAATTGGGGGGAAGAGGACTGAGGGTGGGGCAAAGAGATTATCAGAAATTATTTAGCTTTAGAAACAAAGAGAGCTCAAACCAGATGAAATTTCACAGGCTCTCTGCTGATGTTTACAGCATCTGCGCTAAGGAATCCTAGAGAAGGGTTAGGTGATGATATGAAGGTTCCCTGATAATCCCCCTCAGTAATTATCCCCATTTTGCCTCGGAGATCTACAGAACTCAGGCTAAAGCAGGTGGGTTGTTTTGCAGGAATTTCCCAGATAACTGCTGCTGAGTGAATCTGAACAGAGTTTGTTTTTTTTTTAAAAAAAAACCAACCTATTAGAACAGAAAATGTTGAAAGAAGAAATATTACAATTGTTCATTTATAGGCAATATTCAAAGGTAGCCTTGGCCTTGCGGGGAAAAAAAAGGTACCTGAATCATTTGGGGCTTGTTTTTATCATAAAGGAAATGTTGTATTTCAGCATTTCCAAATAAAAACTACAGGGAGACATCTGAAGGCTGTGCAGCTGAGTTGGTAATAGTAATAACATCAAACATTTACACCAAGCACACAGTCTGACCTTCACAACAATCCCACCAGGAAGTTTACGCCTAGAGAGATTGGGTAACCAGCTCAGGGTCACAAGGTAAGTGGCAGAGATGGCCGCCAGCCTAACCTGTGTCTGTCGGACCCCAAAGCCCCTGCCAGGTCAGAGAGAAATAAAGAATTTGCAAAATAAAACATTTGTTTTCTATAAACAGTGTGTTACTATTTGGAAGGAAGGTGAGAAGATGCACATACAATATTTGTTTGTCCTAGCATTATGTTCACAGGTGGAAGCTATAAAATAGGAGCTCCAGTCACCGTGGAGAGCAAATATCAGAGGTCAGGTGCAGGGAGCTCCACCTACAGACCTCAGAACCACTTCCTTCTGCTGTCATTTGAGCAGTCACTGTCTATGACTCTTCCTTGTGTCACTCAATCTGCTGAAGGAGCCAGGAGCTCTGCAAACCATCTACTAAACATTTTGCCTTCCTTGGGATCCTACCAAACCTCTTTCCCAGACCTTGATAACCCACAGTCACTCAATGTATTAAAACACTAAATTCTCTTGGCTCGGTAATTCTGATCATTTTACAAAAGGTGAAAAGTATATTTACTGTATTATGAATATGCTATAGCCCAAGTTCCCAAGTTTGCCCTTCTAAACCTGCCCCCCAACACCCGTTCCCCGTCTCAGTACCTGGCACCTCTCTGCTTCTCGGGCCATAAACATATGTCATCCTTATTTTTTCCTTTGTCCCCTTTCTTCTGCATCTGACCCACCAGCCACTCCTAAAATCTACCTCCAGGTTGCGTCTCAATTCCTTCCACTCATCTCATCACCATGGCCACCTCCCAAGTCCAGGTAACTGTCACCTCTCACCTGCACGAGTCTAAGCACCTCCTACCTGGTCTTCACACAGCAGCCATGGGCATTATTTTCCATCCACCCTTCAAAATCTATTTTTTAAATTATATAACACGTACATGGATGCACTATGGGAGGCTGAAAATGACCCCAAAAGATATCACCTCTTAACCCTGGGCCTGTAATTTGTGACCTTATTCAGAAAAATGGTCCTTGCAGATGTGATTAAGTTAAGGATCTTGAAATGAGGAGATGATCCTGAATGATTTGAGTGGGTCTTAAATACCATCCCAACTGTCCTTGTAAGAGAAAAGCAGAGGGACATTAGATGCACGCAGAAACGGGAGCAGCAGTGTGACTGTGGAGGCCGAGACTGGAGTGATGCGCACAAAAAGCCGAGCAATGCCGGGGGCCACAGGGAGCGGGAAGACACAAGGGACAGAGTCTCCTCAGAGACACAGATCTGCCAACACAGACACAAGGGACAGAGTCTCCTCAGAGACACAGATCTGCCAACACCTTGCTTTCCGCCCAGTGAAACTGACTTCAGGCTTCTGGCCTCCAGAACTGTGAGAGAACAAGTATGTGTCGTTCTAATCCACCAAGTTTTGGTAATTCACTACAACAGTCACAGGAAACTGATACCTGCACTATGGATGCAAAACTCAGAAATTATAAAGAAACTACTGTAGAGCACAGGGAACTCTACTCAATACTCTGTAATGACCTATATGGGAAAAGAATACGTATAACTGATTCACTTTGCCATACAGCAGAAACTAATACATTATAAATCAACTATATTCCAAAAAAATTAATTTTAAAAAACTCAAAAATTATAGATAAGGTTCAAATACCTCCAGACCACCTCCTCTCCTCCCACCTCATTCCATTTCCCTCATCCAGGGTACCCACTGTCGTAAGTTTTGGTTTTTATCAGTTCAGTTCTTTTTCTATGCATTCATACACATGCATGTACTAAAGAAAGATGCCATTTATTTTTATGTTTTAGTGAACCCGAAGTGCTCCCCCAAATTTATGGTTAGTTTTATCTGCTTCTGAACTTGACATAAATGGATAATGTATGTACTTCTGTGACTTCTTTCACTCATCGTTATGTTTTTGAGATTCATCCATATTGATACAAGTAGAGATCTATAGTTTGTTTTCTCTACTGTAGCATATTCCATTGCATGAAAACAAAATTTATTTACCCTTTTACATCTAGATTCATCTTAGGAAAGAGTAGTTCCATCATAATACTCCCTGCTTAGAGCCCTCCTCTGGCTTTCTACTGTAGTTTTAGTATGTCAGACTTTTCCCAATGCCCCCTTTGCCTCTCCCATCTCATTTCATCCCACTCTCCCTGATTCACAGACTTTCTTTGGGTTCCTTGAACACACCAAACTCACTTCTACCTTAGGACTCTTGCTGTTGCCCATCCCTGGACCACTGCATCCCCAGATATTTGCCATCTGCTCCTTCTTTTTATTCAAATCTCATCAAATCTTATCTGTGCAGCCTTCCCTGGCCACCCAATCTGAATTAGCCCCAGCCCCGCTCATTTGCTCCCATTAGCCCTTGTTTTCTTTTCCTTGGTGCATCTCTCCCTATCTGCATTTGCCTTGTGTATCTGCTTCCTGGTCTATTGTCTGTCTCCCTAAACTGCAGCTCTGTGAAGGCATGAACCCTGCCTTACCCATCACTCTATCCCTAGCAGCTAGAATAGTGCCGGGCATGGACTGGATGTCCAGCATATATTTGTTGGATGGATGAATGAATGAGTGAGTAAATGAAGCTGTAAAGAAATTAATATCTTGAGAGTGGATCAGACCCAACCAAAATTCAAGTACTCATTCCTTCCTTCCACACATATTACCATGTGCTTATTTTTAAAAGCCCTGAGTTGGTACAGGTGATGAGAAGACACAGTTTGCTTGCTACGACAATGTCTTTGACAGGCTAGGTCGGTGAGGACCGTCCCACAGAAAGTGAGAAACTGTAAGGGCATTTATTGAAATGGGGTTTTAACTTTAACTAAATGCTTTTCCCCGCTCCTGTATTTTCAAACAGGGTGGAGTGTGTGCTCACGGGGTGACTAAGCCACTAGACTATTATTAGTGAAGCAAGGGGTGCTGGTTACCGCACCAAACTGGCCTCTCCTTAGCCTGGAGGGGAAGATCTACCCAAGCCTGTCTGATGATTTGGGCAGGATTCCAACAGGTGGAGGGGCTCTCCCCACCAGGCCTGCCTCCAAGAGAACAAAACATCACAGAGATGCCAAAGACCAGTTTGGGGGTTTGAAAATAGAACACGATAAAAAATAATGTGCCTCACCATTCACTTTACAAACTTTCTGAGCCTCTTACTACACCCCATGAATTTGATTTCAAAATTCATCTAGTTTCATTGCAGATGTGTGGCATTCCTAATTTCTTCTAGACAGTCCATTTTTTAGACTTTATTTCTTCATTCTCTAGAGGCAGAAAATACAATAACTGAAACCTGTGCAGGAGAAAATTGTGGCAGATGATTTTAGGGGTGTCTTGTGTTCCCTTTCTCAACAGTATTTCCCCCTGTGTTTTTAAAAAAAGTTCTCAACTATGAGGCTTCTTCTAACATTAACTTCAAAACCCAAATACCCAATTAACATGACAAAGCAAAGCAAAGAGGAATAGGTGGTTATAAAATGTATTAATTATGGGGCTCTGAGGGGAAGGTGACTCAGGAAGCATCGACAGCACGGCCTCTTGTGCCTAAACCAGAAATCACAGCGGGCAGTAGCACCTGCATGCACACACCTGAGTGGAGTTAGGTGTATTAAGCTGGGGTGGGCGGGGGGAGCCTTGTGGTGGAGCACTGGCATTACAGATGAAGGAAGCTGGGGTCTAGTTTTTCAGTACAAGTTATAACACGCAGAGCAAAGACGTGGACAGACAGCATGGTCACTTTTACCAAATGAGTCACCCTGTGCCTAATAGTCACAAATGCAATTGCCCGTGGGCACCATAAAGAAGCTTCATGAGTCACATTGGCTAAGTCAGGACTCTGGTGATTTGGAGAGGTGATGCCCCTCTAAAGCGGATCGGGGCCTCCATGACCATTCGAGTCCCTGTATTGCTAGACTGTCAGAATTTCCAAGAGAAGTCAGAAATGCAGAAGGTTTCTGAAAAATCTAGTTCTAAATGCTGGCAACACATTTGAACCCCTTTTTTCATATTCTGAGGATCACGCCAAACATGTCTGTAGGTTAAATTTGGCTTGCGAGCCATCAGTTTGCAACCTCTCACCCGAGAGCGGTGGCCTCGGTGGCATCATTAGTTTGATCTCTCACATCCACATGACCCTTTTCTTATAATGAATATTTTGGAACAACTTCCTTCTTCTTCTAAAATAAAATGTATGATAAATAAGCTACGTATATACTTAATTCAAAAATTTAAATATAATGTCCTGGCTATCATGTAAAGGAGAAGTAAAAAATGGGTACTTTATTTAAAAATGTATTTCAGTGCATAACTGCTGGGACATAACTGCCTTGGAAGGCATGATGACATCGGCAGATGCTTGCCTCTTTTCAGCAAATTGCTGAGAATGCAACAGCTCCAAATGCAGAGTAATACAGTATGTTGGTTAATCATGTGCAAGTGTTTTATCTACGTGAATGCCCAGTGGAATATTTATAAGCCACACAGAATGTGGGGCAGTTCTCTGCAGCATAAGACTGTCCTTGCATTGCTGCTCCTGCCCACTGATCATTTTGACAACCAAAAATTGCTCCCACAAAATTCCAAATGTCCCTTGGAGGGCAGTGCCACCCGTTAAGAAACAAGGACACAGACTGACTGACTACAGGGCTGACCAATGGATTTCAGTTGTCAACTGACGATATGACCTCTGACAGTCTGCTTAACCTCTTTAAGTTTCCTCAGCTGTCACATGGGGAAACAGTGGTACCTATTTCATAGGTATTTTTGTGGAAATTAAATACATTAATAACTGTAAAATGCTTAGATAATCAAGCTCCAAGCAAATGTTAACTTCTTGTGTCATTATTGGATTGGTATCAGATGGTAGTTGCCCTGAGTCATCATCCCTCAGTGGAAAGCTATTGCTAATTCCACATGTTTGTTAAGGAAGCACAGGGAAAGAGGCATGTTCTACAGACACGTAAAGCTTCACTCATACGCTGAACAAAGTTTTCCATCATTCGGCTGCCTCTAATTCTACTTAGAAGAAAGCCACAAAGACACCAACTTCTTAATTTTTTTCCAAGCTGCTTCTGCTGCAGCACTTTCTGTTTTACTATGTCAGAAAATATGAAGTAATACTGTTACCAAATCGCATGTGATAAATTGATTTTCCCAATTTGGCTCATGGTTTCTTCAGGGAAGGCCCCAAGTGTTACTCTTTTTCTCTCAGTTCATGTTACCTAACATGGGACAAAGGACAGTGAGGGCTCTCACCTAACACATGACAGGCACATACTTGTGGAAACTAACTAGCTAGCTAGCTAGCTAGCTCTCTTAACCAGAGGCTCAGGACTGCTATTTCTTGTCCTTCCCAAGATGCCTGCACATTCTCTGGGGTTTATGCTGCCACTTTTGATCTGAGTACCAGCTCCTATGAACCAATTGTCCTCAATCTCACAGCAGCCCTGCCTCCATAGCTGTCCTCTTTCTCCATGCTTTCTATCAACCCTGGCAGAGAACTCAGCACTGTTCTTGACGGCTACAAAACTAAAACAAGAATGAAAACACTCCCCCAGAGAATATGTACTCATTGAGGATTTTACTGAAGATGTGCAGTGATGCAGGATGCTTATAGCACTGCATTGCAAACAACGTATATTTTAAGGTTAGACCCCTATCTCTCTTGGAGGGTTTTGGGTCACTCTGTCAATAAATCTCATGTCATTTTGCATGACTCTCCTCTATTCTCCCAGTCTCCCTGACCTCTAGTTGCTTAAAAAAAAAAAAATCCTTCCATTTTTACAGAAAATTTCACTCTATACTGTCTCCGCCCCTAGGCTGGACTCTGGCAACGCCCAGAGCATCTGCACACCCTGCAACATCTGCTCCAGGCCTCGCACCTTCCAGCCCCCGTTAGGAATGGCTGGGGGAAAACAGTCTCAGTATTCCTGGCCCCACTGATATGAATTATGTTGCCCTTCTCAAAACACAGAAGAGGCTAAAGCCAGCACTGGCTTTAAATAATTTTTCCCCTCCATTTTATAGGACACTGGTCACTGAGGCATAACGGTTTGACCTCAGAAGACGACCAGACAGAGACTCTAGGTTTTCACTTCATTGCTGGATACTCATTTCAAAGCTACTCTAGGTTCTGATAACACGACAAATCATTACCTGTTAGCTCTAGATAATAATTCCATGCTTGATTTGTGGACAAAATTCGTCAACCCGACCCTGTTGCCACCTGAAGAAGGTGCCCACTAATGCACCAGGCATTGACATTGTGTGCCTCAGGTTCTCATGTGGTAGAGAGAGACCAGGTGAGCTCAGTGACATTAGGATTACAAATCATCATGTGCTGAAGTGCAGAAAAAGGCTAAGAGGCGCTAAGTATGTTTCAATAAATACCAGCAAAACTTTAAAACATTACTTCAAGATCATCATAAATTAAAGATGTCTGTGGGCTTCCCTGGTGGCGCAGTGGTTGAGAGTCTGCCTGCCGATGCAGGGCACGTGGGTTCGTGCCCCAGTCCGGGAGGATCCCACGTGCCGCGGAGTGGCTGGGCCCGTGAGCCATGGCCGCTGAGCCTGCGCGTCCAGAGCCTGTGCTCCGCAACGGGAGAGGCCACAGCAGTGAGAGGCCTGCGTACCGCAGAAAAAAAAAAAAAAAAAGATGTCTGTATCTCTATATATTATCAACATTCCTGTTATTTCCTGTGAGGAACTTAAATCTACCAAACACAAAACTAGCATAAAATGCAACAAACACAAATATCAACATTTTCAGTTGGTGACATCACCAACTGAAATATATTTTTGCCGAAAGTTTAGACCCAGTGCCATACCTTGGTTCAGTTAGTGCTGACCTTATATATTTTTCTCATTTCACTGAACGTGACAAATCCAAAACAACAAAATATACTTTGAGCTAAGCCCAAAACAAGCCAGTAGTTCATTTAGTTTAACCCATGGATTTTTATATTAAGAACAAACAAAAACAAGCTACCAAACAAAAAACATCTCTCTGACACTGAAATATTTTTCCTCTCTAGAGTGAAGTTAATATCCGTATTTTTCCCTCACTTGAGTTCTGTGATCCAGTGATTAAAGAGCTAAATAAGAGAATAATTTCCCTGGTCTACAAAAGGTTAATTAATCATAACTCACATTTTTTTTCTTTTTCTCTCTACTCCCCAAAAGGGGAAAGAAAGTGACAAGTTTAAAAATAACTCAAATAGGGAGGCTACAGATATACATAATAAAAAATCTGAGGCAGAAACCCAAAATAAATAGACACAATTTAAAGAAGTAGACAGAATTTAGAAAAAAAAAAATCTCTTCCAACCCTCTGTTCATTCTTAGTAGCACAAGAGATACTTTATATTTTCTTGGCTGTGTTTAAGCCATTCAAGCACTATTGCTATAACTTTTTTTTTGTCACGTCATAAGCTTTATTTCATAGTTTCAACTTTTAAAGAACTTTATTCGTCACCCCAACTCAAAATCTAGTAGGCACATTTTAAGTATGCTGCCACCAACAACAGTGGCAGGTCCTGCTATAGTCACCTCATTCAAAAACAAAAATCTTTGGCTTTGCCTGTCATTCAGAAGTAGATCTCTACTAACACTTTCCTCTTTATAGACTTACTAGGTCTCTTTACCAACTTATTTTTCCCACTACTGATACATCAAAAACAGCTACACTTGTAGCCTCCTAATAATATATTTCCTCATCCTCTAGCATAAAATCCTTCAGTATGAAAATTCTAAGTAGAAACAGAATTGTCTTCCATGGCTACCAATAGCTATGTTTAAACTGATAATCTCAAAGATTACATTTTAGAGCAACTTTTCAAGAAATGAACATCTAAGTTACAACTAAGTACCTTTTTCACTAATTCTGAGCCTTTCTTTAAATCACCTTATCTGAATTGCTAAGCTTGGTGTCAAAATCCCTTCTCAGCAATTTGTTCAAAACTTCTGAGTTTCCTCAGATCCAAAGAGCCCTCTGGGCTTTGCTAACATCCATGTATTCTCTTTCTGTATCACTAACAGATATTCTAGGCACCTCAGCCAGGCTGTTGGAAAGAATTCAGTGCTCAAAGTCTAGTCTTCCTTTCTTTTCATATGACAGCAGAGAGTACACAAGCCTTCTTTTCTATTTCTCTACAACTATAAGTAGCTAAGTTTCCACTTTATTCATTTTTGTCTCAACTTTCCTATTTCCCAAGCAGCTATTTCTAATAAGTGCATCTGGCAGAACTTGTTAAAACTAATTTCTAGAGGACTTAATTAGTTACATCAAGCTCTCAACTACCTTAACCATATACTCAGATCTTTCAGCCATGTAGACTGTCTCAATGATACTTAAAAAGAGAAAGCCTCAGGGCTTCCCTGGTGGCACAGTGGTTGAGAGTCCGCCTGCCGATGCAGGGGACACGGGTTCGTGCCCCGGTCCGTGAAGATCCCACATGCCGCAGAGCGGCTGGGCCCGTGAGCCATGGCTGCTGAGCCTGCGCATCCGGAGCCTGTGCTCCACAACGGGAGAGGCCACAACAGTGAGAGGCCCGTGTACCGCAAAAAAGAAAAAAAAAAAGAGAGAAAGCCTCAGAAACTGTTTTCTGAAGGCACCTATATCCCTTACACAGAGCAGACATCTCTTACAACTAAGAGTTATGTAATTTTTTAAAAGAGACTTAAATTGGTTTCATAAGGGGGAATATTCCACACTGCTTTGGGGACATATTTTACAATCCATTCGAACTCAAAGCAGCTATGTGCACAGCTCTAGAAAAAGCGAAAATGGGATGATCTTAAAATTAATATTAATAAATTGCCACAGAGGTTCTATTCTTCTAATACAAAATGTCTAAACCTCTCCTTTCCCTCTTCTTTTACTTTCTCTCCCCCTTCACCCCCTCTCCCTTCCTCTTCTGCCTCCCTTTTCTCAGTGTCCCATAAACCTCTCCGTTCTCTGTTTAACCTGTTCTCAATGCCGGGCTTTGCCAGCACTTCTGCTGACCGGGTTCACACCCAGCCTGCTTCCAGTCACAATCCTAGGAGAGAAGAGCTCCCACATTCAGCATCCCCTCAAACCTCTGCCTGTTCCCAGCAATTCCAGCCAGACCCACTGACGGTCCTGCTCTGTGAGAAAAAAGTCCCTTGAAACACAAATGTGTCCTTTTATTGCAGAAGAATCAAGGTTTGATTCACCCACCAATGCTTAAAATCCTCATATTTTTCTCTCTCTCCTTCACTGCCATTTGCACAAATCCAGAAGCCAGGAAGAGTACCTCTGATACAAACTCTACCTCTCTGGAATTTATTTATTTATTTTTGGCTGCATTAGGTCTTCTTTGCTGCGTGGGCTTTCTCTAGTTGCGGCGAGTGGCGGCTACTCTTCGCTGTGGAGCGCGGGCTTCTCAATACAGTGGCTTCTCTTGTTGTGGAGCACGGGCTCTAGGCGCACAGGCTTCAGTCGTTGTGACACATGGGCTCAGCAGTTGTGGCTCGCGGGCTCTAGAGTGCAGGCTCAGTACTTGTGGCGCACAGGCATAGTTGAGCATAAACCGAAGAGCATAAAGCATAAATCCATTCACACTTTTCTCCTGTACCCATAAACGTGGGAGGCACTCAATAGATACTTCTGAATAAATAAACAAATTTGTCAATAAATAAGAGTTTAACAGTGTTCTTCAAAAGGATTTAGGAATCATCTGCATCAATATTACCTGGAGAAGTTTGTTCCAAAATATCCTGGAGAGTCGGCTACATCAGTTGTTCTCAACTTTCACTGTGCTTTGAAGTGACCTGAGGAGCCTTCAAAAATACTGATGCCTGGGTCCCACTCCCAGAGATCTGGATGCAGTTGGTCTGGGGTGTGGTCTGGGCATGTGGATTTTTTTTTAATTGTTTTTAAATTTATTTTTTATTTTTGGCTGCATTGGGTCTTCGTTGCTGCACACGGGCTTTCTCTAGTTGTGGTGAGCGGGGGCTACTCTTTGTTGTGGTGCACGGGCTTCTCATTTCAGTGGCTTCTCTTGTTGTGGAGCACAGGCTCTAGGCTCACAGGCTTCAGTAGTTGTGGCACGTGAGCTCAGTAGTTGTGGCGCACGGGCTTAGTTGCTCTGCAGCATGTGGGATCTTCCTGGACCAGGGCTCGAACCTGTGTCCCCTGCATTGGCAGGTGGATTCTTAACCACTGTGCCACCAGGGAAGCCCCCCTGGGCACCTGGATTTTTAAAGCTCCTTTGGCTGATCCTAATGCAAGGCTCTAATTTAATGAGCCTGAGTAGTAAGGCAGACATTGATACTTGGCAACTCCAACGTCATTTCTAATCCCCTTCTCCCTTGCCACTCCTCTCCGTGAAGGCTGGAAGGAGAAATGACTCATTTTCTCAACTTTCATTAAACTTAAGGGGTGACCATGTGCCCAGGTGTGGGTCAAGGGTCAGAGGTCTGCTGGGTCAGACAAAGAGGCTCCTTTAATGCTTTTATTGTTCTGATAAAAAGAGACGGCTGTGCCTCCGGCACCTCTTCTGGTTCTACCCTCTTCCTGCCTTGAACACCCATGTGGCTGGACCTGCCACGAACCTAAGAGAAAGGCCAACCAAGAGGACCCCAGAGGTGTCAGTCTTGACACTGTTGAGCCTCTGAATCAACTTCAGCAATCGCCTACCTGTGACTTTCTTACTATGAGAGAAAAACAAACTCCTAGTTTATTTAAGCCACCAAAACCCAGCTTTCTGTAGCGTGCAGATAAACACAATCCTAACTGACAGAAAGAGATCCTGTCTATTTTCTCTTGCCCTGATCTTCAGAGGAGACGCTGATATGCTAAATACTTTTATGTAAACACGACTACAAGTTTATTTACAGAGTGATGAGTTTGCCTGGGAAAGAATTTGAAGAGTGGCTTGAAGGTGCGGCCTCCTCTAATTAAAACCTCTCACAGGCCATCCTACCTGTTGAGACACCCGTGATGTAAGCGGGAGGAGAGGCTTTCACTGAATGATTTCCTGGAGACTTTTCTTCCTTAATTGTTCCTTTACAGAATGACACAACATTTAGATTGAGGGCAGGCGTTAGAGAAGAAGTATGCCCTCCACTGCTAACACTCCCAGCCCTCCCAACCGTGGGTGACAGCTCTGGGAGGTATAACTAGGTTTATCCCTGGCTGATTCTGGCAGCTCTTCAGGACTGCCTGGCAAAGAACTGGCTAGAGCAGTGGCTTCTGTCCTCAGCAGTCTCATCTTCCCACTAAGTCTCCACGTGCTACCAGCACAGGTATGTCAATCCTCTGAGCAGCTGACATAGGCTGTAAGGTGTCTCTCCTCTCTAGCAGGGTACCCTTATGACAGGAAAAGCCCCCATTCTCATACTCTTAGTCCAAGACCCCCCACTCCCAAAATATCTATAAAAAGGGATACAAGAAGGAGAGCAGGATTCCTCTCCTGGAGCGTGACTCACACACCGTCCAACTGTGCCCAGTCCCCCATAGGCCTCTCCAGGAGATGACAAATGAAAGCAAATGTGTTTATTTTATCCCACGGATGACCCTCTGCCTATAAGTCCCAGCATGTGTAATATGGTATGCACAGCTCTTTCCTGGGTTCTTCACACTAAAACCAAAGGTTCCCTGCACTGATTCAGGCTTCTTTCTCCCCCCTCTCCACTTCTTCTCTCGGGATCTCTATCAGGCTAGATAGTCACTCAACCTCCATTGCAAAATAACATATTATCTTGGGTTTCCCCTGCTCAAAAAAGTGTAACGGCACTCTCATACTTATTAGATATGAAATGTATCAGCTGGCACAGAAGGCTCGCCATACGGTGAACTCTAACCACCTCCCCATCCTTATCCCCCAGCTCCACCACTCTCAAGTGAAGCACTGGTACCACACTGTTTTACTTCCTGCTCTGCAAACACAATCTGAAAATCCCAACAAGATTCCTGAAGTCAAGATAAAGTATAGTATTTGACAAAATTGTTTAACTACTGGAATTACCTGGGCAATTGATTAAAATACAGTCTCCCAGGATCCACTCTAAGAAAACTTGATCCTTTAGCTCTGGGTTTGGGGATTTGCCTTTCCACAAGTATAAAATGTGATTTTAATGGCTTGAGAAATTTGGGAAATATGATGACTAGTAAAGAGAAAGAAACACTCTTATCCTATCTTGTTCTGTGCAAAACCTACCTGTCCTTCAAAGCCTAACTCAGACTTCTCATCTCTGAGGTCCTCAGACCATCCAGCTTTGGCGCTCTCACCTTGCCCTCCATTCACCTTCATTTGGCACTTGGCAGTCTTTCCTATGACCCATGTTGCAATTTAAGCTTTCATGTGACTATGTGCCTTATCTCATTAACACGAGGGTCCTTAAACAAAGGTGTGCATCACATTACCTCTGTAGGTGCTTTCAAAGTGCAGATGTCAGGGCAGCTTTTACTCCTGTTGACTTATCCAGAAGACAAAGGGCGATGCACAGGCAATTGTATTTTGAAAAAACTTTCCAGATGATTCCGGTGAGTGCCCACCCCTCTGTTACTCCAGCTTACACCACACTTTAGGAATCCTTGCACTGATCATACTATGAGGCCTTTGAGGACAAGGACAGTGTCTAACACTTCTTTCTAGTTTTCACACAGTTTACCTCATCACTTTGAGTTTGGTGGAATGAGTGTGCAATCAAGATGCATGGACTGCTTGAATGACTGATGGATGATCAATTGAAAGGGTAAAAAATGGCCCCTGCAGTGGCCCATAATTAATTCTCATTCAGCTTCTACCCCTAGTCCATGTACTCACACTATACCTATTTGCTACAAATTCTGAAATGTCTGATGAATACACTTGTTCCACATGTGGGAAAAAAAAAAGTGAGAGGTTCCATACACATTAGAAAGGTGGATGACGTCTCACTTTTCCCAGAGCACCAATCAAGGGCTCCCCTATCCATCCCAAATGTCATATACATGGAGGATGTGAAGCCACGTCCAGAGGCATTGTCAATGTGAACCTCCAACCGCCATGGAGCCTCAGAGGCTACTCTGACACCCTTCAATGTCAGGACCACATTCAATGTAATGATCTTACATTAAAACAGGCGCCATTCAGCAAGTAACAAAACCAGCAAAGAACAGTGCATTATTGGGGTCAGTTTAGCAATTAGAATAACACCTGGCAGCTCAGATGGTGCACCCTATAATTCTGACATTGTAGGAAAGTCTCTGCATGCTGAAAATCTCTTCTCTCCTGGATTGTCAAGGAATCTGTTGTAGCAGTTACCTAAAATGTAGTGTGTTGCTAACGAACAGCAATGAGACATTGACATCTCTTGGTGATTGATTTGTCATGTTGGTTTCAGTTACCCATCAGGGCTTTGAGGGAAAGGAATGTAAGACAGGTACGTTTTGATTGATGAGGAGATACTGGTAAGGGGAGTAGGGTAATTATGGCATGCCAGTGAAGGTTCTGGCAAGGATATGAAAAGGCTGAGAACCAGAAACAGCTAGAGGAGGGGAGAAGGTGATGAAAGAAAGTGATTTAAGAGTTGGAGGGACATTTGTCTGATTGTGAGTGTCATCTTTCAAACAGTATCAGGAACATGGATGTGCTGTGTTTGGGATTATGAAAGTAGTGTTCTAGGAAACTGTGTGAATCTAATTCCCAAGATTTAAAGGGACCAGCCAGTGTACACTTCCAGATAGGAATAAAGTCTGATTCTTGTTCAGAAACGATTGGTTTAACTCACATACACAGATCATCCACCATAGATGGGGGTCACCCAATGGGCCTGCTTGCTTCACTCCAAACTTCTGCATTCACTCCTCTGGACTCCTAGGACACTCTTAGTGTAAATGGACCTTCCCGTAATTAATTAGATAGCCAACAAGGACCTACTGTATAGCACAGGGAACTCTGCTCAATATTCTGTAATAACCTAAATGGGAAAAGAATTAGAAAAAAAGATACTTGTATATGTATAACTGAATCACTTTGCTGTACACCTAAAACTAACACAACACTGTTAATCAACTATACTCCAATATAAAATAAAAATTTTTTTAAATAAAATGATATATTAATATTAAAAAAACCCCAAAACTTTGTTCCTCACTGGAGCCGTATCAACAATTCTACCTCTCATTAGGCTGAACTCACATCACTGGAACTGCTTACCAGGAGCAAATTATTTTTCAGTGCTGACTTTCTGAATATAAGAAAACCTGAAAGGGCAATGAAATGAAGGAAGAAGGAAAGAGAGAGGGAGAGAGGAGCAGCAAAGACAGAAGAAGGAAGGGAAAGAGGGAGAGAGGGAGGGAGGGAGGGAGGGAGGGAGGAATGCAGCGCTTCAGTCATAGTTTTCATATGATCTTGGAAATCTCCGGGCAGGGAGGTATGGCTTAAGTTGAACAGAAATTGATAGCAAAACTAAGAGGTAAAAAGACAAAGATGGATGCAATCTCCCTCATGGCCACTCTAAAACTCTAGCCTTGAATGCCTTCCCCACATCCGAACAGCATCTCTCCCAGTGCTCATTAGCTTTGTCAGCTGCTGCCAGGGCACTCTCTCTGTCAGTGAGGTCTTTAGATTTGATATGCTGGAAATCTGCCTGGGGTACTAGAAATTAATGATTCCAGCAGTAGCCCATGTTTTAACAGAAACCAGAATTCTCTGTGAGTCCCAGCTTCCCTATCAAAGGAGGATCCTGCGTAAGTTCCTGTATTTATGTGGCTATATCAGGCCTCTTCCACAAAGAGCCAGAGTGAGTTAAGAACTCTGCAAGTGTAAAAACTTGGGGCCTCTGAAGGTCATTTCTAGGAGGAAAAACTCCTTGGGGATGAGAAGAGACTGAATCTTTAATTCTCTGTATTTATATGTATATAAGGGGTTCTAACTGTGCTAATCTCTCATTGTGGTAATCTCTGCACCTTGTGGCCTTAAACAGTTCCTTCACATTCAACTTACTATCAGGATCGAGCACATATATTTTGAGGTTTAAGGCTTGGAAATTTAACAATAAAATTGAAAGAGCAAATTGTGCTGCCCATTCTATTCAGAAGCTCTGATCAATGTCAACACACAATGAAGGTTCCATGAATGGGTTTCAGAGTCATCAGACGTGAGTCTGAGTCCAGGGCCTGTGGTTAACCAGCTACATACAGGGGGAAAGTTCTATAAAATGGCTGTTCACCTGTTCAATGAGAATAATAAAGAGCTACCCTATAAGGCTGTTTTAGGGACTTGATGATTTAAGTGATATTTATTAGATATTGATTATGATGGTGACTACTAAGTCTTGTCAAGTCCTGGAAGACCCTGGGGTGCCCTGGGCCAGGAGTCCAAAAGCCTAGGTTCTATGTGCAGCTCTGCCATAAATTACCCACATGGCCTTTGTTTTGTCTTTTCATCCCCTAGATTTTAGTTTCCTCATTTGTTAAATAAAAGTCTTCAACTAGTTGATGCTGGACTAGCAACTGGAAATATACTGATTCTTCTGTGGAATATATTCTTTTTGAAAGAAGTTAGAGAGAATTGTGATCATAGAGAGATCATGTGAGGGAGGCAATACCTCCTGGAAGTCTCAAATAAAGATGATCTTGATGACTTTATTCAAGGCCCAATTAGACAGGAATTAGACACTCCTAAGCTTTGCCCAATGGGAGAAGTGCATTTCTAAAATGCGAACTCTACGTCCAACTCGCCTGCTGGACCACCCCCACAATAAATGGTTGCTAAAATTTTGATATACCCCTTGCCTGACCCCCAGTTTCCCCTCCCCCCTCCCACCCCCCATACCAAGAAGACACAGACTTCTGCAGAACTGGTTTGGTGAAGTTTTTGAATGCAGAAGTTCATTCCATCAATGATAGACGGTTCAAGGAAAACACTCAGCTTTAGGCAGGAAGTAAAGACACTTAAAAGAATGTGATTTGGACAGAATTTCAAGACAGACACAAACATCATTATTTCTCAATGATGAGAAAGGAATGAAGTCAGAATCCCACTGGGTGTGGTAATATAAGGAAGGAGAAACAGAGACACTTTCTCTGAGGCTAAAATTTCTCGATAAGCTAATGCAAGGGTGTGATCCTGAAAGTGGATTCTTCAGACTTGCAGTGTAGATGTTTAGCAGATGCTTACCTGGCAGGGTTCAGAGCCTGAGATTTTGGTCTCTCTACAAAAGGTATGCAAGGGGAGGTAGTTCAGAAGTGACAATTTTGAAAGAATTCAAGAAACGTATAATGAAAGCATATCTTGATATATATTCTTACTTGTTTTAATCTTCCTGGCCATATTAAAAATTAGAGATCAAGAACTGGTAGGTAATTTACAAGTTAATCTGTCTAAATTCCTGCCTCCCCATAGGCAATGTTTCACCCTCATTTACCCATGAAAAACTAAGACCCTGAAAACACTAAGTTGAAGGTGCATGGTCACACCTGTAGTTAACAAGGAATGGCAAGGGGGAGTGGAAGGTACTAGGGTTAGTGTCTTATAAGGGCTCTTAATTCCTGAAGACTTCTTGGCATCATTTTCATAATCAGCTGAAAGAATTAATATCAGTTTAGTTCTTCCAGGAGCTAGCCTAGATCAGTGCTTCTCAACTTGAGCATGCACCAGAGTCACCTGAAGAACCTGTGAAAACACAGATTGCTGGGCCCCAACCCTGGAGATTCTGACTCAGTAGGTCTGGGGTGGAGCCCAAGAATTTGCAATTCTAGCAATTTCCCAGTGATGCTGATGCAGCAGACCTGGGAATGGCCTAGATCATTTCTTAGAATGTTTCCCCAGACCATTCTTGGGGTCTGATTTTTGTGACTGGTAGGCTGCCTCAGTCCAATTACTCTATCCAGGACAGAGAGGGGGCAACTTCCCACACAAGTTGAGGAATGTGGTATCAATTCTGTGGCCAGGACAAAGAAGTTTGTGGGATGATGGTGTAAGCAGAGTCAGGAAAGCAATTCAATTCAATCACACCAGCAAAAGAGCTGGGGAAATGATGCGTGTTTATCTGGTTTCAGAACTCCAAAACTCTACAAACAGGCTCTGCGTCAACCCTATGCTGAACCCTATGGGGCTTGGAGTAGGTATTATTCATATCTTAGACATAATATGTGGTTTCTGTAAATGTGTCCTCCAGCCCTTCCTTTATCCTTCCTTCCTCTCTCTCTCCCTCCCTCCCTCTCTTCCTTCCTTCTGGAATCACTGAGTTAAATTTACACACGCAAAAAAACTAAATTAAATTGACAATATACAAATTGGAGCTCATCTCAAGGCTATTTACCCTAAAGGTCACCATCCTGTTTTTCCTGACCTTTTTCCTAATGAAAAGAATGGAGATCCATCTTGGAATTTTCCCAGCATCCTTTACAATGGTAAGCTCCTGTGGCTCAGGCCCCAGTTCCACTCTGCATTAAGTAGGACTTTAGGGTCTGGCCAGCGCAAAGACAAGGACAGCTATCAAAGTCAGGGTGGGGGGAATCGTCCATCTCACTGTCAATGGCATGTATCACTCCGATGCTTCAAGCCCTATATACACACATCATTTTGTGTGATTTATGGCCCTAATTAGATCCCAGTGGCAGTATTCCATTAGCTAACAATGCATAGCCTAATCACCTTTTCTTCATACAAATGATTTCCTTAACTTTGCATGCATAACTTAACAGCTTTTATTTTAAAAACTCATGTTAACAGCTTTCCTGTGGTAACCAGTAGGGGTGCTATGATAAGAATCTAATTTGCTGTAAAAATGACTCATTTGTCAAATAAGCATTAAAATAATTGTTCCCCTTTTGACTGTTACCCTGCTGTTTCCAGTCATTTTCCAAAACTAAATTATTTACTCATTTGAAAGTTCAGCTGTGCATATTTTAATTGATATTCCCTCATAGGACTCATATTGTTAATGACAATAATTAACCTGAAAAGGCTGCTAAATAATTATGCTAGAAAGATATGAAGTATTTGCACAGAAAGTAAAATAAGCATTTGAAAAACTATCGAAATGTAAAACTTTCATATTTTATGGCAAAGCACAGTAATAGTTCATAATCAAATTAAAGAGAGAAAGGGTAAATGTAGATTATATGATATGATGCAGAATACTTTATGTTTTCAATATAGAAAAGTAGTCCAGCTAACAATATTATTCTGTCATCTCAGTAAGCTCCCAATATTACTATTCTAGCTGGTAATATAAATTGTTCTCTGACACTTAGCATGGCTTGGGATGGGAGCAAACTAGCTCTTAATAATAATACCTAACACATATTCACTGCCTCTCTGTTAGATAAATCTCCCTGTGATAGACTCAACAAGCCCAACACACTTCCAGCAGAGACACCAAGCACTAGACAGATTGTACCCCTTCCCCAAGAATACAGCTGGCTCTCAACTTGCTGGGAAGTTCTCAGCAGAAGTGGCAAGTCCTTGCCACTTTGGATCCCAGAGAAGAGGGGTTCCTTGTCAAATCAGACAAAGAAGGGACCACAGAGAGTCTTACACTTACTAATATATGGTCTTCCCTGGCCAGTCTACCAGGCTGCTACTTCCTAGAAGCCCACAGAGCTGACATTCCCATGGAGATGGCTAGAGATCATTTACCCAAATGGACAGTAAGGACTGCTACACCCTACCTACTATCCTACCCTAATAGGAGTCTTGAAGGTCAGGACCTAGCTATGTATGCTCCACAAATGCTTTTGAACTAAAGCAGAAAGCAGCTTTACAATGCCACAGAAATGCCAGAATTTCAGTTAAGGATATATTGGTACATGCCTCCCATACAGAAAGAGCAGCCAAACAGGACATCAAGAAAAGCCTCTGTCTGTCATTGCTTCAATTCTCTTCATTTTTACCTTACAGCTGATACCACTGGTAGCATAATAATGCTGTAATAAAAGTGATGATAATACTTGGTATTTATATAGTTCTATTTATTTTTGCTCACAGGTGCAAAGACTAATGCTAACAGGAGGCAGAAGAATAACTTACAAATGGCCATACCTGACTTCCACAAATATATCCTGCAAGCACTGAATACATGGAATAAACGGATAGGTGAGTATGGTGCTAATTATGCTTGTCATCAAATAAAATTACAACTTGCCCAAAGAACAAAATTTGATTTTAATATGTATCTAGGTTGTTTATTTGCTGTTATCTATATCACTATTCTTTCCATAAGCATTAATTTAGCAGCTGCTCTGTGCTTAGCACTGGCAATACAGTGGTCAACAGGATAGACAGGGGCCCTACCCTCAAGTTGCTAACATTCTAGCAGTCAACCAAAGGGTATATAAGTAAATTTATTTCTAGTCAAGATGGTGAAGAGTAGCAACATTTTAATGGAATCCCTCTCTCCAAATCTGCCAAAATAATACAAAAGTATAGTTGAATTCAAAAGTTAAGCATTCCTGAACCAGAAATGCAGAGAGATGAAGCTGGCTGGAGCAATTGGCCAACTGGGCTCCAGGTCTGGAAGCAAACACTGGAGCCAGGAATTCAGCTCCATATAAAATGAGAGGTTGAAATTAGGGACTAAGCTGAAGTTCTCCTATTGATGAAATGAAACTGAGCTTGGGGGTGGGAGACTACTGCTCTATTTCGCCTAGCTCTATGGCTGTGGACCTACAGAGTAGCATAGCGGCATTATTCAGCTTCACAAATAAGAAATGAGCTAAGCCATCCTCTGACTCAGTGCCTAGATGTGCCACATTCCTAACATCATCTTAAGGAGAAGTATAAAATGTTATTATTGTAAGATCTAATCCTGAACTTGGGGCAGAGGGAACAAAGGGTAAGGTAGAGGCAACCACACACCTACTAGACAAGGAGAGGTGATCATTGAGGGAGAGAAAATACGGTTGGGGGGACCCATTCAAAATAAATTTATGTAACAAAATTCCAAAGTGAAGTAAGTCAGAGAAAGACAAATATCATATGATATCACTTTTGTGTAGAATCTAAAAAAAGGTACAAATGAACTTATTTACAAAACAGAAATAGAGTCACAGATACAGAAAACAAACTTATGGTTACCAAGGGGGAAAGTGGGGGTGAGGGATAAATTGGGAGATTGGGATTACCATACGCACACTACTACATATAAAATAAATAACTAATAAGAACCTACTGTATAACACAGGGAACTCTACTCAATACTCTGTAATGACCTATATGGGAAAATAATCTAAAAGAGAGTGGATATATCTATATGTATAACTGCTGTACAGCAGAAACTAACACAACACTGTAAATCAACTATACTCCAATAAAAATTAATTTTAAAAAACAGATAGGACATAAAACTTTAAAATATATATATATATGAGATAATCTAGTATTAAGAAATACATCTGAAAAAATTAACACTAGAAATGTGGATTCATGCCAGATAACATTGACTGTGTAGAACAGCATTGACAAAGACTTTAAAATAAGTAGATTTAAGGTACTCAACTGAAAATGAAATAATAGTCTTTGTTTAAAAGAGAGTAAAAATTGTGAAACAAGAACAGGCAGAAATAATATAAGAACATGTGAGTCTGAAAAAGAATCAATTAGAAATCTTAGAAGTAAAATATATAATCATTAATATTATGGAAGAAACTCATATAGACAAGTTAAAATCTAGACTTAGAAGATATTATAGATAGATAATTAGAAGATATTATAGAGGAATCTTTCCAGAACAAAGCACAGAGAGACCAAGGACAACACAAAAGAACAACTATGAGATACAGATTCTAGACTGATATGCTCTAACCCAGGGGTCAGCAAACTATGACCAATAGGCCAAATCCAGCCTTCTGCCTGTGAGCCAAAAGTGACTTTTACAGTTCTTAATGGTTAGAAAAAATCAAAAGAAAACTAATATTTTGTGACTCATAAAATTTATACAAAAATTCAATTTTCAGTATCCATAAATAAAGTTTTATTGTAACATAGCCACATTTGTCTGTTTACCTATTGTTTATGACTGCTTTCAGGCTACAACAGAATTGAGTGGCTTCTACAATAGAATTGAATAGTTTCAACAAGAACAGAATGGCCCACACAGCCTATTTATTATCTCTACAGAAAAGTTTGCATATCCTGACTCTATCATCCCTGTTTAAGAAAAAAGGAGGAAACAGCATAGACAGTATATCTGTAGAGACAATAAGTGAGAATTTTCCAGAATTAAAGGAAGACTTGGTGGTGAGAGAGATTTAATACTCTTCTTAACTGTTCCTATTTTAAGAATATTGATGGGTATTTGTTAGGCCATCACTGAGTTTTACTGCCTGGGGTTTACAGCCAATTGTACTATTTCATTGAACTGACCAATTAGTTAGACAACTCATCAATCCAGTCAACCATATGTTGTTGTTTCACTGAAATGATTGTTAAATTCTGGCATCCAGAAGATCTATCCTATATCTCTCAAAAACTTCTACAAATCCGTCTCACCAAATTCCTGCCCTCTCCTGACATTTTCCCATGAGTTAGCTCACTAACTCAATTCCTTCAGCAAGGCATGCCCTTCCCATTGTTCTTCATGTTGCTGTCTTTGAAGGTGCGATCCTTTAAGATTCAGCTAAGACATTATCTTGTTCATTCAGTATTAACTCTGCAAATATTTACTGAGTGTCTGCCATGTAGCAGGTGCTCTTCTAGGTGCTAGGGAGACAATGGTAAACAAGTAATAACCCCTGCCTTCAAGGATCTTCCTTTATTTTACAGTCAAGCAGGAAATTAAAACACACAATTGTTAAAATCAGGAGAAGAACAGATGAAGAGCACATAACACTTGAGGGCTTGGTGGAGTCAGGGAAGTTTTCTCAATTAAGAAAGATCTTAAAAATCTTAAGATGAGTGGGAGTTAGCTGGACAAGGGTGGTGAGGGGTAGAAGAATTCTAAGCAGAAGGCATATCATGTGCAAAGGCCAGAAGGTAGGAGAGTGCACATAATTTCAAAAAGTGTGTGCAGTTGGAAAGTAGAGGCTAAAATGGGAATAGCAGGTTAGTAATAAGTGAAGCTAGAAAAGCGAACTGGAGCTAGACCATTAAGAACCATCTTAAATCTTACCAAGAAACCTGGAGATTTTCCACAGGCAGAGAAGGGGAGGTTTTGAATGGCATTAGGCAGAGAGCAGTGTGATCATATTTGAACTTTAGAAAGATTTCCCTGGCAGCACTGAGGAGGAGGGCTTGGTGTGGGCAGGATAGGCATGGTTGCAGGTTCATAAGTTTGGCTGCAGGAAGCTGAGGGACTTACTATCTTATGTTTTCCATTTTCTCTGTGAAGTTAGACCCAGGGCCATCCACTAAGATAAATGGGAAGATGGCTGCCTAGAACATGCAAAGATGGTGGAGTTTTGTCATAGCCATCACAAAAGAGATAAAGAGCTGACTGGGAAAACAGAAAAAGGACTTCCGAGAACATCAAGATTGGAGACCTTGAATTTTGAGCAGCCCCATCTACTTAGCAGCCTGCCATGGAGAAGACAGTGGGTCAAGGACCCATGGTTGAACGCGTTACTTGGTACATATGATAAAAGAATAATCAGTCCAAGGAGTTGAAGAGACTTTCCAAAGAGTGGTTGAAAAGGGATCATGGGACCAGGATGAGCAGGGAAGAAAGTGAAGATGAGAGAAACCAGGGAGCTGGAAGGCTGGAAAATGCTAAATGACCTGAATGAAAGCAGCTCTGAGAGCCCCCAGAAGGGCAGGAAGACAAGGTTAGGTTGTAGAATGGCATCGTCTCATCAGCAAAGCAGTAGTGGGCGACACCGAAGTCTAGGGAGTAGCTATAGGAGTAGATGGTTGAAGCCAAGTGGAAGCTAAAATTAGGAACTGAAGTGATCAAGGAACCGAGTGGCCAGAGCATTATTAGGTCATCATATGGATGATATTTTCACCCTGGACGATGGAAAATCTTGACTAGGGATAGAGAAGAAGATTGAGCCAGATGCCAGTGTCTTCAGCGATAAAGAAATAATGATGCAGAAGGTGAAAAATTACAATAAGGAGAGGCAGAGGGCAGTCTAATTGGATGGCATGAGCCTCTACGGAGGAAAGGTGATTATATATATAATGACAGTGGCAAGGTCACAGTCTCAACAGGACCTTGAAGGAGTCAAGAAGATGCTGATGGTACCTCTCAGACCGAAGTCATGTTATGTGGGGTGATGAAAGCTAGCTGCAGAAGAAACCGTGTGCTTAGGAGAAAGCCAGAGTTTTAGCTAACTAGGAGGTAGATGTCAGTTTAGAGAAGAGATTGTACAAAAAAGAATTTGTCCCATAAGGGAGATTCTAGGAGGCAGAGTGGAAAGGTTCTGGGCTGAGGGTGTACAAATGGAAAAGACATGGACTCTCTCTCCAAGGAACTCTTCATTCCTCATCACAAGCTCTGTTGGAGCACCTTTTGAGCAGCCTCCCCATAACACCATGGTGGGTGCCGTGACCACTGGGAAACTTCAGTTCACGACCACTTCCTGAGCAAAGACATGAGATGGTGGAGGCACTGACTTCATGAGTCTCCTGCAATCAGAGAAGAAAGGTAGTGCAAACTGTGGCCAATTCTCTGTACACGTGCAAGAGGAGGGGAAAACCCCACACCAGGTGTCCCAACTTATACTGTCACCAAATACTTTTTGTTTAAGGTGCCAACAGTGGAACAATGAGCAAAGTGAAGAAGTATGAACCTCACCATCACAGGAGTAACTGTGCTCTGTAAACGTGACCATCTCCTCCACCAGAGTAAGAGCTCCTCAGAAATAAGAGCCATGTCCTATTTTTCTGTACCTAGCATAGTGCCTGGTACATAGTAAGCATGTGTTGAGCTGAAATGAACTGAACAAGTGATGTCTGTATAATAATTAACAGTTGACCAAGTAGCTTCATATTAATTATCTCAGGGTTATAAAAACTTTGCAAGGCAATCATTCTCATAGCTCTGGTTTCTTAAATGCTTCCTACTAGTTAGAATCAGTGTAGCTATTTCCCTCACTTTACAGATAAGGAAAGTGAAGTTCAAAAGTTAAGGGACTGGGCTTCCCTGGTGGTGCAGTGGTTGAGAGTCTGCCTGCCGATGCAGCAGATACGGGTTCGTGCCCCGGTCCAGGAGGATCCCACATGCCGCGGAGCGGCTGGGCCCGTGAGCCATGGCCGCTGAACCTGCGCGTCCGGAGCCCGAGCTCCGCAGCGGGAGAGGCCACAACAGTGAGAGGCCTGCGTACCGCAAAAAAACAAAAAAACAAAAAAACAGGCTTCTTAGGAGAATTAAAGAAAGAACTTTTGTTAAACAGTTAGCATGACACTTGGAAACAGTAAGTGCTGAATAAATGTTACATATTATTATTTTTATTAATTATTATTTATTTTAAATGTAGCTACACATCCTTGCCAATTTGTTTATTTCTCACATATCAGCATTCTTTGTTTTATCAATAGTTTTATCTTGTCTAATCTGGATTTTTAAACAAACTCTGAGTCTATCTTTTAATAAAATAGTACGATATGGTCACTTAAAAAAACTTTTAATTTTGAAATAATTTTAGATTTAAAAAGGAGTTGTGGGCTTCCCTGGTGGCGCAGTGGTTGAGAGTCCGCCTGCCGATGCAGGGGACACGGGTTCGTGCCCCGGTCCGGGAGGATCCCACATGCTGCGGAGCGGCTGGTCCCGTGAGCCACAGCCGCTAAGCCTGGGTGTCCGGAGCCTGTGCTCTGCAACGGGAGAGGCCACAACAGTGAGAGGCCCGCGTACCGCAAAAAAAAAAAAAAAAGTTAAGGGACTTGCCCTGAGTTATACAACTAGCTACTAGAACTCCAAATCCCGGGCAGTTTCTGTCACAAAATGTTGCAGTCCACAATTAATTCCTTGGTAGTCAGTGACTGTGAGAAAGAATTAATGATAGTAATATTAAGTATCATAATAGTGTTGATAGTATGGTAATGATAACATATGAATTATTATTATTATATTATTCCTATTATTATTACTGTTTACAGCTCCTCTGTCCTGTGCCAGGCTTTACCTATACAGTCTCTAACACAAAAACCTATAGGATAGCTATCATTATTCCCATTTTATAAATGACAAAACTGAGAATAAGAGAGGCTAATTAATTTACCCCAGGTCACAGAGCAAGAGACATATTCCAGCTTCAAGCTCAAGTCTGTCTATGGCCAAAGTCTGAATCCTTTCTCCCATTCTCTTCTGCCTCACAAGTCAGCCCCTGAATGCTATCTTGCCTAAATTTTCATCTTCAGTGTTCTGAAACTCTGAAAGCGAGAAAGAATTTTGGCAGTTTTGTGATATGAATGGTGAGAATCACCGTACTTACTGATTATTCATACTATTCATTATTACTTGGGGGATAAATAAGAAGATGAACAGAAAACAGAAAGAAAAGATATTCATTCATTCTTTGTGTCTTTCACTATTTCGTGAGTTTTCACTATGTGCTGGTCCCTGTTCTAAGCGTTAGGGATGAGAAAGGGAATGAAACAGATGAAATCTCAGTCCTCATGGATCATCTATTCCAGCAAGTCCCTGTCCTCTGTGGCCCCTGCAGGTAAACCCTTTCATTCATTCAGAGACACTCATGCCTCTACAAATGGTGCTCACGCTCTCAGGCCCCCAGGTCCAGAGGAGAGGCAGGTTGTCTTGTAATCAGAGCCCACACAAAGATGTCCAGGGACTAGACTTTTATAGGGCCTAGAAAATTGTACCCACACAGCCACTTGAGAGAATTTGCAGCCATCATTTCCATTAGTCAGGGGGGTGTGCGTATCAGTGAAAAAAGCAGATGGTGAGCAAGGCTCAAAATGCCAAGGCTGAACCACACGTGCTCAAAAGATCCACTGATCTCCCGACCTCAGCCACAAGTTTACTGTGTGCTGAATTAAGGATTATGTCAAGATGGTGCCTCTCAACCTCAGTCATCAGAAAGGGCTGTGTTTCCTTTTAAAAGTCTTTTGTTAGGCTGCCCACTCCTCCTCCCATAAGGGCAGTCGTCCTCACTGCCAAGCCTATCTTTATGGTTCGCCTCCAAAACAAGTGCAAAATAGTGTTGGACTCGGATGAGCCCTCCCTCTTGCTGGCCACTGGGACACCATCTGCAAGTTGAGTGGGAAGAGTAAACACTGCAGGTTAAGTAACTCATTACTAATATTTTCCTTGAGCTCTGAAACTTTTTAAACAAACAACAACAACAATTGTATCATAATAACCTTCCAGAGGTTAACAGCCGGCAGGTGGTCCAGCTCAGTCCAAATGAAAACCAGACAGCTGTTTGATTATAAACTGTTGACTCTCATGGAGATCTGGGGAAAACTTCTTGCCGAAAAAGGGTCTTCTCTTAAAAATCCCTAATGAAACAACACATAAATGTCAAAATGACAAAAATAAGGAAGTGTGTCATAGACTAAGCATTTTAATGTCCTTTCTGGCTTCCTCCAGAGTGTACTCTGGATCTAGCCACATTTAATGGCACAGATTCTTAAAGAGGTGGTGCACAGCATGAATTTTTATGACCCAAATAAAACTTGGAGAGGGCCACTTTCTCTGCCATAGTCAGTGTCCTCAGCAGATGTGTGGGAGGCTCACGTTTCAAATCAGCAACTGTACCAGCATTTTACCTGGACCCAGAGGCTATACAGAGGGCACATGTGAAGAAAACCCTGAGGTGTGGAGCATTACCCTGTCTGTCTCCAAGCCATTAAGACATTGCATGGATCCCCCTGGGAAGCCTTGGCAAAACTAGAGAAAATTCCAAGGGCTGATAAAATGGTTCGAGAATGGTGGATGAAAAGTTTCTAATCAAAACCTTACATTAGCACCATACGGCCTCACAGATTGATGACTATAACTGTTTTCTTCCCTTGATGATGAAATGGAACACAAGAAAATTACACCCTAAATCAGTATTTAATTACTGGTCTATTATATTACAATCAGAAACATTTCAGAAAGCTCAGAAAACAAAGTTGAACCTTTTTACACTGAATTCTGCAGCAAGTGGTGAAATGCAAAAAACCTTAAGACTCCAAGAAAAAAAGAAGCTATGCAATGACAAGCACCTATTTTTTTTTAATAAAAGAAAAGGAACAAAAATGAAAAGCATAGAAGAGAGAATTTCATAGCTCCTAGTTTAGTTGCAATAAATTAGGAGAAAGGTGAGATCACAGAGTGTGGGGAAAAAAAGCAGCTTTTTGGTTTGACCCATGTTTGGTGGGGTTTTCTGGTAGCATATAAGCAAGAGGTGGCAATGAGCCAAATCCTCAGAGATAAGATGGGTAGCGAAAGAAAGAAAGAAAGAAGGAAAAGCAGCACCCAAGATGCTGAGCAGGCCCTTGATACTTTTTGCTAGTTTGTAGAAAGAGGAATATGAGGGTGTCAGTGCTTCATTCTGATAAAATATAGTGTAAAGCTTTTCATATCCTATTAGAACCAGATTGTGGCTGCTTCTCAATTACTGGAGGCTCTGAAGGTGAGACAAAATATAACTTAATAATTACTTATTGAGGGTCAACATATAGCACACTCTGTTAGGCAATGTGGAGCTACAAAAAATGACCTCAAAGTGCTTTCGATCCTCAAATGAAAAAAAAAAAAACATGAATAACTAACTAGAAGATAAAACATAAAGGCATAAAGACTTTCTCTCTACTTCATTTTCATGTTTGTTATATTTATTATTTAGTCAGGGAGCTTCCAGGAATGCTACTTGGGGGGAAAGAGACTTTGAGCTTGACCTGAAAGTCTGAGAAAAATTTCCAATCATGAAGGTTAATTCCAGAGTAATCTAAGAAGCATAAGTACAAATAGTGAAAACTAGTACCAAATTTACCTAGTCACTACACATTTCTTCCTATGTTGCCCCTATTCTTTTTAAAACTCTAAATAAAAGGAGTGCCTGTATACATTTTTATTTTAAAGAATTTTTATGTTTAAACATATTAATGTAGTTTTCTCTCTGAAATAGTTATGTCCTAGAAGTAAGCTACTGCAGATGTCTATTAGCTAGCTGGAATTATTGATAATGTAGTCACAACCCTACCTCAAGAGGTTCTGCCCAGCAATTCCCATCCCACACATGCAAGATCAATGTACGGTTCAGGCTTTCAAGCCTCGTCGATATGCAAAGATGATATTTGCATATTTTGTCATTCCCTTTCAGTCCCTTTCTCATAGGGTCTGGTGAGCACCAGGGTTCCATTCTGCCCTGCTCCTTTTTGTTTGTTTTGCCTTTTCTTTCCTACCCCGACTGCCTTCTAGCTCCTCCCAGCACAGAGTTTACATTCCATTCCATCAGGGCCATGCTCTTGTTGAGAATCATAATTCTTGAGATTGGGAAGTTTGTATTTGTTTTCTATGGCTTCAACCACAGATTTATTTTCTCACAACTCTGGAAACTACAGGTCCAAGAACAAGGTGTTGGCAGGATTGGTTTCTTCCCTCCTTGACTCATAGATGGCTATCTTCTGTGTCTTCACATGGTCTTCCCTCTATGTATGTCTGTATCCTAAACTCCTCTTTTTACAAAGACATCAGGCATCTTGGATTACCTCTTGAAATGCCTTATCTCCAAATATAGCCACATTCTGAGGCCAGGGGTTAGGACTTCAATATATAGGTTTTGGGGGGTACACAATTCAGCCCATAACACTATCCAAGTCACTAAAATTCTCTGATCATCCATTTCCATCTCTGTGGAAAGAAAGTCAAAAGAGGATGTCCTAAGTATTTTCCAGTTCTATGAGAGCATGGGTAGAGAGCGTTGCATTCCCACACCCTGTTCCCCGGCTACTTCCTATGGAAATCACCAGACTGTCTCAGGGCCTAATGTCACGAACAAAGTAAGGCAAGTAAGTCCCCACTCGATACTGATAAAGGAGTTGAGATTCAGAATGGCTAAGTAATCTGACTAAAATCTTCTCCGTTAGTTGAAAGAGGAAAGGTTCTTCTGACTTCGAATGCAGTGTGTATAAGAGTGAAAATTAACATGTCATTCCTCAGGTGTTATAATAAATGAATTTAACATTAATTTTCTAGATAAAATTAATCCCAAAAGAATAACCCTAAGAGTGATCATTTGAGACTGTTTTTACTGAGTAGATATTTATCTTCTTGGTATTTTCAAGATGGCCAGGAAGGTTCTGCTGCTCAAGAATTTAACTCCCCTACTGATGCAGGATGTCTGGAATTTCACCCTTAATACACAAATTCTGTAAACTAAGGCTTTTTTTTTTGGTTTAGTTTTATTATTTTCGATGATGTAAATTCTCAAACAAATACAACAATAGAGAGACTATATAATGAACCACCATGTACCTATCATCCAACCTCAACAATTATCAATATAGGGTCAAACTTATTTCCTCTCTACTCCACCAACTCCTTCCTCCACAGATAATTTTGAAGCAACTCCCAGATATTGTAGGTGTAAATATTCCAATATGTGTATTTTTTAAAGATATAACCACAGTACCATTATCACACCTTAAAAAACTAACAATAATTTTATATAAATTAAATATGAAGTTTTTAAAGGTTTATCCTCAGGTTTCTTTTTTTTAAAATTGAGGTATAATTGACATATTACATTATATTAGTTTCAGGTATACAATATGATGATTTGATATTTGCTATACACTGCAAAATGATCACCACAATAAATCTAACTGCCATCTGTCACCATACAAAGTTATGAAATGTCCTCAGATTTCTAACAGTAATTCTTTAGTAACATCAAATATTCATTTAGTGTTCATATTTCCCCTATTATTTGATAAATTTTTTGATAATTTGTTTGAATTGTTTCCAAGTAAGTTCCAATGTATCAGTTAGCTATTGTTGCATAAAAAACCATTCCAAATCTTGGTGCCTTAAAACAAACGTTTATTATTTTGCATGATTCTATAGGTTGGTAGGGTGATTCTTCTGGTTCATGTAGCTATATTCAGCTGGTATCTTGGTTGAGCTGGAATAACCAAGGCTTTACTCTTGATGAGAATGACTAGAGGGCCAGGATTCCCCCCACACCCTTAATCCATGTGTTCTCTCCCCAGGAGATACCTCTTTATATCATGGCTGAGAGCTCCAAGACAGCAAAAGCAGATGATGCCAGGCCTAAGGCTCAGACCCAGGAAAGTGTCATTTCTACCACATTCTATTGGTAAAGTAAGTTAGGGTCCAATCCATGCTGAAAAGGAGAGGAAATAGATCCCATCTCTTGAAAGGAAAAGGACATGATTGTATAGAGATGGGAGGAATTACTGGTGACCATCTTTGCAGGCGAACAACCATATGCATCCACTGAAATTTTGACATGTTTCTTAAGTCATTTTTAATCTATGGGTAACTCCTTCATATTATTTTTCCTCTTGCAATGTTTTTGTTAGTTTGAGAAATCTGTTGTTTGTTCTCTAGAGTTTCCCAGAGTCTAGATTTTTCTAATTGCCTCTCCCTGGGTTTTCTAATATGTTCTTATGTTCTTTTTATTCTCTGAAAATTGGTAATGAAATCTAGAGGCTTGATCAGATTCTGGTTTGATTTTCTTTTTTTCATGGAGTTGTATGCCTCCATTAGGAGGCACATAACTTGGCTGTCTCTTTTATTGTGATGTTATTAGACACAGATGATCATTACCTATCACTAGATCGGGGGGTTCTGCAATTTATGGCCTATAGGCAAAATCTAGTCAGTGTACCCTGTTTTTAATAAATAGAGTTTTATTGGAATGCAATCATGTCCATTTGTTTATGTATTGCCCATGGCTGCTTTCACATTCCAACTGCAGACTTGAGTAGTTGCAACAAATTTTATGTGGCCTACAAAGCCTAAAATGTTTGCTATCTGATCCTTTACAGGGAAAGTTTGTTGACTCTTGATCTAGATTCATTCAGATTGCAAAATCAAGATTTTCTAATTCAATTATTTCTCCTTTTTTATTAACTGAAATACTCCTATAAAAAGAAACTTCTCATCAACTATGTGGTTACCGAAGGTACCGATCATATAGGAAAAACAGGATACATGCTAGATTCTTTCCCTCTACTTACCTGTTTTTAATATGAGATAGCTTCCTAGTATTCCCCAGAGGTGACCAATGAGGTGTTGAGGGTATTTTTTTTTTTTGGTGTTTTTGTTTGTTTTGTTTTAAAGTACCACTATGAACCCATTCCCTATGTTTAAATCCATTGCATTCAATTCTTATCAGTGTCCCATCTTTTCTAAGTAAGTTTATTTAAATCACCTTCTGAGTCCTTTTTAAAGAATCCCCATATTATTGAGAGCCTTGTTACTACTTGGTCTAACAAAGTGTTCCCCACTAATCTTGTACATATCCTTCCCCATACATGGAATTGCCCATTTCTCCAAAGAGATGTGATCCCTTCATGAGAAATGGAATTGAGTGAACAGAATTCAGATGCATGGGGTACATATTGATACCGGAGTGGTTATTATTTCTAAGTCTTTTTTGAGACTAGAGCTTGAAAATATGTCTTTTTTTAAAGAAAGAATATGATGAATTTACACTGATTCTTCTGATTGAAATTCTGGACTACAGGATTTTCATTTTATCTCATTGATCTTACATCTTTATTTCCTTAAACCACTCTGAAAACCTCAGTTCTAAACAAACCAAAATAAATATCTATTGAATTATGCCATATACACACAACAACAACTTCAGGATAGCAGTATCAGTGGTATGATCAATAATATGGTTACCAAAATGTTTAAGGTCTTTGTAGTTCTTCTCTTCTATGAGAATATATTCCACTGGGGTTATCCAATCAAATCACTCTGTTAAAAAGTTAAGCTAATGTTTTTGATGAAACAGGACATTTTGACATGACCATTTCAAAACAACTCAAATTGTTGAAGCATTGTTTTTATTGCCAAGTAATGTTTGCAACAGAAACCATGGATCACCACCCAATTTCTGAACTACATTCTAGACAGGATCAGGGGTGGGGTGAGGCTCAGAAATGAGGTGTGTCCACTGTATATATTACAAAAAAAAAAAGGAAAAAAAAACTGTTCCTTAGGAGGAAATACATTCTTCCATTTTACTTCCTTTTTAAAGTACAAATTCACCTAGGAGAAACAATAAACTAAGCTATTACTAGTAATTTAGCCTTTTGTATTAAGGGGCTCTAATAAGAAACAGGGGAAGAAGTTGGAAATCACTACCTAACCAAGGGTAGAGGAGTCAAAGAAGAATGTGAAGGAAAGGGGGCAGAGCCTGAAGTTCCTCAGATTGCAATTCAAAAATGTTTCCTTCATCCTACTTTTCCCAAGGGTTACCCCTTATAAGGCAACTAGATAGAGAAGTAGGAGAGATTTCACGGTAGTCAACATCCATAAGCCTCCTTTAAATCACCAGATTGCTTTTGAGAGGTATGGCTTCCCTCCTCATAGGTACATTTCTGTTCCCTTTCCTTTCTCTCCTCTTTTTCCCCTTCTTGCTCCTATGCCTTGAGCCAGACGTTGGCAAACTACAACCAAGCCAACTGACACCATTTTTGTAAATAAAGTTTCACTGGAACACAGCCAGGTGCATTTGTTTATGTGCTGTCTATGGTGGCTTTCACACTCTGATGGCAAAATTGAAGAGCTGAGAAAGAGACCATATGGACCACAAAGTCTAGAATATTTATTATTTGGCTCTTTACGGGCAAAGTTGGCCAACATCTGCTCTAGACTATGGGTTGACCGTAACTTCAACCTTCTGGGATATGGCTCAGCCATTCTGAGCTCAAAAGGTTGCTAAGATTTAATTAAAATGTGTCACTGAGAATAAGCTCACTCCCTCAATAGGACAGAATATGGGTTCTAGAAATTGAACTAAACTCAGGTTCAAGAGCAGTGCCTGCTGGAAGTGGTCCAGTCATAGGTACAGCTTGCAATTTTTTCAGAATTCTGAAATAAACAAAAACTTTTCTTTTAGGCATACCACCACCAGAAATCCCAAATATTTAAATTAAGGATAATAACGTCCACTACCATCGCTCACTTTTCATGTGCTAGGCACCATGCTATGCACTTTACAGGTGATGTATAATCTTCTTTCATTCTTTCATCAGTCCAGGGAAGCAGGCACTATGATTATCTACATTTTATAGCTGAGAAAACAGACTTAGAAAGAATAAGAAACTTGCCCAGGGTCACACAGCTGGGAAGCAATGGAGCTGAAATGCAAAAACCCAAGCTTTCTCAAAAGGAGCTCATGCTTTAAAACCACTAAGCAATGCCACTCTTAGCCAAGACACTGAAGTCTGCCGTAGTCTCAAGTCTAGAATCTGAAGGGATCCTAAGCAAGGACTGACCTTACTTGTTCAGGACTGAGACTTCCTAGAGAAAAAGAACTCCTGTGAATGACATGGGAAGGAGAGGAACCTGTCACCAAAACTATGATGTAACTTCTTTCATTAAAGAGATTTCCAGTTAAATATGGCAGCCTGACCACAGACATGCAAGCTTTCTTCCTCCTGAGTCCCCACTAAAATGATTATAAATGAATAAAAAGCATATAAGTTCTTGAGGACAGGGAAGCAGGTGAGGAGACATCAGTAGATGAGAAATTTAATATATTTTTAGAAGGAAAATATATCAAGGAGGAGTGGTGACCAATCTAGCTGAGCAAGGAAAGCTAGAACCAGAAGTCCCTGCAAAGGGAGATAACACAATGGGAAGAGAGTGATGACCCCTTACAGAGTCCCTAAGAGGCCTAGGAACTAACAGTGCTGGATAAGGCAGTGGTCAGGCTCAGGTCTAAATACAGATTTGGGGGTTGGTGGTAAAAGTCTGCATAGAAAATGGTTACCTGCCTAAATCCCTTTCCTCATACCACATAATCCTCAGGCAGAAGACTGTAAGTGGGTATCCTTCTAAAAGGAATAAACTAAAGAGGCTCCAGACATAGCAAAGGGATGGGGTGGGATGAAGAAGTAAAACTGGAGGGTTAAGGAAGTTTTGTGGGCCTATCAATTAGCCTCCTTTACTTGTCCTGTCTGAAGAACTCCTACAGCAAAGTGTGTGTCCGGCCCTCAAAGCTCCTACTGTCAGATTCTTTGCTGGAGATGGTGAACAGTCCCAGACTTCCATATGCTGACATATGGAGCATTCTCCAATGAAAATGCTACTCTCTGTGCAATGACGTTACAGTGAAGCCTGCCAATTAATAGGTCCACAAAGCTTTCAATCAACTCCATTCTCAAATAAGAGCAGATATTCAAAGATTACCAGATTTGAGAAAAATCTCCAGAATAAGAGACAAGAACAAAGCAACAGAGGAAGAGGAACCAAGATGAAACACGGATAATGTAGGAACAAAACAAAGTTTCACAAACTATAATTAATATCCTCAGAGATATAAGATGTTACATCCATAAGACAACAATTAGATGCTATAAAGGAGGAACAATAAGAGAAAAAGAAGAGCTTTTAGAAACTAAAGTTATGATAGATAAACCTTTTTAAAAAATCTTTAAAAATCAGTAGAAAATTTGGAAGGAAAAATCATGCAATCCTAAAAGAAAATAAAAGAAGATAGAGTGATGGCAGATAAGAGAAAAGCAGAGATACATAGAAGATAAATCTGGTTAATCCAACACCTCATTTATAAAAGTTCTAACAAAAGCAAACAAAAAATGGTGAGATGGAAATGATCAAATATAAGAAAATTTCTCTAAGCCAAAATTATGAGTATTCTGATGGCTCTATACTCTTAGAACCCCAGGTGAACATGGAATATCCAGGAAAAATCATTTAAAAAAAAAAACTCATACCAAGGCACATCACTGTGAAATTTCAAAATAAGAGTAAAATGAAAATTCTAAAAAGATTCTACTTAGAAAATCCAGGTTGCTGGCAAAGGTACAAGAATCAAAATGACAGGACTTCTCAACAACAATAAAGTATTGGATAACAATGGAATAATGCCTTCAAAATTCTTAGTGAGAAGTGATTGCCAAATCATAATTCTTTATGCAGCCAAACTGAAAATTAGTTGGAGGTAAGAGGAGGGAAGACTGCTATGAAGACTCAGCTATAACTTCCCTGCATCTTCTAGCTCCCCTGTACCCTTTCTTAGGAAGCTACTGAAATGGTACCCCAATGATGAAAAGGAGTAAAACTCAGAGGGAGAAATATTTAAGGAGATCTCTAAGTAAGGGATTCAATCCAAAAGAATGACAAAGGGAAGTCTCCATTATGGCGGCTGTGCAATAGCCCTTTTTTTTTTTAAGTAATTGATTAAATGACAAATTTAAACATTTTGGGAAAACATATAATTGAAAAAAAAAATATATATATATATATAATAGACCTGACAAACCAATTGGGAAAAATCAAGAAAAGATTCAGTGGCCATCTTAAATGCTTTTCACCAGATATTTTTACCTCTCCACCTTTCAGACACGTGGTAGAATTTCTCTTCTAAGGCATCTTGTGGTTTGTGAAGCCATGTGACTTATTCTGGCCAACAAATTGTAAGCAATAGTGACATGCATCACATCTGGCCCAGAGCAGTTTAAACGGTTTGTTGCCCTTCAGAGCACTTTTCTTTCCAGTGTGGAGACTGACTAGGTTCAAGACAGTTGTTGCCCCAAGAGCCTAGGACCCTTAGTGACCATAATAAGTAGAGTCTCTCTCTCACCCCTTAGATCAACCCATAGTGGACACGCGACATGAATAAGAAAGAAACCTCCGCTGTTTTGAGTTGTTACTCAGTGAAACCTGTCCCCCATCCCAATAAGTATATGGAAATCCACGTGTGTAAAACTAAGGCAATTATTAGAATTACAGTATACTACTAATTCTACAGTGATAATATTTGTATCATTGTGATAATGGAAATCTGACTATTAATTTAATAAAATTTTTGATACTACTATATTGAGAGGTTGGGAGAAGTTAAGGGCTGTAGTGGTTTAAGAGAGCCAACAGACAAGGTCTAAAATTAACAAATAAAAAAGTAGTAGTTAATAATGGTATTCTTTCAGCAATATGGAGACACACACCAGAAGAAACAGTTTAGACTACTGAAAGCTATTTCTCTGGGTTATGGAAGTATATGAGAATGGGACCAAAGGACTGCTCTCTCTATGAGAATGGAACCAAAGGACTGCTCTCTCTCTGTTATCTAGTACCATATGATTTTAACTGTGTGCATGTATCACTTAGATGAAAATGAATTTTAATAGTAACTCTAAGCACTATTTGACATTATTTGACATTTCTATCTTAAAAGAGTTGAGCATGAGGTTGGGTTTCCCCCTATTTCTCTGAATTTGCACCACAGAAGGCAAAGTTGTGTCCATCTTCTCCCACTCGCTCTCTGAGCCCTCTCCTGGACTGCCCTGGTGTTGCCAAGGCCTAGACGGGCTGAATGTCAAGCCTGAGCAAAGGTATCTGGGCTCCCCTAGGAGAGCAGCAGTGTCATCAAGTCTGACTCATCTAAAAAACCCCTCACAGAACCAAGCCTGGGGTTGCTGCTGGGGAGAAGCTGGAAGAAACCACACACTTTTCTGGATGGATTATGTCTGGCAACATAGCAAGCACTGGTCTTCTGAAATTAACCCCTGATCTGAGAGGTCCATCTTTGTTCATAAGTTTACCTGTAAGTAAATATAAGGTCAGTCAAGGTGAGGTTTCAAAAAGGCCTACCTTTCAGTGGGCTGCATGTTTAAGAGGTAAAACCCCTCAGTCCAAACAGCTCAAAGTAGCTTGCAAGGTTGCAAGACCTTCCCAGGCTGTCCCCCTGGGCTGGGTTAAGTCTCCAGATGAGAAGAGTGCTTGCCCACGTGAGTGGAAATGGCAAGGCTTAACAAGCCATCCAAATAAATGGCTGAAAACACTCCAGGAATTATACAGATTGTCAGGATGGATGTTATTATTTCTTCAATAATGACTGAAAAAAAGAAATAATAGCCTTGCTATGTGCTAGGATGTTCTAAGTGCTTTTTGTATGATCTAATACTGGTATTATTATGGTCATCTTTTTACAAATAAGAAAACTGAGGTACAGAGAGGTTAAATATCTTACCCAAGGTTGCAGAACTAGTAACTGCAGAGGTGTAATTCAAATCCAGCTATCTCACTGGGCCCAGGGTCCAAAGTGAATCACCAGTAATATCTGAAGGAAAAATCATTTTCCAAAATTCCACATCAAAGTTCTGCACCAGACAGAGTGGGGGATACTTTTCAAAGATGCTGTTGCTATTCACAATTCTACAAAGCACGGATATATGTGAAACAATCATTCCCCTGACTGCATAGGTCTACTATTTATATGAAGCTATTTAACTTAATTACAAATAATTTAGGCGACAGATGGGAGCAAAGCAACATTAAGGATCTTGATTTTGAAACTGTTCTAAAATAGCTTTTAAAATCTAAGAGGCAAATTGTCTTTCCAAATGAAAATGAATGTGTGATGCAGTGAAGTCTTAAAGTTATTAGCATCTTTTGCTGAGCCCCCATCTATTTCCTTCGCCATTTACGCGATGTACAGTCTTTAATTTCAGCTCCATGATCAAAGACATGAAACTTGAGAAGCTCACTATTAAAATCAATGGCTGTACTTGGAGAGAGGAACAGTGGCGACGTGATGGCTGCTTCTCACCTACAAGGGGAGACCAGACTCCCTTAAAGGTTTTCAGGCAGAGATCCCAGCCCAAGCTCTAAATGAGGGACGTGAAGTCACACACACACACACACACACACACACACACGGTTCAAAGAGGCTCAGCTTCGCCCATCCCATTCCACCGTACCTGTGAGAGCTCCATTGCTGAATGCAGTGCCAGGAAACATGTTTTTAGGAATTCAGAGTATCACGTTTCATAATTTGATTTAAATCAATTACCCCATCCCTCCCTGGAACAGGCACAAGCTCCAAAAATACAAAATGTAAATGGAACCAGCTGTAGCAAAAGCTTTTTGCCAGGATGGATTTCAGTCAACATAATCAGCCTCCTCTTCGAAGTACATTACTGTTGAGACCCAGAGATTGCGTGAACTGCTTCCAGTGTCCTGGGAGGGACCAGGAAGGTAACCAATTATGGGAGGGGAGAAATAGAAGGAGCTAATCTTCTCTGTCCTGGCTTGCCTTTGCCCCAAACTCTTAGGAAGAATTAATTCACTCCTCTGGGGGATACTGGGAAACTGAGGTCGTTACTGGCAGCCTTCAAACACTATCCTTAATTTATGGATATTTACTAAACCACATAATCACCCTGAGTTATACCATTACAGGGTTCAGCAGAGCCAAGGTCTGCAGTCCTGGGTGTGAAGATCAATTGTGAGAGGTTTTGTGAGTGTGTGTGAGTGTTTATTAAAGAAGGCATGAACGTACCCCACAATTATTTAGGCTCCCAACATGCTGCCCAACAAATGGATCCCATGCGTAGGGTTTGGCATCTTTCCATTGAAATCCTTCCCCTTAATTGATTTAAAATGATAATTCAATTAAAATAATTATTCTAATCAAACTTCATATCTTTTTGGCAGGTTCTATGGGGACCTCTGTCCTCAATGTTATTTTAGTATTTTCTTTATTTGTTTTCTCACTGGGCTGACTTTGGCTCTCTGAATCTTTGGAAAATTTTACGTCATTGGGCAATCACTGCACCTTTCTGGAGCTTTCCATTCAAGACGCAGGGAATGAGGGAAACAAAATAACCTAGAGAGATACAGTACTTTGAACTGTGACCAAGTGGCAGCCAAGAAATGACTGAGAATGATGGACGGATGTCTCACCCACCCATTCACCTAAAATGTAGACCTCAGAGTGGCCAACCAGCCCATTAAAGCTGTAGGGGGAGGCTGAACAGTAGTCCTATCCCTCTTGCTCTTATTTTTTTTTTGAGTTCCCCATTTTTCTTTCAGAGGCTGTTGCACTGTTGAACTGTATCACAGTTGTATCAGATCTTGGGAATTCTCCTATACTTCTTCTAATTTTTGAAATATTATTATAACACATCTCATTTCTTCTACACAGCTACGTTGGAAGGTAGGTAGGGCAGATCCTGTCAATCCCATTTTAAAGATTAGGAAAAAGCAACACAGAGATGGTAGGTAGCTCTACCATCTCTACACAGCTAATATTGTAAGGTCTGACTGTCACTTTCCAATTAGAGAACCATATAGCAATGTAAGTGAAAAACTATTTCTATGTTTTAATTTTTTAGCATTAATAAAATGTGCAAGGACACTGGCCAGTATGATTTGTATAATGACCAACTTTTGCTTTAAAAAAAAAAACCCAAGATTCCAGGTGCACTTTTGCCTGAAGGATGCTATCCTCTTGATCTGAATCATTGATGCCTGGGAATCCAGCTGTGGCCTCTTCCACTTTTCAGCCATGCTAATGAGTGTGCAAAAAAGATCTGCAATAGAAGAGTCAGGCCACTTGATGCTATTCTAAGTTCAACATTGGACTAGGAGTCTAAGACCTGATTCAACAGCTCTGCCACTGATAAGGTATGTGACTTTGGAAAATCTTTTTTATCTCACTGGGCTTCAGAGCACCCCCTAGACCTTCAGATTCTAGTATCCACTTTTAGCCAAAACAGCCTTGATTTTTGAGATTCCAATATTAATCCCATTTGAAAATTGTATCTAAGAGAAAAACTGGACTTCATCAAGGCAACAGGAGAGTCTTATTTAATTAATTTAGTTATACAGCAGGTTTTTATTAGTTATCTATTTTATACATATTAGTGTATATATGTCAATCCCAATCTCCCAATTCATCACACCACCATCCCACCCCCGCTTTCCCCCCTTGGTGTCCATACGTTTGTTCTCTACATCTGTGTCTCTATTTCTGCCTTGCAAACCGGTTCATCTGTACCATTTTTCCAGATTCCACATATATGCATTAATATATGATATTTGGTTTTCTCTTTCTGACTTACTTCACTCTGTATGACAGACTCTAGGCCCATCCACGTCTCTACAAATGACCCAATTTCATTCCTTTTTATGGCTGAATAATATTCCATTGCATATATGTACCACATCTTCTTTATCCATTCGTCTGTCGATGGGCATTTAGGTTGCTTCCATGTCCTGGCTATTGTAAATAGTGCTGCAATGAACATTGGGGTGCATGTGTCTTTTTGAGTTATGGTTTTCTCTGGATATATGCCCAGTAGTGGGATTGCTGGGTCATATGGTAATTATATTTTTAGTTTTTTAAGGAACCTCCATACTGTTCTCCATAGTGGCTGTATCAATTTCCATTCCCACCAACAGTGCAAGAGGGTTCCCTTTTCTCCACACACTCTCCAGCATTTGTTGTCTGTAGATTTTCTCATGATGCCCATTCTAACCAGTGTGAGGTGATACCTCACTGTAGTTTTGACTTGCATTTCTCTAATAATTAGTGATGTTGAGCAGCTCTTCATGTGAACAGGCCAGTCTTGATTAGTAACCTCCTGGCAGAAGTTTAAACCTCTTAATCCAAGGGAACTCCTGCTTATCGCATATTATGAGTATAACTTTTAAAAAAGAATAACTTTGTCACACCTTTGATGATGCTTTGATGGAATGTAAATTTAGCTATTTTACAGATGGCAAAATACAGACCTGGAGAGACATCTTGAGCATCTCATCATGCACCTAAAGGCAAGGAAGGGCCTGAAAATGAGGAAGAGGAAGGAGTCGTGGGCCACAGAGCCTGAATGGAGAAGCCACAAAGAAACCTGCCCAAGGGCTCGGACTTTGAGTCCCGGGCCTCTAGCTTGGTGCTTCTCTGTAGATCTTGCTCTGGGTAGAGCCCATCTCGGGATTTACGTTAAAAGACATATGGAAAAATCAAAGAAAAGAGGGCTGTGGGAAAGGGCATTAAAACATCATTCAGAAGGAAACTAGGTCAGACAGCAAGTTTCTCCCAAACCTCATTCTTTTCCAGATTGTTTCTAGGCAGGATTACCCATTTTAGGTGATTCAGCTTCCAGAGGGGATCCCTTTACACACAGACACTTTGTCCATTGCAGCTGTATGTGGCTAACAAATTGAAAACAAATTCTATTTACATGTATATAAGAACAAATTTTTTTTTTTTTTTTGCGGTACACGGGCCTCTCACGGGCCTCTACACACCTCTCCCGTTGCGGAGCACAGGCTCTGAACGTGCAGGCTCAGCGGCCATGGTTCACAGGCCCAGCTGCTCCACGGCATGTGGGATCTTCCCGGACCGGGGCACGAACCCGTGTCCCCTGCATCGGCAGGTGGACTCTCAACCACTGCGCCACCAGGGAAGCCCATAAGAACAAACTTTATGCACATATATATGACCCAGCCCAAACTGCAAGCTCAAAGAAATCCATATTTTATGGTATGCACTATTCTTTTCTTTTACTCCTTTTAAATGTAATTTTAAATGTCCAGAAATATGAAAAGTAATAAACAAAAATAAAGACCCCCTCCTAAGAAAGTAACTGAAGGGATGGAACTAAATCATCTCCTAAGACTGTTTTATGAAAAAGCCTATTCAATAAGCAGTTTCTATTGTAGGAAATCATTTGACCAACTGGTCTATCACATTCCTGGCTGTGAGTATCACCTGGGGAATGTGTGGAACATGCAGATTCCTGGGCTGGCCTGTAGGTATTCTGACCCAGTAGTTCTGAGCAGAAGCCCAGGAATATGCATTTTTTTTTTTTTTTTTTTTTGTGGTACTTGGGCCTCTCACTGTTGTGGCCTCTCCCATTGCGGAGCACAGGCTCCGGTAATGTGCAGGCTCAGCGGCCATGGCTCACGGGCCCAGCCGCTCCACAGCATGTGGGATCTTCCCGGACCGGGGCACGAACCCGCATTCTCCGCATCGGCAGGCGGACTCTCAACCACTGTGCCACCAGGGAAGCCCGGAACATGCATTTTTAATAAGAACCCAAGCTGATCCTGATGTCACGACCTACAAACCAATTTTCAGAACCACTGCCCTGGACAATTTCTCCTGAAGGCTCTAACTTATTAGTGATCAATAAGTTTACTTTTGACTACTGTCAATTACCAGGACTCCTTAGACTAGTCTCTAATAGAATTTAGAGGTTTAGAGGAACAAGCAAGGGACTAAGAGCCAGGAGGCCTGGATTATATTCTCAGCCCTGTAGCCAGAGTTGGATGGCCTCATCTCTCCTACAGTAAAATGAGTTAATAAATGTAGTTACTATTATATGGAGTGATCAGCATCACAGCAGCAAAATCTAGATTTCTCCTTTCTCAACAATGAAAACAAACAGCAGGCATTACGAGAACACTGGTGTGGTGCTTTCTGGGCCCGGCATTGGTTCACCTGCTAGGTACTGAGTGGAAATATCCAAATTCATTTAATGCCAGTGGTATTTCCCAAATGCCCATTCTGGGCCAAACCAAAACACTTATATGAAAGATATAAGACATGGGGCATTACCTCTCCTGGAGAGTTAATGTGTAACCTCACAGAACTCATTCTATACTAGAATTCACTAGCAATAGGGGTCATTCCATATCAGAGACATGCAAAGTACATACAGAAGGGCTGAGAGACAAACATGTTTAGCATGGGAAGGAGTAAGTCTGAGGCTCTTTGTGGAGATTTGTGGAGAAAGTAAGTTTTGGGCAAGGTCTTAACAAGCCATAATCTTTGAGTTCATGGGAAGGAATAAAGTCTTGAATTTTGGCTGTTGCTTAACTTAGGCAGACTGCCTGAGACCATGGGATGTAAATGTCCCTCTTTATCGGGAGAGGCTATTTTCTCTCTCCTAGTGTGTGTTTCAAAACTAGGCTGGTATCCCATGTAAACATCCATACATACACACATCCATCCATCCATCTAACACTCTTCCTATCAAGGACTGCACTTTTCGCTGGGGATGCAAATAGGATGAAGCCTTGATGCTGCTCTCAAGTTTACAAGAGAACCAGAGAGTTCATCAGTGAGAATTTCTCAGTCGCCACAGGGACATCCCAGTGAGCTCGGATTAAGTAATCCAGGAACATTCTTTCACTTCTCTTTTTCCAGATTAACTCATTCTGCCCAGGGGGAGAGTGACTGGAGAGAGAGCATAGTATTACGATTCAGGTATAGATTCTGGAGCCCAACTGCCTGGCGTGAATCCTGACTCTAAGTAACTCAAGTAACTGCCAGCTGTGTGACCCTGGGAAATTTACGGAATTTCTCCAGGGCTCAGTTCCTCATCTGTAAAATGGGGACAATAAAGTAATATATGGAAAGCACGGAGGAGAGTGCCTACAAGGTCTGTGTGGACCCTAAGTAACTGTTCACTAATGTGATACTAACATGATGTCTCCTCCTTCCCTAGTCATCATCAGCTGCTTGAGAGCAGGAAATCTGTAGCCAGCCAACTCCATCACAGATGGGCACCACCCACGAGGGCATCTACTACATGCTAAACACTCAATACGTGCATTTTCGTGCAGGCTTTCCTGGGAGCTCCTCTTGTAAGCAAATCGACATTTCCTTATGGCCTGAGGTCCATAAGCTTCCCGGAGACAGAAAATAGCTGGTGAACACCCTTCTACAATAACGTACCTAGCACTTCATGACTTCCCTCAGGTTACCCAGCAGGCTCTTCCTTTCCAGGCTGATCCATTCTTCAACACTGCCATACAAATATGCCCCACCCACAGCCTTTTAATCATCTCCCTTGCTTGGCCCAGAGCCTGCCCCAATTCTCTGTTGTCCATGTTGCCCGGGAGAGCCCCAAATAGGACAAGCACACACTATTCTCCAAAAATGTCTTCTCCAGTTGTCAGTTCTGACAAATGCCCTGGTGCATTAGACTGAAATACTTCTGAAAATAAGATTCCATACACTTTCTTACCATTTCCTTCACCTTAACCTGACGGATTAAGAGGCTCTGGATGGAAAGAAGGTGACTGTGCTCATAAGTGAGAAAAGGTATGTGAGCTGATAGATATTTTTACTCACTAGGACTGATATCAGATCTAGAAAGCAGGCTTCATTTCACACGTCAACTCCAATCATTTGATGTAAAGGTTCTGTTAAGGAGGATTCTGAGGTCATGTCTCAATAAGAAGTCAGCTGTGTGTGTCATGGGCTCAGGAGTGGGGAACAGTTTTTGATGCATGCTAGGCCTGCCCTAGATCCTTCTGGCAGTCTGCATACTAACCTGGTAAACTTAAGGCTTAGAACATGCTCCTATGTATGTACTCTGATCTGAAGAATACAGTAAGCCCTTCAGGTCAAATATTTTTTCAATTATTTTGATCTCTTGATAATCACTTTTACAATTAAAAATCTTCAACAAGGTCCCAATTCACTTTAAAATGTGTATCTTGGAAGGAATGACTTAAGCGATTACCAGCTTATTACTATTCAATCTCAGAGTAACTAGCTAGTCACGCAGCAAGGGCCTAAGGGAATGGTATCCAGAACAGCTAAGTTTTGACATGGGGGATGAAAAAGAAAGGAATTTTGAATATTTTCTCAAAATATACACACTGACGGGGTTCCACAGTACAGCCTGGGCAGTCATTAGGGAACATGAAGGCACACAGTATTGGGAGAATAATGAATGGAGTGTCACAGAATGGACTGGATTTAGCAAGATATAGATGTCTGAAAAGCATACACCATCTGTTTCACAAATTGGCCTATCCCTGGTCCTAGGGGATAGCTGTAACTTTGCAAAGTGCACAGAAGATATACAAGAGGTCAAAGGCACTGCTACTTACCAACTAGATGAGGAAAACCAATTAAGTTCTATTCAGCTACTAAAGGAAGGAATCCCAAGGAAGTTTAGGCATTCAGCCCAGTGTTTTGGCAAAGGGAACGGGATGAAGCGTAGGTAGTCTCTCTTCCCTTCTAGGGTTTGTAGATCTTCTATTACTGTATGTCATCTATCGTAAGGCTGTTCACATATTAACATCTCTAAAATCAAGATGCATTTGAAAATCAATGGCATTTCATAGTTTAATTTAGACAACTTGTTTTTTCCTTTCCTAAAGGAACATAAAATAATGGCATCTATTACATTTGATGGCAAATGCGATGAAACACAGTAAATTGGAAGGGGGAGTTTAATACATGGGAATATGCCAGAATCCTTTACCATCTCTTCTCTTAGGTTCAGCCACAATCAGCACAGCCCTCCAAGCCTGTCTTGAATCCATCAAGTGTCTGTAGAGTCCCCAAGACTCCCAGGCACAGTGATTATGCTTGTGTGGCTACATAAAAAGTCTTGTCTGAAAGGGAAAAGGCGACGTGGCCCTATTTATTTTAATATGTCTTCAGCTATTTTAAAGGGTTTTTTTCTTACTTCCATGTTGGAGGTCTTTCTACCAGTTTGGAAAAGTGCTCCCCTCCCTGAATTCCCCAAACGCACCAGTTAAATGTTAAAGCTTAGGAGTTTTCTATGTGGCCCTCTGTTTCCATTAGCTCAAGGAACAGCAACTAAGAAAGGAAGGAATGCTTTCAGAGTGTCATTTACACCCCCAGAGGCTCTGTACCACCCACGGTCTTCCCTCACTGCCTCTCAAATGGATCAGAGCAAAATTAAATATCAAAACTCACTCAGACACTACCAGTTTCTCCAGACTTTCAGACTAGCCTTTGCCACCTGGTAAGGCATATAGCTTAGTTGAGCTCTGCGTACATAAAATAAAGTTGCTATTGGTGTCTTGTCAATCGACATCCAATCCCATGCAAAGGCAGAACGTGCAGCCATGTGCCTGCCATATGTAGAATGGTACTCAGCCACCTTAGAGGGAGGGGACAACTCCTCCAGGGAAATTCTCACAGTCCAGACATCTGACCCAGGGATCCAAGTGGAGGAAAAGATAAGAGAAGAATCAGGAATGAATTCATGGCAGGTACTGATGTAACTCTGATCTCTCCAGGCTTGACCATACAACTATGCGTGGCGGGGGGAAAAGAAGGAAAGAGGACAGACAATAAAGAATGGAAAGGAGCGAGGAGGGCAAGGATGTTCTCTTCCGGAAGCACAGCCAGGGGTTCAAGGGGAGCACATTCTCTAGAAGCAGCACCTCTCAGTAAAAAGTTCTTCAGGTACTATGCTGAGTAATGTTAAAAAATACAGGTGAAAAGACATCAGAGACAACCACGTGAAAGCAAGGAGAAGCTAAGAGAAGCTATGTGGGAAAACCTGGAGGTAGAGAGTAAACTTTTCTCATTCCCATGAATAATGCCATGTGGCAGCCATGACTCTGCTTAGGGAAACTGGCTTAGTCAGGAGCCAAGGGATGCTGCTAAAGAAGAACCAAAGCTGATAATCATTCAGGTGGACTTCAAGAGATTCATGCTGGGCCAAGGAGAAAAATCAAGAATCTATTAGCTGCATTAACTGGCTAACAGAAAAAATACATTCATTAATACGTGCTTGCTCTCCAGTGAATGTAATAACGTCTCTGTCACTGTCTCTCAACCTCTCTCTCTCTCTCTCTCTCTCTCTCTCTCTCTCTCTCAATTGCTTGGCCTGAATCAATACCTTCTGGTAAAGTCCTAAAGGAGAATGATACCTTCCCCAAATCCTACCTCCCAGTGTTATTTCCCTTCAAGTTACATTTGGTCATGTCTACAGAGTATTAAGACACTAGTTGATTTATCAAAGGAAGTCACAGGAATGAAACAATCTTCAAACTGAGACTTTAGCAGAACTGACAGGTGTAGTAGTTCCCTGTAGAATAGCTATGACATGCAGAGGAACTTGAATATCATTGTCCTAAATTACCAGGAATAAATTGCCCAAATTAAGGCATATGAGCATGTCTCCTTCTCTGGAGACTGTGTGAGAAGTAAACACACCTTCACTTATCTGATCTACTCCTCTGTGGTTTGAAGTGGGGAAGAACATACTCACCGGAAAGAATATTTTTCTTCTCTAACTGAAAAAGCTCAAGAAGAATTCCCTACATGTGTATAGAACTTACACCATTTCAAGTACTTTCAACTGTTATTGCATTTGATGCTCACAGGCATTAAAGCCCGCACGTGAGATGTGTATTTACAGTTATCTTGACACCACCAAGCAAACTAGCAATATCTCTGTAAACCGTACATTACCAGTTGCTCATAGCCTCAAATGATCTTTCTCTCCATCCACTGTCCTGCCCTTTCTTCTTCCCTAAAGCTTATTTCCCTTCCTGGTCAGTTCTGCCTCTTTTATAGCCTGTAGTACTGTTGTTTTATATATATAGATGCTTACAATTCAATTGCTTCTGAGGATCTTTATTCATAAGTTGATGTCTCTCCCATTTTCTCTTTTTTTTCTCTTTTCTACTACCATAACCCTGATCAAATGATGCCCACACTTTTCACAACAGATTTTGTTTTGTTTCCCCTTTGCAACCCCCTTTTCTTGGCCATATCCTTTGGTCCTTATACTTGTTCTCCTCGTGATTTGCATAGAGAGTATTGACTTGCCCTTCCCCACCCTGATTCTATTTCTGCTGCCACAAAAATAACCTGATGTTAGCCTCAAACCATCAACTTCAAAAATGGAAATTACTTATTTGTACAGAGAATCTTTCCAAAAGTTTTCTTCTTACAAACTCAGCCTTTACTCTTCAATCTGACACAGAATTTTAAACCGGAAAGACACCTATAAAATCTAACCCAACTGTCTCATTTAGAGATGAGTAAACGGGGATGCAGACCCAGGTCTTATCAGTTATGGTCTTTGCAACACATATTGATATCTGGCCCAGTCACACCGCCCATCTGAGTTTTATTTTCATAAATTACTTGATATTACCACTGAGTGGCCCAAATGTATTTTGAACTTGATCAGACTCCATCACTGAGTTCCTTACTCTTCAAAACTCCTCCTCTTAACCCCAAACCTGCTGCTCCTCCCTGGTGAATATACCGCCATGCATCAGAGGTCATCCTTGATTTGGGTGTCATCCTGATTTCTCTGCTCTTTCCCCCTCATCCCCAGCTCATCTCTTGATCTGACCCCTGCTCTCAGGCTTCTCTCTCACTAGCCTAATTCAAGCCACCAATAGCTCTTACTTGAATTACCACAACAGCATCCTAAGTGGTCTCCCTGCTCCCACTCTCGTCCACGTCCAATTGCAATCACATCTCCTTGCACCAGCCAGAGGGAGTTCTCCAAAAAAAATTCGGTCGTGTCACTACTCTGATCAAAACTGAGTCCCCCCACTGCCATTAAGAGCAGGTCCAGACTCTGAGCAGGGTTACAAGCTATCTATGGTTTGACCCTTCCTTACGTCCAAGCTCATCTTTGGCTGCTCCCACATCACATTTCAAACCAAACTGCCTTCAGTCGCTTGGATGAGTCAGGCTCTTTCCCACCTTCCAGACTCTGCACAAGCTATTTGCTCTGGCTGCAGGATTTTTCCTCTTCCATTTTATTTGGACAACTGGCAAACTCCTCTTCACCATTCAGGTAGGAACTGTAGAAAGCTTTCCCCCAGATCCCTGCATAGCTCAGGCTCACTTCTGCAGTTGCTGGCTCAGATGTCACCTCTTCAAGGAGTCCTCCCCTCACTGGCACCTCACCCATCATCATGCTCCATCCTCCTGCTCTGATTGTTTCTCCTCATAGCACACATCACAGCCTCTTGGATTATAACCCATTTGCTTATTGTTGTCTCTGCCCCTCCCAACACCCCCCCCACCACCACCACATTAGATGTCCTTAAGCACCACGAGAACTGGGACTCTGCCTGTCTCGGTCTCGGCGGAATCCTCTGTGCCTAGAGTAAGCACTTAATAAATATCTGAGGAATGAATATTCTCCATGCTTAGCACAATACTCTGCTTATAGTAGTAGCTTAATAAATACTTGAGGGAGGGATGGAGAAAAGAAGGGAGGAAAGAAGGAAAAGAGGTTAAAAGCTTGAGAACTCATACTGGCTTTCATCTTTCCTTTCTATAAGAGCTGCTACATCTTCTCCTTCTATTGTGTTCGTTATTTCATCATCATTCTCCTATTAGCCATTGAAAACAGTTGCCAAAAGATAGATCAGACAATCATCAAACTTAACACAGAATCCAGCAGGGCAGTGAGACCCTCAGTCATGAGTGCACTTCCAGACTCCTCCAACTCACTTCTTAAGCTTAGATGTCTGCACTGAGTCACCAACTTCTGCAACTTTGATTGAAATACCAGTTAGTCCACAGCCTTGTCCCTTCCCCTGCACTTTTCCTGAGAACAATTACCTAAAGAACTCCTGTTTTATTCTATTTTTCTCATATGCCATCTCCTAGCTTCCCAGCCCTAACCCTGTCTGCAAGCTATGTGTAGCTGGCATTGTTATTTTTTCTTGACCTCTTGTCCCTCATCACCTGCATGGTGTTGACAGAGATGCACCTCGTTTGTTCTATTTTTTCCCTACTTAGTTCTCTTTTATTTTATAGAGAACATTTGCTTCCTATTCTGGGTTTCTTCTGAAACATTCCTTTCTTTAATGATCTATTTGAGAATCCTTCCCACTAGACTGAAGTTTAAGGGCCTCACCTTTCTTTCCTTTTTGAAACAGGGAACTATGTTTGCCCACATCCCATCTGTGAACCCCTCTCATCACTGCTCTGCCCGCCGACCCAGTCGGTCCATGAACACTGGCAGTGACCTGCCCCCTTGGGTGCAAGAACACAGAAGGGCGTCTGCTCCAGTCAGAAAATTAGAATTCACCCAGAGCAGGGAGGTCCCTGATCTGTTCATGCACATGAGCCTAGTTCCTTCCTACTGAGATTTGTTCCTCCTTCACAGCCCCAGCATCGTTCCTTTTGGTAGAAGAGATGAATGTAAAAGAGGACTGACGGAGTTTCCACTGTACTGATCTTTCATCAGCAGTACCCTGGTGCTGCCAAGCACCTAGCCAAAGGGTTTCTTTCCTTCTTATTCCATGTTTAGCTTTAAATCCTTTTCCCTATGCTAAGCATTTCTGAAAGCCTTCACATTTTGAGCTTTAGCTCTCTTTCTTTTTGAAATTTTCTTTTCATATTTTTCTTTTCTCTTTTACTTTTTTTTTACACTAGACATTCTCTTTTATGCACCCCTGGTTCAAGGTTTATTCTTTTAAATTTTATACGTCTTTAAAAACGTAAGCTCATCAGCAAAGGACCTGTGGGAGACTAGTATCAGGGTGAATCAGAATAGAATCAGGACTGAACAAAGAACTTATTTTTCCATTTACTTTTAAGATAATCATTGCAACCTGGATTCACAGAACATTGTAGAAAATAAGAAAATCAAAAAGAAAAAGACTGAATTTATTCAAAACCTGGCAAGCTAGAAATAATCATCATTAACATTTGGAGTATATATTTGCAGGGTTTTTTACTGCTTTCTAAATTCACTTAACATTCTAATGTACACATTTTTCTGTGTCATGGAATATTGTTCTACAATATCATTTTTAAAGACTACATAGTATTTCATGATATAGATAAGCTATTATCAATTCAATAAGTGCTTATTATGAGTCATAGGATGTTTCCAACATTGGGGATTATAAACAATTGTGTACTGAACATCACTGTAGAGGAAGCTTTGTGCTTATCAATGATTGTTTCTGGGGGATTCATTCCTAGAAATGGAACTGCTACATCAAGAGATACAAATCAAATCTGGGGGGGTATAGATCAAGATCACCTTCTGTATGGGCTCTACATTCTCTGTGAACGTATAACAATTTATGTTCTCTGGAGATGAACATATGTACGTCCCACATCCAGGACAACAGTGGGTATTACAATTTTTAAAAAACCTTATCCAATTTTATAGATGATAAATGGTGTTATTTGTTGCTTTCAATTGCATGTATTTAGTCACTGGTAGGTAATCTTATTTTTCATATGCTTATTGACTTTATTTTTCTGTTTTTGTGAATTATTTGTTCATATCCTTTATACATTTTCTTACTAGAGTGCTTGTCATTTTCTTAAAATTTATAGGAGTTCTTTATAGGATATTAGTAGACCTATCCTTATAAATATTTTATCCCTATATATTTTATCCAGTTCCAAAACTGCCTATTAATTCAGCTTTCTTTCTTAGATTACTTCTAACAACAACTGTCTTAAGAATGGTTCCCTGATTGGGCTTCCCTGGTGGCGCAGTGGTTGAGAGTCCACCTGCCAATGCAGGGGACATGGTTTCGTGCCCTGGTCCGGGAAGATCCCACATGCCGCGGAGCGGCTGGGCCCGTGAGCCATGGCCGCTGAGCCTGCGCGTCTGGAGCCTGTGCTCCGCAATGGGAGAGGCCACAACAGTGAGAGGCCTACGTACCGCAAAAAAAAAAAAAAAAAGAATGGTTCCCTAAAATATGTATACAAAATACAAATATTTTAGCCCTAAGTATATAAATATTTTATACTTAGGTCTATTTTTGGATATTCCATCCTGTTAATTTGAAAAGAACTGGCTTTTAAGTTTTCTTATTTAGAAATGAACTTTCATTTATTAAGATATTGTTTCTCAATAAAAGCGTGTTGTTTTTTTCAAATAAGTCTTTAACATTCCTTATTAAGTTTGTATAAACACATTTTCTTTTTCTGGTTGCTAGTATTAATGGGATTGTCTTTCTCATCCTGTTTTAGGGGTTATCATTTGTATACAGGAAAGGAATGGCTGCTATGATGCGCTGCTTAGACCCTCCATCTTGGCTTGTACACTCATTTCTCTAGCTTCTGGGTACTGATGGATGACAGTTTAAACTGAGTCCCTCTCTTCACCTGCCCTTAGCAGGAGAGAGCTGCCTTGCCTCGAGCCATACTCCTCCCCTAGACAGCCCATGTCCTGTGACTGGTAGGTTAGGGATATGAAGGTCCAGACTCCTTGCTTCAAAGCAGGGAGATTCTCAAGAACCATCCCAGCTCCAGGGCTCGCCATGGAAGTGGATATGGTTCTTGTGGCAACTTCGTCACAGTCTAACACCTCCCTTCACTCCCCCTAAGGTACTGAACCTGAAAGCATTCACCAATTAGCTTCCTACATGGGAGCGTCCAGTTCAGAGTCTTTTTCTCAGGGAATCATTCTTTTTTTTTTTTTTTTTTGCAGTACGCGGGCCTCTCACTGTTGTGGCCTCTCCCGTTGTGGAGCACAGGCTCCGGACGCGCAGGCTCAGCAGCCACGGCTCATGGTCCCAGCCGCTCCGCAGCACGTGGGATCTTCCCGGACTGGGGCACGAACCCGTGTCCCCTGCATTGATAGGCGGACTCTCAACCACTGTGCCACCAGGGAAGCCCAATCAGGGAAGCATTCTTAAGACAGTTGTTGTTAGAAGTAATCTAAGAAAGAAGGCTGAATTAATAGGCAGTTTTGGAACTGGATCACCTGCTAACTAGTTGGCAATGAGGACCCCATCCCTAGAGGTTGGTAGAGAACTACAGCCTTGCTGTAGCAGTGCAATTGCTCAAACTTCTCACCAGTGACAACCTGGGATAGGATACTCGTGGAAGAAAATGCACTGGCAGGTGCAGTAGCTTAAGCTTTGAGAGGTTCGGAGGAAGTAGTAATTATAAGGACAATGGCTTGCTGAGTGGCACTGATGCACTGAGAAAGACAAGAAAAGGCTGAGGGTGATTAATCATTAATTGAATGCTAAGTGTGAAAATCAGAGGACCTCCTTGGCAGCATGTAAAGATGCTCTGATTTCTCATCTCCTGTGGGAGGAGGAGGTTAAGGATCAAGCCCAAGACTTAATTATAAGAGTAACAAAACTGCAGAGAAAGTTGAATTTTCAGCCCAGGTAAGTGCCCTTTGCCAAGGTCGGGGCCCTGAATGGGGAAGGTGTGGGACCATGAGATTTGAGATGGCTCATTTTGGTCGATACACTTGAAAACCTTTACACTCCAGATCCCCCTGACCTCTCTGGGCCCACACAAGAGGCCCACTGCTCCCTGTGAGTATAGAGCACCCCCTTGCTTAAAGATGATGCAGAGTTCTCTGCCCTGCAATGGAACCTATATCCTTGAACAAATACCCCACTATTAAAGTGGGAGCTTATGCGGGCCAAGTAATAAATGGAGTCCTGGGCCCAATCTTGCTTGCAGACCCAGTGGGTCCACAAATCCAGCCCTGGGATTTGAAAATGTCCCTGGATGCCAAATGTATAAATGAAATGGACATACTTGGTAGATGACAGAGTCTTTACATGGGATCCTTGACCTTTGGGGTAAGAGCTATTGTAGCGAGGAAAGTCAAGTGGAAGCCTCTGAAACTTCCCCTTCCCAGCTGAAAATTATAAATAAAACACTCTATCATGTCCCTGGGAGAACAGCAGAGTTTAGTAGCACTCTAAAGACTTCATCATGATCTAGGATGCAGGGGTGGTAGTCCCCATTATACCCACTTAATTCTCCAGTCTGGTTATTACAAAAACCAGACTGATCCTAAGGTATGACAGTGGATGACATCAAACTCAGTCTAGCAGTAGCCTCAATTACAGCTGCTGTGCCAGATGTGGTAACTTTTCTAAGGCAGATCAACATGGTCTTAAATATACGGTATATAGTCATTGATCTGGTGAATCCCTATTTCCATCCCTGTTAGAAAGAAGGATCAGAAATAGTTCTCTTTCATTTTGAAAAGGCAAGAGAATACAATAACCATCTTTCTCTGGGACTGTTAACTTCCCCAACCTCTGTCATGCTGTAACTTTAAGAGATTGAAATCTACTTGACCTACTGCAGAATATCACACTGATCCATTCTATTGGGCAGGATGAATAAGAAGTACCAAGTATGTTGGAGGCCTCAGTAAAACACATCTCCAGAGGGTGGGAGATAAACTCTATGAAGATTCAGGGACTTGCTAGATAAGTGAATTTTTTTAAAGACCCAGGGATGTTGATTCATCCCTTCTAAAAATAAAGGACAAAATTCTGTGTCTCACACCTCCTGTCAATAAGGAGGAAGTACAATGCCTGATAGTCTAGGTTCTGCATGAAACATTTTTCTGTACTTGAAAATATTGCTCTGATCCCCCTACTGGGTGACATGATAGGCTACCACTTTGGGGTAGATCCCAGAGCAGAAAAGGGCTCTGCAAAGCAGGACCAAGCTCTGATGAAAGCAGGCCTGCCCCTTGGTCAATATTACTGGCAGACTCTATTAATTAGAGGTGTTGGTATTGGGAAAAGATGTCCTGTGGATTTCATGGTAAGCCCCAGGGGAAGAATCACAGCATAGCCCCCTGGGGTTCTGGAGCAAAGTCATGGCACCTGTAGACAAAATGATGTCTTTTGAAAAATGATTCCTGTATGCTACTGGCTCCTGGTTAGAGACATAATGCCTGATTATGGGACATCAAATGACCATGTGACCAGAACTGCGCACCATGAACTAGGGTCTGTCAAACCTAACAAGTGATGAGGTCATGCAGACTCAGCAACAATTCCTCATAAGATGAGTGCTGTCCAACAAGCCGGGCCAGAGGGCACAAGCAACCAGCACAAGCAGGTGGCCTCGACCCACAATTCACTCACTGCAGTTACACCAATACCTCACCCTCAGCTCCAATCTATGGCCACAGGGGCAGGTCGTTTAAGACTCTCCCATGGGACCAAATGACAAGAGAAAAAAGTTTGAGCTTGGGTCACAGATGTGTCTGTTCAATATGTAGGTGTGGGGTGAAAATGGGCAGCTACTATACAACAGCCCCACTCAGAGGTGGCCTAGAAAGGCAGTAATACAGAAAATCCTCCCAAAGGGCACAGCTTCAGAAGATGCAGTGGGCAGTGCACTATGGAATGAGAAGTGACTCAAGATAAGAATCCATGTGGGCTTAAGGCCAATGGGGAATGGCTCCTCTGGTGTGTCAGGAGCCTGAAGGAGAGAGATTGGAAGATCACGGACAAGAAGAGTTCAGGAAGAAGCATGAGGATGAATCTCCAGAAGGTGGCACGGAATGTGAAGATCTTTATCTTCATGTTAACTAATCCACCAGAGAGTGTCCGCCATAGAAGGTCTAAACAAACAGGCAGGCAGGATGACTTGTTCAACTGATGTTAGCCAGCCTCTGCATCAACCCACCCGTGCTGGCAGAATGTCTGTAGGAACTGAGTGGCCAAAGAAACAGGGAAGAGATCTGCGCATGGGCCTAACAGCATGGGCTCCCAGGCACTAAGACTGAGGTAGCTACTGCTGCCCCCAAATGTCTCACCTACCACGAATAGAGACCAATGCTGAGTTTCTGAAAAGGTACCATCCCTCAAAAAGACAACCAATGATTACATTGCGCCCTATCCTATATCCTAGAAGTGAGTCAGTGATTCATCCTGATTGGATTTAAAACACTTTCTATCCATGGGTTTGCCTTTCCTGTCTGTAGGCCTCAGTCAGCATCACTATTTTAGAGGTGAATATTTGAGCTGCTGACCCAGACCCCACAAATATCATATTGGACTGAGGTACCCACTTTACAGCAAAGGAAGCACAACAATGGGTACATGGTCATTGGATCCACTAGTCTTATCTCACATCGCATCACCCAGAAGTTTCAGCCGGATAAAGCAATGGGGTGGCCTTTCAAAGGTGCAACTGAGGTGCCAGCCCAGAGATGATACTATGTGAGAATGGGGCACCCTCTCCAGATTGTAATATATACTCCAAGTCAATGCACACTATATGGTGCTGAATCTCCATAGATAGACTATATAGTTTCAGAAAAAAATGGCTGGAAACAGGAGTGGCACCACTTACCAGCACTCACAGTGACTCACTTGTGGGAATTTGTGATTCCTGCTCCTGAACTCTGTAGATTTAGAGATACTGGGTCCCAGAGAAAGAAAGCTTCCCTCAGGTGACACAGCAAGAACCACATTAAACTCTAAGCTCTGATTCCATCTGGTCACTTCAGGATCCTCGTGCCAAGAGACCAGCAGACTATGAGTCACTAGGGTAAATGACCTAATCATCAGGAGGAAGGAGGGGTGCTGACTGGGAAGGGAAGAATGTTTTTGGAAACCAACTGATCCACTGAGGCATCTCTTGGTAGAACTTTGTCCAATTTTGACAGTATGTGGACAAGTGCACAGCCATGGCCTGAGAAGGGTATGACAACTGGGGGCTCTGGTTACTCAAGCATGTGGGTCTCAGTCATCTTACCAGGTAAACACCTAGACCAGCAGAAGTGCTAGGCAATCGTGAAGTGATACTAGGATGCACAGTAGAGGAGATGGTGAATATGGGTTGCAATCTTGAGACCAGTGACAGAAGCGAGGGCAGAAATTCATCCCACTTACCTTCCTCTTCTGGGCTCTCTTTTCTTGTTCATGAAAATCTTCTTTTATATTTACTGATTTCCCTTTTATGCTTTTTAAGGCTACACTCTGTTTTTACTTCTTGTAGTCTTTCTTATTTATTAATTAAAACATTTAAAATTATACATTTTCTTTGATTATAGTTTTAGCTACACTCCATCAGTTTTTGTGTGTGATGTTCTCATTTCATGTCTAAATAGTCTAGAATGATATTTTTATTTTTCTTTGAACTAAGACCTAAGTGCTTCATTTCATTTTTTAACTTAACTAAACATTTATCTTTAACAAATTTTTATACGGTCTCTTTCTCAAATGTTTATATAAATTCAGTTATCTGGTACCCTTGACTTCCACAACTAAAACATTTGACTTAACAGCACATTGCTATGCACAAATGATTTCTTAGGTCACATTTTTACCTTTTGGATCATCCTTGTTCCAGCAATGGTTCCATTCTCCATTCTTAAAAAAAAAAAAACAACTTTCTATCAGAAGGAAGTATGGTATTGGAAACCATCTATGGTATTAGAAACCATCCAACTTGCTACAGCCCAACTTCCCATTCATATTGCCAAGTTGAAACCTCAAACCAAGCTGCTTTACTGGAACTCTTACCGCAAGCAAAATCCCTCCTAAACAAAGTCCCAGTGTTTTCTATACTTGCCCTTTCATTCATGAATAAAATGAATAGAGCCTCTGACCCCGACCTGCTCGATTAAAGCCTGCCACGTTCTTCCAGGAGTTCTTTTCTCCTGGTAGAACATCCACACCAGATTCAATCCCTGTGTGGGTCTGAACTTCACATTGAACTCTGTGCCTACAGAAATGTGCTATCCTATAAAAAGCATCCTTTCACTGAATTCATAATTGGGGTTCCCACACTATATTACCTCTCTCTGAGTAGCTGCTTTTTGCCTAAAGAGGGACAGACCCAAGACTCAATTCCAGTATATGCCCCAAAGGTTTATTCTTGTTGTTTCTTCCCCTCCTAGCAGCTGCACAAGTTCTCTTTTCTTCTCCTGAAAACTCAGAAAAATAAGCAATGCCTCCATATTTTGCTTTCTGCCCATCTTATACATGAGGAAACAGAGTCATTAACAGATGAAGTGACTTTTCCTAAACCAATTAGTGGCAGGGTAGCAGTTGAACTAGAATTTGTATCTCCTAACTTCTCCAATTACAGTTACCCTAGAATTATGTTGAAGTATATAGAATTGCGTTCATTCTCAATGAGCAACCTCAAATGGAAAGCAGCCGATATCTAGCCTTCAGTGTCTACATAGTAAGATGGCACAGGCATAAACTCACAACCATCTCAAATTCGATATGCATACTCTGTAGTCACGTGTCCTCATGTCACTGGCATACTCCCTTGTCAATCTCAGGTGACTGTTCTTAGTTTTACGCTATTTTACCTTCAACCAGCAGTATATCCCAGTCCTGTAACCTGAAGCTTCTTTTGATCCTCAGTAGATTTTCCAGTGTAAATATTAAATGTGTAAACTCCTATAAATCTTAGAGATGAAAAACAGCTACCAGAGCTTCTAGGAACAGCAGCCTTACTCTATTCTCTATGTTCAACTACATGGGCCCCTTATTCCTGCCAATATTAACTAGGTAAGTTCCATGGTACTGTGCAATTGGCAGCAATTTCATGTACAAAAGGGAAAATTTTTCTAAAGTTAAAGATACAAGGAGGAGGGGGGAAATCAGGCTTTGGTGTTGATTTCTCTTGTGTTTCAGCAACATGTTTTGACTGTGCCTATACACAACATAAATGCTTTGGCAAGGCTACCCTGCCGGTGGAATGGGCCATACCTTTGTGCGTGCAGTAGGGATGTGTAAAAGTGCACACTTCCTGTCACGGCAGACCATTTGAACTCATTCTACTACATCCTAACTTCTGGCCTCAGGGATGCATGAGTAACCTCTGATAACATACCCATAATTTTTGTTTACACCTACCAATAAACACCCACTCTCTGCCAGTTCTTAGGAGGATACAAGCATCAAGCAATGGGGTTCCCAGATTAGGAAGCGCCTTGGGAGAATCCATTCTAGAGTAGTTCACATGGGACCTTGATCCTAAAGTCACCCACTGAGGTTCCGTAAGGAAGAAACAACACAGAAAGCTTTTATTCAAAAATGTTCAGAAACAAGATGCTGGACCTCCAGGAACTTATAACAATAGAGCAAATCAAGATACAGACACATAAAAAGTATGTGTTAGAGGAATCAAGATGAAGATAGTCTTTCTGTTGGTACCCACAAACGTGTACACACACATACACATACAAAAGGGCTCCAGTCTTTCTCCAACACAACCCATCCTGTACACCACTGTTTATCATGATACTTCTCAATGTCATATTCTTCACACTACTCTATAAATTGTAGAAAATCCTGTTGCCTAGAGAACAGAAGTGCAAATTCATGGCAATAAAGCTGCAATGTTCTCCTCCCAAGCCCTCCTACTTGGCCATGGGACTCTCACCTGTGAACCCTACCTTAGTCTGACATTCCTAAAACACAGTGCTCCAGACAGCCACTACCATTAGACCATCATTGGCAAGGGAGTAGAAATGTGCTTGCCATACCTGGTTTAAATTTAACTGCCCACATTTTGCTTGTATTCACCCCTAAGGCTTTGTTCTCTACTTACCATTAATATATTGACTTATTCATTCATTGATTCAGCATGTTAAACTCCTATTATTGACTGTGCACAGTGGAGACAGGGAAACAAAATTAAAGCCAAGGATCCTGGCTTGGAGGCCATCTCAGGTGAAGGTGGAAAGGGAGAAACTGGTATAATTTGAGAGTGAGGATGCAGGCAGGTGATCAGGTTTGGAAAGGGGGAGAGGATGAGTATGGGTTTGGGCACTTCTGTTGGAAATTTCTTTATGATAATCAAGTAGGAGATCCATTAGGCATTTGGGTAGAAAAGAAGGTTAAGGGCTCAATCTAAGATCAGGGAGTCATCAAAGAAATTGTGTGGGCTGAGAAAGCTGCCAAGACCAAACCCAGAAGCACACCAAGACTACCAGGCCTGAGGACAGGTGAGGAGGACATGGAGGAAGGTCAGGGAAGCAGATGAGGACCTGAAAGAGCACAGAGCCAGGGCACCTAAAGAAGCAGAGATTTCCCTTTTTAGAAGATGCAAGACATAAAACATTTTCCCTTCAATTCACAAATTATGTCAATGAAATGATATGAAATATTCATTGAGGGTACACCTCGAAGGAATAACAAATTTTACAAGAGACTGTCTGGGGGAGGTATGCACATTAGCAGATATGACATGCAACCATCTTATTTTTCACCAACAGTGAGTAATATCTGTGGGTTGATTACAAACAAACTCTTCAGTTAATGGTAGAAATGAACAAAAGACTTGTGATGAATTTGGATTAGGATTTTGATCTTTTAGCCTTTAAATATATGTGGGTCTATCCCTTAGCATGATGTGAAGTCAGAGAGAAAAGCATACACTGCAGTTTAAATTTCTGGAACATGGCCAGGCCCAAATGGAGTGTTTACTAAAGGCAGCTGAAAGCAATATAACTGGAAGGCCAGTCTGAACTGCGATCAAAGAAAGGGGAAAAAGGTCAAAACTAGAGCAGGGGTGCCAGACAATTAGGTCAACAGGATGAAGCCAGGCCATCAACAGATAACCCAGCCGAGGATTAGAAATCAAAAAACAGGCAAACAGGTTGGGAAGTAGAATGAAGACAGAATGAGAAGGGGGCCCACGCAAGGGGACAGGAAAAAGGCAAAAGTGTCAGAGATGGGCCAGACATGGAGGCAGATCTATGGTTCAGGAATATTCGCGATGGCCTCAAGGAGTGGCAGGATTTAATCAATGGGCTAAAACCTACCAGCTTCTGCAGTTCCACGTACAGCAAAGTCTCAGTGAGAGAAGATCACTCTGCCTCTTGGCTGGCACCCAACTCCACCCACCGGGTGACAAGCATCCCATTTTCCTGCTGTGGAGTCTCCCACTGGCCTGGATTGTGTCTGACTCTGGCCAGGGGCAGTCTCTTTCCCTTTGTCTCCTAGGCTGTAATCACTGTTGAAGACTAGGTGTGGATGATATATTTGTAAATGTGTAATAGAACATTAGGAAGTAGGCATTTCTCCACATAATCAGATAAGTAAATAAATGAAATAAACCAACACTTATTGAGAACTAAAAACTGGGGTCATTTGGAAATGTTTCATATTAAAAGGGAGGATTATGAGAGATTCTCCATCGTTTTTCCCTTCTACTCCTTTCATTTACCTTTAATGTTTTTTTTCTTTGCAGGTTAAAGCTGAGTCCACATCCTAAGGGACCAAGACAAGCCATCAAGTTAAATGATGTCCCTGATAGCCCTGTGGATCAATAGTTATATAGGCCTATTCCTCATCTGAGCTCTGTCAGGGCCCAAATTATACACTGTACATGAAAACCACCTCCTGGATTTACTGCTCTGCACCCCCCACTCCCAGCCACAGCAGGTGGCTTATTGTCCTGCATTTCTTTCTTTTAAGCTTTAACTAAGTCTTTGCTACTGATTTTTCAACATTTCCAAAGTGGCAGAGCAGCAATTAGCCAAGTTTTCTTCCTTCCACAAAACAGCAATGATTTCCTTGACTTCCAAAGAAACTCTTTAATGTCCTATTTCTCTCACAGAAATACAAGAATCTTTCAGTCAAAGGATATGCAGTTAGCAAAGAGATTACAAAAGTATGAGGAAGCAGACAAGAATTCAGCCTGCAGTGTTTCTGATGCCCCTAGGATAACCCACTAGAATCTGGACCATCAGCATTAGTGAGAGAGTGGCTGATAAGCTGAAATCTCTGGTTCTACTTCTGATGCCGAGGCATGGAGTAAATCGCCTCACCTCTCCATGCCTTGGTTCTCCTCTCTTTTAAATGGGAATGATTTTACTTACTCACATTACTTCCATGACATGGAGAGGATATTAACCTAAATCAAATAGAGTATATGTGAAAACATTTCATACTGTGGAGAGGGAAGGTGTCCCATAAATTCTAGGTTCTGTTATTATTTAATATTTCTATATCTCAGATGGATCTGGTCTCATGAATCACTTTATTAACGAAGTGGACTTGAACTGTATTGAACTGTTTTTGAGCTTCCTAATCTCCCAATTGTGTCAGATATCTAGAATTATAGCCCTCTGAAACAGTGTGTGAAGCGTGCTTTACGATAGCGAGACCAACTCTCGTCTGGTTAAGAGACAACATCGCATGGCTTTCTAATCAGTGTCGCAGACAAAGAGGTTCACCAGAGGTCAGTCTGGGAGCCAGATTAATGAGTTGCCTTACTTCCATGAACTGTGATCTTCAAATTTCTCTCAGTTTGACCCAGCTTTCTTATCCTTTTGCATATGTTCTTGGGACATTTCTGTTTAGCGAACAACAATAATATCCACTACTTTAATTATGTTTAAAATAAATAAACGAGACCCTATGTTCTGTTGGTCCAAATAGATGAATATGGTTTCAACATACAGTTTCCCTATGGCTTGTGCTGTTGTAAATACTCTTTTTATATTCTAGTGCCCGGTTACCCACATGCCGACCCAGTTATAGTCTACCTTGTATAGCATTAGCTCTTTATTTTAACAATAAGATGAAATGATGCACTCCTTTAATTTCAAGCATAATTCACATTAGCTACTGTACTCCTGCATCCAATTATGTCAACCCAATGTTTTCTACACCGTCCTATCCTGAGTTCTTATAACTAACACTTCATTGTGACCTGTCATTTTAGCTCATCTTAACCAACATTTAATTAATCAAAAACATTTGAGTACCTTCTATTTCTAAATCTGACTCAGCTATAAAATTGAGCGGAAGTGGTCACTGCTGCTTTTGTATTTCCAGACCCCAAACCACAGTTTTGTGGTCATGTATACAGGTCAATTTCTAAATACCTGAGCTTAATCAGCATTCAATTTTGCAATCTGTGCAGAAAATGAATTACAGACTTTCACTGACTCTCCTGCTTGCAGGACAGAAGGATCCTTCCCATTGCTACTCACAGAGTCTATTCAGATCATTTTCCCAGGACTCTCTGGGGACTTTGAGGTCTAGATTGAGTCCTTTTGGTCTCTGCTGTACTCCCTGATGAGTATCAGCATATAGCAATGGCCCACATCTTGTTCATTTTATATGTTGAATATATTCCCCTTTTTCTCTACCTCCCTGGATTGTTTTAAGACTCAAATGAAGTAACAGAATAATAACTAACATACAGAACTTTATAGAATTGAAGGTGTCTTTTCATAAAAGTAGGGAGGAGGAGCCTTGAAAATTTAAGTCTGTTAATAATAGTAAATAAATGTTTTATTCAATTTTTCTTCTACTGCTGGGTGGTCAGTTCTTCTGAAATACTGGCACGTCCCAGATGTTGATGAGCTCTCCATTAGTCCTCTAAGCTCAAAAGATTTGCATTTCCCTACCATGACCCAGCCATCAGAATAGAATCGCTTTTCATCATTTAGATTGACTTGCATTCACTGATACCCCACTACAACTGTAGATCATCTCTAAGTTTCTTATTCTGTTTAATAGCCATATTAACTGTGCTTTTGAGTTGGCAGAAAGCTCAGTTACCCATGCACAGCAAATGGCTTATGAAGTGATACTGGTCCTGATGTCTGATCTTAAACTCCACAGTCAGTGCTACTTAGTTTTATCTTTTATGGATTCAGTCCACAGGCACAATCACAATAGACCAAGCAAGTCCCTGAAACAGTCACTGCTTTAGGAGTTAGCCTTTAATTTGAAGATACTTTCCCCAGCTGAAAGCTATAATAATGCTCCATTCATCTGGCAACAAAACAAAGAACTGTAGGATTTATAAGCTGACAGATCCTCTAATAAGTGTGAGTGAGAGATCAAATTTCTACCCTTTTACATGACTGGGTGACACATCTCATCACCTATTCTGACTTTGGGGCCTTATTAATAGCCAATTTGCACACAAGCATTGGCATGATGACCCAAATCAATCATAACCATGATGGAAAATGCTCCACGGGACAATGACAAAAAAAATCCATCGGCACCCAGAACGTACAGATACAGCAAGCTGTGAAGGTAATCCACCTGAAAATGCCACCTCCTAATTTCTGAAGATCTACTTCTCTAACAAACTAGAGGTTTGTGCCCTTCCTCACTGGTCTACAAACATCCCTCACATAGAAGCTTGGTCAATAAAGCGAATGACTTTCCCAAATGGAGAACGACAGGAGACAAAAACCAGGGGTGTTTCTGGTTGATTCAAAAGTATTCGTGGAGGGGCTTCCCTGGTGGCGCAGTGGTTGAGAGTCCGCCTGCCGATGCAGGGGACACGGGTTCGTGCCCCGGTCCGGGAAGATCCCACATGCCATGGAGCAGCTGGGCCCGTGAGCCATGGCCGCTGAGCCTGTGCATCCGGAGCCTGTGCTCCACAACGGGAGAGGCCACAACAGTGAGAGGCCTGCGTACTGAAAAAAAAAAAAAAAAAAGTATTCGTGGAAAGGCCATGGTGGTAAATGCATTTTGTGCCCATCAGATCATGTGTGGTGTGGAGACATGAACTGCAATCCTTGTGTTGACATGTAAACAGACGTCCGCTAGATAATCCTCCTGGTCTCCTGGTCATGGGCCACTCCTTACAGACAGTCCAAGGATGGAGGGTGAAAACTATCAGCTCACACAGCTAAGTTAAAAGAGAACTATAAACCCTAAAATTTGGTCTCTTTTCCTCTCCTGTTCCTTGGACCAGAGTAATGCTGCAATCCCAGATGAGTATATCTGCTGTGAAAATGCTAATTTTCCTTCAAGTGGCAATTTTAGGGTCTAGACTGGAGGCAGGGGCAGCAGAGCATATTAACAAGCCCATTTGGTTGCATATGTATGTAATGGTTAAAGTTAACCATTTTATTTCCATCTGACTGGCTCCTGTGTTGATCTTCAGTTCACTCTGATTTCAGGCAAGGAAGAGAGGGGTGTTATTTATGGGCTCCTTTCAAATCCCAACAGCTTCATTAGGTAACCATAGGACTTAAGGTAACATTAGCTGATAAAACAAACTAACCCCAACATTTCACTGACTTGGAACAACAAACTCATGTAACAGTTCAATTTAGCAGTTGAGCGGCTATCCTCCAAGGAGGGAGTCAAAGCCCTGCCTCCTTTCATGCTCAGGTTCTGCTATCTTCAACATGTGGTTTCCAAAACCACCTAAAGGGTCAATGTCATTCTAGCAAGCCAGAGCAGAAGGGTGCTTAGAAGAGGCAATCGGAGGATTTTAGGGGCCAGGCCTGGAAGTGGTACATATCACGTCTCTTCACATTCCTCTGGCTAGAACACAGTTATATGGGTACAATAAGAAGGCAGGAAAATATATTTGAGCCATATACTCAGGAAGAAGAGGAAATGGGTTTGGTGAGCATCTAACAGGTTCTGCTACAGTGGCAGTCTAGGAAAAACAAAAGGCCAGTTGATTAGGTTTCAGATCATTGTCAGCAGTCCCATTTGGATGGAGATGCCTCAAGAATAAATGGTGTGAGAATCTGTCAAATAATCTCCCCTACATAGCAAACACTGTTATTAGACAACCCATCAAATGTTATAAATAGGTGTTAAAGGCAAACCTTGAGACTTGCATCGTCTACCACAATCTCACCCTCTGAACCCACGAACCACTTCTGTGCCATACCACCAGCCCTGAGGAGGCACAAGATCCCGGCACCCCTGCCTTCTCCCCAGACTCCTGGACATTATCCCACCTTGCACTCCACTTCCAATCTTGACTGCCCAGTTCTCTACTTCGTGCTTCATCCCTGTCCATGGTGTGACCCCTAGGTCTCCCCTTGGATCTCACCCTGATCCTTTCCTTTCTGTCTGTTACCTCACCCTCATGATTGATACTCACTCCTCAGACTGAGGTTTCTGGCCAGTGAAGCTGACAACTCAGCCAATTTCTGGTCTGAATCACTGGACTCTGCCTCAGTACCAGCCCACAGACCTGCATGCCTTAGGAAAATACACTGTTCATGATTTACAAAATTCCCCACTAAGCCAGGTTTTTTAATTTTAGCTACAAAGAAGCATTCTGTATGTAAGCTGATCCAAACCTTATAATAATCCAAAGCTGCTGGTACCAATGTCATCCCCATGTTGACTATAAGGAAAAAAATAAGACTTAGTAGGAGGAGCTTCAAGATGGCGGAAGAGTAAGACGTGGAGATCACCTTCCTCCCCACAAATACATCAGAAATACATCTACATGTGGAACAGCTCCTACAGAACACCTACTGAACACTGGCAGAAGACCTCAGACTTCCCAAAAGGCAAGAAACTCCCCACGTACCTGGGTAGGGCAAAAGAAAAAACAGAGACAAAAGAATAGGGACGGGACCTGCACCAGTGGGAGGGAGCTGTGAAGGAGGAAAGGTTTCCACACACTAGGAAGGCTCTTCGAGAGCGGAGACTGTGGGTGGCCGAGGGGGGAAGCTTTGGAGCTGCGGAGGAGAGCGCAGCAACAGGGGTGCAGAGGGCAAAGCGGAGAGGTTCCTGCATGGAGGATCGCTGCCAACCAGCACTCACCAGCCCGAGAGGCATGTCTCCTCACCCTTCGGGACGTGCGGGGGCTGGGAGCTGAGGCTCGGGCTTCGGTCGGATCGCAGGGAGAGGACTGGGGTTGGCTGTGTGAACACAGCCTGAAGGGGCTAGTGCACCACACCTAGCCGGGAGGGAGTCCGGGAAAAGGTCTGGAGCTGCCGAAGGGGCAAGAGACTCTTTCTTGCCTCTGTTTCCTGGTGTGTGAGGAGAGGGGATTAAGAGCGCTGCTTAAAGGAGCTCCAGAGACAGGCGCGAGCCGCGGCTATCAGAGCGGACCCCAGAGATGGGCATGAGACGCTAAGTCTGCTGCTGCAGCCACCAAGAAGCCTGTGTGCAAGCACAGCTCACTCTCCACACCTCCCCTCCCAGGAACCTGTGCAGCCCGCCACTGCCAGGGTCCTGTGATCCAGGGACAACTTCCCCGGGAGAACGCACAGCGCCCCTCAGGCTGGTGCAACGTCATGCCGGCCTCTGCCTCCGCAGGCTCACCCCGCACACCATACCCCTCCCTCCCACCGGCCTGAGTGAGCCAGAGCCCCCGGAACAGCTGCTCCTTTAACCCCATCCTGTCTGAGCGAAGAACAGACACCCTCAGGTGACCTAAACACAGAGGCGGGGCCAAATCCAAAGCTGAACCCCAGGAGCTGTGCGAACAAAGAAGAGAAAGGGAAATCTCTCCCAGCAGCCTCAGGATCAGCGGATTAAATCTCCACAATCAACTTGATGTACCCTGCATCTGTGGAATACCTGAATAGACAACGAATCATCCCAAATTGAGGAGGTGGACTTTGGGAACAACGATACATAAGTTTTTTTCCCTTTTTCTCTTTTTGTGAGTGTGTGTGTTTATGCTTCTGTGTGTGATTTTCTCTGTATAGCTTTGCTTTTACCATTTGTCCTAGGGTTCTGTCTGTCCGTTTTTTCTTTGTTGTTTTTTCTTTTACTCAAAAAAATTTTTTTTCTCAACAAATATTTTTTATTTTAATAACTTTATTTTATTTTATTTTATCTTCTTCTTTCTTTCCTTTTTTCTCCCTTTTATTCTGAGCCATGTGGAGGACAGGCTCTTGGTGGTCCAGCCAGGCGTCAGGGCTGTGCCTCTGAGGTGGGAGAGCCAACTTCGGGACACTGGTCCACAAGAGACCTCCCAGCTCCACATAATATCAAACGGCGAAAATCTCCCAGAGATCTCCGACTCAACACCAAGACCCAGCTCCCCTCAATGACCAGCAAGTTACAGTGCTGGACACCATTTGCCAAACAACTAACAAGACAGGAACACAACCCCATTCATTAGCAGAGAGGCTGCCTAAAATCATAATAAGGCCACAGACACACCAAAACACACCACCAGACGTGGACCTGCCCACCAGAAAGACAAGATCCAGCCTCATCCATGTGAACACAGGCACTAGTCCCCTCCACCAGGAAGCCTACACAACCCACTGAACCAACCTTAGCCACTGGGGACAGACACCAAAAACAATGGGAACTACGAACCTGCAGCCTGTGAAAAGGAGACCCCAAACACAGTAAGTTAAGCAAAATGAGAAGCCAGAGAAACACACAGCATATGAAGGAGCAAGATAAAAACCCACCAGACCTAACAAATGAAGAGGAAAGAGGCAGTCTACCTGAAAAAGAATTCAGAATAATGATAGTAAACATGATACAAAATCTTGGAAATAGAATGGAGAAAATACAAGAAACATTTAACAAGGACCTAGAAGAACTAAAGAGCAAGCAGTGATGAACAACACAATAAATGAAATTAAAAATTCTCTAGAAGGGATCAATAGCAGAATAACTGAGGCAGAAGAACGGATAAGTGACCTGGAAGATAAAATAGTGGAAATACCTACTGCAGAATAAAGAAATAAGAATGAAAAGAATTGAGGACAGTCTCAGAGACCTCTGGGACAACATTAAACGCACCAACATTCGAATTATAGGGGTCCCAGAAGAAGAAGAGAAAAAGAAAGGGACTGAGAAAATATTGAAGAGATTATAGATGAAAACTTCCCTAATATGGGAAAGGAAATAAACAATCAAGTTCAGGAAGCGAAGAGAGTCCCATACAGGATAAATCCAAGGAGAAACACACCAAGACAAATATTAATCAAACTATCAAAAATTAAATACAAAGAACAAATATTAAAAGCAGCAAGGGAAACACAACAAATAACACATAAGGAAATCCCCATAAGGTTAACAGCTGATCTTTCAGCAGAAACTCTGCAAGCCACAAAGGAGTGGCAGGACATATTTAAAGTGATGAAAGAGAAAAATCTACAACCAAGGTAACTCTACCCAGCAAGGATCTCATTCAGATTTGACAGAGAAATTAAAAGCTTTACAGACAAGCAAAAGCTAAGAGAATTCAGCACCACCAAACCAGCTTTACAACAAATGCTAAAGGAACTTCTCTAGGCAGGAAACACAAGAGAAGGAAAAGTCCTACAATAACAAACCCAAAACAATTAAGAAAATGGTAATAGGAACATACATATTGATAATTACCTTAAATGTAAATGGATGAAATACTCCAACCAAATGACACAGGCTTGCTGATGGATACAGAAACAAGACCCATATATATGTGGCCTACAAGAGACCCACTTCAGACCTAGGGACACACACAGACTGAAAGTGAGGGGATGGAAAAAGATATTCCATGCAAATGGAAATCAGAAGGCTGCAGTAGCAATTCTCATATCAGACAAAATAGAATTTAAAACAAAGACTCTTAAAAGAGACAAAGAAGGACACTACCTAATGATCAAGGGATCAATCCAAGAAGATATAACAATTGTAAATATTTATGCACCCAACATAGGAACACCTCAATACATAAGGCAAATACTAACAGTCATAAAAGGGGAAATCGACAGTAACACAATCACAGTAGGGGATTTTAAAACCCCACTTTCAACAATGGACAGATCATCCAAAATGAAAGTAAACAAGGAAACACAAGCTTTAATTACATTAAACAAGATGTATTTAATTGATATTTATAGGACATTCCATTCGAAAACAGCAGACTACACATTCTTCTCAAGTGCTCATGGAACATTCTCCAGGATAGATCATATATTGGAAAATAAATCAAGCCCTGGTAAATTTAAGAAAATTGAAATCGTATCAAGTATCTTTTCCAACCACTATGCTATGAGACTAGATCTCAATTACAGGAAAAAATCTGTAAGAAATACAAACACATGGAGGCTTCACAACACACTACTTAATAACCAAGATATCACAGAAGAAATCAAAGAGGAACTCAAAATATACCTAGAAACAAATGACAATGAAAACAAGATGACCCAAAACCTACGGGATGCAGCAAAAGCAGTTCTAAGAGGGAAGTTTATAGCAATACAATCCTACCTTAAGAAACAAGAAACATCTCAAATAAACAACTTAAACTTACACCTAAAGCAATTAGAGAAAGAAGAACAAAAAAACCCCAAAGTTACCAGAATGAAAGAAATCATAAACATGAGATCAGAAATAAATGAAAAAGAAATGAAGAAAATGATAGCAAAGATCAATAAAACTAAAAGCTGGTTCTTTGAGAAGACAAACCAAATTGATAAAAGATTAGCCATACTCATCAAGAAAAAAAGGGAGCAGACTCAAACCAACAGAATTAGAATGAAAAAGGAGAAGTAACAACTGACACTGCAGAAATACAAAGGATAAGGAGAGATTACTACAAGCAACTCTATGTCAATAAAATGGACAACCTGGAAGAAATGGACAAATTCTTAGAAATGCACAACCTTCCGAGACTGAACCAGGAAGAAATAGAAAATATGAACAGACCAATCACAAGCACTGAAATTGGAACTGTGATTAAAAATCTTCCAACAAACAAAAGCCCAGGACCAGATGGCTTCACAGGCAAATACTAGCAAACATTTAGAGAAGGGCTAACAACTACCTTTCTCAAACTCTTCCATAATATAGCAGAGGGAGGAACATTCCCAAACTCATTCTATGAGGCCACCATCACCCTGATACCAAAACCAGACAAAGATGTCAAAAGGAAAGAAAACTACAGGCCAATATCACTGATGAACATAGATGCAAAACTCCTCAACAAAATACTAACAAACAGAATCCAACAGCACATTAAAAGGATCATACACTACGATCAAGTGGGATTTATCCCAGGAATGCAAGCATTCTTCGATATATGCAAATCAATCAACGTGATACACCATACTTAGAAAATGAACAAGAAAAGCCATATGATCATCTCAATTGATGCAGAAAAAGCTTTCGACAAAATTCAACACCCATTTATGATAAAAACCCTCCGGAGAGTAGGCATAGAGGGAACTTTCCTCAGTGTAATGAAGGCCATATATGACAAACACACAGCCAACATCGTCCTCACTGGTGAAAAACTGAAACCATTTCCACTAAGATCAGGAACAAGACAAGGTTGCCCACTCTCACCACTATTATTCAACAGAGTTTTGGAAGTTTTAGCCACAGCAATCAGGGAAGAAAAAGAAATGAATCCAAATTGGAAAAGAAGAAGTAAAGCTGTCACTGTTTTCAGATGACATGATACTATACATAGAGAATCCAAAAGATGCTACCAGAAAACTACTAGAGCTAATCAATGAATCTGGTAAAGTAGCAGGATACAAAATTAATGCACAGAAATCTCTTGCATTCTCCTATATACTAATGATGAAAAATCTGAAAGTGAAATTAAGAAAACACTCCCATTTACCATTGCAACAAAAAGAATAAAATATTTAGGAGTAAACCTACCTAAGGAGACAAAAGACCTGTATGCAGAAAATTATAGGACACTGATGAAAGAAATTAAAGATGATACAAATAGATGAAGAGATATAGCATGTTCTTGGATTGGAAGAATCAACACTGTGAAAATGACTCTACTACCCAAAGCAATCTACAGATTCAATGCAATCCCTATCAAACTACCACTGGCATTTTTCACAGAACTAGAAGGGAAATTTTCACAATTTGTATGGAAACACAAAAGTCCCCGAATAGCCAAAGCAATCTTGAGAAAGAAAAACGGGGCTGGAGGAATCAGGCTCCCTGACTTCAGACCATACTACAAAGCTACAGTAATCAAGAAAGTATGGTACTGGTGCAAAAACAGAAATACAGATAAATGGAAGAGGATAGAAAGCCCAGTGATAAACCCACGCACATATGGTCACCTTGTCTTTGATAAAGGAGGCAAGAATATACAGTGGAGAAAAGCCACCCTCTTCAATAAGTGGTGGTGGGACAACTGGACAGCTACATGTAAAAGAATGAAATTAGAAAACTCCCTAACACCATACACAAAAATAAACTCAAAATGGATTAAAGACCTAAATGTAAGGCCAGACACCATCAAACTCCTAAAGCAAAACATAGGCAGAACACTCTATGACATCAATCACATCAAGATCCTTTTTGACCCATCTCCTAGAGAAATGGAAATAAAAACAAAAATAAACAAATGGGACCTAATGAAACTTCAAAGCTTTTGCACAGCAAAGGAAACCATATACAAAACAAAAATACAACCCTCAGAATGGGAGAAAATATTTTCAAATGAAGCAACTGACAAAGGATTAATCTCCAAACATACAAGCAACTCATGCAGCTCAATATTTAAAAAACAAACAACCCAATCCATAAATAGGCAGAAGACCTAAATAAACATTTCTCCAAAGAAGACATAGAGATTGCCCACAAACACATGAAAGAATGCTCAACATCATTAATCATTAGAGAAATGCAAATCAAAACTACAATGAGATATCATCTCACACCGGTCAGAATGGCCATCATCAAAAAATCTACAAGCAATAAATGCTGGAGAGGGTGTGGAGAAAAGGGAATCCTCTTGCACTGTTGGTGGGAATGTAAATTGATACAGCCACTATGGAGAACAGTATGGAGGTTCCTTAAAAAACTAAAAATAGAACTACCATACGACCCAGCAGTCCCACTACTGGGCATATACCCTCAGAAAACCATAATTCAAAGAGAGTCATGGGCTTCCCTGGTGGCGCAGTGGTTGAGAGTCCGCCTGCTGATGCAGGGGACACGGGTTCGTGCCCTGGTCTGGGAAGATCCCACATGCCGCGGAGCGGCTCGGCCCGTGAGCCATGGCCGCTAAGCCTGCGCGTCCGGAGCCTGTGCTCCACAATGGGAGAGGCCACAACAGTGAGAAGCCCGCGTACCGCAAAAAAAAAAAAAAGAGTCATGTACCAAAGTGTTCATTGCAGCTCTATTTACAATAGCCAGGCCATGGAAGCAACCTAAGTGTCCATCAACAGATGAATGTATAAAGAAGATGTGGCACATATATACAATGGAATATTACTCAGCCATAAAAAAGGAATGAAACTGAGTTATTTGTAGTGAGGTGGATGGACCTAGAGACTGTCATACAGAGCGAAGTAAGTCAGAAAGAGAAAAACAAATACCATATGCTAACACATACGTATGGAATCTAAAAAAAAAAAAAGAAAGGAAAAAAATGGTCAGAAGAACCTAGGGGCAAAACAGGAATAAAGACGCAGACCTACTAGAGAATGGACTTGAGGATACAGGGAGGGGGAAGGGTAAGCTTGGGGCAAAGTGAGAGAGTGGCATGGACATATATACACTACCGAACGTAAAACAGATAGCTAGTGGGAAGCAGCCGCATAGCACAGAGAGATCAGCTCGGTGCTTTGTGACCACCTAGAAGGGTGGGATAGGGAGGGTGGGAGGGAGGGAGATGCAAGAGGGAAGTGATATGGGGACATATGTATATGTATAACTGATTCACCTTGTTATAAAGCAGAAACTAACACACCATTGTAAAGCAATTATACTCCAATAAAGATGTTAAAAAAAAAGACTTAGTAAAGCATGGTATTTTAGGAACATCACACTGAAGGGCTTCTGTTTGAACCCAGTTATGCCTGTCTCCTAAATTTATGCTCTAGAAAAGAGCACTGTGTATAAATTAGCAGTGATCAAGGTTTAGATGCGACAGAGATACACTAGATTAATAGCAGGTTTCTGGGTGAATCTAGTGATGTTGATCTGGTCGCAGGCTGTTACGGTCTCTCCCCAGGGAGACAACTGTTAAAGAACACCATTATATGCCCATCCATTCATGTGGAATCCCAGACCCCATCACTTTTGAGTACCCACTATCACAGTTCCACACAGTTCTGATTGGCTTCACTGTCCTTGACCCTTCTAAGGGTATGGTTGTTACCTCCTTGTCCAAATTATAACACACTTTCTGTTTATTAGTCATGACCTGATTTTTCTGACAATGTGAGGAAATCTTCTCAGCCCCAAATGTCTGCCATTTGATTTGTGGATGGCAGGTAAGCATACTAGCAGGCTATATTTAACACAATTTGAAATTTCATTGTCTTTCAGTAAAAGGCAGATGTTTCCAGATGTCATGAATCAACCTTTATGTCTGACTGACGTGGTATTTGCAGGAAACATCTTGCAGTACTGTCATGTGTTATTGGGAGCTTCTTGGACTAGATTATTTGCAAGTCAGAACCTGCTGCTTTCTAGTGAATTGTTATTTGGATTGCTTCAGTAACCTCCTGTTCAGATATGACAATAGGTTGACAATTCTATGGTTCATCTGCCCCATTTGGTTCTCTCACCACCACAAAGCTGCAGCCCATTTAGTACTAGGAACTTGGAGAACATTTGCCAACAATTCAATCACACATCATAATTGAGGAACACACTCAGTGAGAGCTAATTGGTGCTATTGTCAAGCCCAAGAACATTTTATTTGGTTTTCCTGGAATTACTTAATTTTTCAAATCCTGAATTTCCTTCTATTTCTGTAATGTTTTGAGTACTGAGTTAATTTTTGTGCGCCTTTGTCGAGTATTCCCATCAACTTATCTTCACTTAAGTCACTCAATGTAAGACAGTAATTAGCTGAGCAATTAATTATTGTTTAGTCTGTCAGATCCATGGTTATTTTTATACCATGTAAGTCTTCCCAGGCTTTTGGTGGCTTTGCCAAATTTCTGTCCCTTTGTTTCACTACATTTTGCCCTATTCACCCCTTTGCTGCTATGTTGTGGAATAATTTAAGTCATTTTTCCTACTGCTGTAACAATCTTATAGTAGATGTTTTACACATTATTTTAGGCCTGACCTGTCATTTGGCTATTGAGGTAATGCATAATAGCCTAATTATTGTAAAGTAGGAAATCTGGGAAGTGTGGTGTCTTTCATTAGGTCAGAGTATGAAAGAAATTCAAAGCCACAATGAACGTAATTCTTGCAAACAATTTTTGAGTGCCATGGTTTTCAACAACTATCAGAATTCAATTTGAAATTTATACCTTTCCTTCCTTTTTTCAAGCTACAATACTCTCTACCCTTATCCAAATTTCCATTCATTGCTCCCAGATCTGAGCACTGATATCTGATGGTATATCCATTTCTGATTCAATAACTAGGTTTCTCTTTACCATGACTAGTTTCAGATCTACCACATTTTGCTCACTTAGCCTGGCTGTCAGTTCAAGCTATTTGGTAACAAAATGTGGCTACCTCGCAGGTCTGCACATCGTCACCTCAATTCCCATTATAGAGGTCTCCAATAGCTGTGCATTTACTGGCTCTTCCCTTAATACCCTCTCAGCAATCTGGCTCAAGTGGATGACTGACTCTTTCAGCCAGAACACTTCGGACAGTCACAGCTCACTGGGCTGGGGTGTGTCTTAAATCTCTGGTTACAGACCATCGGGCCCAGCCAGCTACTCGCAACTACTTCCAGCGTGTAAGGCCATTCCTGAGTGAAAAGGCCATCAGTTTCCCCATGGATTCACCTCTAATTCTCCTTTCCCTGGCAGAGTGACTACTCTAGCCCCATTATGAGCTATTAAAACCTTTGTGGGGCATCAGAACCACACGAAATGACAGTGGCACAGTTTTCCCCTCATGCACAAGGATACCGAGCTGGGTTTTGAGAGGTTTGTAATTAGTATAATTACTTTATTTTGATTGCTGAGGTTAACAACATGGGCAATGCCCAAGCATATTATCATCATCAATTGATGAGCTGGAGGTTTAAAAATCTGATTATATGACATGTGTTCAGCCATATCACCCTCTGCGTTGCTACTGGGGAATAACTAATACCTTGTTCCTTAAGACGCTGAAATAATTTTGCCATGATACTGTGCCAGGTATGAGTAAACCTAAAGAAATGAGCTTCCCGAATACTCTGCCATGTGGGTGTGTTCGTGTTGGCACAAATGCCATTTTCAAACAGCATCCAAGAAAGCAGGGAGCTCATCACACAGTTGATCGGGAGTATGCCAGCAGTTCAAAATACGTTTCCCTGTGTTAATCCCCAGAGGAACCGATAAACAAGTGCTTCTCAACTGGGGCCATTTGGCCATGTCAAAGTTTGGCAAAACTTTGATAAATGCTTTTGGTTGTCGCAGCAGGTTGCAGGGGGTGGTGGTAGAGGAGGAGTATGCTACTAGAATCTAATAGATAGAGGCCAGTGATGTTATCAAACTTCCTACAATACACAGTACAGCCCCCGCAATGAAGAACTGCTTGGCTCAAAATGTCAGCAGTGGCAATGTTGAGAAATGCTGGTTTAGACCAATGAAGAAGACTTTAAAAGGTTTAAGAGAAGTGCATAGGACTATTCAAAAATAACAAAGCTCAAACAGTTCACCCATTCAAAATTACTCAATAAGGATTATAAAAATTTCAAAACAGCGTCATTTGTTGGAGTATCCCAAAAATTGAAAGTCCTCAGCTTGGCTTTTCAAAGTGAAACATTTTAGGCATGTGGAAAACTCTCTGAAATTAGGATTTAAGTTTTAAATGAACAATCTGCCTTTATTCCAGTACCAAAGGCTCTTTCTCTCAGAAATAAAGATAGGATAATGAATCTCCCAACCCCCATCCCAGTCCTCCCACACTTATACCAGGATTTCCTCATGAAATCATGTTGTGTGTGAGACAGCCAACAGGCAGAATTTTATTTAAAAATGATCGCTACCCAAGGTTACAAAACGCCGTCCTGACTCGGGGTGATCAAAAATGAAGGGCTAGCCTTGTACTTCAAATAGACATATGGTTTAATTTATGTTAATATAGGTTATCGTTGCCTAAATTCTGACTCTTCCCAAAATTACTCCCTTCCCTGTGCACTGTGACTCAAATAAATGAAATAAAATTTAAGTTTAATTCTTGACCATTTAAAACGTAAATACTACTTGCAGGGGTGGACTTTCAATCATTCGGATCTTAGCATGAGGCAGTTATAAATGTTTGCTGGATTTCTTACATCTGTTTCTGATGACTATGGGAAAGGTGAAGAGATGAAGCTACAGATGAATAAGTCTCATAATCATCTGAGCTTCAAAAGTTAAGGAATTTGTCCAGGGAGGCCCAGGAACCCCAGAATCCTGGTTTCAACTAGCCATACCACCCCAGGAGTGGTCTAAAAACCTATACACACAGAGGACAATGATGAGAGCACTTGCCCTTTATTAGAAATGGGGCTTTGGTCCCAAATCCCAAGGTGGATCTCAAGCCCTGCTGAGCTCTGCTGCCTGCCAGAACTCCTCTTGGCCAGACTAGGAAGGCTGAAGTAGCCTTCATTCCCCTGAGTCTTACTCTAGTTCTCACTTAGGTTTAAAGGGAGTGGTGGTGGGGGGTATTCTTTCACAGTGGAAAGGGAGCACCTCTTACCTCTGGCCTCCTGAAGGGCAGACCATCTAAAGAAAGAACAGGCAATACAGGAAGAAAGAGAGACAGACGGACAGACCCTACCAGGCCTTCCTCCAAGCATAGCAAGTCTCTACACAGCCCCCGCTTTGCCCCTCTAAGCCCTAGGAAGGAGCTGCATCTAGAAAGACTAAATGCCATGAAAATGCACTTAATTATGCTATTCTGGCTAAGCCTCTACATCTTAGAAAATGAGACCCAATGAATGCCCTCAAGCTTGACCAATCCACGCACAGCCAAACTCCTCCTCTTTGGAGATGGGGGTGCAAGCGGGGCAGGGGGGACTGTGACCTCCCTTAAGCACAATCAGCTAAAATGATTAATAAGGGGTTTTGATGGAAGTGTGGTGGAATGGGGAATCAAGTGATTCTGGGTTTGTGGTCTTTAACAGCAAACAAGGTAAATGGAGAAGTAGCCTAACCAGGAGTCAACACCGAAGTTCAGAGCATCAAATAGGATCAAGGGGTTAGAAAGAAGCACGGAACGCATCTGTGAGAGAGCCAAAGGCAAATAAACTTTTGCAAGATCTTGCTTTGACAAGCCTAGTGTCTGAAGGTCTTTTCTCATTGATGGCTCTGTCATCAAGGTAGAGAGGATCTCTAGGATGACCCCTCTCCCAAACAGATTTTTTTTTTTTTTTTTTTTGCGGTATGCGGGCCTCTCTCTGTTGTGGCCTCTCCCGTTGCGGAGCACAGGTTCCAGACGCGCAGGCTCAGTGGCCATGGCTCACGGGACTAGCCGCTCCGCGTCATGTGGGATCCTCTCGGACCGGGGCACGAACCCGTGTCCCCTGCATCGGCAGACAGACTCTCAACCACTGCGCCACCAGGGAAGCCCCCAAACAGATTTTTTACAGAGTGTCCACCTACACCCTCAATCAAGCATCAATGGTTCAAGCTGCTGTTCAGACAAATTTAAATTGTGACACTATATATATCATAGCTCCAATCTAAGTCGCCTATGGAAGACTCTGGGTAGCAAATCAGAGATTGCTGAGATATTAAGATTACCCAAGAGACAACCACCACTGTAGATTTATATCCTAAGCTTCAAGAAGTAAGACTAGCTGCAGCAAAAGGTAGGTAGTTTGAACAGGTTGACAGTTTCTAAAAACATTCAGAACCATTATTTGAGATTAAGTTTAGAATCATGGAGGTGCCACTTCAACATGCTGTGAAGATTGATGGTAAAGAGGGCATCTACACTTGCTTGTTATTTGCCACAGTACCCTCCTAGGTTGGATGGTGGAAGAAGTACCCCAGTATCCTTATCTACCAAAAAATTATTCCCAGCTACTCTTGTTTGGTCCCCAAGTTGTGCACAAGCCCATTGTTGGACTGATTTGAGATTCATGAGTACTCTGCTGAAGAGAAAAGAGGCTATGAAATGGCCCCAGAGCAACTGGCAGGAATGTGAAAAAAGGGCTTAGAAAATCCACCTAGAATAACTGTAGCAAATGCTCCATCCCATTTTTATTGTTGAGGATTATTTGCCTCACACTAGCTTAAAAGGGAAAATGTACTTCCCCGTATGTGCTTAGAAGAAGACAGTCACAGAGGAAAAGCCAGGCAAGATTAAATCAGGACATGCAGACTTACTGCATTCAGGCTGAAAAGAGTTGATTTTAAATGCTTTAGGTAAAAGAATTGGATAAGGACAGCAGTTGGGGAAGACTTCCCCAGTGATTTTGCCCTTGGTATGAGGACACTAATGTAAGGCTGGCTGCTACTCAACAGGGAAGTAACTTCAGCTCTCATCACCATCCCTTCAAACTGGGGTCAGTCCTGGGGATGAGTCCACAGCTCTAATGATATGTATTCGCGGCCCCAACCAAATGGGGCAGCTTGCTTGCAGGCAATGGAAATAACTGCCCACCCAGCAGAGCTTGTCTCTGGATTTCAGAACCTGCCTTTATCCTTCTGGTCCTCCAACCCACTATTATTTTCTGTCTCATTCTAGTTCCCTTTCTTCTTTCTCCTTTCTCTTTTGTGTGTCCTGAACCCTCCCTTCCCTATGGGGCTGATTTGACAACAGCAACCAAGCTTTAGCTTCTTAATTTGTTTCACTTGGAGTTTTCCATTTTAAAGCTTTCAGGAGTTTCACCTCACATTATAATTCTGATTAAGTGGCTCCTGCTTTGCCTCCCTCCTAGGCTTGTTGTAAGAACAGAGGAGTGGGAGACCTTCACAACGGTGGAGGAGTAAGACGTGGAGATACCTTCCTCCCCACAAATACATCTACATGTGGAACAACTCCTACAGAACACATACTGAACAGTGGCAGAAGACCTCAGACTTCTCAAAAGGCAAGAAACTACCCATGTACCTGGGTAGGGCAAAAGAAAAAAAGAATAAACAGAGACAAAAGAATAGGCACGGGACCTGCCCCTCTGGGAGGGAGCTGTGAAGGAGGAAAGGTTTCCACACACTAGGAAGCCTCTTCACTGGAGGAGACTGGGGGTGGCGGGGGGAAAGCTTCAGAACCACGGAGGAGAGTGCAGCAACAGGGGTGCAGGAGAGATTCCCGAACAGAGGATCTCTGCCGAGCAGCACTCACCAGCCCGAGAGGCTTGTCTGCTCACTGGCCAGGGTGGGTGGGGGCTGGGAGCTGAGGCTCCGGCTTTGGAGGTAGGTCCCAGGGAGAGGACTGGGGTTGGCTGCGTGAACAGTCTGAAGGGGACTAGTGTGCCACGGCTAGCCGGGAGGGAGCCTGCGATAAAGTCTGGACTGGCCAGAGAGGCAAGACACAATTGTTTTGGGGTGCATGAGGAGAGGGGATTCAGGGCACCGCCTAAGTGAGCTCCAGAGACGGGCGTGAGCCGCGGCTATCAGCGTGGACCCCAGAGACAGCATGAGATGCTAAGTCTGCTGCTGCAGCCACCAAGAAGCCCATGTGCAAGCACACGTCACTATCCACACCACCCGTCCCGAGAGCCTGTGCAGCCCACCACTGCCAGGGTCCTGTGATCCAGGGACAACTTCCCCGGGAGAATGCACGGCGTGCCTCAGGCTGGTGCAACGTCACTGACGCTGGCCTCTGCCGCTGCAGGCTCACCCCGCATCCATACCCCTCCCTCCCCCCACCTGAGTGAGCCAGAGCCCCCAAATCAGCTGCTCCTTTAACCCCGTCCTGTCTGAGCGAAGAACAGATGCCAGAGGGCGACCTCAGAGGCAGGGCCAAATCCAAAGCTGAACCCCAGGAGCTGTGCGAACAAACAAGAGAAAGGGAAATTTCTCCCAGCAGCCTCAGGATGAGCGGATTAAACCTCCACAATCAACTTGATGTACTCTGCATCTCTGGGATACCTGAATAGACAACAAATCATCCCAAAATTGAGGCGGTGGATTTTGAGAGCAACTGTAGACTTGGGGTTTGCTTTCTGCATCTAATTTTTTTTCTGGTTTTATGCTTATCTTAGTTTAGTATTTAGAGTTTATTATCATTGGTAGATTTGTTTATTGATTTGGTTGCTCTTCTGCCTTTTATTTTTTAATATAGATATATATATTTCTTTCCTTTTTCTCTTTTTGTGAGTGTGTATGTGTATGCTTCTTTGGGTGATATTGACTGTATAACTTTGCTTTGTCCTAGGGTTCTGTCTGCCCATTTTTGTTGTTATTGTTGTGTTTTTTTGCTTTTTTTTTTTTGGATAGTTTTTAGCACTTGGTGTCATTGGTGGATTTGTTTGCTCTCTTCTTTCATTCTTTCTTTTTTTATCTGTTGTTATTAATTTTTTATTTTAATAATTATTTTTTATTTTGATAGCTATTTTATTTATTTATTTATTTCTTCTTTCTCCCTTTTCTTCAGAGCCATGTGGCTAACAGGGTCTTGGTGCTCCAGCTGGATGCAGGCCTGTGCCGCTGATGGGGGAGAGCCAAGTTCACAACACTGGTCCACCAGACACCTCCTGGCTCCACGTTATCACATGGCAAAAGCTCTCCCAGAGAGCTCCATCTCAACGCTAAGATCCAGCTCCACTCAACAACCAACAAGCTACAGTGCTGGACACCCTATGCCAAACAACTAGCAAGACAGGAACACAACCCGATCCATTAACACAGGGGCTGCCTAAAATCATAATAATGTCACAGACACCCTAAAACACACCACCAGACATGGTCCTGCCCACCAGAAAGACAAGATCCAGCCTCAACTACCAGAACACAGGCACTAGTCCCCTCCACCAGGAAACCTACACAACCCACTGAACCAACCTTAGCCACTGGGGGCAGACACCAAAAACAACGGGAACTATGAACCTGCAGCCTGCAAAAAGGAGAATCTAAACACAGTAAAGTTAAGAAAATGAGAACACAGAGAAACACACAGCAGATGAAGGGGCAAGGTAAAAACCCACCAGACCTAACAAATTAAGAGGAAATAGGCAGTCTACCTGAAAAAGAATTGAGAGTAATGACAGTAAAGATGATCCAAAATCTTGGAAATAGAATGGAGAAAATACAAGAAACGTTTAACAAGGTTCTAGAAGAACTGAAGAGCAAACAAACAATGATGAACAACACAATAAATGAAATTTAAAATTCTCTAGAAAGAATCAATAGCAGAATAACTGAGGCAGAAGAACGGATAAGGAATCTAGAAGATAAAATAGTGGAAATAACCACTGAAGAGCAGAATAAAGATAAAAGAATGAAAAGAATTGAAGACAGTCTTAGAGACCTCTGGGACAATATTAAACACACCAACATTCAAATTATAGGCGTTCCAGAAGAAAAAGAGAAAAAAAAAGGGATTGAGAAAATATTTCAAGAGTTTATAATTGAAAACTTCCCTAATATGGGAAAGGAAATAGTCAATCAACTCCAAGAAGCATAGAAAGTCCCATACAGGATAAATCCAAGGAGAAACACACCAAGACACATATTAATCAAACTATCAAAAATTAAATACAGGGCTTCCCTGGTGGCGCAGTGGTTGAGAGTCCGCCTGCCGATGCAGGGGACACGGGTTCGTGCCCCGGTCTGGGAAGATCCCACATGCCGCAGAGCGGCTGGGCCCGTGAGCCATGGCTGCTGAGCCTGCGCGTCCGGAGCCTGTGCTCCGCAAGGGGAGAGGCCACAACAGTGAGAGGCCCGCCTACCGCAAAAAAAAAAAAAAAAAAAATTAAATACAAAGAAAAAAATTTTAAACCAGCAAGGGAAAAACAACAAATAAAATGAGAGGAAATCCCCGTAAGATTAACCGCTGATCTTTCAGTGAAACTCTGCAAGCCAGAAGGGAGTGATAGGACATATTTAAAGTGATGAAAGGGAAAAACCTACAACCAAGATTACTCTACCCAGCAAGGATCTCATTCATATTCGACAGAGAAATCAAAAGCTTTACAGACAAGCAAAAGCTAAGACAATTCAGCACCACCAAACCAGCTTTACAACAAATGCTAAAGGAACTTCTCTAGGCAGGAAACACAAGAGAAGGAAAAGTCCTACAATAACAAACCCAAAACAATTGAGAAAATGGTAACAGGAACACACATATTGATAACTACCTTAAATGAAAAGGATTAAATGCTCCAACCAAAAGATACAGACTGGCTGAATGGATACAAAAATAAGACCCATATATATGCTGTCTACAAGAGACCCACTTCAGACCTAGGGACACATACAGACTGAAAGTGAGGGGATGGAAAAAGATATTCCATGCAAAGAGAAATCAAAAGAAAGCTGGAGTAGCAATTCTCGTATCAGAAAAAATAGACTTTCAAATAAAGACTATTACAAGAGACAAAGAAGGACACTACATAACGATCAAGGGATCAATCCAAGAAGAAGATATAACAATTATAACTATATATGCACCCAACATAGGAGCACCTCAATACATAAGGCAACTGCTACCAGCTATAAAAGAGGAAATCAACAGTAACACAATAATAAAGGGGGACTTTAACACATCACTTACACCAATGGAAGATCATCCAAATGGAAAATAAATAAGGAAACAGAAGCTTTAAATGACACAATAGACCAGACAGATTTAATTGATATTCATAGGACATTCCATCCAAAAACAGCAGATTACACTTTCTTCTCAAGTGCGCATGGAACATTCTCCAGGATAGATCACATCTTGGGTCACAAATCAAGCCTCCGTAAATTTAAGAAAATTGAAATCATATCAAGCATCTTTTCTGACCACAATGCTATGAGAGTAGAAATGAATTACAGGGGAAAAAAATGTAAAAAACACAAACACATGGTGGCTAAACAATATGTTACTAAATAACCAAGAGATCACTGAAGAAATCAAAGAGGAAATCAAAAAATACCTAGAGACAAATGACAGTGAAAGCACAACGATCCAAAACCTATGGGATGCAGCAAAAGCATTTCTAGGAGGGAAGTTTATAGCAATACAATCCTACCTCAGGAAACAAGAAACATCTCAAATAAACAACCTAACCTTACTCCTAAAGCAATTAGAGAAAGAAGAACAAAAAAAACCGCAAAGTTAGCAGAAGGAAAGAAATCATAAAGATCAGATCAGAAATAAATGAAAAAGAAATAAAGGAAACAATAGCAAAGATCAGTAAAACTAAAAGCTGGTTCTTTGAGAAGATAAACAAAATTGATAAACGATTAGCCAGACTCATCAAGAAAAAAAGGGAGAAGACTCAAATCAATAGAATTAGAAATGAAAGACAAGAAGTAAAAACTGACACTACAGAAATACACAGGATCAGGAGATTACTACAAGCAAATATATGCCAATAAAATGGACAACCTGGAAGAAATGGACAAACTCTTAGAAAAGCACAACATTCCAAGGCTGAACCAGGAAGAAATAGAAAATATGAACAGACCAATCACAAGCACTGAAATTGGAACTGTGATTAAAAATCTTCCAACAAACACAAGCCCAGGACCAGATGGCTTCACAGATGAATTCTATCAAACATTTAGAGACGAGCTAACACCTATCCTTCTCAAACTCTTCCAAAATATAGCAGAGGGAGGAACAGTCCCAAACTCATTCTAGGAGGCCACCATCACCCTGATACCAAAACCAGACAAAGATGTCACAAAGAAAGAAAACTACAGGCCAACATCACTGATGAACATAGATGCAAAACTCCTCAACAAAATACTAGCAAACAGAATCCAACAGCACATTAAAAGGATCATACACCATGATCACATGGGGTTTATTCCAGGAATGCAAGGATTCTTCAATATATGCAAATCAATCAGTGTGATACACCATATTAACAAACTGAAGGAGAAAAACCATACAGTCATCTCAATAGATGCAGAAAAAGCTTTCAACAAAATTCAACACCCATTTATGATAAAAACCCTGCAGAAAGTAGGCATAGAGGGAACTTTCCTCAACATAATAAAGGCCATATATGACAAACCCACAGCCAACATCGTTCTCTATGGTGAAAAACTGAAACCATTTTCAGTAAGAGCAGGAAGAAGACCAGGTTGCCCACTTTCACCACTGTTATTCTGCATAGTTTTGGAAGTTTTAGCCACAGCAATCAGAGAAGAATAAGAAATAAAAGGAATCCAAATCGGAAAAGAAATAAAGCTGTCACTGTTTGCATATGACATGACACTATACATAGAAAATCCTAAAGATGCTACCAGAAAACTACTAGAGCTAATCAATGAATCTGGTAAAGTAGCAGGATACAAAATTAATGCACAGAAATCTCTTGCATTCCTATATACTAATGATGAAAAATCTGAAAGTGAAATTAAGGAAACACTCCCATTTACCACTGCAACAAAAAGAATAAAATACCTAGGATAAACCTACCTAAGGAGACAAAAGACTTATATACAGAAAACTATAAGACACTGATGAAAGAAATTAAAGATGATACACACAGATGGAGAGATATACCATGTTCTTGGATTAGAAGAATCAACACTGTGAAAATGGCTGTACTATCCAAAGCAATCTACAGATTCAGTGCAATCCCTATCAAACTACCAATGGCATTTTTCACAGAACTAGAACAAAAAATTTCACAATTTGTATGGAAACACAAAAGACCCTGAATAGCCAAAGCAATCTTGAGAAAGAAAAACGGAGCTGGATGAATCAGGCTCCCTGACTTCAGACTATACTACAAAGCTACAGTAATCAAGACAGTATGGTACTGGCACAAAAACAGAAATATAGATCAGTGAAACAGGATAGAAAGCCCAGAGATAAACCCATGCACATATGGTCACCTTATCTTTGATAAAGAAGGCAAGAATATACAATGGAGAAAAGACAGCCTCTTCAATAAGTGGTGCTGGGAAAACTGGACAGCTACATGAAAAAGAATGAAATTAGAACACTCCCTAACATCATATACAAAAAATAAACTCAAAATGGATTAAAGACCTAAATGTAAGGCCAGACACTATAAAACTCTTAGAGGAAAATATAGGCAGAACACTCTATAACATCAATCACAGCAAGATCCTTTTTGACCCCCTCCTAGTAAAATGGTAATAAAACCAAAAATAAACATATAGGACCTAATGAAACATCAAAGCTTTTGCACAGCAAATGAAACCATAAACAAGATGAAAAAACAACCCTCAGAATGGGAGAAAATATTTGCAAATGAAGCAACTGACAAAGGATTAATCTCCAAAATTTACAAGCAGTTCATGCAGCTCAATATCAAAAAACAAACAACTCAATCCAAAAACAGCCAGAAGAGGTAAATAGACATGTCTCCAAAGAAGATATACAGATTGCCAAAAAACACATAAAAGGATGCTCAACATCACTAATCATTAGAGAAATGCAAGTCAAAACTACAATGAGGTATCAGCTCCCACCCGTCAGAATGGCCATCATCAAAAAATCTACACACAACAAATGCTGCAGAGGGTGTGGAGAAAAGGGAACCCTCTGGCACTGTTGCTGGGAATGTAAATTGATACAGCCACTACAGAGAACAGTATGGACCTTCCTTAAAAATCTAAAAATAGAACTACCATATGACCCAGCAATCCCACTACTGGGCGTATACCCTGAGAAAACCATAATTCAAAAACAGTCATGTACCACAATGTTCACTGCAGCTCTATTTACAATAGCCAGGACATGGAAGCAACCTAAGTGCACATCAACAGACAAATGGATAAAGAAGATGTGGCACATATATACAATGGAATATTACTCAGCCATAAAAAGAAACGAAATTGAGTTATCTGTAGTGAGGTGGATGGACCTAGAGTCTGTCATACAGAGTGAAGTAAGTCAGAAAGAGAAAAACAAATACCATATGCTAATACATATATATGGAACCAAAAAAAAAAAAAGTTCTGAAGAACCTAGGGGCAGGACAGGAATAAAGACGCAGACGTAGAGTATGGACTTGAGGACACGGGGAGGGGGAAGGGTAAGCTAGGACAAAGTGAGAGAGTGGCATGGACATATATACACTACCAAATGTAAAATAGCTAGTGGGAAGCTGCCGCATAGCACAGGGAAATCAGCTTGGTGCTTTGTGACCACCTAGAGGGGTGGGATAGGGAGGGTGGGAGGGAGGGAGACCCAAGATGGAGGAGATATGGGGATATATATATATATATATGTATAGCTGATTCATTTTGTTATAAAGCAGAAACTAACACACCATTGTAAAGCAATTATACTCCAATATAGATGTTAAAAAAAAAAAGCAGAGGAGTGTTGGGTTCTTCATATCTATAATGGGCCCCAGAACTCCCTAGAGGGAGGTTTTATATTTAAGACAACAAAAATAACTCTCATAACAATTAATAAACGAAAAACGAGGCTCCCCATATAGAATGTTAATAAGCCTACAGTATATTAAACATTCAGGAAAGAGATTTGTTGAAGACTCAGCCCGTGATGACCCAGGAGGGGCACCGTCATAGTTATTGGAACTGGGAAGCAAATGACACTAGGTGATGTTCAGGGCTGCCCGTTGCCTCAGCAACTTGAAATATCTCCAGCAGCAATCTCACTCCTATGTTAAAGAAACACATTCTCGAAGCAGAGGTGACAGAGGTCAGATCAGCTTCTCTCTGACAACCATCCTCAAACTCACTGACCGTCCCCTCCACCAGGTATAAGGCCTGGGGAGACACTTCTAATATGTCCATTATGCTATTTAACCTCAAGCTTGCTCCAATATGGGGCACTTCTTCCAAACAATAATATAACTTTGAAATGAGGTGGACCATGGTTTGAACCCAGCCTCTCTCTACTGTGCTACTTTGGTGATTCTGGCCAAGCTTCTTAACTTCTTTGAACCTCAGCATCTACTCTTGGAAACTAAGATTGTGTGTTTTTGCTGCATATCAAATAATCTCAAAATCTCACTGTCTTAAAAAAAAAAAAACACTGATTGTCTTGCTCACAGGTCTGCCAGCAATTTTAGGTCTACTGGGATTGGCCAGGGTCAGCACAGCTCGGCTCCAGGCTGTGGGTTGGGTTCATATGTTTCCGTTTTCTCCTAAAACCAGTGGCAACCTAGGGAATGTTCCTCTCCTGGCAAGGAGCACAGGGGCAGGCAAACTGCAAGCATATCTCAAGTCCCTGGTCAAGTCATGTCTGCTAAGATCTCATTGGCCAAAGCAGTTGCATAACCTAAAGTCAAGTAGGGGGAATGCACTCTATCACCTCTCCTTCCCATGAAGTCTTTGTAAAGCCACAGAGGGGGTGAAGAATTGAGGTTCAATCTCTCACAATTGAAATAACTATCACATAAGGTGTTGAAAACATTAAATGAGATCAAAATATATAAAGCCCAGGACAGAGGAGGCGCTGAATAAATGATAGCTATTACCATGGGTTAACAAATAGTGTTTTTGATAGCTATGCCTATCTATACAAAAGTTCCAAAATGAGGCAGACATTACTTTATTACCCTTTAATGAATTTTATCAACTGTAATTACTAAAACATAGCCCCAGGCTTTTGTGCCCTGTCTCTACGCAACTCTGATGACGCAAATAAGCCAGGGCAAGCTACCAAGAGGCATATACACAAACTCAGAAACTGGAGGTGTTTGTCCTAACCCTAACCCCAGGCTCCCTGTTCTGACCAGCTTCCTCCAATTGCTCTGGCCTCATTTAACACAGTAAAGAAGGTCTCCAAACACTCAAATCCTATGTCCCTGCCTTAATTAGAAACCATTAGTACGTCTGGAAAATAGATGCCCCCTTCTCTCTATATCCACATAGGGGTAATGGGAGAACAGGTATGTTGTAGGGTGGCTGATTTCTTGTTTCTTCTCATACAGACCTTTTTTTCTCCATTTCCTGCAGGGAGGAGACTTACAGTGTGGGGGAGGGGTGTATGTTTTAACCTCTCATGATGATCTTAGGGCCCCTTCTCCTGGATCCACAGCCTCTCCCTCCTGCACCATTTCACATACACACTCCCCTACTTCCCACCCATCTTTCACATGGAACTTCAAGCCAAATTACCCCCAAATGTAGGCACCATTCTAGTTGGCAGGGATTGAGAAGTTTGGGAACATCTCATAGAACTCTAGGAGAGCTGAGTCTTTGGATCTGGAGTGACATTCCTGGGTTAAACTCTCCACTCCATCACCCCTTAAGTGGACCCAGAGCATGTTATTTGGACTCTTTAGGACTCCTTTCTAGCAATTATAAAACGGGGTTAAAAACATGTGCCTTGAAATATTGCTGATGGGATCAGATGAGATTGTTTACTACTGAGAAAATATCTGTGGAGTGCTGTGTGTGCTAGATCCAAAAGATGAAGACACAGCCACTGCCCTCCAAAGTTTAAAGTTGGTCCCAGGCACATAGTGGGAGATCAGTAAACCATCACTACTATTATCATTTACGTTTATCTTGGTGGCAACATGTGAGATATTTAACAAGTGGCACAGTACATGAACCCTTCTACAGGAATGAACAGCAGTCTTAGAGCTGTACCAGGCTGCTAGAGACCACCTACTAGGCCAGGATCACGGGGAGTAATTATCTGGTAGCTCAGGGGTAATGACCAGGCTATGGCAGCATGGCCACACAGGAAACTCAAGGCAGCAGCTATTTACCCCCCAGTAAAGAAGTATTTCAACATTTTAACAACTGGTTCAGTGCTACTATTTAAAATATTATTTATTTTTAACTATTGTATTTTAAATGATAAATGTGCACTTACCATTTAAACTCATATCATACACTTCTGATTGTTCTCTTTTCTCCCTAAATGCTAAAATAAAGGAAGAGACCTCTCTTATGTATGTTGCTTTTACTGTCCAATGATGCAAGGAAAACAAACCCTGGGTGATGTTCCTGTTTCAGCTCTCAAATGAACACATGATATGGCCAAAGAGGAGCCATCCTGTCACAGGCACCAAAGATCCCTCCCCAACCACCATCCATGGGCCCAAAGCAGAATCAAATGACTCTAAAGTCAAGGTTGAAGGAAGCATCTCTATGTCAGATGTCAGGGATTCCAAGCCAGTGTTTAGATGCTCTACCCTCTTAGGGGCCTCCTATCCCATGAGGACTCACTTTCTCAGGGATGTCTGAAGTTTCCCTGAAGTCTTCAAGTTGATAAGTGACAAACAGGTGATGAGGGCAGCCAGTTGCAGGAGAGAAGGAACAAGTACAAGAGCTCTATTAAAAACCAGAGGAAGGAACTTCTATGACGTTCATTCCAACCAGAGTAAAACAAAGGCTTGAGACAGCGTCAGCTTTCTGCCAGTATCATGTTTACTTGGTAGCATTCACCCCTCCCCCAAAATATGAATGACTGAGGTAAATGAAGCAACATATTTCAGCAATTGAAAAATATTCCAGTCAAGGAGAGAGTGAAGAATCAGAAAATTCCCATGCATAATGGACAAGATTCTTGTAAGAATCACAGCAAGTAATGGCACATTTTTACCTAATTCTGGCTTAGGGTCATGGCAGTTCACAGCTTATAGAAATCATCCAGTCCATTTAATCTGGGAAACTGAAGGCCAAGGATGTGAAGTGCCCTGTACTAACAGAGGACTCTTGATCCTCAACCCAGGGGCTGGTTACATCATGCTAACATTTCTTTCTCCCAAATGCAGAAAATAAGTACACACACACATACACAAAAGGAAGACACTGAGGAGTAATCAATGCATCATGAGACAGGCATTCTTGGAAAAGAGCTGTGATAAAATATTCTCCAAAGAATATACAAACACAGACATTTAAGATTATTATTTTAGTTGCCAAGACAACAAAAGAACAATATCAGAGAAAGAAAGAACCAAGAAATCTTCCCTCAAGTTCGATACCCAAACCACAAGAGACTAAGGGTGAGGAACCCCTCACCTTGGGATTGTAGGTGCAAGGAAGGCACCAGGACCAAGACATACCTGATCACAGAAACCTGAGCTGTCCCCAGCTGTGGAAGTACCACACAGCTAAAGTATTTAACGCCAGTGTGCTGCAGGCCAGAGTGATCTGAGGACTAATTCCATACACATGTGCCTAGGAGGTTTGTTTTGGGGAAAGCAATCCAAAAGCCAACTGCAGAGTTCATTTTAATAGCACTGAGGTTGTGTGCATGTCTAATCATGAGATCAGCAAATTACATGCCTGGTGCACAGACCATATGACCTTTGTGGGATTGTGGAACAACTGAGTGCATTTGGGAGAAACACTAAGAATTCACCGAGCATAAGGCCAAGTTGCGAAGCTATTGCACAGGGCAGACGAGCAGCAGCGATGAGCAATGTGCTTTTGAACATCGCCTAAGCCTGGGGCGCTGAACTAGGCACTGAGGGAGGACTCATCCCACCTCCAAAGTCGCTGTAGAGAAAATTGCACTAACTCCTTTAATGAAGAGGCACCCCACAAAGAAGGTTCTAAATGCTTGTCATCAAAGACAGACAGATCACGGAGAGAATCACCTTCCATCCCTGTCTGCCTAGCTGTGCCCCCTGCAGGCTCTCAGAACATGGAAAAAAAAGACCTTGAGGCTCTTGAGCATGGAAAGGCCCTAGGAGACTAACACAAAGTAGTTAAACAGGCAAAGCACTAATGGTGTCACTGATGGTGAATCAGGAAAAGAAGAGCTAACAGTTACACATCATCCTGCTCTCTTTTCTGGTTTCCACACCTCTCCCAGTACATCGTCGTCTTCACACAGGACCACATGCACGTGCACATGCAAACACACACACACACACACATGACACTCAGAGGAGTTACCAATTTGTCAGAGTAAAAAGGCTTGGGCAAGATTAAGTCCTAGAACTGTGGCAGTAAGCTGTCATGAGAGATGCTAGAAACATCAGGAGACAGGAGACTACGCTGAGAAGCCTCTGACCTGAATTATAAAAAAGGAATGTTAAATCACCTCTCTCCAAGAAAATCCTCCAGAACTTAAAATCCACCCAGACACACAAATGGTGTGTCGTCAATACAGGAATTTGTCCTCCTCTTATTTAATGCTTCCTAAGGATACACTCTGTGCTGAGGACTAATTTCAAAGCATCTAAGAAGCTATGCTTTGCGAGCTCACTAGATTCTGAGTTCCTCAAAGGCACAGGCTATATTTCCATCATATTTGTACATCAGTTCCCAGCACATAAGAGGTCTTCCTAGACGGCTACTGCTGTTGGATGGCCTGCCTACCCCACATGCCCACAGCTCAAAGAGGGATTCAATTCTCCAGGGTACACCTCTATCTCTTACCCGAGATTATGCAGAGCCCAGTAAACCATCACTAATATCATTGACACTGACCTGGTGGCAGTGTGTGAGATATATAACAAGTGGCACAGTACAAGATCCCACTTACAGGAAGGACCACAGTAGGGTAGTGGATGTTGCCTACTCTGTCACTACTGTCCACCCATCCATTCAACAGGTACCTATATTCAAGGCACAGTTCTTGACACTAGGAATACATTCCAAACCATGGTCTTCCTGGAAACGGTCATCCAGTCAATCCTAATTTGGGACCAATCATTAAATACACACTGACCCAAAGAGCATGTACTGTGTGCTAGGGTGTGTCCTGAGCACTTTTAGGGAGATGATGTAATAGATGCTGACCATGTCCTCAAGAACCTAACCATTTAGCAGAGTAGCTGAGCCTCTGCATAGCAAAGACAAACTGAGCAAACTCAGCAGAATAGAGAGGTCCCCAGTGACAGGAAAAGTCACTGAATACTTTAGTGTACAGAGGCAGGAATCTGCTGTCCAGCCTACTCAGGCCTGTTAGATCTGGGATTTGGTCAGAGGTGGTTCTCTGAAGACAAAGAGAATTACAGGATTGGTAGAGTCAGCCCTGAGCAGAAATGTGAAGAAGGGAAAGAAAAATTAACACCGATTGAGCACAGCAATGGGCCTCTACAGCCATGACATTATGCAGTTCTCTCAGCGGCTCTTTTGTCATGAACGTTTGTCATCATGTTAGGTGGCTTAACATCCAAGCCCTCTTCCCTTCCGAGAACCTTCCACCATTTCGCCCAATAGGATGTCCAGCTCCAAACAGGCTTAAATGTGGAGGGAGTGCCAAGAGGCATGGAGCTGAGAGCCACGCAGTATCCCACAGCTGGAGCGTCACACAGTGGTGCATCCAGAGCTGGCAGCATCCTAACGGGACTGTTCCTTCAGCTGCATCTTAGCTGACATTCTAGCTGTTCAGCTTCCCTTGGTCTCTGCCCATTTTCCAATACTGTTTCCTCAGCCTTCTCCTCAATTCTAAGTTATCTGATATCCTTCCAATGAATTCCTTTTCTGCTTGAGTCACTTTTGGCTGCTTACTATGAAGAATGCTGACCAATACACCTGCAATACAGGCATCATTTACTGCATTTTACAGATAAAGAAACCAAGGCTCGGGGAAGTGAAGTAAATGGCCAATTAGTGACAGAGGTAGAGTTTAAGCTCAGGTCTTCTGATCTCAAACCCAGGCATGTTTTCTCTAGTTGTTAGGTTAATCAGGACACCTTGATTGCAAGTGATAGAAAAAATGACAACTGAAACCAGGTTAAACAAAAAGGATATGTGTTGGCTGAACAGTTGAGATATAGAAAGTATACCTGGCTCTATTCCCCAAAGGATGTTGAGTCTGTCCATTGCTGGTATCTGCTCTCATCTATGTGGACTTCACTCCCGGTAATCTCTTCCATCATGGTGACCTTCTCCAGCTTATATTCTCATAACCACAAACCCAGCAGAAATGGGGAATTATTTTCCAAAAAAACTGAATGAAAATCTTGGGTTTGATTCTCACTGGACCATCTCAGTGGCCAGAGATGGGATATATTGCTGGCCAAGCCTCTCTCACCCTCCCCCCACACACACACACACAGTCTATGGTGGAGGCAACACCATTCAAACTTTACAAGCTGAGGTTGGTGGAGCGACAGTTCCCAAGAGGATAATCACAGCTCTTTACCGAAAGAAAGGTGAATAGATACTGCATGGCAAAAACAACAGATGTCCACTGGCGTCTACTGCTTTTACAGTATGGGTGACACTCATCTTTATAGCTCTTCTCACACTGCAGAAGAGCCTGTATTCAGAACTACATCCTGCCACCCACCAGCTGTCTATTCTTCCTCCCAAACAAAAGTTTCTTTCAAATTATGTTTTTAATTTGTATTGCACTATAGTTGCTTTACAATGTTGTGTTAGTTTCTACTGTACAGCAAATTGAATCAGCTATATGTATACATATATCCCCTCTGTTTTGGATTTCCTTCCCATTTAGGTCACCACAGAGCAATGAGTAGAGTTCCCTATACAGTAGGTTCTCATTAGTTATCTATTTTATACATAGTATCAATAGCATATATATGTCAATCCCAATCTCCCAATTCATCCCACCCCCGCTTCCCCCTGGTTCCATACCTTTGTTCTCTACATGTGTGTCTCTATTTCTGCTTTGTAAATAAGATCATCTATATCAATTTTTTCACATTACACATATATGCATTAATATACAATATTTGTTTTTCTCTTTCTGACTTACTGCACTCTGTATGACAGTCTATAGGTCCATCCACGCCTCTACAAATGACCCAATTTCATTCCTTTTTATGGCTGAGTAATATTCCACTGTATATATGTGCCACATCTTCTTTATCCATTCATCTGTCGAGGGACACGTAGGTTGCTTCCATATCCTGGCTATAGTAAATAAAGCTGCAATGAACACTGTGGTAAAAGATTCTTTTTGAATTATGGTTTTTTCAGGGTATATGCCCAGTAGTGGGATTGCTGGGTCATATGGTAGTTCTATTCTTAGTTTTTCTTTTTTTTTTTTTTTTTTTTTTTCTTTCTTTTTGCGGTATGCGGGCCTCTCACTGTCGTGGACTCTCCCGTTGCGGAGCACAGGCTCCGGACGCGCAGGCCCAGCGGCCATGGCTCACGGGCCCAGCCGCTCCGCGGCATATGGGATCCTCCCAGACCGGGGCACGAACCCGTATCCCCTGCATCCGCAGGCGGACTCTCAACCACTGCGCCACCAGGGAGGCCCTATTCTTAGTTTTTCAAAGAACCTCCATACTGTTCTCCATAGTGGCTGTCTCAATTTACATTCCCAGCAACAGTGCAAGAGGGTTCCCTTTTCTCCACAACCTCTCCAGCATTTATTGTTTATAGATTTTTTGATGATGGCCATTCTGACCAGTGTGAGGTGATACCTCACTGTAGTTTTGATTTGCATTTCTCTAATGATTAGTGATGTTGAACATCCTTTCATGTGTTTTTTTGCAATCTGTATATCTTCTTTGAGAAATGTCTATTTACGTTTTCTGCTCATTTTTGGATTGGGTTGGTTGTTTTCTTGATATTGAGCTGCATGAGCTGCTTGTACATTTCGGAGATTAATGCTTTGTCAGTTGCTTCGTTTGCAAATACTTTCTCCAATTCGAAGGGTTGTGTTTTTGTCATGTTTATGGTTTCCTTTGCTGTGCAAAAGCTTTTAAGTTCCATTAGGTCCCATTTGTTTATTTCTGTTTTTATTTCCATTTCTCTGGGAGGGCGGTCAAAAAGGATCTTGCTGTGATTTATGTTATAGAGTGTTCTACCAATGTTTTCCTCTAAGAGTTTTACAGTGTCTGGCCTTACATTCAGGTCTTTAATCCATTTTGAGTTTATTTTTGTGCATGCTGTTAGGGAGTTTTCTAATCTCATTCCTTTATATGTAGCTGTCCAGTTTTCCCAGAACCACGTATTGAAGAGGCTTTCTTTACTCCATTGTATATTCTTGCCTTCTTTATCAAAAATAAGGTGACCATATGTGCGTGGGTTTCTCTTTGGGCTTTCTATCCTGTTTCACTGATCTATATACCTGTTTTTGTGCCAGTACCATATTGTCTTGATTACTGTAGCTTTGTAGTATAGTCTGAAGTCAGGGAGCCTGATTCATCCAGCTCTGTTTTTCTTCAAGATTGCTTTGGCTATTTGGGGTCTTTTGTGCTTCCATACAGATGGTGAAAATTTTTATTCTACTTCTGTGAAAAATGTCATTGGTAGTTTGATAGGGATTGCACTGAATCTGTAGATTGCTTTGGATAGTATAGTCATTTTCACAGTGTTGATTCTTCTAATCCAAGAACATGGTATATCTCTCCATCTGTTTGTATCATCTTTAATTTCTTTCATCACTGTCTTATAGTATTCTGCATACAGGTCTTTTGTCTCCTTAGGTAGCTTTATTCCTAGGTATTTTATCCTTTCTGTTGCAATGGTAAATGGGAATGGTTCCTTAATTTCTCTTTCAGAATTTTCATCATTACTGTATAGGAACACAAGAGATTTCTGTGCATTGATTTTGTATCCTGCTACCTTACCAAGTTCATTGATTAGCTCTAGTAGTTTTCTGGTAGCATCTTTTGGATTCTCTATGTATAGTACCATGTCACCTGCAAACAGTGACCGTTTTACTTCTTCTTTTCCGATTTGGATTCCTTTTATTTCTTATTCTTCTCTGATTGCTGTGGCTAAAACTTCCAAAACTATGTTGAATAATAGTGGTGAGAGTGGGCAACCTTGTCTTGTTCCTGATCTTAGTGGAAATGGTTTCAGTTTTTCACCATTGAGAACAATGTTGGCTGTGGGTTTATCATATATGGCCTTTATTTGGTTGAGGTGAGTTCCCTCTATGCCTACTTTCTGGAGGGTTTTTATCATAAATGTGTGTTAAATTTTGTTGAAAGCTTTTTCTGCATCTATTGAGATGATCATATGGTTTTTCACCTTCAGTTTGTTAATATGGTGAATCACACTGATTGATTTGAATATACTGAAGAATCCTTGCATTCCTGGGATAAACCCCACTTCATCATGGTGTATGATTCATTTAATGTGCCGTTGGATTCTGTTTGCTAGTATTTTGTTGAGGATTTTTGCATCTATGTTCATCAGTGATATTGGCCTGTAGTTTTCTTTTTTTGTGACATCTTTGTCTGGTTTTGGTATCAGGGTGATGGTGGCCTCGTAGAATGAGTTTGGGAGTGTTCCTCCCTCTGCTATATTTTGGAAGAGTTTGAGAAAACAGGTGTTAGCTCTTCTCGAAATGTTTGATAGAATTCGCCTGTGAAGCCATCTGGTCCTGGGCTTTTGTTTGTTGGAACATTTTTATTCACAGTTCCAATTTCAGTGCTTGTGATTGGTCTGTTCATATTTTCTATTTCTTCCTGGTTCAGTCTCGGAAGGTTGTTCATTTCTATGAATTTGTCCATTTCTTCCAGGTTGTCCTTTTTTTTTTTTTTTTTTTGCAGTATGCAGGCCTCTCACTGTTGTGGCCTCTCCCGTCACAGAGCACAGGCTCCGGATGCGCAGGCTCAGCGGCCATGGCTAATGGGCCCAGCCGCTCCGCGGCATGTGGGATCTTCCCAGACCAGGGCACGAATCTGTGTCCCCTGCATTGGCAGGCGGACTCTCAACAACTGTGCCACCAGCGAAGCCGCCATGTTGTCCATTTTATTGGCATATATTTGCTTGTGGTAATCTCTCATGATCCTTTGTATTTCTGTAGTCAGTTGTTACTTCTCCTTTTTCATTTCTAATTCTATTGATTTGAGTCTTCTCACTTTTTTTCTTGATGAGTCTGGCTAATCGTTTATCAATTTTGTTTACCTTCTCAAAAACCCAGCTTTTAGTTGTATTGATCTTTGCTATCATTTCCTTCATTTCTTTTTCATTTATTTCTGATCTCACCTTTATGATTTCTTTTGTTCTGCTAACTTTGGGGTTTTTTTGTTCTTCTTTTTCTAATTGCTTTAGGAGTAAGGTTAGGTTGCTTATTTGAGATGTTTCTTGTTTCTTGAGGTAGGATTGTATTGCTATAAACTTCCCTCTTAGAACTGCTTTTGCTGCATCCCATAGATTTTGGGTCATGTGTTTTCACTGTCATTTGTTTCTAGGTATTTTTTGATTTCCTCTTTGATTTCTTCAGTGACGTCTTGGTTATTTAGTAGTGTATTGTTTAGCCTCCATATGTTTGTATTTTTACAGATTTTTTCCAGCAATTGATATCTAGTCTCAGCGTTGTGGTCAGAAAAGATACTTGATACGATTTCAATTTTCTTAAATTTGCCGAGGCTTGATTTGTGACCCAAGATATGATCTATCCTGGAGAATATTCCATGAGTAGAAAGTGTACTGTGTTGTTTGGGGTTCGATAGTCCTATAAATATCAATTAGGTCCATCCTGTTGAATGTATCATTTAAAGCTTATGTTTCCTTATTTATTTTCATTTTGGATGATCTGTCCATTGGTGAAAGTGGGATGTTAAAGTCCCCCAGTATTATTGTGTTACTATCGATTTCCCCTTTTATGGCTGGTAGCATTTGTCTTATGTATTGAGGTGCTCCTATGTTGGGTGCATAAATATTTACAATTGTTATATCTTCTTCTTGGATTGATCCCTTGATCATTATGTAGCATCCTTGTCTCTTGTAATAGTCTTTATTTTAAAGCCTATTTTGTCTGATATGAGAATTGCTACTCCAGGTTTCTTTTGATTTCCATTTGCATGAAATATCTTTTTCCATCCCCTCACGTTCAGTCTGTATGTGTCCCTAGGTCTGAAGTGGGTCTCTTGTAGACAGGATATATATGGGTCTCGCTTTTGTATCCATTCAGCCAGTCTCTGTCTTCTGGTTGGAGCATTTAATCCATTTACACTTAAGGTAATTATCGATATGTATGTTCCTATTCCCATTTTCTTAATTGTTTTGGGTTTGTTATTGCTTGTCATTTCCTTCTCTTGTGTTTCCTTGCCTAGAGAAGTTTCTTTAGCATTTGTTGTAAAGCTGGTTTGGTGGTGCTGAATTCTCTCAGCTTTTGCTTGTCTGTAAAGCTTTTCATTTCTCCATCAACTCTGAACTAGATCCTTGCTGGCTGGAATAATCTTGGTTGTAGGTTTTTCCCTTTCATCACTTTAAATATGTCCTGCCACTCCCCTCTGGCCTGCCAAGTGTCTGCTGAAAAATCAGATGATAACCTTATGGGGATTCTGTTGCATGTTATTTGTTGCTTTTCCCTTGCTGTTTTAATATTTTTTCTTTGAATTTAATTTTTGTTATTTTGATTAATATGTGTCTTGGCATGTTTCTCCCTGAATTTATCCTGTATAGGACTCTGCACTTCCTGGACTTGATTGACTATTTCCTTTCCCTTATTAGGGAAGTTTTCAACTATAATCTCTTCAAATATTTTCTTAGTCCCTTTCTTTCTCTCTTCTTCTTCTGGGACCCCTATAATTCGAATGTTGGTGCATTTAATATTGTCCCAGAGGTCTCTGAAAGTGTGCTCAATTTTTTTCATTCTTTTTTCTTTATTCTGCAGTACTTATTTCCACTATTTTATCTTCCAGGTCACTTATCCGTTCTTCTGCCTCAGTTATTCTGCTATTGATTCTTTCTAGAGAATTTTTAATTTCATTTATTGTGTTGTTCATCATTGTTTGTTTGCTCTTTAGTTCTTCTAGGTCCTTGTTAAATGTTTCTTGTATTTTCTCCATTCTATTTCCAAGATTTTGGATCTTTACTATCATTACTCAGAATTCTTTTTCAGGTAGACTGCCTATTTCCTCTTCATTTGTTTGGTGTGGTGGGTTTTTACCTTGCTCCTTCATCTGCTGTCTATTTCTCTGTCTTACCTTTTGCTTAACTTAGTGTCTTTGGGGTCTCCTTTTCACTGGCTGTAAGTTCATAGTTCCCGTTGTTTTTGGTGTCTGCCCCTAGTGGCTAAGGTTGGTTCAGTGGCTTGTGTAGGTTTCCTGGTGGAGGGAACTGGTGCCTGTGTTCTGGTGGGTGGGGCTGGATCTTGACTTTCTGGTGGGTAGAACCGCGTCCGGTGGTGCATGTTGGGGACCTTATTATGATTTTAGGCAGCCTCTGTGCTAATGGATGGGGTTGTGTTCCTGTCTTGCTAGTTGTTTGGCATGGGAGGTCCAGCACTGAAACTTGCTGGTTGCTGAGTGGAGCTGGATCTTAGCATTGAGATGGAGATGTCTGGGAGAACTTTCACCGTTTGATATTACATGTGGCTGGGAGGTCTCTGGTGGACCAATGTCCTGAACTCAGCTCACCCACCTCAAAGGCTAAGACCTGACACCCGGCCAGAGCACCAAGACCCTGTCAGCCACACGGCTCAGAAGAAAAGGGAGAAAAAAAGAAAGAAAAATAAATAAATAAATAAAATTAAGTTATTAAAATAAAAACCAAAAAAAATTATTAAAAGAAAAAAATTAAAAAGTAATAAAAATATAAAGAAAGAAAGAAGAGTGCAACCAAACCAGTATACAAATCCACCAATGATAACAAGCACTAAAAAGTATACTAAAAAAAAAAAAATACAACAACATGGACAGACAGAACCCTAGGACAAATCGTAAAAGCAAACCTATATAGACAAACTCACAAAGAAGCATACACACTCACAAAAAGAGAAAAAGGAAAAAAAATTATATATATATATATATATATATATATATATATTAAAAAAAGGAAGAGAGCAACCAAGTCAATAAACAAATCTACCAATGATAATAAGCTCTAAATACTAAACTAAGCATAAAACCTGAAACAAATTAGATGCAGAAAGTAAACCCCAAGTCTACAGTTGCCCCCGAAGTCCACTGCCTAAATTTTGGGATAATTTGTTTTCTATTCAGGTATTCCACAAGTGCAGGGTACATCAAGTTGACTGTGGACATTTAATCCACTGCTCCTGAGGCTGCATGGAGAAATTTCCCTTTCTCTTCTTTGCTCGCACAGCTCCTGGGGTTCAGCTTTGGATTTGGCCCCGCCTCTGCATGTAGCTCGCCTTCTGCTGTCTGTTCTTCGCCCAAACAGGAGGGGGTTATAGGAGCAGCTGATTAGGGCCCTCTGGCTCACTCAGGCCAGGGGGAGGGAGAGGTATGGAATGCAGGGCGAGCTTGCAGCAGAAGAGGCTGGCATGATGTTGCAATCGCCTGAGGCACGCCGTGTGTTCTCCCAGGGAAGTTGTCCCTGGATCACGGGACCCTGGCAGTGGCAGGCTGCACAGGCTCCCAGGAGGGGTGGTGTGGATAGTGACCTGTGCTTGCACACAGGCTTCTTGGTGGCTGCAGAAGCAGCCTTACCATTTCATGCCCATCTCTGGCGTCTGCACTGATAGCCACGGCTCATGGCCATCTCTGGAGCTCATTTAGGCGGTTCTCTGAATCCCCTCTCCTTGTTCACCCCAAAACAATGGCCTCTTGCCTCTCTGGCAGGTTCAGACTTTTTCCCGGACTCCCTCCCATCATACTGTGGCACACTAGCTCCCTTCAGGCTGTCTTCACGCAGCCAACCCCAGTCTTCTCCCTGGGATCTGACCTCTGAAGCCCGAGCCTCAGCTCCCAGCCCCTACCCATCCCAGTAGGTGAGCAGACAAGCCTCTCAGGCTGCTGACTGCTGGTTGGCACTGATCCTCTGTGCGGGAATCTCTCCACTTTGCCCTCTGCACACCTGTTTCTGCGCTCTCCTCTGTGGCTCCGAGGCTTCCCCCTCACCCACCCCCGTCTCCACCAGTGAAGGGGCTTCCTAATGTGTGGACACTTTTCCTCCTTCACAGCTCCCTCCCACTGGTGCACGTCCCGTCCCTATTCTTTTGTCTCTGTTTTTTATTTTTTCTTTTGCCTTACCCAGGTACGTGGGAAGTTTCTTGCCTTTTGGGAGGTCTGAGGTCTTCTGCCAGCGTTCAGTAGGCGTTCTGTAGGAGCTGTTCTACATGTAGATGTATTTTTGTTTTATTTGGGGGGAGGAAGGTGATCTCCACGTCTTACTCCTCTGCCATCTTGAAGGTCCCCCTCAGCTGAGGTTTTTTTAAAAAATGATGATAAAATATTGATTCTATGACAATGGCTTATACAAGGTTATCATAGGAACTCTGAACAGGAGCAGTTAAGCCAAATGCTCTTGAGGTTGTGGGAAGGAACAGTAGGTAATGGAGGTAGAAGGAAAGTTGGGCCTGATCCTCCATGGAATGGCACAGGTTGAAAAGAGGAAAAGCAATAGGAATTAAGAGTTGGATCAAAAAACAATGCACACCATGATCTGAAGTTCTTCCCTAGAGCATGAGCCACTTGGTATGGGGCCTTCTACCTACAGGGGGCTCAGTAAATGTTTGTGAATTAAACAATGAACCCTGTTTTGCCTTTGGAACGGAATGTAGACCTTCAAGACCAAGGAATGCTGCTTCCCAAATATTATCACAGCATTTAATTTCTCATTATGACCCTCTGAGCAGTTTAATTAATAATTGCTATGGGAAGAGGACAAAGTGATAAATAACAGCTATTGGCCAGAGCTATTGATGAATTAAGAGTCCAATTACAAAACGAACAAAGCACATCCAAAAAGAAGCATGAATTTCAGGAGTAATGAAAGGCCATGGGTACCAAGGACTCTAGAGGATTTTCTTAATCTGAGCAGCTACTGAGTGAAGTGTGCTCCAAATAGAACTAATGGAGAAATGACAAATGTGAATATTTGCCAGGAAATGACACGCTCACCATGGTCTGCACTTCCTAGAAGGGCAAACTTTGCCACTGGGCTCCTTTTCCTCCCAACCAACAGCACAGATTAAAATTAAAAAGAGGACAAGGGGAAGATTACAGCCATCTTATCCAGAGTGTCAAATGCCCAGGATGCTTCCAGCAGTCCCAGGGCCCCCCAGCACTTCTGAGGTCAACAAATCCCTATGACTTGATGGCTTTTTGAATCCCCCTTCAAAAGGCAGTATCATGTTTCCAGAAAGATGGTAACTACAGGATGTTTAAACACAAAGAACCTCAGAAACACTTGTTGTTTGAATAGCTGGGTGGTTGACCATTCCACTAATCTCTGGCGTTAACCTGTGCATTCATCCCCATCATCCCCATCAGGGACCCTCTTGTTGCTGTCTTTTCCATGCATACTCACTCTCCAATACCAGCTGGCTTCTCTCCACAATCTCTTCCCCACAAGGTAGGTCTTCAATTTTCAGTCTTTAGAAATTCATTACACCCAAATCATTAATGTAGCTAAGTTTTTACTGTCTTTTATGAAGAACCTTCTATAAATATGGGATCTTCAGTATTAGGTACTTAAGGTATGGTAGCAATCCAAGTGTCCAACAATAGATGAATGGATAAAGAAGTTGTGGTATACACACACACACACACACACACACACACACACAGTGGAATACTACTCAGCCATAAAAAAGAATTAAATAATGCCATTTGCAGCAACATGGATCAACTTGGAGGGCATTATGTTACATGAAATAAGTCAGAGAAAGACAAACACTGTATGGTATCACATGTGGAATCTAAAAAGTATAACAATCTAGTGAATAGAACAGAAAAGAAGCAGACTCATAGATATAGAAAACAAACTAGTGGTTACCAGTGGGGAGAGGGAAGGGGGGAGGGGCAATATAGGGGTAGAGGTAAAAAAAGGTTATTATGGGATTATGTGAAATCAGGTGTGTGAAGATTTTAAAGACTAAAGCACTACAGAATTTAAAGAATCTTTCATTCAATTAAAAAAAGAAGAATTTCTAAACTTGAATCTTTAAGCTGGTTAAATAAAATATAAAGTTTCATATTTTTTTAAATAAAAATGTGTAGTTTATAAAACTGTATGCTAGGGCTTCCCTGGTGGGGAATATATCAATAGGTGTCACTGAACTTGAATCCAGAGTCCTAAATTCAGCAAACTAGTTCCCCCCAAGTTTATATTCCAAGCCACAGACCAACTCTTATATCATCTGATCCTTTTCTTTGTGGAAGCCAGGAACTACCAAAGGCTTACTTGGCTAAGTATCTTCCAGAGTGTGGAGGCTTGATTAGTTCTCCTGCTAGTTTTATTTTGACAGGCAGAAGTTTCATTTTCCAGATGGGAGCTTAGGATTTTCTTTTTGCCCCTCTAAAGCAAAAACCAAAACCACTAATAGATTGCAACCCTGAATAGATTAAGTACCAACATTACCTGGCTCAAATTCATCTTTGTATTACCATAGTTGTCCTTTCTCCTCTTCTACTTTTTTATTTTTATTGGATTTCTGCCTTCCTATCTGTAAGAGAAGAGATAGGAAAGAGTAAAATAAGGTAGGGACTTAATATCAAAACCTATGACTTACTTTGCCTTTTTCATTTCTTTTATCAGAAGAAGAACACAAAGGTCTATTTAGGGGAGTGGAGAGAGAGAAAAAGAGAGCAATGCATCAGTTATTACCTACACTGAAGTAAAAGTAAAGTGAGAATGAGTAGTTTTTTTCAACACTACAGACAGATGAAGATCTAGGGCCTGGGCTGGGGAGAGATGACAGAATAGGGAAAACTGGTTAGAACTGTACTGACTTCGTTCTTATCTGTTTTCATGAATACATAATTTTTGGATTTTTCAGTTGTATTGAGGTATTTTCTCCCTTTCTTCTCGAAGATGCCAAAAAGAATTTCACTCAAGGGTAAGGAAACACCTGACAGCCAGGGGATTCTGATGGTGCCCTTGCAGACGCAGCCTTGCAACTATGCACATGACTGAAGGCTTTCAGAATCTCTTCCCCTAGCACTGGCATATGTTTTTCCAAGTGAGTATCACTGGTATCGGCTTAAAGAAGAATCAGACAGGGGGCTTTCCTGGTGGCGCAGTGGTTGAGAGTCCGCCTGCCGATGCAGGGGACACGGGTTCGTGCCCGTCTGGGAAGATCCCACATGCCGCGGAGCGGCTGGGCCTGTGAGCCATGGCCGCTGGGCTTGCGTGTCCGGAGCCTGTGCTCTGCAACGAGAGAGGCCACAACAGTGAGAGGCCCGTGTACCGCAAAAAAAAAAAAAAAGAAGAAGAATCAGACACAAGTTAGAATCCACTTTACAGGAATCGGATACTGGAGAGAAGCCTGCCTGAGGATAGGCCTGCAAAGTCCTATCTCTGAAGGTGTGTATCCCCTGCACACACAAGCCCTCCAGGTAGGCTGCATCCTTGTCTCTGGTGAAAACCAAAAGCCTAATATTTATGCACACCCTGCTGGACAGTCCTCAGTGCAAAAGTAATGTCTTAAAAGGGTTAAAGCACAGCACTCTGCCAGAAAGAACAACAGAACTTACTGTGGAGTTCAAATGCATTTGGACAGGTCATTTAGGCTTTGTGGGTCATATGGTCTCTGTCACAATTTGTGTCGCAACTATTCAACTCTGCTGTTGTAGGACAAAGCAGTCATGGATAACATGTA